>NC_092829.1:8229369-8863369 GCF_039878825.1 Excalfactoria chinensis | reverse complement strand
TACAAGATAAGTCTACTTACCCTGCTCATTACTTTCAGCTGGTGACTCCTCGTGCCGAAGAAAAAATTTCACCTCTTCCCTCCGAGGACCCCATTTCTGTAGGTGGTCATACATCATGTGATCAAAGGGTATGGGACGTTCTAAAAATAAAATCAAAAAACCTATCACAACTATTGAAAATTAGGCAAAGCTTCATAGAACTCTCGTTTAAAATATGAATGTCATTTTCCTAGTAATTAAATCCCTTCAGTGTGCTTACTGATATGCAATGACCAAGAAACAAGAGCACACCAACAGAAAAACAGCTGCACTGTTCAAAGCAAGCCTTCTTACTGTAATACAGCTCACTGCTTTACAGCTGTACACAGCCAGTTTGCAAAACCATACCAAATACCAGTGTTTACAAACTCTAGTTTAATCATGTCAGGAATTCCTCATCAAAAGCTTTTTTTCACAATGATGATCTTTGTACTTTTGCACTCCCTCTGCAGATGGATATTTTTCTCTATCACTAAGATGATTAATTCATTCTGAATCTAAGAATTTCTACTCGCACTAAAAACCACATCAGTATATTGACATTTCACCTCCTAAGAACCTGAGCAGGTGCCTCCACTCCATTATTCAAGAAATATATGTGGAATTTCAAGCAAATATTTGAACGAATAAACATTAAGATCTGTGTAGCACTGTCTCTTTGTTTTCCATAGAAGAAAAGTAAAACATTCTCATACTGCAGCTACTTCTTCCAAACTGATCAAACTTATCATTACTAAATGGTTATTCAGCATTTCAGAATGAATGTATATTTCAAAAGCAAACACTTCACTGTGTTTAAATATACTTGTGTTTATTTTTATGTTTCTATTAAGGGTAAGAAAAACCTTCCTTTTAAAGCTTCCTAATATTAAGCAAAATATTAGATTCCTTCTAATCAGAATACAACGATAGCAGAAAAGATTTAATTCATTTTCTTATGTACAGCTCTAAGCATTCAAACCAACATTTAGTCCAGAAAACCAGATTTGGATGGAAACCAGAAGATGGTTGGCATTCTTCGTCATTAAAAGCAAAATCTCCTCTGCCCCTAAAACTCAAACTACCGCATTTCCTACGAGGCAAAACACTGCTAACAATCTATCCGTTCCATATTTAATCCATTTGATACAAGATGACAAAATGATGAAAAAATATAAGTAATCTTCTAGAAAGCCTGGGAGGAAGGAAGGAAGCAAGGAAGAAAAAAAAAGGCATAATCATTGTAACTCTGAATAATGAAATTTACCTATATTTGTATGTGTTATGAACTGTGTAATTATATGTAACTCTTAATACTCCTCGGAACTTAACTGTAATATATAAAGACACTTGGATCACTTGAATCACAATATATTTGTTACAGTAACTGTATTGTCAGAATCTGTCATGTCAAACAGCTTGATCTCATCAACACCTTCATATTCTTTATAACCACCTCTCATTATACAAATCAGCAAATCCTAAGGAGCATCTTTAACAATTTCAGAACACACAAACAGAACTGCTGTGTCACCCCCTGCAGAGGGAAACAACTCTAGAGCACCTCCTGAATGAGGAAAGAAAAGAAAAAGGTTATCCATATGTTTTTTTCTTTATTTTCAAAGTCTTTTGTGAATAACCAAGGATATGGCTAAAAGGATACTGATCACTGCAGGCACTGAAACACAGGAAGTTGTCTCTGTTGAATGATAACTTGCCCATATGGACCTGTATCCTCTTTTCAGTTCCAGCAGGCAGTACATGCTTGAGGATGCAGCATAACAAACAGGAAGGTCTGGGGTTGGAAGGGACTAGTTAGGATCATCAAGTCCAAACTCTGGCTCCATACTGTTGCCCACATGCTCCACGAACTCCAGCAGCTCACGTCCATCCCCACTGCCCTGAGCAGGCTGCTCTATGCCCACCATCCTCTGCAGCAGAGTTTCTCCCTAACCCCCCTCTCTGCCCCTCCCCTGATGCAGCTCCATGCTGTTCCCTCAGGCCCTGTCACTGCCACACAGAGCAGAGCTCAGCGCTGCCCATCCTGCCCATCCGCTCCCTGTGAGGAGCTGCAGCCACCATGAGGTCATTCCTCAGCCCTCTCTGCTTTGGGCTGAGCACACCAGGGATCACAGCCAGTTCTCTCATGTTTTGCTCTCTAGAACCTTCACCCACTTTGTAGCACTCCATTGGATATCCTCTAATAGTTTTATATTCTTCTTATATTGTGCTCTGAATCCAGGGATCTGAACCTGACTACCTTCCGATTGTCTCAGAGCAATGGAGCCCAGCACACATCCCTTTGGAACAGAGCTCATCTATCAGTTAGGACTCAGCTGCTGTTCATACGGGACCCAGCTATACTTAGCCTCCAAAGCTCTCCTTAAATGCTTGCTACTACCACCAAGATCTGCTCATGCAGCAGCTCCACTCAGGCCCTGAAATATAGATTACATCCATTACGAGAACCAAAATTAAGCAGCAAATAAACTTTTAGTAGAGAAGGGTCTTTTAAACCGCATGCTAATTATGCTCATCAGCTTAAGTCCTTACTATCTCGCCCCCAAAAAACAAAACAGACCAAAAATAAACAAAAAGCAACACACTGGAATAAAAAATACAGATGCTTTTCTTTCCCTATTCTTGACCCTTACTCAAGTGGATTCCAAGAAATACTGCCCACAGAGTCTGAGCACACAAGGATAAGGGCAGTGGCTTATTACAATTAGTTCTTGAAAAGGAATTTTAAAAACACGATTTTCAGGTTTTTCAGCTCCTAGAGGGAGGTAAGATTTCAAGTGCTCTGAAGCAAATCCACTGAAATTGGAACAAGAATCTAAAGATCACAATGAGCAAAATACCTAAAGAGTTTAGTTCAGAGGACACAGAAGATCTGAAGCGTTACACATTTTTTCCAAGTACAATGACTGCTAGTTAAACTTAGTAAGAATGGAAGCTTGGTAGCAAGTACCAAGAAACTAGATTTCTGAACAGGGTTGGGCTGATTCTGGAATGGTGAGGAGTGGCTGCAGCATCACTGCTGGTTAAGCTGGTCTCCCAGTACAAGGCCCTGATCCTAGGAACTATTCAAAACAAAAGGTCCTATTTTACATAGCACATTTTTAGGAATCAGCGCTAAACATTTTCACACATGACCCTGTAGAGAAATGGGAAATACATTTTCTACTACTTTTTCAGTACTCCCTCCAAAACAACTTGAAACGAATACACAGCCATAAATCAGACAAAGCAGCAGTGAGAGCATCGTTACTGAAGCAAAGAAAAATGATGCAGTAATCATTCTGGGCAACTCAGATAGACAAAAGATACTTGGAAAAGAAACAGGAAGAGGAAAGGGTCATCAGTGTTTGACACAAGACATGATTTCATCTATATAAACTGCAGGAAGAAAACACTGATCTTATTTTTGCTGCAAGTCAGGTTAGCACAAAGGAGCATTTCTGGGAATGCTTGTTATTTAAGAATAAAAAAGCATTGCAGTTAAATGCTTCCCAGTTATCATAGCTTTAAATATATTTGTCAGTAATTGTAAAAATACAAGAAGAAAAAAAGAAGGTAAAATAGTGGAAAGACTGAACCACCTTGGCAGATCAGAACACACATACTGCAGCGACGTATTAGAAAAGAACTGCAGAGACTGTTCTGTTAGAATGTTACGCCTTATATGTAAAACAGAAAAACTTTTAGGCATCAGAATCTGTTTTTATCCTGATTACATGGATAAAGATATCTGTAATAAACACATTAATGCTTGCTGTATGTGAAACCAGAATATAAAGTAACAGATCATCTGCATAGTCAAGAATTCACTATAAGATAACAGTGTCTTTACCATCTCAGGTTTGCAGCTGTTTACTACAAGGGTACTACTATATCCTATGAAAGTCAGTAGCCTCTTACAACTAAGTTCAGGAAGACTAACATTACCAATTGCTGAAGGGCATTCCAGATGTAAATGAAGCAAGATAATTGAGCAATGGGTGGATTTAAAAGGTTGAAACCTATTCTCTTTTGAAATGCACTACAGGTTTCTGGCATGATACCTGTCTTGTGACATCCATACCCATCACAATTTGCAATTGCTGGGGAATGAGGAAGAACCTTCCGCATTTTTTTTTCCCTGTCATAGCATGAGAAATCCAAGAGAGGAAGCTTCAACCTGAAAAAGCACAAGGTGCTATTTACATTCACTGACACATCAGGCACAAATGCTGTTGTGTTTCTCAATAATCCAAGAAAGCAAAAAAGAGGGGGAACAAAATACTAAAACCAAATGCATTTTGACCAAACCTTACATCACTCAACACTGAGGAGAATCAGCTTCTTAACTGTAATACAGACAGTATCTATTTTATAACTCTTGGGAAGGTCCTCAGCCATTTCTTTACCAGGCAAAAACAAACAGAAAAAAATCTAACATTAAAATAAATGAGCCCTCTAACTGCTAAGCTATTGCAACCCTTTTCTAAACCAGCAAACTCAAATCACTGTTGATGCCAAGTTTGCAAGGATTTCACAAACAACACCTTGCTGGAAAACAATCTCTCTCTTTCCTCCCCCTCTAAGACTAAGTAAAATGATATATATGTGAGTTACTTATTTGTACACACACATTGAAAAGATTAAGACTGATTTTTTGTTAGATTGATACATTTTAGAAAACAAGCATCTGGGCACACAATTTTCTTTTTTTTTTTTTTAAATACCAAAATTAGACTCTACAACCCCAATTGCTTAGAATTTGAATAGATATGTGTTATTCAATCAGATAACCTAAAAGAGATGATCTGTAGAACACAGGAGGTAAGCACATTTGCAAGGGGACAGGTGTGACAGACCTGTCTTATGGAAGGGAGGGAGCTGCGATCTGTCACCTGAACAGTATAGACTACTTATAACATGTATCAAAAGTCAGCACTTTTATCCAATTCCCAACTTTGAGAACTAAATTTTGGTTTTAATTTCACTTTTCAAGATCTGTAAATCTGAAGAGAACATTCATAGATCTCTCTTTGAGGGTAAGGACTGAGGTGTCAGAGAGTGCAATTATTAAAGAGAAAAAAAAATACTCATTTGCTGGCACAGCACACAGCACCTTCATTGCAAATTATTTCACACTTCCCACTATGAACCATGGTTTGGGTTGATCGCTGTTGTAACTGTTTTGACTCATGGTTTCTACAGCAGATCTCTGCTCCAGGCAAAGTTATTTTTAAAAACTGCAATGGTAAAAGTTTAATTTAGCTCCAAGGAGCAGCTGACAGAAAAATATCGTTCCTGTGCTCTCTTAAAAAAGCTATTTCAATTTGTTTCACTGAGAAACTTATATACCCTTAAACTTTGGGATAAGAAGTTGAGGTCACCGGCTCACAGACTGTATAATATCTATCATACACATCATCATACATTTACAATATCATACACCTAAGAAACAAAGTGCTTGTCCCAAGATTCCTGTCAGACTTCAGAAGCAGTGTGCAGAACATCATTTTAATGATGGTATAGGTCTGTCCAATAGCTCCAGAATGGTTTAGGGTTTTTTAGTTTGCTTTCTTGGTGATTTTTTTTTTGGCCCTATTATTTTCTAGTCATTTTCTTCCACATTCCCAGTGAAATATAATCCATACACTAATCATCTTGAGTGAGACAGATTTGTAATTGCTGAGCAACAAGCACAGCTTGAAGTTTGATATTCCCATCCAACAGGTAGATATGTTGGGAAACATCCTGCTTCTAAGCTTGGGCATCTGCTTCAGAGAACCGGGGAAACTATGATGCTGTATCAAGTAGGTAACAACCAGCCTAAAGCAGTTATCTCCACATTTTATTAACTGCATAATTGACAGAGAGCTAGATGTTAATAGGATCCAAGACACACAATTCACAGGGTAGACACTAAAATCTAGTATTAGTTCTTCCACCATCCCCAGGATAAATTTTGTTCCTCACTTTATACAAACCTTTACCTCCAGTTAGCTGACAATGCATCATTTCCACAAATGAAGTATTTTCTCAACTTTAGAAGTAAACGGAGAAAGTTTGTGCTTGCATTTGCTGGGGTTACAAGGCATAAAAGTCCTAAGACATTGTGGATCACAGGCTAGAGTTTCTTTTGCTGCTGAGAACATTCTTCAGATTTTTTAAGTACATCCTCAAAGCACTTGTGAAAGCAGAAGTTCAAATAATACCACATATGTTACACTTTCACAGGCCAGTGACTGCAAAATATTAGGGATAGGTAAGTACTGTTAAACAAAGTCTGCAGGTCCATCTTATGAATTTATATGATGCACTTGGGATTTATAGAACCCTCCCCCTTTCCCCACCATAACCTAAAATTCCAAACTGGGAAATTTTTAACCCTGCAATAAGCTTTATCCTTTATCCTTAAAAGAGTTTTCTCAGTTAAGTCATTTTGTATTTCTTATTCCTAGAACTGCAGACATGCTTAGCCTCTCCCCTGCTTACTCTGACCTAAACTCTTCAAATTCCCATCCAATTAGGAAACTACTTCTTGAGCCCCCTTTTCTCCTTATAAAGCCTTAGAACAGTTAGGAAATGAAAAATCTATTCAAGATTGCTAACGCTTAAAACTCCACAAGCATGTGAATAATGCAATAAACTTGTCTGCTTCACAAAATGAATAAACAGCCCCTGAAGAAATAAAACCTCTCTATATAGAATTAAAAATCCTATCTCAAGTTACGTCTCCGTCAGACTTCATCCCTTAGTAACTGGAGGATAAGAATGTATTATCCTCACCTATCCACTGATCCTACCCATATCTGGTACACTATAACCTGGACGCTTGCACTACATTTAACTGCACAAGCTCTTCTAGAAGCAGAACCCATAACAAACTTTTTGATATTGTCCTGAAGATGATCATCCCTCTGCTCTGCAAAATAAAAACTGCAACACAATAAGACAAGAGACTGCTACTTGCTCCAAGAGAAGTTGTGAAATTTTTGATCCATGAGAAATTTGGAGATAATACATCTTATTCTGGCACAATTCTATCAGCAGGGCTTCTGTTATTCAAGATGCAGAAGGAAAAATCCATACAGACTGTATGATTATAAGATTCTGTTATAAGCAGTGTTGCATTTCAGGTAGTGTTTGTATGTCAAACAGTGAGGAAGTGGGATTGGAAATAGTCCAGTTTATAATCTGCATCCACCTATTGTATGAGCAGATTGCTGACATTCCAAATTGTTATCTAAATTCTACTCCATCCCAAAGATGCTGTATGTCTCTTTGAAATAAATGACACCTAGCAGTGAAAATACACCCATCTTTATTTATTTTTATTTATAAGGCAGATATTTAATACTTTATATAACTTGGAAATCTTAAATACAGAAGACTAACATTTTAGACATACATTTTATCAATTAGTCCATGCTAAGGGAAGAAATAAAGAAAAGACATCAAAAAGAATTGCACTGATCTCTACAGACACTGAACACCATGCGTTGCACAAAATTTTGCTAGAAAAAAAGGTAAAGTACAATTAGAAATAACTGACATTGAAAACACGGTGTTGTTTTTTGTTTAAGTAATTGCCATATGAATTTAAATCAATTTCCACCATACATTTTGCTTACCATTTCCACGCCATACTTCAGCCAGATGGCAGCTTCCTTCTCCAGGCTCTTTGCAGAACTCTACTACATCGCGACAGGTTGTTTCTGGTGTAATTGGAACTTCTGTCAAAATCTGCTCGTTGTTACTCAGAAACACAGTTAATATCATCTGAAAGAAAAAAAAAGTAGCAGAATACTCAAAATCAAGACTAGAATATGGCTAACACAAAACAAAAACCATCAAACACGGGGACAGAAAGTCACATTTTGTGAAGGGTTGCAGCTGCTTAGTTACCTGCTAGAGCTAAAACCTCTGAGAAATCAGTTTTCCCCCTTCTTCAGCTCCCACCCCAAGCTTGCTGTGTTGATCAGATGTATATGTAACCTTGTAGCAGAAGTACTAAGCTTGCCTCCTTATTCAAATCTATAACATCAAAGGACAACTTTCCCTCCAGTAACTGCTCCCAGCTACTCCAATTGGAAAGTTGCCACCTTAAAAATATTCCAGATGACTTCACGTCAAAGAAAACAGAAAGAAGAAAAAGTAGAATGAACTTTAAAGGAAAAAGCCTAGTTCTAAGAGATAACACTAACCTAGGCTGAAATAAATTGCTACTCAAATTCCTTTCTCCTTAAATAAACGTGCATGCAAATACACACATCCGGAGCTATTCCTACCCTCCTTCATCTCAGTAGACACATCCTGCTGCAACATCGAGCATTCAAGAACTGCGCATATCAGCTTAACCCACCCCATCCCCTTGCTTCGCATGTATTATGACAAGGTCATTAATACTACTTTCATTTGCTACATGAGATTTTCCCAAGGCAGTTCAAGCAGCATTTGAAATATGCTCTCAGCCATAGGGATTGAGTTTTGGGTGATGCTTTGTGGAGCCAGAGTTTGGAATCGATGATCCTTGTGAGTCCCTCCCCATGCAGAACATTCCGTGATTCTATGTTTCTACACATTCCCCAGCTAAGGACCTCTGCCTTATATAATGTTCTCAATGGATTTGGTTTGTAGGCCCTCATGGCATTAACTGGAAAGGGTTGGAAGCATGTCCTTAACAGCTGTAAGTAAAATAAATTAATAAATCCAAGGAACAGGAGTCTTGATATAGGGATTCTGATAATTCTACGTCAGACTAAATCCTCAAAGAGATTCCCTAACCTTCAGCTCTTGCCCAAAATCAAACAGATACTTTTAAACATTATATCAGCTCCTTTCCCTCACACCTGCATTTCCAACCAGTAAACAAGTCACAGTACTCTTCTGTAAACTCACAGCAATGGAAGACAGATAAATTAATATCTCAAAGATGCAACAGATGTCCCTAAAAAATATGAGAACATTACTGACTTCGTCTTCAGAAATAGTACTCAGATCTTTCTAATAAATAAAATTTAGCATCACATATTGAACTACAAAGATTAAACCCAATCATTTAGCAGACCTTCATTAAATGAGCATTTCTCCACTTACAGAATCACAGAATGACCTGGGCCTGGCAGGGCCACCAAGCTTCCACATTTACTAGATCAGGTTGTCCAGGGCCCCATCCAACCTGTCCTTGAACACCTCCAAGGACAGGGTATTCACAACCTCCCTGGGCAGCCTGTTCCAGGACCACTTAACCAGAGTTGTGTTTCAATTTGCATAGCTCTTACACATTTGTAAGATTTCTCATTTCTGGGACATACTACCTGTACCAAACTGGAGGTCGGCATTACTAACAGCTACACACTGAGCAAGAGCAGTCTACTCCAGCATTCTGTCTACTTCAGAAGCACGGGACAAATTCCAAGGAATCTGGAGGTTTCCAGCTCTCAGTCTCCTCATCAGACCTTCAGGCTATTTTAGCCAACATTTATTCCCTCCCTCAGCCTGCCAAGCTTGTACTTATCCTGAAGTTTTCAAATTATCTCCATTTCCATTCAAAGAGCAGCCCCCAGGGCTGTAAATATACTAGCACTCACCCTTGAGTTTCTCCAACAGTAGTATTAAAGCAAGCTATAGTACAGAGAGGATACAACCACAGATAATGAAGATGTCTGTAACCAGCTATTGTTTACAGCTCACAATGCTATTTTCCCCATACAAGAAAAGAGTCACTGGCAGCCAAAACTCAGTAGAGGTGGAACCTTTTACAGAATATACATCTGATACAGAATCCAGCAGTGGAATTTCACCTGGTATTTAAGAAGAAAGAGTCCTATATGAACATAAAACTTACAAGGAACCTTAAAAGGTCATCTGATCCAGTCTCTTGGCCTGAGGCAGGATCAACTACACTGAAATTATCCTGCAGAGATGCTTGTTTAACCTGTTCTGAAGAACCTTTCATGATGGAAATTCCACAGCTTCCTTGAACCATCCACCCCAGAAGTCCAGGATTGTGATTGCAAGAAAAAACTCCATAAAGCCTGGTCAAAACTTTACACTGCTTAATTCAGATCTTCTCCTAGTCTCAGACACTGTCACCCAAGATTGATGAAAGATGACAGTACTAGTACTCTGCTTTCTCCAAGGCACGATGACACTCACGATATCATTAGCAAGATAGCCAGGAAAGGTGGCTTGCTAACAAGGAGGCAAGGTGCTGTAGCTAGCTGCTCTCATATTGCTCCCAAGCAAACTTGTTAAAGTAAGGATTTATTTATTTTTAACAGGTTGTCGGAGTAACACCATGGGAACTGAAATGCTGTGCTGTGAAACAGATGGCCTGAAACAAAGGAAGACTCAAAATATTGAGAATTATTAACATCTTGCAACATTAATTAGATTTTCAAGTCAGAGTCATAGCTCTCCCTATTTGTGCTGGAGATAGAATAATAATCAGAGGTAATTCATAAGGAAAAAATACAAAGAAGTATTGATGAACCTTGAAATTCGCTGCTGAAGAATATGAGCAAGGCATACTTGTGAAATACACAGTACACCCACTGATGTAAATTTGTTTTATGCAAAAAAATGTTCTTACCCAAGGATCAGGATGCAGGAGAACTGATAATTCCTTTGATTCATTTTAAATAGATTCCCAGTGAGAACAATTGTGAAAACCCGTGTTCTTAAAAGTGAGTTCATCATCATAGCAGCAATCCAGTTCAATCATCAAAAATCTTAATGCGTAGACACAACAGTATGCAATGGGATCCACCCACGATCCGTGGCAACGTCACCTCAGTGCTTTTGTGTCGTATTTTGCTTCTACAGAATTTATACTCAACTTCAAATCTTGCCCTTGCCTTCTCAATATACAGATGCCACCTGTCTGCTACCCTCCTCTGCTACTCCTGCTTCCAAACCAATGGCTGTATTCCAACTTCCAATTCCTGCTCCTATTTACTCTTCCCCACTTCTAGTATAACCCTTCACAGTTCAGTTCTATGCCATGGCAAGTAAGCTCCACCAACATCACAATCTGTCTTCAAAGCTGCTCTGTTATCTCACTTACTTCTCAGCTTACTGAGAACCTTCTACTCAACTGAAATCTTTACCCAACATAGAGAAATACACATGTTCTTCACCTGCTGTCTCCATTTCTCCAGTTCCAATTTTCCTCTGCCATCACACTCACTGTGGCTACATTTAATCACTCCCGCCATTTCTCAAGGAGCAGAAGAGGGATAAATTCACAAGATCTCTATCCTTGATTCCTACCTCCTCTCTTTCCACAGCTGGTTAACATTGCCCACAAGTTTCAGCACGCATTTTCCATAGAGATTGAAGTTTTATCTTTCCAGAACTGATCTCTTACCAATGACTCCAAAATCTTAACCATCCTCAGTCAACTCTTGTGAGTTACCAATTCAAGTCCCATACAGCTTGAACAGCCCTTAGATTTCACATTCATCATAACGGAGACCCAGCATCAAAAGTTGTAATACAGGCATCTTTGACACAAATCATTTTCTCAGTCTTGTGTCCCAGACCCATCTCTAGCCCTTCCATGCAGTACATAAGGCACAGACAGCATTTTCTATCAGCTGGTCCAGCTAACGCTCTCAGAACTTGGAAGCGTCTATCAGTTTCCCAAGATTTCACTGGTGTTTCTTTTATTTAAAAAACAAAAACTTGTGATGAGTAAAAATTATGTTTCAAGCCTATCCTTCTAACCACATCATCTTTCTGTAGCTGTCTTGTTAAGCACAATTTATCACTCTTCCCTTTCCCACTGCAACATGGGGTCTCCTTCCTATCGTTTTTCGCTCAGTATTAAGTAACTGATGCTGAAATGGTCCTTTACACCAGCTTCTGTTCCCTGTGTAGTGAGCAGATGTTCTTATGCTTTCTTCTGTGCTGTTTATCATGCTGATATGCACCAAGAAAGTGACCCACTTTCCATGAACAACTTCCTCTGTCATTCTGGTTACAAAACAGAATACACACAAGGTACCACTAAGCTGAAAAAAAGCTATCGATTAGACAGATGCATCTTGTTTTGTCTATTTAGCCGACCAGCTCAACCCTTACTTCATATCACACTAAGACTGCAAGAGCTCTGCAGCAGTGATGCATTCAGAACTCCTCTGTTACAGTAAGATCCCACAATGCCACAACCAAACACCTTACATACTACAAATACCTTACATACTACAAATACAGAAACAAACTTAAAAATGAGCCTGATACCCTTTGTTCTCTATGAACTTGTTCAGTCTGTCCTAGACACTCCTACTTGAGTTTAGCAAATGCGGTTTCACTCTCCCAGTATAATACTATTACTTATCATTGGGAAAAAGCCATGTAAGAACTACACAAAACCAGAAGACTACAGCTGATGCAGCCTGTTGTGTCTTCGTTTTGGAATTGCCTAGAAAGTTAAGAACTTCCAGCTTCATTCAGAAGCTCCTCACCCTTTTTCTGCAGTCTTACAATTATACCCACACACAGTCACCCATAAAACCAAAAAGCAATGCTTTTGATCTTCAGCTAGTATCTCTAAGTATGAAGAACAGGTATGCATTTGGATTCTCTTTGACAATTATTTTCATAGAGATAATACATACATCTTGTTCAAACAATCCCTATGCTACCCCAAGATATAAAACACCACTGTTTGAAAAGAATTAAATCCCACAGCCTAAACTAGGCCATAAAAATCCCACAACTGCCTTACACCCAGGTTAATTTACTAACTCAGATAACACAGTACAAGGTGATGTTTCAGGCTAACACGACCCAGTATTTGGATGTGTGTCCTGATACCCAGCTCTCTGAAAACTGAATTATTCAAGCTATCAGAAAAGTGCTAAGAGGTGAAAAACCATCCCTTTGGTGATGAGTCAAGCCAGTAATCACAACCCTGAACTAAAAACGCTCAGAGAAAAAGTTACAAGGTTACAAGTTATCAATTGCATCATGCAAGTTCGTTTGCATGGAATTCATGCCACTACATACATCTTGCATTAGTTAAAGCTGTAGCAATTCTAGTCGCACATTTCAAGCACCAAGCCTGAATTGAATTTTCTTTGCAGCACATATACTGTCCCTTTTTCAGACTACAGACTTTATTAGAGGAAGCTTTAAGCAATTATATCTCAAAAGAAACCAGACTACGAAGTTATAAACACAAAACTGTTTTAATTAAGACTATATAAAGGCATATTCTTGATTCGAGTAATTTATTTTTACTGTGACATTTCAGAACAAACAAATCCCAAGTAAATCTCTGATGTTGACTATTATACATAAGTCTCAGAAAAGCAGTAAGATTTAACCACCTCACTTTCATATACTCAGAAGGAATCTTTAAAGCAAGTCTAACAAACAAGTTATTCACCAGCTCGCTTTGTCTCAATAATTACTCACCTTAAATTGAAACTACGCTTTTTAAATGTAGATTTCCTGAAGAATTTATATGTACTATCACAAGTACATTGCAATAAAAGAATCAAACACATTTCTATTCTTCACTGCATTTATCATTGCTTCTTTTTAACATCTTTTCCCCCTGTTCTTGTGTACAGGGTGAGAAATAAATGAGTACGGTTTCCATATTTCTGAACGCATCTTCTCACAACTAATCCATACCAAACAGTGTAGGCCAAAGTTTAGTGCTCAGTCATGGCTGTTGACTGCACTGGTACAATGCACAAAAGCAGCGTAACCAGTACAGACTTGTAGAATACAAAAAGGAGTAAAGCCAGACTGCATACTTGCAAAACCAACGCCATGCTCCTTCATACACTTGTTTTGAATCTGAAGACAACTGCTTCCCAGTGATGTGCAGAAGAATTCACACAATTGGTAGCAGGTCTCTAATGCTAAAAACATCAGATGATTCTTCTTCAGGCTGTTAAGCAGCACTAAATGAACACATTTCATTGTAGATAAATATAAGATCTTCCTTCAGTTCCATCATGCCCACGTGCATGCAATGGCTTAAAGGGGGAAAAGAACCTCACAGATGTTTTCTCTCAGGACTTTTACAACTGTTGCTTTTGTCCTCTTCAGAAAACAAGCTGACAGCCAGCATTCCACAGGATTTGGATTATTTCAGAAACCTACACCTGCTTGGTACTCATTTGCAGAAGCAAAACTTGCAACGCCATTGCTCTGTGCTACTCCAAGAGAAGACCCCTCAGCATGAAGGGCAGATTCAGAAGGTGAAGCCTCTTACTACAACCACACGCAGGCTTTTGGGATAGCAGAGAAATAAGCCAGTAGTTTTCTTAGAGGAAGGAAAGAGCAACCATCATCAAGTATTTAAATACACCCAACTAAGCAAGACAGGTCTGCAGATTATAATGAAAGGCATAGTAGTAGCTCACTGGAAGGCTTCCAGAGCTCCAGAAAAACAAAACCTGATGAAACAAGGGCAATTTAGAAGGTCACTTGCATAAACACACGAGCAACCCATGGACTCAAATGGAGGATCAGAACCCACTTTGTTCCATCAGAAGCCATGGTGCTAAACCTCCGCCAGCTCTGCAGGCTTTATCTTTACAGAAGCTGTTTGTTGTTTGTCACAACATTGGAATGCTGCCTTTTACATTCAGACTGCTCCTTTGAAAGCCAGCAGCAGTTGGGATTTGGATAAATTAGTTAAAGAGAAGGGCAATAAGCATGTGGCTACAGAAGGTAAAATGGCTATAGCCAAACAGGGACAAGTTAAAGGACTACGAGGTTGTGCTACAAACAAAACTATTTAATTTAAAAGGAGATCTGTACAAACAAAACTATTCAAAAGGAAATCTGTCCAAGTGCAATATTTATCATCATGAGCTAAAGGGACACAGCCTGAAGTTACAGAAATATATAAAACATGCCTCTTGTGATGTTTTATAGTGGAAAATGTAATTTGGCACTCGCTACAGAATGAGTTCAACATCCCTGCATCATTATCTGTTGGCTTGATTCCTAAATTGCTACATCTGGAGGAACAGCAAGGGATCTTGTTGTTGCTCTTTGATGCAAATAATTCCACAAAAGGACTGCCAAGGCACAAGTTACAGCATAAGAGACTTCAGAGCACAGTGATAACTTAAGGTATGCCAACAAGTTCTTGCCAAGTACATTTCGTCATTAGCTAACAGAGTTTAAATGAAACTATTTTTATTTTTTCCAGAGTAAGGCTTTGAAATTTCATGTTGCCCCACTGTTTAGAAGACTCCAGGCCACATGTTATCAGATATAAAGATATTTCAGTACATAAAACTACCACTGTTTAAGGCAGGAGGCAGAAACCTGAAAGGCTCCGTGCACTCATCAGTTGATGCTGGACTTCCCTAAGCCCCTCACAGGGGTCATTACTTTCTTTTCTTTGAACTGTCTTCTCACCTTGCTAAATTACTATGCTCTGATTTGTTACAGGCCTACTGAATGAGAGTCCTCGCCATCTATCAGCCATGAAGAGAAGCAAACTCTGAGACTTCTTCAGAACATCCAAGGATACTTGCTGGCTTCGCTGAAGATACTCAATTTCTGTTCCTCAATGCTTTTTGTCTGTAAATCTTTGAATGATAAACCTCATTCATTACTGCCTGCCTAATTTCAGTGGAATTTATCTATAGCACCGGGAGCAAAACAAGTCAGCAGGCACATCAATTTTGTTCTGATTCAAAAGAAAAATAAGTTGCTAATGTATTTAAGAAACTAGCAAATGCCTGCTGCATCTAAGCATGTTAACAATCATTTGAGCTTCTTAATGGGAACTCCTTGAAAACGCATGATGCTCGCATTTCCAGTGTTCTTCACATCTCCAGCCCAGCATCCTCCAAACCAAAAGGTTCAGAGTTAAGCAGGGAATGCAGTACAGGATGAGTTGTGGCCCTGAGGCTCCTGTGGAAAGGAATGGAGGAATCACTGTGGTACTGCAGCCACATCTCATTCAACCCCACACTGAGAGCTCTAAATCTTTCCAATCTGTCACAGTATCCCGTACATCAGACATTAGAAGCATGAACAGCTTGAAACAACAGTTCTACAACATTAACCGCCTATTTTGTTTACTCAGCTGGAGAGACAGAAACAACACATTCAAAAAACACTGTTAAACATTCTGCTTTCCAAACCATTAAGGAAGATACGTTACTGAAAAACAATACAACTCCAGTTCCTGTAAGGTTCACTGTAAACTCAGGTGAACTTACAATAAATTAGGAACAAAACCAAATTAATCCAAGGTGACTCGCATTCAGAGATCATTTCATTGAATAAAGAAACTTTCCATTTGAATCAGAAGAAAGCTACAAAAAAAGAAAGTTAAAGAAAAAGGAGTCTGTAACATTCTTGGGAGGCAGAAGATATGGGGAAAAGTCTTATTTAAGATTTCTGTGTTTTGAGATCAGCAGTACTTTGATTTCCTTTCAAAGGCAACTCACGACAACGCAAGGCAAAGCTGAAGAAGAACAAAGTCATGCACAACATTTGGGGTTACTTGTCCTGAAAGAACACTTAACGTAAAAACCAGCATGCAACAGAAGAGTCACACAGAACTTGTATCACAGAATGGACTGTTCTCAAATTATTAAAAATATTTTGGCCAAGGCCAGGGAAAGGGAGGTGCTGATGTTTCTACAATCTTGTGTTCGACCTTGTCAACAGCTACTGCAAAGTCATCCAAAAAGCACTGAATTCCAGAAAAGCTTGTCTCCTATGCAGCTGTTCCATCAACCTCATCAGATAATTACAGAATACGTAATTGCACTTTTTCATTTAATAAGTTTTCTAATAAATAAATCCACACCACATGACAAAGCTAACTGAGTAGAAGAAAGAAATAAAAGGATCTCAAGGGGAGACATTTGTCTTTTGTCAGTTAATAAAGGCAGCTTGTGGCCAACCCAGCAACACTTTCATTTTACAAACACCTATGAAATCTACAGACTCGCACCCATACATAAAGTTACAATCAGAAGCAGCACTCCTCTCTTACTTTCCATAGAGCACAGTGAGAACAAACTGCCACGGCTTTCTTCCACTGAGGGGAAACCATTAACAAAATACTGATTGTTTCACAGATTGCTCTCAGGGAACACCAGCCATTCAATCTGTGATGTAATGTTATCTGGCTTGGCAAAAACGTAAGGAGTGAAAGAAGAACATACCCTTTGGGATTCAACAGGCAGCCCGCAGAGTTCTCCTTCCATCATCAGAGTGGAAATTGCATAGAATAGAAATTAACTCTTTCTAGTACCTATCTACAGATTTTGCACAGGAGGTTTAAAAACTCACAGCTGCTCTATTTTGCTGCCAGATCCCCCACTTTGGCTGAATTAAAACAAATAAAAGCAAGCATGCAAAGATTTCCTACCCTTCCTCACCCCCCTGCCCAAGAAACTCCAACTGAACTTATACAAGTTCTTAAATACTCAGATATTTGTTACACAAAAGAAACCCATCACGGAAAGATTTCACTTACAAACACTCTGAGCCATGATAAGAAATCAGTGCTCAGCACTTTGCGCTTTCTTCTAAACCTGATTTCACAGCAAATAACAAAAAGCAAAGTCATCCCACCTTCTTTTTTATCACTCTGTCCCTTGTCCGCTTTTTAGAGTTACGTCCAGTCTTTTCCAGTAGCCAGGATTTCTCTTTTGGTGTCTTTATAATATTCTGAAGAACCATTCTTAAAATATTCTTCATGTGGACAGTTACAGCAGTGATTAAATATACTGTGCAGATCTAAAACCTACAACAGTTCCTGTGCAACAGCTACAGTGAAAAACTACTTAAATGGAGTATTTTCGGTCTGCTGGCATCCGAATTCAAGCAGCAATGACGAGCAGTGATAAGATGTTCCAAAGAAACAAGACAGGCCACAGTTGTGACAGGAACAAGATAGCCTAGATCAAGTTTCCCCTAATTAGGCAAGGTTGCAGTAGGGGAGTTCTGCTATCCTCTCATTGTGCAATAGTCATCTTTGTTTAATATTATAATGACAAACATTAAATATTCATCTTAAATAAATTTACATATAAGGCTCTGTCTGTCTCAGAAGAGACAAGTGATTTCTCTGCTGCAGAGGGCAAGGAGATGAGCAAAAGTTCCAAGAGCAAAGCATTCCAACAACTCCCAGAGACTTCCACAATACATCTCCTTAAATCAGTAAAATGATTTAAGAAGACCAATCAGCTTAAAGAAAACAACAAAACCCATTATGCACTTCAATATAGTATTTTTAGGCATAAGTACTACTCCGTTCTTGGCAAACTCTTCCTTCTTGCTGGACGTAATTCAAGCAGTCGAGAATACAAAATGGTAAACTGTGGTCTGACTGCCTCTTCATGTCAAGGGACAGGGAGTGTTTATCATCATTCCTGTCAACACCATACAGGATCCTGAGTGGGGGACAGCAAGATGGCACCAGCTTAGCTCTTACTCTGCAATTGCACAAGCAAAGCATATTCCCCAGCTCAATTCATTCCCTTAATAGAGAAAATGAAGAGAGAGCAAGCCAGTGACCCAGGGGGAAAGAACAAAACAAAAAAGCACACACAACAGAACTTAACCCATCTCTCTTACAGCAGAGAGATGTTACATTTTCTGAGCAACCTTGTACGTATTAACTGCAGGAAGGGATGAGCAATAGATCCTCAGCACAATTTGCAATCCACAGAACTGTGGCATTACCCTTCCCAACAAGCAGCAGAAGGAAGAAAAAACGAGTAAGATTCCATATTTAGCCTGCCTCAACATTCAGAAACAGCGCTGTCCTTCCTTAACACATTTTGTTAGAAATGCAAACATTCTGATCCTGTGCAGCCTTCCTTCCTCCTCAGCAAACAAGTGTCACGTAGATAGCTTCACTGGGAATAGAACGAGTAGAAGCATTTCAGACATTTGGAATGCAACAATGAAACATTAACCTATGAAAGACTGAGGGCATTTGAGATAAATGAGAATCTAGAGGATATTCATTAAAAGGGAAGGGTTGTTTTGCTTTTGAAAGGGCAAAAAATAAAATCAAAACTGGTTGCTCTCCAAAAACAGATCGTATCTTTATCTGCCAGAAAAACAAACCATCATATGAATAAATATTTGAGAGACAAAGCAGGGCCCGTATTAACACACTGTGCCCCTCCTCCAACTATTGCTACGCACTGAATGTTTCTGAACAGCAACAGCAAAATTGCCAAAACTTATGAATGCTGCACTTGCAATAGAAGGCTTAATATACATGATGTGCTTCAGGAGTACACAGGGAGGTCTAGACCTAAAGTCTACCACAACTGTGAATAACTGGGACCTTTTCAAAGAGGAGTATGAACTAGAAAACATGCATCACTGCATTTCCCTCTTCTTTTATCCTGTTACTCCCCACTTCTGAAATAACTGAAAACACCTGTAGTTACTTGCTAAATCAGATAAATAATGAGCAATACATCCCAGTGCAGCTCCTTCCTTTTTCTCCTGCAGTTCTTCAGTGTACTGTCTCCAAATTCAGGATCTGACCCAGCACAGTTACCTGGCTGACTGATCCATAACTGCTACTTCTAGGTAGGTAATTATGAATCTAAGAAAGACAGAGAGAACGATAAGGACACCACAGCCATATCTGGTTGCCTCATATCATCAGCCTCAAAATCTTAAATTCAACAAACAAGGAGATTTTTTTGACCAAAAAACACGAAGAGGTTTTGAGTGTTCTAAATGAAGACAAAGCTTTCCATTAACACGAATCATCACCTTATATACAACTGCAGGTACAATGAGAGATCCAAGAGGATCCCTGTGTACCAACATTCACATTCAGAAAACTACACACCCACTCAATTCCTGCTCAATAGGAAAGTGAAACGCAGGCTATGATCCTACCAAAGCATTTTAACAAAAAGACACTCCTGGCCTCTGAACAACACATGTGATGATGTAGCAAATAGAACAAAATAAGAGTGAAATTCCAGGAAATATACACAATTTTGACAGCAAACACAAAATGGAAAACTATTTAACATAAACCTGTAGACTACAATCAGAGGATGTGAGCAGCTAAGAATGCACAGAAGCAGTGGACAAACACAAAGAACAGCAAGAGTCCAAAAGGAATAAAACTTAGCACCGTGGTTTCACTAACAATTTAAGGCCTACTTGTTTTACTAACTTTGATTCCACTTTGCCTCTCTTTGTCTCAACACTCACATTATGGTGCTCTCTCCTGTGACTGAAGACACCTTTTCTCACAAGAAATCTACAGTATTTAACAAAGCAGAATGACCTGGGTTTCCAGCTGGGGTGGGGAAAGGAAGACAGAAGAACTATAAAGAAATTCAGACAATGAGGATGTTCTCACCCTCAAGCACTGGAAGCAAAGAGGCTGCTGAGACTTCAGAGACTTCAGTGCTTGAAAATATGTGTAGTTTGAGACACAGTAAGAAAAAACTGATCAAAAGCTTCCCCCTACTTCTGAAAGGGTACAGATGAGTACCTCCATACTCCAGATCACAGATGAGTACCTCCATACTCCAGATCACAGATGAGTACCTCCATACTCCAGATCACAGATGAGTACCTCCATACTCCAGATCAAGCTTACTTGTAATTTTCTGCTATCGGTTCTTCAGAGCTCTGAGAGCACAAACCAAATAGCACTTGGTGGCTTTAAGAGGGCCTTCCTTACCAGTGCACTACAACTGCAGATAAGGGGCTGCAATAAGTGGGGGTAACATTGGTTAGGTGAGATGTTAGAAGAGAGCAAGATACAGTGTTTCCAACATAGTATTTTTGTGTCCAGTAAATTAGGTAAAATGGTATCTTAGGAGCCATCCCTTAGAAGGCTTTCTATGGCTGACAGTGCAGTTTACAAACAGCAACAACAAAGATGTAAAAAAAAAAAAAAAAAAAAAAGAAAAGAAAAAAAAAAAATAAAAGAAAAGCTACTAGAAGTCTAAATGCTGGTAAATGTGAAAAGAGGACCAAAATCCCAAAGCATTTATCTTCAGCTAAAAATGAGAAAAGCACATTAGCCGGTATAAATTAACCCAGATATAAGTATCTACGTTGACCCCAGCAAACTGCAGGGGTCCAAAAGAGCAGTTGATAATTCAGAGATCAAATTGACTCAAACCTAGTTCATAACTTTACCTCCTGCCAGCATGACAGAAGTAAGTCCTACTGTTATCCATCATAGGTAACAGAAGTGCTACAGGGCTGCAAGTAACAGACCTTTGGCTCTTTCCATATGAAGCTCTGATTCCTCATCAAAGCAGGTCTTAGTGATGTGGTGGTAACTGACCATAAAAGAGTAACAGTACTCCAAGAAACTGGCCAGAGAAAGAACTGAAAATATTCCTAAGTGACACAGTCTAGTAGACAGCAATCCATGCAATATGATTTTGAAATGATTGCGCTGATGCTGACATGATTAAGTGTAAAGGAGGTCAATCATTACAGATCTTTTTTTCTAGCAGAAAACCATGCTTCTTGCAGTTGATTTTTTCCAAAATTTAGGTAACTCAGGACAACAAAGCATTAAGTGAGGAGATGAAGCATCAGACATGCTGAGACATTCAGAGCTTCACGCAGAGATGAAACGGCGCACAGAGATGTTTCACAGTTTATTTTTATAAGACACTGTTTCAAAACCTCAATGTCTCCCATACAGACTCCCAACAGTTGGGCTGAATAGTAACTAACCCACTTGCGAGCCCATTTGTTCGCCTGTTGAATCATACCAAAGCATTACACTTCCAAAAATTTGCTGTCTTTAGATGCACGGCAGGAAAATCTAACCTCTTCATCAACATATCTGAACAACTCGAACAGTAAGGATGCTGCATGACTGTTTCTAATGAAGCTAAGTATCTAACAGAGATAGCAGTTTTGATGCTGACCACCACATCATCACACAGCATGTGTTCTAGCTATGCTGTTATCTCTACAAAACCCAACCCCAGCAGTCTGAGAAGAATTTTACAGGCATTAATCATACCACAGAAACTTACGAATTCCATCTTCTTACACATCTCCCCCCAAAGGAAGTAACAGAGATTTGATGACCGCTGTCCCTAGCTAAATGAGGTAGACTGAGATCAGGTTTTGATCAACATATTTGTTAGGACTATACAAAATATCCAGATATGCCTTCTGGAGCTTCCCCTCCCCCCAACCCAAGAGGAAACCTTCCAGAAAAGGTTAAAAAAGAAAGTAATACCAACAGGTGCAGCAACTGTCTTGAACCATGTCAGTCAATTTGTGGGAGAGAAGATTAGAAAAGGATTGTCTTAAACATACATCCAAAGCATATCAGCACAATTTAAACCATACCTGTTACTCTACACTAAGACTTGATCCTGCTTGAGAAATTAAACAATAATAATCTTTTTATTTAGGTAAGACTGTACTTGCTGGTTATGGTAATCACTGCTGGTCTCAGACTGCCCTGTTTGGCTGAAAAATCACAACAACATAAACCAATAGAACTGCTGACACCCTTCCGGCAATCTCTGTGTTTCTGCCCTTCCCCATGACAGCTCCAGCACCTCTCTGACCCCACACCGAGGCGGTTTCCGTGTGCTAAGCTGTCAGAAAAGCACCTCCACAAAAAAAAGCAAACAACTTCCTGCTGAGTTAGCAAACAGAAGTGGCACAGCACAGGATGAGACAAGCACAGAGCCAGTGCAGGAGAGGGGCAGCAGGGAGGAAAGGAGCATGGTAGCTCCTGCAGCTGTTACTTCCAACCAGTGAAGATCTGGGCTCAGTTATGCTATGAGTCTTAGAGAACAAGGAAAGAACGGGAAGAAACCAGAAGGAACACAATACTGCAAATGACAGCAAACCAGTGACCTCTACATAAACACCACATTGATGGATTAGGCATGGTTACATATTACAGTTATAGTTTGCATTTGCTTCTAAAGAATTACTCCAGTACCACATATTTCACCAAAAATCCTAAGTCCTTTATTTGCTCCTGTTCCAGGTAACATACATCAAGCACTGTCAGATTCCCAGAGAGATCGCAAAACTGCTATCTCTACAGTCACAATATTACTGCAGTGCAGTGATCTGAAGGTTCATTTCACTGTCCTACTGAACTGGTAAACAGCCAGAAAAGAAAATTTACTATACGATGTTTGTGGTTCCCAACACAACAGAAGAGAATAATCAGGCAGTGCTGACACAGGGAAGAGCCACTTCCCTTCCACCTCCTCTGCTGTCCCTCTCACCCCAGCAGCCTGCTCCTTCCTGAACCAGCACAGACAATGACAGCCACAATACAAGCTAATTTAATGGCCTAGCTTAGCAGGATATTCATATATATGAGCACATATACCCTCAACATCCTTCAAGTGCAATTATTTTTTCCATTTATAGTGACCCGGAATCAGTTACTAAGGAAGGCAAGTACAGTGTGCTCAAAGTATACAGTAGGAAGGAGCAGTGAGGAATAAGGAAGGAGGAAAAGACCACAGCCAGTGGTCACAGGAAACAATGCAGCTCACCTCCATTGTGAAACAGCAGCCCCAAAAGGAATTCAGTATCTCCAACATCCTACTGCCCCATCACGATAAACGCCCACTTTCTACCACAAGCAAGGTTACATGCACCTCTGAGCAACACTGAAGTCAAAGAATAGAGCCACTTGAAATCTAGGTACAGTGCTTGGAAACTCTGATTCAAAGCAACTCTCTGGAAAAAGCAGCTCATATACTCACTTGTCCTTTGATCTGTCACGGAATTTATGCACTGGCATTATTGGTTGTGACCCACAAATCTAATTCTGAAGGACAGCATCCAGCATCTGTTATTGCACAATAAAACTTTATTACTGTCCCTCATTAAAAATTGCTTTCAGAAACTTAAAACACTGAGAGCTCTCCACGGATAGATTCCTTAATACACTGCAGATTCTTACGTGCTTCTGAGTTTAATTGATTCTATTGGCAGATTTCCAAACTACTAGAAAACGTACAATTTGAAGGATTCAAATGTTACAGTATTTATTACTTATAATTTAAGAATCAGCGAGACAAGGGATCCAAAATTGATGGAAAGGATGCTCAGAGAAGTGGCAGAAAGATATTTTAGAAGTATGTTATCTAATAACATCTCCCAGTTCAAGGAAAAAACACCCTCACTTGGCTGGGGTCGAACAAGCCCAAGGTCAACCAGTGTTTCAGGCCAGCACATTCAGTTAGAGGTGAGATATTCTGAGCTATGCTGTGCTAGGAATTACTGCATGGTAATATTAAGCTTTTAATTCAGATAATGTTTAAGAATCGTAAGTTCTAAAAGCAAGTTATGGTACAGAGGCACTCCCAGCGACTCCCCTGTTTATGCAATAATCAGTTTCCTTCTTCAAATCCCTATTCTTGATAATTATTTTTTCGGTCTTTGAAACTGCTTCCTTGAAAACAAGATCTAAAATGCTCTGAATGTTTACGATAGAATAAAGGTGATCTCTGCATTTAGCAGACTCTTCCACAAAGGCACCGTCATTATTCTGTGTATGGACAACCCTTGGCATGATGTGGTCAGCTCCTGTTAGGCAGCACTAAGAGCAAGAATCAAAAGAGTACAGAATGGATTTCATAACACAGTGAGAAGGCCTGCATTTCACACCAGACTTCACTTGTTACATTAACAGAACTTCAACTGGTAGAGCAGCATTTTGTTTTCTAATAAGTCCTCTCCAATGCCTGCACTTGACAACTTCATCTGTGTCAGTTTTGAAGAGAAGCTAACAGACATGAAAATTCCCTCAATATTATCCCATATACTTGTGGATTTTAATGAAACATCTATCAAATCTTTCTAAGTATTCTATTATCAAAGCAGTCTATGAAAAGTACCTTTTCATGGATATGGTGAAGCTCATGAGCTTATTTTTAACCACAGAATAGGCCAGACTTTATTATCCTAATAAAATGGTGACATGATCCAAAAAACATGAACTAGCCTTTAAGCATCACTGCAATAAATAACTCCATTACTAATGGCTGATAAACTTGCAAATTACTCTCTCCAGTCAGTTCAGATTTATTCAGCAAACAAGGATGGTATCAGTACTGCTGGTATTTATATTGCTCTGCATTCATTACAATATATTTTAATCTCAGCATCACTGAGGATTGCTAATATTAAGCTTGTTAAAGCTACGTATCTTCCTTTAGACTGATACAAGGCAGTGACCATTAGTAGTGACCTTTCTAAAGAAGACAACCACATATGCAGATTTGAAACTACTTTGGTTTTAAATTAAGAATAAGCAACGCCCACTGTGCACTTGCTGGAAAAGCTTTTAGACTCAACACATTGTGAGGGCATACTTGGAAAAAAAACAACAAAAACACCACAAAAAAAGAAATACCCTTCTTCATTCACCTGGAAGATGGCTCAGTTTAAACCTAACTCAAGCAGACCCATCTTTGGTTTGTGTTCTATCTATCATGTTATCTGTCTTTGTAGACCAGTAACATATGCAGCAATTAGAAGGATATTAATGCACACTGTAATATTAAGATCCACTTGTGTATTCTCTAGTCTAACATAAAATACGCACCAGGGATTATCTTTCAATAAGAGCTGCAGTTTCACACAAAATTAACCAAAGTGCAGCCCACATCTCATTACTTCTTGGAAGCCCAACTGTGTTCAGAACCAACAATAAACCTAATTTTCTATCTCATAAAAAAAGTAGAGTAAGCAATACGGGCTTGCATGGAAAGGATGCTAAGGAACAGAGGAAGAGATATCCAGGCAGCAAAAGAAATCATAGCTGATAAAGCCTCTCATAAGTAACCCTGTTCCCACATGAAAAACCTACCACTAACAAAATAGAGGATAAGAGGAAAAAGTCACCATTCCATTTGCCATTCCTCAGACATTACTTCATTCTTAAGAACCAACGTACAGAACATTAATAAATTACCAACCCCCAAATGGCCTCAATAAGGTACTTCTAATGCAAGTCACAAAGAAAATGGGAGTTTGTTACTTCCCAAACATTTCATTTCAACTTGTTGACAAAGCTGTAGCAATGCCCACTCGTTACAGTTCAATTCCTGCAGTACTGTAGCCTGTCCTCCTGCTATTATTATACACTTCTGCTAATTACAGAGAAACAAAACACAACAGGATCAAGGAGAAAACAGTCCCTCTGTATGTGAAGTCAAGGAATCCCAGCACAGCTTTTCCCTTTTCAGAATAGGAAAACTCAAGCTTAAAAAAAAAAGAGAAAGCCAACTATATTTGGTCCAGCTCTACAGCCATATGTTCACATCATTCTGATATTATGCACTGATTATTCCAGTAAATGGTTTATTTCCCATCCTTGCAGCCCAGAAATCAAATAGTTGGAGAATAAGAAACTGGAAGACTAATGGCGCTATCAAAGTGTCCATTTAAATATGCATATTCCTGATTACTTTATGACAGACTGTCCATAACAGCACCTAAAAGCACTTCAGAAAAGCAAAATATTTATTATTCCAGGATTCAGACTCAGCAAGCTCTAATCTGCAGCATTACTACCACTGCAGCAGGGTAATTTGTCTTTATTAAAACTCAGCTGTCAGCGTGAAAATGCTTTGAAGTAGGTTTCAAAAACATAATAAAAGTCAGAATCTTATAACACTTTCAAATAACCACAAGCAACTGCTGTACTCCAGCAAGCATGAAGGCAACAGTGAACACTGTCAGAGAGACACTCACCAAGCTGTGAAAAACAGACCAAAAATAAAGAAATCAACAAGCCAATACCACAGACTATCACAGAAAGCCAATCGCTGGAGCACGGAAGTTATGACACTTGCCTCAGACTCGCACACCAGTCAGGAATGGGAAGCAAATACATTTGTTATGACCCAGCCTACCGTTGGCATAGGTTTTCAGTAAGAAGTTTATGAATGTAAAGCACAGCCCAAGCTGCAATGGAAGCTGAGCACGCTGACAGTCACGGCACCATACCACAGAATGGCTTTAGTCGGAAGGAACCGTACAGATCACGCAGTCCCGAGCCCCTGCCATGCTCTGGGTTACCTCTGCAGTCTCAGTTTTGCTTTTACTCGCTGACACCCACCCGTACGCCCGCAGCTTAACGAGCTTAGATGCCGGTTTCCAGCGCACGCAGCTCCTAGCAATCCTCCTCCAGCACCGATAGAGCATTTCGGTACCCAGGCGCGGCAGTCGGGAGGCACACGGCGCTCGTCACAACGCCAGCCGACAAGCACTACCTGCGCCCTTCCATCTGCAATCCCACAGCTGTGCCGAGCCGCGCACTTCCTGCTCGCGGCCGCGGAGCAAAGTTGGAGCGGTGACATTTCCTGAAAGACGTCCCCGCTGCTCTTCCCCGAGCGCCGTTCTGCTGCAATGCCTCGAGCACGGCGCAGGAGCCGTAAATAAAAGCTCTTTTCCTCCCAAGTCGGCGAAAACGCGGGAGCCCTCACCCGAGTGCCTCCCACACGCACAGCCCAGCTCACCCGCGGCCGGACGCCATCGCTCGGCACCGCGCTGCCCTCAGGAGCGGCCCCGGCCGTGGGGTCGACCGTGAGGGGAGGAAAAGGCAACACAACAAAACTGCTGCGTTGAAGGAAAAGCAGCACAGCGGCACAGCGGCACAGCAGCACGCTGCCCGCCCCATACAGCCCCACGCCAGGCCCGAGCGGCGCCGTCAAAGCCCCGCGGCCGCGCACGGCGGCAGGACGGCCCCGTCAGGCGGCGCCGGGGAGCCGCGGCCGGGACCCCTCACGGTGGCGGCCGGCTCCCGTTGGGCCCCCGGGCCGGCAAGGATCAGCGGCCGCGCCCGCGGCCCCGCGCCTCACCGAGCCCCGTCCGGCCCGGCGGCCCCGCAGGAAAGGACGAGGTATCCCAGCGCCAGGCCCGGCCGCTCCCCACTCACCGGCATCATCTCCGCCACCGTCCCTCCGCCGAGACTCCGCCGTGCCGCGCCGCGCCGGGCCTCTCACGCTGCCGCCTCTCAGCGCGGAGGACGCCGCTCACCCTAGCGGCGGTGACAGGTGCTCCCGCGCGGCTCGTTCCCCGCAGCGGGCGGAAGGAAGAGGCGAAGGCGGCGGCCGAGCTCGCGACCCCCTCCTCCTTCTCCTTCCTTCTCCTCAGCGCGGCGACGGCGGCCTCCTGCCCGCCTGCCTCCTTCCCCCGGCGCTTCCTGCTCCGCTCCGCCCGCGCCGCGCCGCCCCGCCAGGGGTTAACCACCGCCACCGCGCCATTGGCCGGGCCGGGAGCGCGGGGGGCGGGGCGAAGGGGGGCGCGTTCACGGGGGAGGACGGGGGTGGGCGGGGTGCGCGAGCGCGCGCGGCGCACGTGAAGGCCGCGGTGGCTGTGAGGGCTGCGCGCGTGCCCGCGGCCCCTTCCCCTCACAGGGTCGCCGCGGCCTGCCTGTTCCCCTGCTGCGATTCTCCCCGCTGCTCCCGGCGCTGCCCCGCCCGACCCCCGGGTGCTGCCGCCTCGCTCCAGGTCCGAAGGAATGGGCATCGGCCCTGTGGGCGGCGCCTGCCCCCGCGTCTCGTTCTATTGAGGTGCAGCAGAGAGATGAAAGCTTGTAAGAAGTCAGGCTCAGAGCTGAATCAACGCAGCACCATACGTGGGCACTGCAACACAGCCGGCGTAGATAAATTTCATATTGCTGCCAGTCTGAAATCCTCATCTGAAAAATGATGCTTCCCCTGTGTCTGCAGATGGCCGCTTTCCAGTCTTTATTTGTACATCACCGTGACAGACCTCAGCTAGGAGTGCCAAAAAGGTTCAGCAGGGAAGTTGTTGAGAGGAACGCAGGTACCGTCTGTGTAATCTTTAAGCTTAGGCATAACAACAGTGATAATAGTTGCGTATTGATCTCAAACATGAGTATTTTCATTAAGTTTAACCTATTAAGGTGAGTTCCAGTAACAGATGGCTGGTAAATTACCTTAATACATACTTGCCTAATGGTTTCAGCAGGCACCCTTGTAGATGCAGGGTAGAACTTTGTGGCAGTCAAAGCTGCTGCTCCTCTTCAGAAATTGGTGCTACAGAAAAATCCTACTGACATCACCAGATAATACTGTGTCGATTTAAAATCGCTTTGCATGTATTATTTGGTATTATTAGTGTGCTTCCAGCTGACAATACCATTATTATCTGAGTTTCCTGCAAATTATGATTCTACCTCCTACACGTCTTTAGAGATAGGTAAGCCTATGATACTTCTGACGTCATCCCCTTCTGAGCTACTCAGAATGATCCTGCAACTAAGCTGACATGAAGTAAAACGGGCTATAAGGTGCTATAAAGCACTCATAATCTGGGGAAAATAACAGGAGAAAAGCCACCACAAAACACAGGCTAAAACATCATAAATAGAGCCTCAGTATTACCCTTCCATTCCTTTATGAGGAATGATGACAAAGTGAAATCTGGGAGAATAAGGCATAGACAGTTGCCACTGGCAAGGCAGGCACTCCTCCACGCAATGTCTCCATTGGAATAATGCCCTCTGGTATAACGCCTTTGTCAGCTTTTAAGACGCATTGCTTTTGGCAGGTGCAGGTTCAACCAATGCTGCAACCAGACAGACTGGATCATGCGGACTAGGAGGAAATGTCTTCAAAAGGTATAGGCCATACTTTATATAAAGTCTTTTCATACTCCCTATTTCTACTTCACTTAGCAAAAAAGAACCAACACCCAACAAACAACTACCAATCCAGCCCTCCCCATCTCCATTTTTCCCATAGAAACAAGGAAGAAAAATGAACCAGTCTTTACAAATCGTAAAGCTTAAAACTATGCCTGTACCATGGTAAATTAATTACCATCTCTTGCTGAACGATCTTCCTGAGAATCACTCATTTATCAGCCAAATCTTCTGATTCCAACTTAAAGTGTCTTTTATGTGCTTTGTTTACTGCAAACAGGAAAATGTTCACTTGCAATCACGCACCGTTGTTTTTCTTTCCATGCTTGGCCAAGGGGCCAATGATACCTACAAGTCAGTCGCCTGGTTTAGATAAGTGAGGTTATGTGAAAGCAGTCCTGTTTGAGGGAATGCCTTGGAAGATAAGGTGAAAAGTATGTGGAGTAGCTGTGGAAGCAGATAAATCCAGAGATACAGAATCCCAGTTAGTTGCTTCACAATACACAGCCTTTGTAAGAGGCACTTTAAGTCCGTGAGCCTTTTTGTAAAGGAAAAGGTTTGTGCTCGTTTGTTGCTATAAATATTACAATATGTTATGCAAATAACTTACACAGTCTGCTTGGTATCAAAGAAATAAAAAAATAAATAGAAACCAACCAACAATAACAAAAACACCAGAACAATACTGAAGCCACTATAACTCAACAGACCTTTATTTGATTTGTAATCCTTAAAAATGAAGAATTACTTACAGTGTGATTTGGTTTTGAGCTTTGGGCTGAGATCTTGTTTAGCTGGAATTTGAGATCTGCTTGAAATGTATCACCTATCATCATCTTCTTTTGTGAAAACACTTGAAATTAAAGGGTACAGAGAGAAAAATTATCAAAGTATGTTTTCTGTTTAATGCAGATTTACCTTTAAAAAAGGTATATTAACTGCACTTAATGAACTGGCTGACGTTCTATGTGATCATGTGCAATGTTCCCCTTAGGAGAAACAGAGATTCCTAATATTACAGATGTACAGATGGGAGTCTGAACAACTACTGAGCTTTTTCACAGCCACTCCTGACCAAACTTCTCTGTGTTTTTTTGTTTTTGTTTTTTTAAGTCTCTATTGTCCAGGTTTGCAAACGCAGACATTTTCAAGTTTTTAAAGCTGCCAAGTCTGAACTTCCCCCACTTGTTTTTTATGCATAGACAAGAGGAGGAAAATGAGCTTTCCTGCCTTGTTGGATCCAAGCTTTCTTCAGTTTTGCATTTGTTTGCTTTGCGATGCTTTCCTAGAACGTAGGAAAATGCTTTCAGGCTTTGGAGGTGTCACAGGAATTTTAATTAATTTTAATTCATTTAAGACGACTTCTTTTCATGTGGTATTATTTTAAATAGCAGGTATTCCTATTTATAGCCAGAAATAAATGTTCTCAGAGGTCAAACGTTTAGGGTGGGATACATCTCATCCAACTGAAACGATCTGGAAGTTCAGCACGTGGTCTAAATCCATCGTCTTGGCTCCTTCTGTAAATAAAGTGGGATGGGAGGGAAGGGAGACAGGCAGTTCTGCAGGCAATTAATTCCTTTCTGAGATATTCATCCCACTATCTAAATGTCTTTGAAGGTGCCTATCTCTCTATTGATTAAAGATGGAGTCTGGATGACTAACAGAGATTAGAGTGGAGGTTTCTAGATGGTTCTAGTTAGGGTGGGATTCCTCACAAGTGGCAGAAGAAAACCTTTAAAAAGCAAATACCAACAGAGTGTTAGGGGGGGGGGGTTGTGTATGTATACTACAGAAATTTTAATCCGTCCTTTCTAAATAGCTTAGTGGATTGCTTCATTACGTAACACAACGCTCCTCTCCAAAAGCAGATTTTGGATTTGCTGTAAAGCAGGAGGAAGCAGCCATGAGTAGGCAAGCAAGTTTAGAAGCTGGGTTTTGGAGGTACTTCTAAGTTCTAGGCAGCTACTTGCAGGAACAGTGTACTGTATGAGATGACATTGGTAGTTTAAGATCTTTACAGAAATACTGCACATAGTATATTTAATGAAAATCATTTTTAACTCGTTACTGTGCCCTTTAGTAGCTTTCCATTCCAGAACAGAGCTGACTTCCCAAGGAAGCAATCATGAGGAATTCGCACTGAACAAATGTCATAAACTGCCATGTTTGAATTCATACATTGCCAGCGCTTTCCAACCCCACCAAACCTGTTCAGAGATAAACTATAAATAATAACCTGAAGAAAACACTTTGATGTCTGTTTTGTATACAGTCTTTGAGACACGTGAATAGGAGAAAGATACTTTTTCATCCCTACCTTATAATATTCTAGTAATGTATGCTGGACCAGATGACTAATGTTCTGTAGTTTCATGGCACAGTGCACACAGTGCATTGTTCTGAAAAGGAGTACAATAATTAAAGCAGAAGTGAAGCCATACGATCTGTTTATAGCAGAGCTGTGTGCACTTTGTGGGGATTTGAGTGCCTGATACATCATGTGTTTCAGCCCTGTATTTGGTGGATTAGAAATGTAATTTCTCTGAACAATAACATAAATTGTATGCTTAATCCAATACACATGATGCAAGAAAGTGTACTTAGTAGAGAATACTGTGGCCTCACTGGGAATATGTTCCTATACATTCTCATAAAATTCCTATACTAATAGGTATTGCTGATTTTTTATGTTGTAGCTACAAAAGTTATAGCTGTATAAAACAGGCTATGCACCATCCTTTTCATAGATAGAAAATCCTCTGCTCCCATGTGACTTACAATAAAGAAATCATTAACAATATTAGGAGTAGAGAAAGCAAAAAGATATCCTGGAAGAGACTTTTATGCTGATGCTTATTTAGAAAAATCTGTTTATTTTCCTCAGTATGGCCGTGAAGTTTGGAAGCTCCCTTGACTAAATGATGGGATATTAGTTGAAGTAATAATTGAAGACAAAAGTTCATGAATCAGTCCTTCAGTCACCATTTCTTTTTATACATACTACTTTGTTTTCCATGTTATCACTTTCTAAAGTTTGATGGGTAAAAGGGACAGTTCATGTCTTAAGAGAATCCATTTTATTTCTTCACCCTCCAGGGAAGGTATTGATATCCTACTCCTGGGAACTTCAATGAGACAGCTTGCTTTTATTTTATTTCTAAGTGTCTGAATAATTCTTACTGTTACCGCCCTCATCCTTTGGCAAGGTTTACTGCAGTTCTTAGCTGGATAAATAGAACATCAGCTGAAAAGGGTAATGAACCGTATTGGCATCAATGGAATCCCATTGAGAATGATTAAGTGTAAAGCCCTAGAACTTGAGACAATACAAAATGTGTCACCTGTACATGTTTACAATATATTTGACTTATTCAAAGATGTCATAATATGCAGTTGAACCACAGAAGATTTGAGAAAACAGGAAGGACTTTAAACGTTTCATCTATTGCTTATGTCTCCAATTCAAACCCGCTATTTCTGTTCTGTACAAATACAAGCTGTAGGACAAGGTAAAGAAACTTGAACCTTTTTTCTCCTTTTCCTCCCATTGCTGTGTGAAAGTTCTGCACAATTTTTCTTGCCTTCTGCTTCTGTCCTCCTAGACAGGCCCGACTATATAATTAAATTGGTAACCTTTATTTAAAAAGAGGTGTGACAGCCAGCATTCATAAGAATACACAATCTGAAGCAAAGGAAACACGCTTTTGGCAGGACTCCTTTTCTAGCTACAAGAATTAATTAAATCTAAGTATGCTAAAAGATAGTTATGTTTCACTGCTTCCTGAAACAGACTCAGATCCATGGCTGAAATTAGTATGCCTCTAATACTTAGTTTATTGAAAGAAAGGCAACACTTTAACTGTTGCTAAGAAGTCTTGAGGTTCTAATTTGGACAAGAAGCATTGGTGAGCGCTGTCCTTGCCCACAGCAGGGGGGTGTGACTTGATCTTTAAGGTCCCTTCCAATCTAAGCCATTCTCTGATTGCTTTTTTCAAGCTAGATGTGATATACTGTATGAAATATAATTACTTAAAAAGGATTATAAGGTAAGAACTGTAATTTCAGGTACAGAAGAATTCAAAGAAAGCTATTTTTGTAATACAAGTACATTAAAAGAAAGCGTATATTCGTTACTATATCAGATGTCTGCTAACATTCTAGTCATTTTATTAACTTCTCTCCTCCTCCCTCCCCCCCAGTAATATTCTGGTTGTAGTCATGGTTTAGTTGTTGCAATTTTGCTTGTTTATAAAGCATTCCATATGAAATATCTCACAACAGTTCTGCTGCATACCTAAATAATTCCCCCCTTAATTGCAGTAATTCTTTAATATTTTCAAAAGTATGCTAAACACAACAGGTTAAAACAAGAAATGAAGACTACAACTGATACTGCAGGAGAAATCTGTGTAGGCAGAAGTAGTCATCACAGATGGGATTCATTCAGTATACTGCTGTTAGTTCTACCACCCACAGAATCTCTCATTATCATTTTCGACCAAACACAGCTCTGTAGAAATCTCGCATCCAAAGTTACAGTGATGATACGTGGATGGATATTAAGTAATTAAAGGTCAAGTCAATTAAAAAAAATTAGTTAAAAGTTTCTGAAAGACATTGTCATTGCTTTTTCATTCAATGGCTATAGTTCCTGATTTGAAGAAACACTACCAAACTCGTCCTTTAACATGGAAAGCATTCCTCCTGCATGTACTGAGCATCAAGACGTTGTACAACTGTTTGTTCTTTTGTTCCAACTGATAGCAGACATCGGAGAAAGCAGTGTGCTCCAAAAGGACACAAGGTTCTGCCCCTTCGTTGAAGCACAAGCTGACAGTCCTGATTTGTACACAGGGTGGAGTTCTGCATTCTTTTTATTGCTGTTCCTCTTATTGCTGTGTTGACAGTGATGACAGTTCATACATGAGGCAGTACTTTGATCATGTGCGTCGCTGGATGTGAGGAGGAAACAGCATTAAATTATTCTAAGGCACGTGACTTAGGACAGCTGGTAGTGAATGGGCAGATATAAATGCTGAATCATCTGCTACTTCCCTGAAATTAAGTCTGCTGGGCTATAATACAAGTTATAAAGTACCATGCTGAAAACAGCTGGAGATGGATCCAAATTAAAACAAAACAAAAAAAACAAAAACAAAAACAAAACCCTAAGTTTGCTTTAGAGAAAAACACCTATAAAATCATTAGTTTGTCCAAACTGACACACAACCTGTTGTATCAGCACAACAAAAAGAAACATGCTACTGTGGTATAAGGGTGGAAACTCCACAAGCTGCCACAGCACTTGTATTGTTAAACCACAGCCAAAGATGTTACGCTACCTAGCAGAATTTAATTAAAATTTCTAAAGATTCCATTCTCGTGGTCAGTTCACTTTGATAGAGTTATTGTTTCTAAGCAGATTGCCTGAAGCAGTGGAGTACAATACAGGAATTTCTTGTTTATGAATTCCTTATAAATTACCAAATCTGACTCACATGTCATTATTAAGAGAGTATTAGCTGCTAAATGTTAGTTGTTAAAGGTCATGGACTTAATAGTACAAAGAGCTTGCTGCTGTTGAAGATATATCTGTTAATTTCTTCTCATTATTCCATTTACCAAATTGTTAACCACAAGAGAATGCCAAAGAGTATCTCCTATCTCACTATTCTTTCCTTCCTGATAACCTCACGGATTTCCGTGAATGAAACAATAGATTTCAAATGCTGATTTCCTCATTTAGTTTCACTGCAGCCATCTGGTGGTGATGTCACATACAATCACCTGTGCCTAACAGGCACCCAATAGCTCTTCCTTGGGGACTGAAAGTACAATGAGCACATACCAGCTCAGTATCAGGGTGTATTTATACTTCAGAGATTTGCTATCATGATTCAGATACATAGGAGACTATTTCAGCTGTTTTACTTGGTTTAGCTCATTTCCTGCAACTTTACTCATCCTCCTCATTAACATGAATACACATTTGGGGCTTTTTCCAAGTTAACCATTAAGGAGGTTAAGTAGGTTGGGCCCCGTGACTAATGTTTCGCTGTCTATGACTGTATTTTGCTACTCTTCTAGAGTATTCCACAATTCGTTATTAGGATGTGGGGATACTCTGAGATTCTCAATTGTAAGTCAAGACTTTAGAATGTTCTGTCAATCTCAGAGCTCCACAATGAGAAACGGTGGCTTGTAAGATTTGGTTTGGAGGCATGAATACAGTATTTTTCATGGTACAAAAGGCCATATCTTGCATTAGCATTGTCATTATTAACTTAGCAACCTTGTCCTGAGTTCTGATATTCTACATTTAATTAAAAACAAAACAGCACAAACAGCAAAACTTTGTGAAGGTGATGCTGTAGCAACTGAATGTGGTTTATCAACCTGTGGAAGTTGGTTCCACTAACATTGCAAAGGAAGTAAATAATTTGTTGTCACTGCCAACACCTCATCGTGGGCAAATGAAATGTGCAGTTGCTGAACTACTTCTAAAAGTGTAAACATAGTTCTTTCTTTTTAGAAATGTTAGCAATATGAAGATGCAACAGCCAAATAGATACAGCATGATCTGTCAAGGAGCAAGAATAATCATTTGCATAGAAAAATGAGCAAGTTCAGTGGGAGGGACTAGTCTGGGTAGGCCTTTACTTGGAACCTTCCCATTTTGGATTAGTTTAAATTAGCTACATGTTCTAAAATAAGAACAGCCCTTGTAGTAGTAGTGCTTTGCAGTGCTTCTCTACATAGGGCTGCATTCCAGATGCCAGCACTCCAAAGAAAACTGATTGCTCCTTTCATACCTCACAGTACATAAACGACACAACACCTTGTCTAATTTTCCTCTGCTGTCATCCATACTGTGCTACAGCATTGAGGAGCAGATAGCGTAACAGGAGGACAGACATCGTGTTATGGGTGTGTTGGTTTCTGTTTTTGAGTCAAGTATCTGACTGTCAATTTCCTATTGTATCTTACTCACATAAATAAAATCTATTGAGGAACACACCGATTTTACTTCCATGCCTTTTGCAGAGCAGGAATGTTCTGAAACAAAGAAACTTAGAACAGAAACATAGCAATGGAAGAACCAACTGCAGCCAGCATTATTTCAATACAATGTGTAGTTTCCACAATCCAGACAGTGAGTCCCATCTGTCTCCTTCCCCTATTAAAAAATAAAGTTACACATCGAGTTTTAGAGTTGAAGTGGGTAAAATTCACTTAGAAGTGCAATTAACAGCACTCCAGGGGCAGTTTTGCAAAAGCTCTCATTGCTTTTCCATTAATGTCTAAGAGATCAAACATCACGTTGATGTAGCTCGTTCCCACTATGCTAGGTTCTATAGCTAAGGTAAATCCTGAAATGAATCATGTTTTTTCCCTACCTTGTTTGCCTCAGCTCTCTAATTGAAAATTGCTAAAGCAGGTTATTTGAAGTATGTGTAATATCTTAGGAACTAAGTCAATGATCATAAATTTGCATCACAAATGCACATACAGCTCCTTGCCTGGCATACATTTTCAATCTGAACCACTTATTTACAATACCACAACTCCAACCCACCCTGTAATCACCACTGGCTAATATCTGTTTGTTTGAAGCTCCTTTTTTTTTTTTTTTCCTACTTTTTATTTTCTGTTCCCCATTTCTGGAGGCTTTTGTATGTAAAGACACAAATCCTAAGATCTCTCGACTCCTCCATTCTTCCAGAGTTAGAAAACAAAACAAAGGTGGAAACTCTGAAAACTCACCGAAAGGATCTGATGAGAATCAGTTTAAAAAGCACACCAAGGGAAGATGTAAAACAAAGAAAACTACAGAAGGTAGAAGAAAGGGCAAGAATGAATGAAGTAACTATCAGCTTTTCAAATCAAGTGAGCTATACCTGCTTTAAAACAAACAAAACAGGCCCAACATGAAAATGACATAGCCAGTTTCAGTATTAGTACTGAACACAGTTTTCAGAGGAATACAATGCACCAAACTAAAGCAGAAGAATGGATTCTGAAGGAATTAAAGACAACACAGTGTTTGGAAAGTTTACTGTGTCATCATCACTGAGGTTATCGCGACCATTCAAATGCAAAGTATTTAAGCTATTGTCTGGTATTACTATCAGTGAAATTGAAGCACAAAACCCTAAGCTGAAAGATTTAAGATGTTTCAATGAAGTAGTTAAAAAGATGTACGTAAGCATTTACTAATTAAAACGACTTCACCCTCTTAATCTTCTCAAAAGCAGATTAGGCTAAATTTAAACAACACACGACATGAAGCAAAATTTTGTTTTTATGCGCTATTTATCCTCGCTATGGGCACTCAGCATGAACAGTTTGAAAAGTGATTTTAGTGTGGTTTTTAGAGTCCCCAAAACACTGCAGTGGAAACTGACAAAAAGCTGGCATTGACATCCTCACTTGTGATGGAGTCTTAAACGACATTTCCAAAGGAATCATAGAAACACAGAATTACTCAACTTGGAAAAGACCTCAAAGATCATCAAGTCCAACCACAGCCCAACCATAGCACCCTAACTCTAACAAGCCTCTGCTAAATCATATCTCTGAGCACCACATCCAAATGGCTCTTAAACACATCCAGGGATGGTGACTCAACCACCTCCCAGGGGAGCCTATTCCAGTGTGTAACTACCCTTTCTGTAAAGAAGTGTTTCCTAACGTCCAACCTAAATAAAAAAAATGGAGTACTTAAAGGTTACAATTGAAAAGGATGCTCTTAAAAATGGCATCATGCTTTTGTCAGAAATATCAGCTAATTCGAATAAAAAGATTCATCACAGAGATGTGGTTATTTTCAAAGTACTACTGAAAAAAGGTTTTACCCAGAACCTGGAAGAACTGAAGAAAACAAGACATTGTTATTCTGGAAATTACATTCACAATGACTCCAGCAAACTTTATCCAACATGTTTAATTCCTTCTTGCTCAATATACTTATAAGTACAGCAGAAGCATCAGATACAGTTTTAGAATTAACTTCATTTATGGCAAAGATGATCAATCACCAAATTCATTCTCCAAGAGAAGAGATCTTTAATGATGGCCAGAAGACTCTGAAACAAAGACACAATTTAGACTGTTCAAACAGTACAGCAAATCAATTCAAGAACACAGTTCAGAACCTAAAAATACACAAGTATAACTGAATCTGATAAAATTCAGCTGCTTTAAGAAATAAAACAACCTCCCCAAACTAAACACATCAACTATGCTAAGAATCTTTTTCACATATTTTGAAATGCTGTTACAGCAAACATCCACTCTTCCTCTGATTTTGTATGATTGCTACTATTGGCTATTTCTAACCTAAAGTTCACTTATGCTATTATCCTTAAGTCTAATAGACTGCAATTAGTGTCACTAATTAGACATGTAAAAATGTGAATAATGGTTGCATATATTCAGCTGGGAGCAAGCAAACATTCACAATACAGAAAATCACAGCAGCTCATGAAAAATTAAATCCTGTCACGTCAGAAGAAATTGTCCTTAAAAGTTTAAATGCTACTTTGTAGAAGATATAAAAACTACAGATTGAAAATACAAGTTCAAACTTGCAGTTTTTCTGGCAGTTAAAATTTTAAAAGGTACTCTGGAAATTTCGACCACTTAAAATTCCTATGAAATGGCCATCATGACCATGATTGAAAATAATTGTCCTTACCACCCCATCAAGACATACAGCTTCCAATTTGCTCCTAAAAGCCATGCAAAGTAAAATTGAAAATGGAGGCTGCATCCATGCAGATTCACAAATGCTTTTAGGCTGCAAAACCATAAAAACAACTAATGCTACGTATTTTGAGGCAGCCCTTAAACACCTACTAAACTGATTAAATAAAACCCAGACTTATGTAAAATATGCTACGTGACCTGCATTAATTTAAAACAATACAAGTATTAGTTAATACTTACTATCTGCCACTGCTTTCTTGCCTAGAGAGAAAGGAAAACAAGTTTAACATTGAGTTTTTAAAAAGTTTCTATTTCACAGATAAACTTCACTTAGGTTATACTACCCACTATTTGCTGACTGAGCGTGAACAATACTTAACAAATGTACATAATGCACTTTTCATGGTACATTTCCATAAACATTATATTGATTTTTAACTGTTTCCATCAACCAAGACTCTACGAACTTATAGCCATCAAGATTTCTACTGTAGGTCAAGGAAAACATACAGAAAGGTAGCTTTACATATACGAGCACTGTGTAAGTAGTACTACAAAACAAAGATGTGAACTGATTAGTTTGTCTTAAAATCATCTTTTATACTTAAAATAGCTTAATTTACAATTTTAATTGTTCTCCTATAAGAGTGATTTGCAGTGAACAGATAAAAATACATGGAAAAGAATCCTTCACCGTCACAAGAGGCTGTACAATTTATATCCTCGGAAATACTCATTTGAATTCAGGCTATGACCAACTTGATCTATTGACCCTTGTGGATATTCAACAATTCTATACATAAACGTATTAAACACAAAACTGTATCTCAAATTGAAAGAAGGTACACAGGTATTAAAAGCTGTTTTCACTTTAAAATAACGCTTAGCATACAGTTCTCCCATATGAAGGTTTTGGCCCTCATACCCCACACCACTGCATCTCTTATGCAGCATGACCGGAACCCAAACCTGGAACAGTTTTGCTTTAACTTCTTTCAAGCAAAACTCTAAAATTAAACTATTGTTTTCTCTTCAGTTGTTCAGCTTCTTATCTTTACTTATGCTTTCAAGTCTTGTGTTACAGTTCCGGACATACTGCAGGTCTTTTGAACAGAGAAATATTCAGGTAAGGGCACTCAGCTGTTCCCACAATGAGGGATTCCTTACCCCTATTAAGTCTGTCAGCATTTTACAACATTAAATTCTTCATGACTGCTGGTAGAGAGCTGGACTTGGCAATTTTTCAGTATAGCCCAAGTTGAACAATAGGACCTTTAAGATACCATCATCTGTTGCAACCTGCCCCACTCAAATTTATTAGCTTTACATTACATGCTTTTTTCTCTCAGATAGTGATCCAGTATCATCAAATAAAATACAGTTCAATGTTCAGAGACACACTGCACATCTTGAGGCACATCAGCCCCAACTTACGGTACTTCAATATAGTTCACACAGGAATGACTTCTCAACAATGTAATTTTTGCAGATATTAAGCAAAAACTCTATGAAAACAAAAGAACAAAACAAGGACTCTCCAAGAAGAATTCCTCACTTAGTTCCAATTCAAAAGAGCCCTGCATTCAGGAACAAGCTAAAGGAGAAACGTCTGGCTACACACTGCAAGCTAAATGCGTTTTTAAAACGAGTCCATCTACATAACTTCATCTTCATCAAGCAGACATAGTTACACCAGTGTATGAGTGATGTTGTTAGGGCAGCCTTCTACACCAAGCATGGCAAACTTTAACATTTTGACAGTGAATAATTGGCTTTAAGGAGAAGTGTTAATTTCTTATTTGCCAGCTATTTTCTAGGGGGCAGATTTAGAACTGTAACAGACATCCTTATCTACATACCAGGGTTTCAACAGCTAACAAAGATAATAACGTTTAACTTACCACCGTATGAAATTTTGTAGTAGGCATAAGCGGTTAATGCTAGGCCGACATATATTTCTTGGTAAACAGTCGTGAAGTACAACCTCATGGCTCTCCATGACTTTGGAATCATACTTTGCACCATCTGAAAGTTATAAGAAGCACTCCAATGGTGAACTGTGCAATTATGTATTTACCTACTATATGCATACTTACGTGTGTGTGTGAGCGCTGTATGCTGCACGCGTCACTTTCACGTGTACTTTCTGATGTCAACGATAAATGAATGCAAGAGGAACCAATGGAAAACTCCTGGTACTTCTCCAAGAATAAAAGCACCTCTGTGGAGCTTAACGCCTTCATACAAACCCATATTTCTCGGCACCAGCAGACAGCTCAATGCCATCCATTACGGACGTATTTCCTGAGATAGTGCTGTGCTCAACCAGTGCTGCTGAGAACCAGACCCGGGTTCTCAGATACACTCGCAGCAACTGTTTGTTTCAGAAGGCTGAATTAATCTGGGCTGAATGTCCCTTCTAACCCACATTCCTCCCCCCAGCACCAGTGCCCGCTCACCCACCGCAACGCGTTCCCTCCGCCCTCCCACGGCCCCTTCTGCAAATGAAACAACGGCCGCCAACCTACAAGGGCTGCTCCCCAACCTCCTCCCCGAGACAACCGACCGATGGCACTACCGGGCCGGGCCCGATCCGCGACCCACCTTTAGGCCGGGAGACAGCCGCTACCAGCGAAGGTCACGGAACAGGGACTGCCTCCGCTACAGCCGCGGGGGATGCCGGGAAGGAACCCACCAACGAGCGAAGATCCCGAGCCAGAGAGGCGGCGGCGCCGCGCAGCGCCCCCTGCAGCTGTGGAAGACCAGGGCACCAGCGCGGCGCCTTCCCCTCTACGTCGGCGCTGGGGTCACGTGCCGTGGGCGGGGCTTTCCCGAGCGCGGGAAGAAAGCGCGGTGAGGGATGAGGAGTGAGTGCGCGTGCGCCGCTTTAGCGCGCGGCCGGCGTCATGCTGCGGAAGCTCACCGTGCAGCAGCTGAACGACTGGTTCACCATTGGGAAAGATGTGGCCGACGTTGAGTTCTTAGGTGGCCGCACGCAGGCTGAAGCCTCGTGTGGTTCATCTTGTTTCCCCAACCCCTTCGCTGTGCAGGAGTCACTGACGGCAGCGCGGTGAGTGTGGTTGCTGTGCTTCGTTCACATTATTTGCACTGCCTCTAGAATAGCACTGTTAGCGCTTGTGCTATCGTGGTTAGAGTGTTTATCCTTAAATAGCTTGTTAATTAACTTATGAATACCTCTGATTGCGTTTAACTGAATGAAATGAAGTAACCCTCAAATCATTCTTGTTACCAAAACACTTGTGGTGTGGATTAAAGCACTTTAAAAGCTCAACTGTGGAAAAAGATTATTATTCTCTCTTTGATGTACCAAAAATACCAGTTCTTACCCTGCCTTTAGTCTTTCTAAGCTTTTCTTTATTTATAACCTAGTGTCAGCAAAGTGCGTATAGAAATATGTAAGGCTTTTTGTGCTTTTCCTTATCTTTACACATGGAGTTACTGAACTAACTGTGATGCTGAGATGTTTTAATAATTACTCGCAGACTGCCTTTTAGTGTGTGTTTCAGTTAGTGGTTCTTCTTTCTGAAATTGAAAGACTGCATTTGAATTATGGAATCGTTTGAGTTGGAAGTGACCCTTAAAGGCCATTCACTCCACCTCCTGAACAGGGACACCTGCAGCTCCATCAGGTGCTCAGAGCCCCATCCAGCCTGATCTTGGCTGTCTCCAGGTACAGGCATCCTCCAGCTCTCTGGGCAACCTGTGCTACAGCTTCACCATAGTTACTGTGAAAAACTTCCTTATCTGCCCTAATTTAGTTTGAAGCTATTTCCCCTAATCCTAACACAACTTCTAAAGAGGCTTCTTTAGCTGAAGCTTCTTAAAAAAAAAAAACAACTGTTTTTTTTACCTTTTATATTTGTTTTTTTATATTTGTTTTACCCAACTGACGTTGCATTGTGGGCAAATGCTGTGTTGGGTGAAAGGTGTAAGTAGAGCAGAAGGGAATATCTTTTGAGTTGTGTGTTACCAGATCGAGGAACTTTGAATGAACGTCGCCTTCAGTGTGCTTGGAAACAATATCAAATGAAGCATTTTTTTCTCTGAGGTTGCAAAATAGTGCTGTTTGTGAATTGAGAAATGGGAGACTTGTCCATTGTTATGATGCGGCAGGCTGATGGAGAGGAAATCTGGAGGTGGAGAGCTTAAATAAAAGGCATGTGAGAATTTCTTTCTGGTGGTGGTGGGAGCCCAATGGGAAATGGTATGGTATAAGTTTTCCCTGATTTTCTGCTTTGATTGTCTGCTCTGACCGTAAGTGCTCTGTGTCCAATCAGTGCTTTAGAACTTTGTTATTAACTTGGTCATAGATAATAGCAACTGGAAAATGGCAAATATCTTAATATAAAAGCTCCCTTCTTGGTTTTGAAGCGGTCTGTTGACTCTCTTGCTCTTCTAGAAAGTGCTGTGACTTACCAAAATGCTGCAGGTTAGAGTCTGGTTTTCAGGGTAGCTTCAAATAACAGAAGCGCAACCTTTTGAAATGAAATCATGCGTGAATTTCTTAGGAGGTAGAGAACTAATTGTTAAAATCACTTAAATATCCGAAGCTTACGTTTAGTTGTCAGATTTCACAGTGTTTCATTATGAAGAAACTGTACATGCAAGGAAATATTATCATAGAATCACAGAATCACCAAGGTTGGAAAAGACCTAAAAGATCATCCAGTCCAACCGTTCACCTATTACCAATAGCTCCCACTAAACCATGTCCCTCAACACAACATCCAGTCTTTCCTTGAACACCCCCAGGGTCGGTGACTCCACCACCTCCTTGGGCAGTCTATTTCATTGCCTTACCACATTATTTTATATTGCTTTTGCTTTAGGACTTACTCTTGAAATTGAGAAATAAATATTCAGCTCCGAAAGGTACTTATCCATTTAATATAACATCAGATGTACTAAAGAAATCTTACATCGTATAAATTGCCCATAGAGCTTAGAAACTATTTGGTAAACACAGAAGTTGTTGCCTAACAGTTTGTAGAGTGGTGCTATTCCAAAATACAGAAAGCAGTCTTTTCTTGTTTATGCTTCTATATCTACAGATAAGCCAAAAATAAAATGCTTGTTTTATCAGCAACATCTACATTTTGGGTTAAAAGGTTCCTTCAAACACAACAGCTTCAAGGGACGTTGCAGGTAAGAGGAGAGAGTTCGTACTACAAGTTTATATAATATAATGCATACTAGTTGTAATCAAGGATTTTAGTTTCTGAACTCATAAGGTAAAAAAAAAAGGGAGCATGTCACATTTCTTATTGCTATGTTTGTGGATGGCAACCACAACGAAGGACGGCAGACAGCTACAGAGACACAAAGCAACTTAACTTGATGGGTAGTAGTATGGTAGGTTCCAGATCCTATCAGAGAAAGTGGGAAACATGCTTTGTGTGTTTCTGTCGACGTAACTTGAAACTGTGGGGATTTCCTCTTTCTCCGATCTGTTAGAACTGTCTCCACGCAGGCTGAAATGTTCGGAGCAGTTTGTATTCCACACGTTGACCAGTTGCTCTTGTTGGTTTTCTCTCTCAATCGTAGTAAGAAAATCTTTTAAAACTTGCTTGAATATGTAGACTATTTCCCAAGGCAAAACATCATTTTCTGCCAAAACTTCACGGAATCTAGAAACAAACAAGCATTGAAATCTAATCATTGGTGCTGACAGGGCTCCCGTTTCCTTGCTAATCTAATGAGGGGAGGGAAAGGAGGAGGAAGTGACCGTGCTCTCATGTCAGTTATTCCTTGCTGCCACATTTCCCCACACACCTCCCCCAGAAGATTGCAGAGGAAAAGAGCTCTGACAATACATGGGAGGCAGTCCAGCTATTTTGAGGATTGCTGTTATTCAGTATTCCTTTCTTCTTTGTCTTTGCCATCTGGGTAACCTGATTTAAACTGACTTTGCCCTTAGGTATATTCTGGGCTTTAAAAGGCGCGTAAGATTCTTCTGTCATTTCTATGTGCCCCTAGAAAGGATATTTAAATACGAGTATAGGGGAATTTTTCATGGTAATCCTTTCTTTTTTTTTCCTTTGGAATTCTGTTTAACGCTTGTTTTTCCAATGTTAGAGACTTCAAGTATTTTGTGCAGCGAGACTTAACGGTACGTCGCATTGATTGGATTTTTTGATACTTGGCTGCAATTTAATAAATACTGGGGATGAACAGTGGGAGAAGAATTTAAAGTATTGAGAAGTCGTATGTCCTAAGCATGCAAGGCTTCCTTTGTTTAAGATTAGACTGGGAGAATCCTGATGTTAAAGAGCAAACAAACACAAAACAACTTTCTTCATGTACGACATAATAAAGCATGGGTGTAATCTCTAAAACATTTATAAAGATAGATTCAGATTGCTGCTCATTTCTAAATGGGAAAGAAGATCACAGCCATATATAAGCTTGGATTAGGGAGAAGAAATAGCTTACTTAAATCTCACTTAAAACCAGCTACTCCAAGTAAGAGCAATAGGAAATGGTTACCTGCTGAGAACAGTTCCAGTCTGGCAAGGTTGGATTTGTGAGCACAGAACTTCGAGCTGCCGCTGCTCAGTAGCTGGAATCGTTGCTTGAGGATTTTGGTAGTTCTTCAACCAGTTGTAATCCATGCCAGTTTTCTGGACTTTCTGTTCATTCTCAATCTCCTGCACTAACCTTTCACGCTCTTTCAGGTGCCATTTCAATTCCCGCAGCAGGGTTTTTGTGACTAATTCTGATCCAGGATACCTTGAGGATTTGTAGGGATCGTTTTTTGGCCATTTCATCCAGCCGAAAAGTGGCATCTTTAAGCTGTGAGGGGGAAAGAGAAAGAAACTTTGCTAATTTCTATTAATCGAGTAGCATTTATCCCTGTAGACTTCTTTTTAAGCAGGTGAGTGCTTAAAGGAAACTTTGTTCCTTGCATTAAAATACTTTGCAGTACAATAGGGGGGGAAAAAAAAACAACACGATCACCAAACCAGCATCAAATCAGACAGGGCTCACATGTTGTAACACTGAGAAATGCTTTCTGAATTAACACTTAGGGATCTGAAGCTTACAGCATTTGAAACTGCATATTTATCAACTTGCAATCACGTAACTTTTTTAATACGGACAGAATAGGTGATGTTTACAAAAAAATGAACATAAAAATTAACATGTGAGCATTACTTAAGATTTTTAAGTAAAATATAATAAGTTCAATGCTGTAACACTGTGCACATCCTGCTTGTTAAAACTTCTGTATCGCTTTTTATTATAAACAGATTCTTGTTTTCATAACTTCTGGAAGCAGGTCCAGGGGAATAGGTTTATAAATTGCAGTTTGTTACAAACCCTGCAGACGGAAGCACACAAATCTGAATAAGAATAAAATGAATTACCTTTGCAGTTGTCTGAGCAGTGTTGTCTCAGGTGAGTTTGCTTGAAGGTCTCCTACTGTAGCATATCCTGTTCCCAGGCTGTTGCTACTGGTGGGAGAAAACAAGGTGGGTTTTTAATTCACTTAAACTGTGCTGAAAATGTAGTGCATATGACAGATTAAGTTTGTTCTGCTTTTAAGGTTCTTTTTCATCCTCTGTACCCAAGAGCAGTAGTATTCCATTTAACCTAACGTGGTCTTCCTAATTCTTCTACAAAGTCCATTAAGGTTTCCTACCTTCGATTTGAGTTCTGCCGATGGCAGCAATTCAGAAAAAGATGGTGACAATTTCAAATGCTTGTTGCTAAATCCATCCGAAGGTATTGTTGGCAGGGAGATGAATAATGATTGTCTGAAGCAACTGTGGACGTGCTTCTAGCTAAAGTTGAGGCTGTCGTATGATGTGATGCTTGGCTGTGCATAGCTGTAGGTCACAGTTTGGAGCTGTATTTTTATGCCTGTAGAGTGCTAAAAATAACCATGTTGCTTTTATCATCAAACTAAACTTCCAGGCCCTTGAAATGCTGGAAGACTTTTCTCCTGTTGTGGAGGGGGGGGGCAGACTGTTCTGCTGTCACTGTTAAACAGCTAAGAATAGTCTTTCTCTAGTAAAGATCATCTAAAGCCTTTGTTAACCGGGTGGTGACGGAAAGGAGCTATTTGACAGTTGCTCGGGATCTTGTTGCTACATTGAACGCTTTCCCTGGTTGAATTTCATCTGTCTCATACTACTACGCTTCTTATTACTGCGCACAGCATAGCTGTTAGCATTTTTAATTAACATTTCAAATGTGTTCAAAGAAGCCAGTCTGTAACACCTACGGTGTGCCATGAAAGACGCGTTAATCTAATTAAAGGAATGAAATGATAAAGAAATGCAAATTGAAGTCAAACGGCTGTAAAAAGCCCAGAATTTTGAGTCTTACCATAGACTTTGCTTCTGTCTCAACTGGCTGTCAGTTGCCTTTTCTCTCTTTCCTTGATGAGTTTTTTGAGCATATCCATTTTTAAGGTTCATTTTCAGGGATGGCATCACGCACGCTAAAGGTCGCTGAAGCAGCCATTTTCCGTTCCAGTTATCCGGTCTCTTCCTATTAATTTTAAGAGGTGGACATACTAAGTGCCTTCTCTTCTGCTCTTTCTCGTTGCAATGACTGTCTTTGCTCCTGTGAGTATTTTTTTGTTCCTACTTTTTTTTTTGCCTCCACTGGTGTGTTGAGCTGTTGAAGGAGCAAGGCTTCTGTAAATTTGTTCTAGATGTCATGCAACATAAAGGATGACGTGTAGGGCTGTTATTAAAACTGATACTACTTATACATTGGAAAAATTCAAATGTCAGTATTAATCCCCTTCAACTGGAAGGTTTTCACATTGCATTGTATGTGGTACTATGAAAAAGGAAGGGAGCTAGGTTTATGATGACAGAACTGTCCTGACAGATTTTCAGTTGAAATTAAAATGTTCCGTGCCACCTCCTTTACAGCACAGTTACCGTGGCACTGCTTACCTTCTAACTGGGTACAGTGGGGGGGGGAACCTGCTGTACAGCATAAAACCTTTGAAAATTAAGGACATAAGTAGTGAAAGGTGTGGAAGTGAGTTAAATAAGAAAGCTACAACCATGGCTTTTTTTTTCCTTTTTTTTTTTTTTTTTTCCTTAACCTAATCTTTGGTTGTATCATAAAGCATCGAGTGCCAGGATACTGAGAATGATGCTTAAGGGGAGCAGTAAATCCTATTGCTTCTAGTTGTGTGCATGTTTGAGATCTGCCTTCGGGAAGAGATGGCTGCTTGTGTGAGTTTGCCATTGGGAACTGGAAGGTGAAGGAGAGCAGTGGCTTTGCAGCGCTGTATTGGGATGGAAGTTTTGACTTTCATGGATAGTGGGGCCTTGATGAGGTGATCATGGTTAAGTAACTGCAGTTGTTATGACTTATCCTGGAGGAAGAAGCCTCTATTTTGATTCTTCTCATTAACTGCTGGGCAATTTTATAATAAAATTATGAATGGTATGAGGTTGTTACTGCATAATTGTGGCAGTCTTGAGTTTTGGGTTGTAAACTCAGGGATGCTTTGTTATTAAAAGCAATTTAGGGATGTAAGGTTCTGGATCTCTTATCTTTGTCTTCACTTCCCTCTTCCAAATCTTCCTCTGCTGATGTTAGTGTCTAAAACAGTGTAGTACTCAAGTGAGACCATAACAGTATTTATACAATGATGAGTAACTTTTCATCTTTAAAGAACCCAAAATTAATCTGCCACTGTAGCAGAACAGTTGTTTACAGCAGAGAAGCATCAATTAGTAAATTAATCCTAATGATTTGTGTGTATAATATCAAATATCAATTGAAGAGTATTTTCTGTTTTATTTTCATTTAACATCCTGAGTACACTTTGTTTTCTGAACTCGCTAAGCAAAGGATGTAATGAATTTTGAAAGCATGTTTCTGCTTTTTATCCTGTGGGCTTCCTAGTATCAAATAAGTTTATTCCAAAACCTTAATATGTCGCTTTTGTGGCTGTACTTATTCTTCACCCAACCTCAGTTAATCAGGAGGTTTGCATCATTTGAGTAATCATCTTTTTGATTTCTAGAGTGAAACATTACAGCTTTTGAGTGACGGTCCGTTTTCATTTAAAGTTGGTGTATTTCTGCAGGTAAGACCAGTCTTCTCAAAGTCTGGAATGCCCACTGCCAGTTAAAGAGTCCTTTTTAGGATGTCCTTCAGTAACACCAGAGGAAGGTTATTTACTGTCATGGCAAATGTTCAGTTATGTAAAGTGTCACATTATTTTAGTTTCAGAGGAGAGACTTTGAAATGGTCTACAGTATATATTGTAATAAAATTGTACAGCAGAATATTGCTCGGTGTGCTCAATGTTCTTTAAGTGATCTTCCCTCTCTGCCCCCCCTCAATGTTCTCTCAGTAGGTGGTCAGCTCGTGTGGTAGGAGCCGTGACTTAGGGCAGTCCTCTCATCAACTGTGAAATGAGTGACACAAGTTCTACATTCAGCTCCACTCTTGTGTGAAGGGAGATTTTCATGGCAAATGAGGCAGAATATAAATGAGCAGAAATACATATGTAAGAATCATTAAGAACTTCCATCATAGAACAGCTTTTGTTTTTTTTTAACTTCCCTTTTATTTGTCTTCTTGATAAGAGCTTCTGCCCAGAAATTAAACAGCTGATAGGAATACCTGACTTTCATTCTTATTTGATAAGCAACCATCTGAATCTTTCAAGCATCATTATGTATTTGAGTATTTTCTCTGTACAGCTCAGTTAATATCCAGTATTACAGAGCAACACTGGATGTTTCTCCTCATTTTTTTTCCCTTTCCAATCATCGCTAGTGGGGATGTTAGTTGTTCAGTGCATATATTGGCTGGTTGGTTGTTTTTTAAGTATATGTTGCTGAGAAGAGCCAAGTAGATCAGCAGTCACTTGTCTGAGGTTGGGCAATGGACTGGTTTTGAGTAATGAGCAAATGCAAGAGTGCTTCGTTTAGTATTCCAAATTATGTTCAGATAGAAAATGTACTGAGTATTATTCACTTACGATGACCTTGTTGACTTATTAGAGGTCATTCCATAGCTTGGAGGAAAGGAAGACCTTTCTCTATCTGAAATTACTTAAAGAACAGCACCCTTAGTATATTTGAGAGCCCTTAACATTGGATATGTCAACAATTTCTGGTGTTAAACTGTTTCCCTTCCATTAATTCTGCCTGAAGTGGCAGCCACATTTAATTTTATGTTCATGACACTGATTTGACCTTTTCAAGTATTTTCATTATTGGGTTTAAACATTTTTCTCCCAGTCAAATCCTGAAACTCACTGTAAGCAGTCAGACGGTGCAAAGAACAGTCACACTTCATAAAAAGGTTGTAGTGGTTAAACTGTCTGGTAAGCAGTAGGGAAAGTATCCCATCATCTTGTACCAAACGATACCAATTACCTTTCTTAAAGAAGCACGGTAAGCGCTGTCTCTTTACCTGCTTTGGAAAGCTATTTACTGGCCACTGCTGCTCAGGCTTGGTGTTCCTGCATCTGCTACTCCTGGATATATTTAGGAGAACAGAGGGAGGTCTTGAGTTGGGTAAAGCTTGAGAGGTAGCTGATGTGTTTTTTCCTACGGCTGTTAGGATGTCTCAGCAGCAAGTTACTCTTGATAGTGATATTACGGGTTGATCACGTTCCTAGTGGTTTGTAATTTGGCCAGCTTTTGTCCATTCAGGATGATAATTTTTCATGTCATATATTTGCTGCAGATTCTGCTGTAGAAATCTGTCCACTTCTGAGGATGAAACGTGCAGATGTGCTCTGGGTTTGAATATGGTCCGACTCACTTTTTGAGTCTGGAAGGCCTAAGGAACGTATGTTGTTTTAGGGCAGGTATCCTGAAAGGCAGGCATTCACTGCGTCACGGGGAATAGAAGTGAGGATGAGAGAACCCATGTAGTGGGCAGGCACATGTATCATATGGAGTATCTGGCAAAGCCCCTTCATTAGTGCTGTCCTCTCTCATAGGATGGATTTGAGTTGTCTGCATCTTGACTTTCTGCTGTCAGCAAATGCTTGTTGGAATTCATCAGGAAAATACTCCATTCCTTTCTGTCTATGTAATGGATAATGGCTTCCCAATGATGACATGAGTTACATTGTTCTGATGACTTAGAAGACTGCCAGAGGGTTCCAGAAGGATTTTTTTTTGTATTTCCCTCAATTTCCTTAAAACACATATATGTATATGCTGTAAGCTTTTTATTTTATTAAAGTTGCAAAGTTCAGCATTAAGATGCTGTGAAATGATGTAATTAAGGTTGTTTGCTCGTTTCATGTGCCCATATGCAATTTCCCAATTACATACGATTTTCTCCAAGACTGTAGCCTGAATCAGTGCACAGACTGAGCAATGTTCATTACTAATGAGTGGCTATTAAGCATTTTCTTTATTCATTGCGTAGCCTGAGGTCTATTTACTGCATGCTGCTTTCTGAAGACAAAAACCTTCACATCTGAAAGAAAATAGCCAGATGCCCAAATAAAAACCTCATGTAACCTCACTGAGGTCACACTGTCCTCGTTTTCCTGGAGTTAAAACAGGCAGTGATGGGGAGCACAGCCTGTGAGCCCAGATTCTGTCTGAATATATGCAATATTATTTAAAACAGAGTTTATTAAGTTATTTCAGCTGCACTTTAAATGCCCATGCTCAGTTTTAATTGCTTTATCTTATTTTTGGCTTTATTTGTGTTGAAGAGTTTGTCAGTAGAAGAACCTGACAGGTGGGCTGACTGTATGTCCATGAACTCTTCCAAACAGTGCCTGAGGTTTGTGGGCTGTTGCAGGGTATTCCCTCTGCCAGGTGTTTGAGAAGGGCTGGTGTGGTCAGCCTGCTGCAGTTTGCTTTCTGTAAGCTGGCAGCTGCTTCTGACGTGGCAATTGTGTGAACTCATGCAATCCTATTGAGCTCTGTGCAAAGGGCTTGGGAAGCATTGCCTTAACACTGTCAACAAAATATCATTAGAACAGGATATGAAGCCACTGTGTAGGCTTTTGTGTCCTTCCTCTCGTGTTTTGTTAACAACAGTATGGTGATAAATACATGGTGTTTCCTCTGGGAGGAATAGTGACTGATTTCAGTGAATCTAATTGTCTGTAGCCCAACCAGGCTAGCAAGAAGTTTTTCTTTCTAGAGAAGGTGGGCACTTGTGGCATCAAGAGACTGTGAATTAAGCGTGTGTATGATGAGACGTGTGGCAGTGTTAAATTAAAAATCTACTGTTTAATTAATATTTTTTTTCATGTCAATCCTGCCTAATATTTGGATCAAGGAATAGAGACTTGTATTGCGGTATCCATGTATAAAATGTCTCAAAGACAGAACCAGTGAGATACAGATTTGCTGTGCGCTACATAGCTAAAGCTTGCACTGGGCCCGGGGTTTGAATGGAGGTGTAAAACCCTAGTTTTGACTTTGTGTTTGCAGCTCTACAATACTTAGGCTCATTCATGATTTGTTATTGAATACAGTTGTTGCATGTGTACTACTTCATTCTCTATTGAAATAAATATTTATTTCTTCATGCTATGTATGTAGAAGAGATTAATTTTTTAATCCCCATCATTCTAATATGTTATGTACAGACTTTGTCTTACATGCGTTGGCATAGCTCTGAATTTACATAACGTTCTCTTTCTGGTACCTCGTTCCTGCACAACCATCATCTCTTGGCTCAAAGGCAAAAGTTCTTTCCTTAAAGCAGTCAGGAGATTGTATTTATTCCTTTCCACCTCTGCCGTCTAGGGAATCGTGTCGCAATTGTGTGTATTCTCTGACAAGAACTTGCAAAACTGAAGGAGTTAATATTTGTTCAAAAGTAATCTTAGGCTTTCATCAGGCGAGAAATTCCTGGGTATTTAAGAACTTACAGGAGGATGCTTTGGGAACTCAGTTTTTTAAATCCAGACAAGATTTAATGTGGCACTGTCCTCAGGCAAGTGTCTTAATGCCAAGAGAAAAAGAATCTCTGAAGTTTGTTTGTTAAAGTGGGTACTACTTGACGTAGTGTCTGAGTGTACTGTGTAATGCACTTATTCCCAGAGAGATCTGTGACTATTGAATTAGGAATTATACATTGAATTGTCATTTCTTTTCTGCTTAGGCTGCCTACCTCTGAGAGAAGTGAAACTGAATGTGCTGAAAAATGCAGACAAGCAGAGGCCCAGAAGCGAGATGCATCTGGAAGTGATCAGTTTGTCTGTGAACAAGGTAAAAGGGAAGCAGTGGAAAAAAAAAACACCCATTTCCTACTGTAACTTCAGTTGAACCTGTCCTTTTTTCCTCCATCTTCTCTTTCTGTCTTCCCTCAAACAAAACTGAATCTCATGTACTTATTTCCTGTTTATCTGATAATGTTTGTACATTTGTGCAAGATGTGGTTAAAAAGAAAACTACCATCTTATTGCATAAATCTGTGTGCGTAACTGTGCTTTATTGCACTGATGCATGCGGATATGTTAGATAAATATCTGTAAGAAAAATCGCTCCACATTCAGTGTGTCTCTTTCTTCTCCCATTTTTCTCTTTATGTTATTTCTGTGTGTGCTTAATTAGGGTTTTGTTTGTCTTTAGAGAGAAATTTGATTGCACCTCTTTCCTAGGAGCTCCGGTAAAAGCGGAATGAGGCTGGCTCAGTTGTCAGGACAGCTTAGCTTCAAACTCTTAACTGTGCTTCTTAATTTCCAGATTTGTTAATATAGTTGATTTCCCAAGGAAAGGACATCCTTGTGGTTGGTCTGTTCTGTGTGCCATTGTCTGATTAATTTTTTTCATTATTATTTTTTTTTTTAAAATCCCTTTGTTGATTTCCCAATATTTGGCACATAGAGGAATGTTTTTATAGATCGGTGTCTTTCCATGCCTTTGCAAATTGCATGACCTCTGGGATTTAGGTCGATCCTGCAGCTAGCTGACTATCAGCTGAGAGGCAGCAGGTGTGATTGGCCTGTCCATCATATGCAGTGCCACTGTCCAAAGCACAGAATATTGTCTCGTGTTCACTTGATATAACATAAAATTAGTGGGGAGACTGTAAGGCACTGAAAACATTGAGTAATGGGATTGAAAGAAGCCTAGGGTGCTGTAGTTCAGAAATGTATTAATCAGTTTTCTTTTTTGTACTTTATTAGTGAAGGAAGGACAGCAACAAATTCCATACCTTACTGTTGAACATCTGAAAGTACATTGGTTTTGATTACTGTAGGGAAATGCCATAAATTGTCTATTAAACGAGACTTCTAAGATAGGAGGAACTTAATTTTGCAGTATTGGTGGCCTGTTTAAATTAAAGTGGAATTGATATTTGCAGTGTTTCTGTGAAAGACATGGAGTAATTGTTAGGAAATATGCTGTTAATAGGAAGTTGATATGGATTTAATGTAAAACAACAAAACCAGAAAAAAGAAAAAAGGTTTTATGTTTATTAGCTGAAAAAGAGAACATCTAACTGTAATTCTTCCCTGCCCATTAGTGCAGTTTCACAGTTGGTGCAGGCTGAGTCAAAGAACTATTAGTGCATCTTTGATGTAACAAGGTCCCAGAGTGTGGAATCACTGAATGGCTTGGGTTGAAAAGGGACTTTAAGATCATCTTGTTCCAATCCCCTGCTATGGGCAGGGACACCTCCCTCTAGACCAGGTTGCTCACAGCTCCATCCAGCCCGGCTTTGAATACTTCCATGGAGGGAGCATCCAGAGCCTCTAGGCAACCAGTTCTAGTGTCTCGCCACCTTCACAGTAAAGCGTTTCTTCCTAATATCTAGTCTAAATCTGCCCTCTTCCAGTTTAAAGCCATTTTCCCTTGTCCTGTTGCTACATGTCCTTATAAAAAGTCCTTCCCCAACCTTCCTGTAGGCCCTGGAAAGCTACTGTAGGGTTCCCTGCAGAGCCTTTCCTCTTCAGGCTGAAGAGCCCCAGCATTCTCAACCTGTTCTCACAGGGGAGGTGCTTCTGCCTTCACATAATCTTCATGGCCCTCTTGAGACCTCCTCCAACAGCATGAGACATGTTGTTGTGTTACAGCACGCTTTTCTAAACCACATGCACTAGGTCTTTAGAGCACTGAGTGTAATTGTTACCTAGAAAACATGATAGAGCAACACAGCCTTCCTACCTCTACGGGATTATGCTGACACCAAGATCTTTTTCTAGCAGCTTGGGATTTCTTCCAGCATTGGTCAAATCCTGCAGAGTTACTGATGTTTCAGCAGTGACATGTTTGTGCCAGAGGGAAGCCAGTCAGCCTTTGACAGCATTCCTGCGACAGAATGCTATATATGAGTTTTGCTGTAGTATATATTTAGAATCTTTACCAAAACCCTTTTAAAAAGGATACTTTTAGTGTTTTCCAGGGATGGTGATGTTAAGTTCTTTCATTTATTTCGTAGTGCAAGTAAAGAACTGCATAAACTGTATCTTTTTTTTTTTCTTAATGCCCAGTTCTAGGTGAAGAACTGTTCTTGTTGGAGAGTATTCTGAGGGTTTTCTTCCATACTTGGTCAGAGTGCCTTAATGAACTGTCCAGCATTGGGCGTTTTATATTTAGCTTGTGATCTCTATTTTACAATAAGTATGTACCTTCTAAAAAGGTGTCATAATTTCATTACCAGCACTGTGTGTATTTTTAAAAACAGAACAACAGCAACAGGAAAACCTCAACATAAGAGTGAAGTTTTTAGCTTATGTTATTTATATGCTAAAATGTAGGTAAATTTCAGTGCTACGCATGGAAAAAGCCATTGAAATACATAACAATTCTAGAAGTTCCACTCTTGATTTCGTTATCACTTAATCCACACTTTTTTATTTCATGATATTACTGCGTACCAAAGCTTTGCCCTTGTTTTCCTTTCCTATACTTCTCACCTGTTGAAGTTGTTTCCTATCTCACAGGCAGTCTGACAATGATCTTCTGGTCTTCAAAGTAGCACTGTAAAATTTGGTTCTGCATTTCCCAGTGTTAGCTGTGACTAACTACATGCTGCAGTCTTGGCAGCAATGTCACATCGAAAGGTCACGCTGTTACTTAACGGTATTGTCTTGATTGTGAAGAGGTAGAAAAATAATGATCTACACTACAAAGTGTGGTTTATTTTTTCACTATGGGTCCAGTAGGCATTATGGGAAGCACAAAGTTGAAAATGTAAATAAGGTATAGGGTTTTTTTTTCAGTACTGTTTATTTTAAAATAGAGTTTGTAGGAACTGGGGTGGATTTTTGCACTTGTAAGCTGTTCAAAAACACTGTACTTTGAATTAAGAGGAAAGCACAGAAAACTACAGCATTGTGGATATCCTTGGCTGGGCACTGATCTGCTGGAAAAGTAACTCTGTGGAGAAGGACCTGGCTGGCTGGGCCAGCAGTGTACCCTTGTGGCCAGGAAAGCCAGTGGTAACCTGGGGTGCATTTAAGAGTGCGGCCAGCAGGGTGAGGGAGGTGATCTGCCCCTGTACTCTGCTCTTGTGAGTTCACATCTGGAGTACTGTGCCACTTCTGGGCTCCTCAGGTCCAGAAAGACAGGGAACTTGTAAGTCTAGCAGAGGACCATAAGGATGGCTGGGGCCTGGAGCATCACTCCTGTGAGGGCAGGCTGAGAGCCCTGGAGCTGTTCTGCCTGGAAGAAAGAAGTCTGAGATCTCATTTGTGTACAAATAACTTAAGGGAGGGTATCAACAAAATGAGGCCAGGATGTTTTCTGTGATTTCCTGGCAACAGGACAAGAGCTCAGACTGAAACACAGGAAATTCCATACAAAGATGAGAAAACTTTGAGGGTGACAGAGTCTGACAGAGCACTGGAACAGGCAGCCCTGAGAGATGGTGGACTCTTCTTCTTTGGAGATAGTCAAAACCTGGCTGGATGTGGTGCTGAGCAATGTGCTCTAGGTGACTCTGGTTGAGGTGGTGGATGGGACTAGATGATCCCAAGCAGCCCATTCCCACCTCAGTCTTCTGTGCTTGTGACACTGATGGTGGTTTATACACTGAAGCAACATCTACCAGAGCAGCTGCTGGTAAAAACAATGGTTACTTAAACACAGAAAATCACTTTCGTACTAAAGATGATTAATTCTATTATATCCTTTGTTTTAAACTTTGTAGAAGTTAGGTTTTCAAATACAGTAGTGATGTTCCACTACTCATCTTTCTTTATGTATTGTTGTAACTTTTGATTATTTTTTTACTAGATACTTCAGTACCTAATTGTGAGCCAGGTGTTTGGAATTCTGTACCAATAACAACTAACCATAAGTATGCTTGTATGCCTGTAGCCAGACACAGGGAAGAGGTAATCATGTTGTACTTTCATTGTGAAATAGATCTGAAAATCTTGGTGTGTTTGTTTTTTGTTTTTCATTGGTTGTGGGGTGTTGTTGTTGTTGTTTAGTTTAGGTTGGGGGTTTTGCATGTGTTCTTTTTTTCTCAGATTGGAACTGCCTTTCCTGTTTTAAGCATTGAAGGAGAGGCTTTGTTCAGTATATAAAACCACTGCACAAAAATCCATTCGGGAGGAAACACTGCTATTATGTTTTCTTTATAGAAATACATGTGAAGTGCACAAATGTGAATGTGAGCCTATCTTTTCTGTGACCTAATGCCTGAGACATTATAGAAATATGCCATAGTATTCTATGAAGATTTGTTATGCTTTCTGAAAGCTATTGATAATTCATGCCTGTCTGAAATCTGTTGTGAGTTCTTTTGTAGGCTTACAGGCTTTTTGCAAAATTGTTTCAGCTCTTGTCTCTGATAGAAAGCAATTCAGTTGTGATTATACAAGGAGCAACAGGAAGCGGGAAGAGCACACAGCTTCCACAATATGTTCTGGACTATTGCGCTGAAAAATCTATCTACTGCAACATTGGTGTTACCCAGCCTCGGAAGATAGGTGCCAGCAGCATTGCCAGGTGGATTTGCAAGGAGCGATCATGGACACTGGGTGGACTTGTAGGCTACCAGGTATAAAAAACATAAGAATTCAGATTGTATTTAAAAATAAAGAGGAAAAAGCACCTATCTTGTTTCTTTGTTGCAACTTTCTTTTATTTTTTTTCTTGTTTACTTATGAATCATATCCAGTGTGATGAAGAATTTTGAAGAAATCTGCTTTTAAAAATGAAATTGCAGGTTTTTTTAGCTATAGGCTGTTTAACATTCGTAAGCAGATGTGTAAGCTTTTGAAGTTAAACAAATAGAAGTACTAGTTAGATGCCAGCAGAAATTTAATTGTCTGTGTTCTGATAATTGGATGCACTTATATCGTTAATTACTGAAATTGTTTCAGAGTTGTTCCTTCTCTTTGGAGGCTTTTCCAAGCTTGAATGAATGAGTAAAGCTGATGCCTTTATACTTTATTTCAGTTTGGATTTCTTTCAGATAATGTTCCTGGAATGCATGTAATGTTTGCTCATGTCTGTTTTATTCATCATATTAGGTGGGTTTAGAGAACATGTCCACGACGGAGACAAGGTTGCTGTACATGACAACTGGAGTCCTTCTTCAAAAAGTGGTTACTGCCAAAAGCTTAACTGAATTCACACACATCTTCATTGATGAAGTAAGTTGGTGGAAATACATTTACATTTCAGATTAAGAAAACCTTATCTTTTGTGTCGCTCACCATGACAAAGAAATCAAAATGCAGACATCTACTTTTACAAATAAGTAAATATTCTTCATCCAAGTTGTCCAAACTAACAGTTCTTGAAATAGCCTTGTCCTTGACTTCTTTGAGCACTGAAATTTAGAACTGAGGGTTTGTGTACCACTGGATTGTTAAGTGTAAGATAAAGAAATGTGGGTTAGATATAAGAAGCAAGAATTAAGCAATTAAATCTGCTTAGGTGGATGAGTGAAGTTCTGTGGACTTGAAGATCCTGAACCAGTCAGGGTAGTGCAGGCACAGTGGGACGTACTTATACAAGACTTAGATCTACAAATGCTAAGCTCACAAGTCCTAACCGTCAGCCTGGGAAGCATCTGAGCTGAATGTTTTTCGTAGTGTATATAAGCCTTTGTGTTACACTGAAGTCTGCTAATTACCTGAAAAGGATGAATGTTCACCTTCTGAAGGTTGAGATCTAAAAAAACCTGCTGTTCTTAATTGTACGTAAACTATAGTAAGTATAGAAGAGGATGTGTTAATCATTGATAGTGTTGAGTAAAAGCTGTCATCACAAGAAGTAACCAAAAAAGGTCAGGGTATAAGCAAAGGTGCGTAAAAAATGGGGAGAAAAAAATCATGTTTTAAAGAGGTGTTGTGTATTTTGATCCTGACTAGAAGCCATTGGGAACAAGAGGAATCTGATTTGATTTGCTCAGCTTTTAGATAAGCAGAAGATCTGTTTCCTGCTGGGATCAGTTTTGATCCACTGCAATTCACTTAGCCATCCTCAGAATCCTCACTATCACTTCAGTTACAGTTAAATTTAGAGCTCATGACTGGTTTTCTAGTTTAATGACAAGTGACATTTGAATTTTTACAAAGGAGTCTATAATCATCTGAACAGCTGTGTTGAGATTTAAAATGAGATTAAATTGCTTAGTCCTGAAGGTGTATTCTCTGCTACGGAAATGTATTGTTCTAAATGACAAAAGTATATAAAACATGAAAACAAGCAGCAAAGGTAGAGACACTGCAAAAGTAAACTGAACTGTAGATGATACCTTTCAGGTGCATGAGCGTACTGAAGACATGGACTTTTTGCTCTTGGTAGTCCGTAAACTGTTGCGTACAAATTCACCATCAGTAAAGGTAGGTTAAAGCATATTCTACTTCTTCCTTGCAAAAATAAAGTCCTTTTTTTTTTTTTAATCTACAGAGCATAGTTTTAAATAGCTTACTTTAATAGTAGTCATTACTTTTAACTTAAATATCATCTGGTTTGCTGCTCTTCTTAAGCATGTAAGCTAAAGGGCATCCTTTTTGTGGCCAGTATGTGCTCTTAAGAACTTTTTCTTTTCCTCATGTTAAAATGAATTAGCTTCTATAAGTTTTAGCTTAAGGCTAAAAATGCAAGATGGGGATTTAACTGTCTGTTGTATGTGGGATACTGCGGGCAGTGCTTATCCTTAGCTAAACATGGTAGCATTAACTTCTGGAAGTGTTAAGATGTTGGATTGCATTTTCTAGGCAGAACTGTTAGTGTAATCTGACTGAGATCTTTGCGTGCTAGGAAACCACTACAACAGTTTGTAGAGATTTAGCATGACGTATTTAGTCTTCGTGGTCTCAAAGTAACAAACTCATGAATTGTAAGGAATTAAATTAAATGGGCTAGTGTGGAGCATCTCTGTGCAGCTCTTCGAGGCTGCAGAATTTCTGCAAGGCTGTGATATGTCCCTTGAGTGCTTTAGTCAAATGTTAGCTTAAATGCTAACTATTCTGTTCAAAACAAAGGAAATTTGAATCTGTATTGGCTTTTTTTGTTGTAAATGTAAAGCAATCTGTGTTCTGATTAAATTTCCCCAAGTTGTCATGGGATGGCACTGTTTTATATCTTGCTCTGCAGCTGATTCTTCAGCTCTGGTGTGTGATGCTCACCTCACTACCAGCGTAGCTCTTTGTAGGAGGAATGCTCTTTCGTTGCATTTTTGTTCTGAGTGTTGATTTGTGTGTTTTGTTTTGTTTCTGAGTTTATGGAAGGTGTCAGGGAAGAGAAATAAAACAAATTTATTGAAGCTAAGGGAAAAAGAAGTAGAGATTCTGGGGTTCCAATGTAGTATGGTATTTTGCTTCAAAATTTGTTTTACATTCACTGTGCAATTTTTTTTTAACAGATCATATTGATGTCTGCCACCATCAACTGTAAAGAAATTGCTGATTACTTTGCATTTCCAACTCAAAACGGTCTGAATCCAGCCTGCATTTTTAAGGTGGAAGGCAAACCTTATGCTGTTGAAGAATATTATCTTGACGATTTGAAGCACATTGTTTGTTTCCGGGTATGGGAAATAAGATTTTACTTCATTGGACATAATAAGAAATTAGAATAGTTAGCTAAAAGCTGTGTAGCAAAATGCTGAATAGATGATTTTACATTACAATTTTAGACATAAGTTAATGTATGGTGATACAACAATTTGTCTAACTTTGAGTATCGTTATCTGAGGTAAAGCTTAACAGTTAAAGTAAATAAATACGGTTAGGCTTTAATAACTGGTGAGAGTAATTATTCGGTCTTGATAATTCAGAACATGTTTAAAACACTGATAAATGAAGAAAACAAGGGATGGACCATAACAGGAGCAGGCTGTGAGCATACTGTTACTCTTTAATTTCATCTCTCAATTCTACGGATACTATATTTATAAACAGGAGAAGAGAAAAAAATCAGAAAGTAATTCCTTATGCTGTGCACAGAGAAGGCATTTGTTATGCTTGAGCACAGGCAAGTCAAGCTAGAAGGCTGTCAACAGTTGAAGTTTTAATGCAGCCAAAAAAAAATACAATAGATGTATGTACTGCTTGGCTTGTCAGTGTTTGTGTGGCATCTCAGACAACATCTCAGAGGGGATTACATAACATGAGGTTTTCTAAGAGATTTTTGATGATAGATGACAACAAAAAGATTACCAAGAAATTTAGTAAGAAGTCTACTTCAATCCAGTTGCATTTTTCAAAGCTTTCAGCTTGAGGTCAACTGCTACACCTTTCAGCTCAAAGATCACAAGCAAAAGGAACTGCTTTTAGTCCTTATGCTCTTTTATATTATCCTTACTATTTATTTTTTTTTCTGGGTATATTGCCATTTAATGTTGATTTTTAAGTTTTCATTTGTTTGTTGTTTGTTTGTTTTCTCCTGGCCATAGCTGTTTTCTTGTTTAGTGAGAGGAAAGGAATATGATTGTCCAAGACTTTATTTATACCCTAGGGCTACTGAGAAACAGAGAAATGCTCTTGAATGGTTTTTCATATTTATAAATAAGAAAAATAAAAAAGGAAATTGAGTTGGAAAGTGCTGATATTTGCTCCTGCATCATGTTCCTTATGGTGCTCTGTGCTCGGAGGCTTTCTCTGAACATTAGATTTATTAGAAGTATACTTAGAAAAATGGAAAGTCTAAGAAGATTTACGTAACAGGAATTTTCCTTAACTCTCAGGCTCTAATAATTTGAACATTGCCATATGAAGTAGGAAATCATCTTTCAGCATGTTAAAATTCAGAGTCGGATAGCTGCCTAAGGTGCAGGCTTCAGGCTTTAGTTTTAAGTACTTCTGTTTTAGGACAGTCACGCAGAAGAATACAGCATCATTAAGAGGAAAAAAAGTATCATCTGTTATAGATAAACAGATTTTCTTTTCCCAAGTTTCATGTAGATTTTAAAAATAATACTGTAAGATCAGGTGTCACAAATCAACAGTCATTGCTTAAAGCATCTTAATGTGAATCAATTCAATAATTTTACTGTCCTTTTTCTGTGAGGTCTGAACCTTTGTCCCTTCTCCAATAAACCTTAGAATAATTTGATGTCACTGGATAAATGTAGAATTATTTTATTCTGCAGACCTCTTAGCTTCAATATTATTGCTCAGTTTTGTAGGTGATAATATTTTTAAAGCCGTCCTTAGAAATAATTTGCTTTCCTTGAGCAGTTCCGACTCGAGGTAATTTGGAAATTCGCTGTTACTAATTGTGACTTGGAAGATAAGCAAAAATGCCAGTCATTATTTTGTATCCTTCTCTGCACTTGTTTACAATAATCACTTTTCTGTGGCGTGATAGATGTTGCTGGATGAAAGATGAAGCTTTCCCCTTCAATAGCACCATATTTAGAAAATCAGAAGGAAAAACATCTTTCGGTGTAGTCTTGTTGAATGGATATTGAGTCATTTATGGGTGTCACAGATAAATTTTTGAGTATAAGGCTCTAGGTTTTCTTTTCTTTTTGCATAATGACCTCTGAACACATTCTTCTGGAAACTTAAATGAATCATTATTTTATCATATCTGCACAGGTTTTGATTTAAAAATGCACAAAGGCTGTGTCTGTAGGCAAACTTAAGGCTATCTGTGTTCTGTAAATGCTTACCTGTTGCTGCAGTATAGCACTGGTGATATCAAATGCAAATTAATTGTTCATTAGTAGTTAACTAATCAATTGTTAACTGAGTTAATTGTGAGCTCGGACTTTTAAAAGTTAAGCAAGATGGATGTCTTGATTTTAGTCTTTGATAGATCTTTGAAATCTTATGTATCTACTTAGGCAAAAAAAAAAAAGAGTTCCACTTTTGGATTACCCATGTAAAAACTCCTTCATATCCCCCCCAACTGAAGTCAGAGTCCGGATGAGAGGTAGTAAACTGCTGTCAAAAGCAATTCTGATGATTCGGTATTACTTCAGTCACTTCTGACTGGGCTTTTGGACTTAAGGTTTCTCACATTGTTACCTTCTACTAAGAGTGATGTGGCAGACTTGTCATGTTAAGGAATACTAAAGGTACAGCAGGTAGCAAAACCAGAGAGACAAACTGGACACTTATTTAAACTTGGATAACCTTGAAAGTTTTGGCTTCTGTAATAGGAAATAGAAAGCTTCTTAAATTATTGCGTATTTTGTGTTATGAAACAAAATATACCATTCTATGGACTTAGCAGGCTTCAGTGGAAAAGTGTGAGCATAGTGGGTATGAAATGCAGTTAAGAAGCTCAGGGACTGACGGTGGTACACCTAGAAGAGGTTTACCTGAACGACTGATTCAAGGAGGAATGGGAAGTGGAGAAAGTACTGTTGAGCCATCTTATAGATTAACTGTTTTGATCCTCTAGTCAGGCCTCTACCAGAACAAAGGTATTTTCAGGAGTTTCAAAAAGGCAGCTTTTATGCAGATACCAAGGTTACCTACAGTTAATAGGCTGTAGTGTTACAAGCAGGTTGTTCTGCTAAGGGTTGGGGAGCTGAAGACTGAGGTTTCAGTGGTAAGAGCTAATAATGCTGAAAGGAAAATATGTATTTAGAAGGTAACTAATGTTCTTTGTAAATCTGCTGTTCTGGATGAGTTTTAGGTGAAGAGCATTTGACAAGTCAACTCATGTAATCTAACTTGTGTTGCCGCGTTAACCTTAATGCTTCCTTTTCCACACAGCTTCCTTCTCAAAGAATTGATAAGCCAATTATAGGAAATGAACTGTATGAGGTAGCGGTGTCTTTGATTCAGTCATTTGATGAGTTGGAGATGCAAAGCAATGGGTAAGATACAGTCCAAGTTCTATTATCAGTGGTTCTTTAGGGAAACAAGACTAATTACGGAACAAGGCCTAAAGCAACCTGCATAGTGTAATTCTTAGTGGTCCCTCACTTTTCCACATACCGCTGCTTTTATGTTATAAAATAGTGTGATGACTTCTCTCTACTGAGACTGCTTGTATCTCTTACTGAATGGTCTGTGTTCCTGAAATAAAATTTGTGCCCTAAAGTGTGGCTGTCCAAGCAAGAAGTTTCATACAGAAACTACTTTCTTTGCTTCTGATCACAGTTGAATTTTTAATATGCAGAATAAATAAAACATACATGAAGACATGAAGAAATATAAGCAAGACACTAATTTCCATGGATTTTCTAATGCTTAATTTTATCATTTTCTGAACAAAGTAATTTATTTTTTTTAGTTACTCTATAGATTTTGTTTCTGAAAAAAAAAATGCTTTTGATCTTTTCAGTGAAGCAGTTCTAGTCTAAAATAGAGCAACCAAATGTAACGTTATTAATAGGCTAACTTCTGCAAGCAGACATGAAAGCATTGGCGTTATGGTTCTCAAGTACTGAGGGCTATTATAAACATCCATTGCTACCTTCCACTGAACCTTCTATAGTTCATTATATAGTTCGATAGTAGAGACTTTCAGAATGCATGAGATGTTTTACATCAACAATGATTGCTGTTTAAGGCAATTTTATCCTCGTGGCTTACCATAGAAACTTAAAGAAGGATATCCCTTAATTTAATATCATGACCTATAGTTCTTGATAATATTACTTGTTTTCCATGCTAGGCTTTAGTTAAAGGTATACAGTGACCTTTAAATGAGAGACTGTATGTATTCCGAATAAGTCTATCTGTACTTGTGTGATAATGTAATAATTTTTCTAGTTTTTAAATAACCTACTTGCGATGAATTTATCTGGTAAATAAGAATGTTTCTGTTTCAAAGACAAAGCTAACCCAAATAATGTAGACAAAATTTTTACGTAGATCCTTTAAGTTCTGTTCCACGAGGGAGTTTGAATAATGCATGTTATAGAAGATACACAATTTTACTTGTTCATTCAAGGCATATATTGGGATAATAAAGTAGCTTAAAGAACTGTGTGTTCTTTTTAGGGGGAGTTTTACACCAGACCGTGGAAGTGTGCTTGTTTTTTTACCAGGTGAGTGTAGATCCTCACAACTTTCTAGCTCCTTATTTGTCATTTAACAAGTTTGTTCTTGTCGTTTCTTTCAGCTGTTTGTTAAATACATTTAACTGGGGCTGCTTTGTTTATTTGGGTATTTTTTTCTCTCAAACTTAGTTTAATAAAATTGATTTCACAGTTAATCTAGAGAAATCGATTTGAAATAGTTATTAAATATTTATGAAGTCCTGGGGTTCTTTCAGAGACATCTCCTGATCTACATGTAGTGCAGTTTCTTCCCTGGATTTTTCTCCAGTTCCTGTAGAAAACCAAAGTTCCCTGCCAGCCAAATGGCTTTACAGCTTTCTTTCTCAGTTTTCTTCTCTGTAAAAGCCCTCTGGGTAGAAGGAATTGATTCATTGCCTCAATGTAGGACTTATTCCATTTTCTCATAAGTACAGTGACCATCTTTGTTGCGTCTGGCATCCCATTTTAGTGTTTATGTGGTATGCTTTCAGACTTTCTAAGGTATTCTGAGTACGTTTAGTCCTAAGTCAGAACTTATTCTTGCAGTTTTAGTTCCCATATTTTTATAGCAATTGGTACAAAGAGCCATGTTAAACAATGTAGTTGGTTTTGTTGTTTTGTTTTTTTTTTTTTAATATAGGCATTTAAAAGCTCCCCGGTGGAGCTGTGCTGAATTTGCACATAATTCTGGTTCTTTTTCTGTCATAATTCTGGTTCTTTTTCATCTGAATGCTTGATGTGGCAACCTTGATTGTTTCTTGTTTGTGTACTTTGATGTATGTTCCTTTGATTCTTCACGGGAAAAAAATATATTGTAAAAGAGCTTAGGATGTGTTGGTTGAATCATCACTGAGCTAGTATTCAAGTATATGTGTCCCTGCAAGACTAGCCGATGGGTTAAGAGAAAGCTACAGTAATTTATCATCCCCTTAAGAGCTTGCGCAGGATAAGAATGGCTTTAGTTCTTTTCCTCCTATTTACTTGTTGGTGGCAGGAGTTGCATGGCTTCAAGTTTATGGTGCTCTTTCAAAGGGGTTATGCTCAACCTCACTTTTGGTGGGTTTTTGTTTTTTATTCCACTTCTTCACGCCACACTCTCCTTATTTTTATAGTTGTTTTGTTTTTTGCCAGGCTTTCTTACTAGAAACTTTCACATTCAAAGATCTGCCTCTCCTGTTGACATACCGTTTTTCTGCTGGAGTCTTGCCTTTTCCAGGGTTGGTCATCAGGTTCTACCTACTGTGTCTAGTAGGTAATCGCTAGATTGATTAATAACTACTATTTGTACAGTCTGTTTCTACTGATCATGGATGAAGTCTCTTTAATTGTTAATAAGCATAAGTTGAATTCAAGTGTTGATTTCATATTCTGATTTGGAACCAAGGGGTATAGCAAATAGGAGGCATTAGCAGGATAGTCAGGCAGCTCTAGACTACAGGTTCTCCATTGTGCTGGTCAAGAAGGGCATTGGAACACCCAAGGAAAAGATGGGAGTGAAGTGAGAATTGATTTTGAAGTTGTTAGTGATGACTGAAAAGTAAACTCTTATTACTTTTTTCATAGGTTTTTGTGAAATAAGCCACATGCATTCACGTCTCACACGTATGTTTAACAAAAAGTAAGTTAAACCACATTTATTTATTAGACTGGAATATGAATCCTTTATCTATGGGAGTCCTACATAGAACAGATGTTTTAGCATAGAAATATATATATATATATATATTAATATGCTTGTGTAAGTAAATATTAATGAATTCATTTTCTTTAGGTGGCAAGTGTACCCTCTTCACTCACGAGTCTCATTAGAAGATCAAAATAATGTATTTTTGAATCCAGTTCCTGGCTACAGAAAAGTAAATATTCTTGAATCATTTTTTTGTTAAGCCTGTAAGACCTTTTTCTGTGAAGAATATTATCTGTTCCAACTAAAATTGCTGTATGAGGGCAAAGGATGCTTTTCTGTTTATTTTTCTCTTCAAGATATAAACTGTTACTCTTATCAAGCTGTTGACTTGACAGGTATTTAGACCTGAAAAAGATGTGCAGATAGAGGAAGTTACCCTTAATGTGTTGTGTGACGCTGTTTTTTTACCCTTCGAGGTAGTTTGTGCATGATTCTTCCACTTGCATGACAGTGACACTTCATGGCAGAGTGGCCCTACTGTACGGGGTATCTGTCCATTTTTGTGCCCCACATTTTGGTTGGGGTCTTTGTTTGCTTTATTGCTGCTAATATTGTGATACTTTGTTATGATAAGTGCGTAAAGAAATATTTGTGTTCTTCAGTTATATACTGTACTACTTTACTATGCATTTTTACTAATAGGACAAGAAAATGGAGGTTTTCTGGTGTTACGTTGTTTATATTTTGTATATAGAGCAACAGTACTATATTTCTTCTCCTCAGATTAGAAATTTCATGTTGACATTTTAATGTAAGTAATTCCTGTTTCTATAAAGTCCTTGTTCCTTTCTTGCTTCAAAGATTATTCTATCTACAAACATAGCTGAGAGCTCAGTAACAGTTCCTGATGTTAAGTATGGTAAGTCTTTTAAGTTTGTAAACTGTCTTTGTTACTTCTTGCCTAAATCTTTGCAGCATGTCACCTCTTTACAAAGCTTTCCTCATGGTGGTAAATTCTGACCGTTATCTTTCACAGTGGGAAAGTTTTACATCTGGATATACATACAAAGCTATTGATTAGGGTGTGAGTTTTAATCTTGTATTGGAGGAAAATCACACCCTTATTGCAAATGCAGTAACAAGCATGGTTATACCTTATGTTTCAAGTAGCTTAAGCTTTTTATTTCCATTCTGAATGCATTTTAAGATACTTGTGTCAGATTAACAAATTCTGTTTTAGAATATCTGGGTGCAGAATGATTATTTTTTTAGTGCATCTGCATTATTTCTATGTCTACGTAAAAATCTCTTTGCAGTTATTAGTATTCTCAGTAACTTGAGTCTGCTTGTTAGAAAACCAGCTAAGAAAATACTGTTTGTGGGGGAAAAATAAGTTTTCCTTATCTGATTTTATAAGATCAGCAATTATGTCACTGTAGAGATAAATTACTACTTAACGTTACTAAGATTATATTGTTTTTACTTGCAGTGATAGATTTCTGCTTAACTAGAGCTATGTTTTGTGATGAGGAAACTAACTATCAAAGTTTGAGACTTTGCTGGGCATCTAAAACAAACTGTTATCAGAGAAGAGGTAAGGGGGCAGTAGGGAATGGAAAGGAACTTGATGAAGAATTCTACATTAATTTCCATTCAGCTTATTCAGTGGAAAGTACAGATAATTTGTGTCTTGAATGACTTATACAGAAATGGACTTCCTTATCAAGTCAGGTAGTAAAAAGAGATTGAGCTACTATGCCCGAACGTCACATTTTGTTGAAGTATTTCTTTTGGAGGAAAGTTCTGTATATTATTGGAAAATATTAAAATTAATGGGTCTCATAACTTTAAATGATTCTTTGTTATTCAGTAGTAATTTTTTAGCCATACCATAGTTCTTGAAAAGAGGGAAAGGAATGGTTGGCTGTTTATTGCCTGCTCGTGATTTTCAGCAGGAAAAGAATCGTGTCTATTCATCATTCAAGTTATTGAAAGATCCACAGCAGTATCTCTACAGTGTTGGTTGGAGCATAAGGTTAAATAAGAGCTTAAATCACCTGTTCTTGTTAGTACTCTTTGGTATCAGTCTTTTATTTTCAGTGGAAAGGAGTACTTAATTTAATAAGTTAAATCTTTAGATATAAAAATACCTTCTTTTTTTTTTTTTCATACTGTCAGAGCTTCACAGTTACAGCTTGGTTTCCATTTGGTTCTGGGTCAGTGTTGGTTATGGCAGCTGACCAATATACAAGTAATAACAGCAGCATTTTGTATAGCAGGAAACTTGGTCTTGCTGAGCATGTGACTTAAAAATATGGGCTTACTTTTCAGTGGAGTTATCTCACGCACTAAATAGAGTCTGCTTGAGTTTGCTGCTTTTTCTTACTTGTTCATGATGCTTGTAGATGTTCTTACTGTGTGGCTTGGGCATTTTACAAATTGCTTGTTTGTTCTTCTGTGTGAAGGTCGTGCTGGACGTGTTTCCAATGGATATTGTTACAGGCTTGTACATAAGGAGTTCTGGACTGACTGTATCCCAGAGAAATCACTACCTGAGATGCTGGTAACAATTTTCGGGGAAACCAATGATTTTATTTATTTATTTTTTTTTTTTACATATGTGGTTGTAGCACAGACTTTACCTGAAGTGAATGCATTATTTCACTAGTTACTAATAGCTATACAACTAAATGGAGTTAAGTTGGTAAATAATTGAGAAAGACCATTCCTTGTTGTGTTGTTCATAGGAGATGAGTTGCGGCAGTAAAATGGCTGTGACTTTGGAAATTAACGTTCTGTTCAAAAGAAAAGTATCCTTAGTTGTGCAAAATTATTTTCAGCTGTTAATGAATTATAAACTTATTTTAAGAATCAGTATCTTCAATTAATTCATAAATTAAATACCTCCCTTGGGGAAAAGTAAGAATGACATCTTCCCTTCAGACTTGTCCACTGGGAGCTACGGTATTAAAAATAAAAAAGCTTGATATGGGAGAACCAAAAGCCTTGTTGGCAACAGCTCTTTCTCCACCCAACATAAGTGACATTGAACGTACCATACTTCATCTGAAGGAGGTAGGCATTTTTTCTAATGCTGCTAATATCCAAGTAATGAAAATATACTGCATTCTTTGTTATTTAAGGTGCTAGTAACCTTAATTAGAACCTGAAATGAGAACAATGTCTACTGAATGTTTTGTCATGCTAGGCTGTTATTTGATTGCCATACTCTCCAGCGTAGTTTCTGCTGCTACTGCATTTCAAAGGGATTTTAACTTCATCAGAGAGAAAAAGCAGAGTCTTGCAGCATTTGTAATCAGAAAGAATAAGAGAATGTTAGAGAACTTTAGATCTGTAAGTGAAATTGTTAGTTAAACAAGCAGCACCTTGTAGCATAAACATCTCCCTTTCTGCCTGCACAGGAAAGTTGGCAATTCTGTTTTGTAGTTATAAAATATGTGGTAAAACACCAGTTATCTTAAAGTATTAAGGCTTTTCTTTTTGAGGTGTAAAAGAAATATTTGTGTACAGTAGCTTGGTTTTATATCCAGGAAAGGTAGTAAAAGCTTCAGATAGTAGATTTTTCAAATTGATTCAACTTGATTGCAGTTATGGCTCAAATTGATGTTGCTTTGTGATTGTTTATGTCTTGTTTTTTGTATTGTTTTTTTTACAAACCGATCTTAGACTTTCTTGATCTGATTTTTCAAGCAAGTAATTTAAATTTCTGTAGCTAGGAGCACTTACGGCTTGTGTGGAAGCAGAAAAAAATCCTTGTGATGGTGAGCTGACTTTGTTAGGAAACATACTGGTACATTTGCCAGTGGATCTGCATCTTGGAAAATTGATTGTCCTTGGACATGTCTTTGGATGCTTAGAAGAATGCCTTATTATAGGTAAAAGAAGAACATATGAGAATTTCTGTATTTCCATAAAAACAAGTCACTTACAGGTTTTCATTTTGATTTCTTTTTATTGTAGCTGCAGCACTCTCTTTGCAGAACTTTTTTATAGAGCCTTTCAAGCAGTCTATTGATGGATACAGGTATAATAGTCTTTGTTTTATATCTTCCTGGCTATTCTTGGAAGCATCATTTTCCATGTCTTTGAGTTTAAATTCCATCCAAAGTGTCAGAGCAGCTGGCATACTGCAATATTGATATATGAAATAATCAGTAAGCTAACTCATTCTTTTCTGAGTGGAGGGCCTGATTATTCAGGTTTGACTCCCTGATGTGAACACTGATGTGAACAGTGTCTATTAAAAATAGGTTAGTGTGCTCACACAGCTTACCATCAGTGGGGAAGTGTGGGGAAAAAACAAATAATTACCATAAACCTATTAAACTTGCTTATTAATGTATTGGAAGATGCTGATAATGTTGCTGTAATAATACTGCATGCAACTTTTATTAGTATATTTATTATAACTATAGTTCAGCTATTAAAAAAAAAAGTATGATGCGGAAAAATATTATTGAGAATTCTTAATTTTTGTGTGTGTTTTTGTTTTTTTTGCCAGGAGCAAATTTTTCTTTTGTGGGAATAGTAAGAGTGACTGTATTGCAATTGTAAATGCATTTAAGGTAAGTCTTCTGTCTCATTATTCCACTGAAGTCCGATGGACCAAGGTGAAACCTTCTCGCTTCTGTGTGATCAGTGCTGTATTTTTGTTTTGAAGTTGTTAAAAACTTCACATTATACTTATCTATTTAGTAATACTTTGAATAATTTTAAGGTTATTGTCCACTACGTAACACTACTGCTAGTGACTGAGTCAATTTTTAGCACTGTGATGGAAATGTGCAATTTTTCTCCAGAGTAAGGCAGCAACAAGTGGTTAAAAGTAGGCTGCGCTGCTTATTTTCTGAGTATGTTTTCTATTGCTTGTCCAAGCAAGTTAACAGCAGTGTGAAGAGTGGAGGAGGAAAGAAAACACACCATTTCTGCCTGCCAGAAGTTGAAGCAGATTTTGAGCAAGGCATTGACATGAGACTTAGGTTTTCTTGATACCCTCTAATCAAGTTTTACATGGGATGCAGGCTCTTACCACCTGATGAAGGTGTCTTTAAAGTTGATGTCTCTTTGCATCCAACAGAACAAATGCTGGTTAATCAGTGAGCAGAAGGAGGTTACTAGCATAAATCATTTTGCACTTTGTGTGATTAATGTTCTTTTTCTCTGGAGTGTAGTAACACCTTTATAACCCAGCCACTTTTTCAGACCTTCAGTAATGCACTGCTAAAATTGGTGAGATCAGTCAAGGTTATCCAGGGCTTTATTCTGCTTAGTCGTTGAAACCTTGGAGGAAGGAGACTGCACAAAATGCATGGGCAACCTGATTTACTGCCAAAGCATCCTTTTTGTGAACAAATATTTTTTAGTACCTAAATGAGCGTTGCTAGTAACGCTATAGTAGAACTATGATTCTTGTCACTGGCCCACTTTTGAGTACAGTGTCAGCTTTTGAACTCCATAGAGTAAAGAGACTTTGAATTACTGGAAGACATGGAAATACTGATAATCTCACAGAAGGCCCTGTGATGCTTTGGGTGCTGGAACATGTGTGGGAAGGGCTTAGCAGTGAGTTTGTTTAACCCTAAGAAGAGGATGCCTAAAGGGCAATCTTAGTTGATAACTTCAACTACACCTAGTGTCAAAGTGTAAGATAAGGTGGTGGGAGCGGTACCTCCTTTTGGAAGTGTGCAGCCATAGGACAAGATGTTGTGGACACAAGTTGTATCAAGGGAGGCTCTGCTGAGATACTGCAGTGGAGAGAGGGGTAGAGATTGTCTGGGATGTAGTCAAACAATAGAACAGTTTGTCTGCAGAAGTTATGGAATCTCCATCCTTTAAGTACTCAGAACTTGATACAAACACCAGAAATGTCACCAAGTTGGCCCTGCTGTGTGTAATAGTGTTAGCTGAGGGACTCTTCTGATTTTAAATCAATATTTCAAAATTATCCTCAGCATAGGTGTGAAAAATTGTCATATGACATACAGTTTGTACTTGACTAAGCCACTTCTTTCTTAGGCATGGCAGATCTGCAGACAGAATGGGGAACTGAGACATCCCAAGGTTAGTTAAACTTTTGTCATTCCTGTTCAATACTGAAGCTGGTAACTCCAGTACTGGAGTATTCTGTCTTAGTAAGGAATTTAGACTGGCTTTTTAATTTTATTTTACTATGATTGTCATTTTCATAATTAAATAGAAGCATGGGATTTGAGGTGCCATAGCGAGTCTTTGATTCTAGTATTTGAAGACATCTTACTTAGTCCCTATCTTAGATGGATTGACAGTGGCCAGAATGTTTGGAATTAAGCTGAGAAGGGAACTTGAACTGTAGCTGAAAGACAGTTCTATAATCATGGGTCTCTTCTGGGGGGAACATCTGAAAGAATGGAGAATCTTGGTGTATTAGTCTCAAATGTCTGGTAGTAGGTAGTATGCACACATTAACTGTCTGTAGTGGTTTTTTTTCTATGTGAGATGAAATGCTTTTGATTTCTCCACTTAAGTCAGACTGTCCTGTGCTTTATGAATATCAGCTCACAATGTGCACTGATTTACAGTGCATATCTGAAGTTCTAGATCTTGAAGTTACAAGTCTTCTTTTGTGTTGAGGTAGTCATCTTAAAGGAGATTCTGCACTGACAGCGCAGAGGAGTTGAACGTTTGGGTTTATGTGAGAAGTCTTGATGCCCCACAGCAGGACTACTGATAATCCAAGTACAGTTTTAGTCAGATATATTATCAGACATTATGAAAATGTGTGGACAGAAGTAGAGAGAAAGCTGTGAAATGAGATTTTTTTTTTTTTCACTGTATATAACTATTATTTGTGTCTACACTGAAGAATGTGAAAGAACATACCAGTTGTTAGAAACCTGTTTGCTTTTCATTTGCACTTTTCACTTTCTTTACCAGGATGAGCTTGAGTGGGGTCGATCAAATTATATTCATATCAAGAAAGTCAGAGAGGTGAGCTGAAACAGTCAATTTTATGAATGAGATATTTTTACAGATGTTAATATTATGGATAGGCCTACTTAACATACAACTATGTGTATATAGCTAGGTATATATTTTCTTCAAACTGTGAATACATAAGATTGCCTTGTGAAAAATAAGCACAGTTGAAAATGGTGTTAACTTGAAAACATACAGGCACTTGGCCAGGTGTCACATAAGAACTTATAGGTGTGCAAAATAAAATCTGGCTCTACATTGTATTTTATAAGTACTAGTAAAGATGCAAAGCAGTGTACCAGTGTACTAGGTGAAATGCATACTAACATCACTTAAAAAGTAAGAGGGATTACCTTCTTGCTTAGACTTGTACTAGGATTTTTTTTTCCCCCAATTGTGGTTGGAATTGATCTGTTGAATGTGTAACTAGAGTTGGAATTTTAGGTGGCGGACTTGGTTCAGCTTCTGAAAGAAAGAGTCAAACCGTTTAACATGCGCGTTAATACTGAGCTATCTGCGATGGATCAGGACTATATATATAAACAACATTTCATTTTGCAGGTAATTATTAAATAACTCTTTGGGTAGAGACATTACTTAGAAAGTTCATGATTGGATTTTCACTTACCATTGACAGACTAGTACTTTAAAATACCCCGTGTTTCAAAAGTCTTGTAAAATTTCAAGATTGCAGTTGGAACTGTGCAGTTGGAATCTGTGAAAGATACCAAGAAGGGGTTCTAAGGTATATAGGCAGGAGGAGACAGGCCAGGGGGATGTTCTCCTCTCATGGAAGGTAATGGGGAGCTGGCTTCCTCAGACATAGAAAAAACTGAGGTACTCAGTGAGTGCTTTTCCTCAGTCTTCACAAGTGGTTAGGCTTCCCATGTCTGCCAGGACCACGAGCTTCTAGATGAGGGTATTGGGAGTGGTTTCTGTCCTACTGTAATGGTGGAACAAGTCCGAGTCCTCCTCATGAAACTGAATGTGTATAAGGATGGATAGTGGACAAGACAAAGGGGAATGGTCTTAAATTGAGACAGGGGAGATTTAGGTTAGATATTAGGAGGAAGTTTTTCACATGGAGGGTGGTGACACACTGGAACAGGTTGTCCAGGGAGGTTGTGGATGCCCCATCCCTAGAGGCATTCAAGGCCAGGCTGGATATGGCTCTGAGTAGCCTGGTCTGGTGGTTGGTGACCCTGCACACAGCAGGGGGGGTTGAAACTAGATGAGCATTGTGGTCCTTTTCAATGATTTGAAAAGGCCATTCTATGATTGTATGATGATTCTTTGATTTGCATGAGTTAAACTTTAGTTGGGAACAACAGGACCAGAGGGAATGGTTTCAAGCTACGGCAGATTCAAGCTGGACATTAGGAAGTATTACTTCTCAGAAAGAATGGACTGCCCAGGGAGGTGGTGGAGTCACTGACCATAGGGGTATTCAAGGAATGACTGAATGTTGTGTTGAGAGACATGGTTTAGCGGGAGGTGTTGGTAATAGGTGAATGGTTGGACTGGATGATCTTTTAGGTCTTCTCCAACCGTTGTGATTCTATGATTCTAATTTCTGGTAAAAGACAGGAGAAAAAAAAATCATAAATATCCGCCTGTATCACTTCATTTTGCAACTATATCTCTTTTGGAGAGACTGAATATTATAATGAACTGTAATTAAAAATAGAACAAAACTTTTTTTTTTAAATTTCAGGTTGTAATGGCTGGTGCTTTCTATCCAAACTACTTCTCTTTTCAAAGATGTAATGAGGAAGGTGCAGTGAGAGATCTTGGTGGCAAAGATCCAAAAACCACAGTGATGGTATGTTATGGAGGTGAATGATGTAATCAAGCATCGTATAATAGGCATATGTAGTGTTAGTGGCATTTCTCAAGGTTTTTATTCTGTCTTGGGACAAGATAGAATCAGGGTATGTAAGTATTTCTTACTTTATCTCATCTTCTCTCCCATCTTCCTTTCTCTGTTACAGTACGCATTGTGTGGGAGGGCAGTTTGAAAAGGATTCCAGCTTCACACATTTTAGCCTTTACACGTTTGACTGCTGGTCTCATGCAGGCAGCCAACTTTCAGAAAACTAATAAAAGGTTTTGAGAGTGTGAGTTTTTATTGCGGTAAAAGAATTGCTGCAACTTCAGTTTTACCATTTTGTAATCTTGTACTTACTGGAGTATGACAAACATGCCAGTTATTTTAAGGTTACTTGTGTGTTGCATTCTGTTTCTTCTCTTTGGGGTTTTAGATCACTGCTATTGCAGCTCAAGTGAAGGAGGAAGATAAGAGCTAGCTAACTATTTAGGTGAAGTTCACCGTGCATTAAAGTGGTTGAATGTGCCTAAGCTTAACTTGACTTTTCTTAACAGCTGCGGAACGTTCCTCCCTATGGTTATCTATACCATAATCAGTTGCAGTCACAGTTTAGACAGTGTGGACAAGTAAAATCTGTTATGTATGATGGAACAAGGTAAGCACAAAATATTTAAACATCACGCTTGGTCTCAGTTGCGAGTCTGCTAATGACTTTCCTTCTTTTTACATGTGTACTAACAAAATGAATATTTCTAATTTAATCGGTCAGAAATCAGCAGGTTGGCTTTGATTAATAGACTGGAATAAAAAAGGGAGCTTTGAAATTGAGTATGTGTTGTTTGGTCTCTAAGGCTTATCAAATGTTATTCCAATTTTTTTTTTAATAGGGCTTTGGTAGAATTTTCCCATAACCCGGTGGAGGGTTTAAAGGTTCTTCCTGCAGTGTACATGTCAGTCAAAATGTCACAGCTGAAAATTCCTCTTGAACTCGATGTTCATTACCCGGGTGATATCAAAAAGGCATTGCAGCATATGGAAGATATGACAGTTGCAGACATGGACTCTTTAAGGTAACCACATTCTGTAGGGAATGGGGGAGGAGGGATTTGCTGTTTATATTTGTGCTGTAATATATTCAAATTGTTTTTAAAAATAAATTTATAAGTCATACCATAGGAGGGGAAAAAAATCCAACAGCCTTCACTGTTTAATATTCATTCTTGGGATTTCTTGTAAGTCGATGACACATTTGATTCTTGGTATGGACCTTCCTGTATCTTTCTGTTTGGTCATAATAGCATCTTAGTTTCTCCTGTGGTGTGTTGGCTCCGTGTGGTCATTTTATGGTTTAATCAAATAAGTGCCTTTTCAAGTAAAGGTTAAATACATAAGTGAGTCTCAGGGCTTACCTTCACAAAGTGTGATTGTCATGATTTTTTGTCATTGGACTTGGTTTTTTAATTCCACCCCCCTTCCCTCATTTTTTTTATATGCATACCTGTGTGCCTCATCCTGAGTGAAGTATTTAACATTTTTATTCTATGAACTTCAGAGTGAATGTGGACTATCAGAAGCAGACAGTGGAGCCTATAGAAGTCTCATTTGGTATTTCACATCTGTTAAAAAAGATTCCAAATCGTCTTCTGTCAATCAGTGTAACAGAGGTAGGAGTGTTCTGTGTCTGAAGAAGGTCATATCAGTAATCAGTACCTAGATAACTCTAGAAATAACTATTGAACAAGCTTTAGTGAAAAGAATGGATGCTAATGCAAGTTGATAGCTGGAAGAAGTTAGCTGAAAGATAGAATAATTGTAGAGAAGATGAATGGTAGAGGTGTAATATTTGTGTACTCAACAAAAATGAGTATCTGTAGATATCTGGTGCATTTATTAGGCCTGGTTATATTACCTGATAGTTTTATTCAGAAGTTGCAGATGTGAGAAGTGAGTTAATGATACTGTGCAGTCATTTCAAGAAGGCACTGCATGCGCAAAATGTCATGTTAAAGGAAGATGATATGTATATACAAATACTTAGGAAGTCTGAAGCTGAAGATGTTTAGACCTTGCGTTAATTATTGTTTCTTGAACAGTTTGAGTAATATAAAGCAATATATATGCCACTGAAATAAAAAAACCCAAACCACTAAGATAATGGAAACCAGAGGCTGAAGTATTAAACTGGCTTTTGGTAGAACTGTGATGTTGTGCAAGGACAGAAAGGAATAATTCCTTCAGTTTATTCATCTAAGTCTCCTAGTCCAAAAATGTTGATGGATTTGATGATCAAATGTTCCAGTCTGTGCAGTGTACTTTTTTACTATGTCAGCTTTAATTAGTGTTCGTGTATTTTGATCCACAGTAAGCATTCTTTTTCAAACACATTCAGTATAAAAACAGAAGCAGTAGATGAGTTCAGTAAGCAATTAGAAATGTTCATCTTGACTGAAATAGTGGTTATCAGTTTCCTGAAGAATGGCTAATTGTAATGTACCAATGCCGATTTGCTTATATATGTAGCTCACTCTGGTGTTCTTCCACTAGCAAGAGCATTGTGCCATAGCTGTATGCATTTATTTAATCAATCATATACCTTAAATTTTTAATGTGTTGGTTTTACTTGGAAGTGCTCTTCTTCTTTTCTGTATTTTAGTAATACTTTCATCAGTCTACTTAGGCAAAAGGTGTGCTGTAATTACGCAGCAGAGAGACATTTAAAAACATGAAGTTAGGAAGAATAACCTCTTATGAGAGACAGATGCTTCACCACAGCATTGCAGAGTGAGAAAACGTGTGTGTGCGCCAGGAGTAGGAGTGCTTTCACATTGTGCTCAAAGCTGTTTTGTACTTGATGTGCACGAATGTTGTGATGTGATCTAATCTTGTCTGATTTTTCTATTCTCAGATAGTAGAAGTTGGGCACTTCTGGGGATACAGGATAGATGAAAAAAATAGGTCTGTACTTCAGACTTTGACTGCTGAATTGAACTACCAGAACTTGGCAGAACTGTCAGTGTCTCCTCATCCGGAGTTGGTTTGTCTGGCACCATTCACTCGTCTTAACAACACAGGATACTACAGAGCACGTATTCTTTTTGTAACTGGAGATTTTGCAGAGGTACAGTAGTGCATTATGTTGTATCAAATTGGTAACCCAGAGGTAACTGAGTTCACTGTAACTATCTTGGAGTTTTTTTAGTAAAAATTTTAACGAGGGATTATTTTCATGACAGTTATGTTCCCCTAAAAAGGAAAAAGTTTGAAAATTAGAACTAAAATAAAATCAGCATACTGTATTACCAAAATAGGATGAACTAGCATGTTGGTGGGTTTTAGTTTCTTTTTTGGTAGGGGTTGAAAGGGACCTTTGGAGCTCATCCAGTCCAACCCTTTGTTAAAGCAGTTCCCTTTGACAGGTTGAGCAGGAAAGCATCCAGGTGGATTTGGAGTATCTCCAGAGAAGGAGACTCCTCCACCTCTCTGGGCAGCCTGCTCCAGTGCTCTGTCATCCTCAGAGTATTTTCTCGTGTCTGTATGTAACTTCTGTGTTTCAACTTAAACTCATTGCTCCTTGTCCTGTCACTTGGCAACACCCAAAAGAACCTGGCCCCATCCACATGACTTCCACCCACTACTTGTTTGTAAGCATTGATAAGATCCCCTCTGAGCCTTCTCTCCTCCACATGGAACAGCCTCAGGGCTCTCGGCCTGTCCTCACAAGGGAGGTGCTCCAGGCCCCAGTCAACTTTATGGCTCTCTGCTGGACTCCCTCTATGAGTTCCCTGTCTTTGTGGAACTGAGGAGGCCAGAACTGCTTGCAGTACTCTGGATGTGGCCTCACCAGGGCAGAGTAGGGGAAAGAGATAATCTCTCACACCTTGCTCCTTGTACTCTTTTAAATGCACTGCAGGATACCATTGGCTGCTGTGGCCACAAATGCCCTGCTGGCAGGAGTATTTTGTGTTACAGTAAGATGCTGTTTAGTATTCTGTGTGCTTTGTTCTGCTTCAGCAAAACAGGCAGTTTTTCCTATTTTTTTTCATTACTCTCGTTTGCTTATTGGTATTTTTTTGTATCGGTGTTTATGTGGCTGAGTTCTTCAGCATCAGAACTTCTTACCTGTTTTGTGCTAAAATCAGTGATAGGAATTTGTGCAACAGTTCAAGACTAGTCGTAATAGCCAAGGTCTGTAACTTTCCTATTCAGCACATAAGGAAGAATCTTTTGATTTTGTACAGTCTGTTCATCCATTTAATTTCTTGATTATCATTTTGTCATTTACTTTTAGCATAGCAGGGTATCACCACTACAAATGACAGAAGCTCAGTATTAGCTCTAAAAGTCATGAAGAACTAGTGAATAATAACGCTAATCTCGTCATGTTTTTCTTTACATTTGTTAGTCAACCTGTGCATGTAAACAATTTGCTTATCTGAAGGCACGTACTATGTAGTGCCACTGACTGTTAAGAAATAAGTTTACAGAGCTTTAATTGCAGGGGGAAGAGTTAGAAAGAAATTTGCCTTTTCTGGATTTAGCAGATTTGATTTACCAGTGAACGTGTACACCAAGGGATCGAATAATACATGTTGTAAATGTTTGACCTACTATTTTCGGGTTGTCTTGATGAGCTTATTTTCCAGACTCTGAAAAGGATTCTCTTTCACTTGATAAGATTAAGCTCTAGTTGTCACTTTCCTTGCCACATAAGTACAATTTCTAATGCTGTTGAGACTTTACTGATGCACCTGCTTCTTTTTTTTCCCTCCTGCCAGGTTTTTTTTGTAGATTACGGTGATAGATCGAAAGTGCCTTTAAACAAACTGAAAGAGATTCCAAGCAGTCTTCGAGAGCTTCCTTTCCAGGTAGGGTTTTTTTTCATGTCTCATCTGGGAAACAGAATTGCACATCAAGTCATAACACTTTTCATAGTAATAGCAAATTAATGTGTGTTTTAGTAAAGTCCTACATCTTAAAAAAATAAATCCATAATCTTTCCTAATACTACAACTGGTTTGACAAATGTTTTCCCAGGTATATATACACAGAACAAGCAGTTCTGTGTAACTGAATTGCATTGTATGTGATTGCAGAGAAATGTTACCCACCCTTCGTCTTTAGGGGCAGTGGGGAGGTGGGGGTGCATGTGAAACATTAAAAGCAAAATGAAAACACGTGAACTTGCTGCCTGCCTTAGGCATTTAAAAAAAACAGCAATATAGAAACAGCAACATCAGCCAAAAAAAACCCAATCTCAACAGCATTGCGTTATTTTTCTTACAATGTTGGAACTCTCTCTCCTCCTTTGTTGACTTTATACTGGGTTTTTTCTCCCACTTGTAATCACAAGAGCAGTAGAAAAGGAGAGGGAATTGCTCAGACGGCTGACTTCTGCTGCTTCTTGATTTTTAGTCATCACTTTCTTTGTCCATCATGTCAGTGAAAAGAAAGAGAACATAGTTCTGGTTCCTCTATAGTTTGCTTACACATGAAGCTCAGGACAAACAGGTTGAGCAGTAGATTAGCAATGCTTCGGTTTAAGAATCTCTTGAGTAAATTACAGCTTAATTTGTAGAGCCCAGAAAACAGCCCAGAGAAAAGAAACAGTGATTAAGCAGAAGGTAAGAAATTAAACCAATCTTAGTTGTTCGCATCACAGATAAGTGGCAGTACAGGATATCTTCTTAGCTGCATGCTGGGAAGTCTGCAGTGGCAGTGTCTTCTCTATTGTTGCTGTACAGCGTATTTTTGCTTCTCCTCAAGTCTAACAGACTTTATTCAGTATTCAGCTCTTTGGAACTATATTTACAAAGACATAAACTACTTCAGCTAAAATTCTTTGTTCCAGTCCTCATTCAGATATTTTGAGTTTATTGAAACAGACATGTCATACTTCGTTGTTATATGGAGCGTTTGAAGAAACCAGCAAAACTATGGTTTTCTTTCTTTCTTAATATGCTAAGTAATTTTGATCCTCTATTCCAAAATGGCTTGAAGAACAAGGGTTTCTGTTTTAAATTCATTCAAGACTGTAAGGTAGCAGTTCTATAAAAGGGTTAAATGAGAACTGCCTTAGTCTTGTCTGCTATTCTGTATAACCTTAGTTACAAAGACCTGCAGATAATATTTCTTTTCCAGAGAAGACATTTCTAGACTAGTAAGACTTGTATATGAATGGTAAATTAATACCAATTTGTCTTCTTTTATGCTCAGTTTGTAACTTCATATAGCATTCAGTTGATGGAAGATTTAATGTGTAACTCTGGCAATGACAGAACAGGAACTGGGACAAGAGGTTTGCAGCAGTCTTACAAATTAACATAAGCCTTTGGAATAATTATGAGGTTGTTTTATAATGTAGTCAAACTGTTGAGAAAATGAAAGATTTTTGTGCTCATTCTTTACTTGGACAAATGTTGCTCTTGATGTTTTTGCTTTAGGCTTTGGAATTCAAGATATGCAAGATGCGACCATCTGCAAAGTCTCTTGTATGTGGGGAACGGTGGAGTTTCAGTGCTAGCCAGAGGTTTGCCTCGCTAGTAAATGGTTATACTCTACTAGTGGAGGTGTATTCACTTGTGCACAGTGTTCTGCATGTAGATGCTTTCCACTTCACAAGGCACAGGGATCTTGTGAATATTCGAGATGTGCTTATTGAAGAACATTATGCTGATCTAGCAGAAGAGTCATATGAATCACAAGTACGTCTTCATTAAGCTTCTTTGACTCTGCTTATACTGTTCTATTCAGCTCAAACTATCTGCAGTTGTTAGAAGTTGAGCTGAAGCCTTGGGACTGTGCCAGATAAGACAAGGCAAGGTTAATTCTTGAATGGAACTATATATATATATATATATAGTATTATATATTATTATAGTATTATATACATAAAAATATATATATATTTTTTTTTACTTTTTGCAAAATTCATACTGTGCTGTTTGCCAAAAGCATTGGTGCTCTGAGACACCCTTTGAAACAGATACTTACCTAAAGATAATGGAACCATTGGAGCTACTTCACCGCTCTGAAACTCACTCTGAATTGCATTTTCATGTCTTATATATTGAGAAAGGTGATGAAAACATTGGTTGTTTTTTTTTTGTCTGCATGTTTTTGTTCCTTTTGTGGACTTTTCAGTGTAAAATCTATGAGAAACATACTGTTACATGGTTTTAATTCTATTCCATTTTTTTATGTAGCAAAGCCATGATTTGCTGAAAGGATTTTTTAATGGAATAGAGGAAAAAGAGAATGTGTCTGTATCTTCAAGAGAGGAAAAAAAGGATCTCATTGAAAGGTTATTAAAGTGGTTTTCTGACAAAAAATCTGATGCACCAACCCATAAGGTAATGTGAGTAGTGGTGGTTTCAGTGCGGCATTACATGCCCTTTTTCTCATATTATTAGAACAGTAGACTGAAATTACCTCAAATAACCATACCATATTAATGCTGTTCATGGTATGTTCTGTGAGTAGGGAGCTGTAATGGCAGCACTGCTGTGAGCTAATACCCTGCAGCTTTTAACAAAGTTTTGAATTATAGCCTAAGAGCTTACTGAGCCAGCTGTACTGTCACTTTCCAAGGCAGCGCTTCCAACCCCTGCAAAATGAAGGTAAAATGATGAAGCTGAGCATTGTGTTTCAGCACGCCATCATCTTCATTCTGTGATTCATAACATGCAGCGAAAAAGCAAAATTGTGACTCAGTTTTTCAGGAAATTACTGGGAAAAAAAAAAGCAAAAACCAAAAGTGTTCAGTTCTTCCTTAGTGAGGTGGCAGAAAAGTAGTTCAGAGAATGCTGCAGCACACCGTAATGGTGAAACAGTGTGGGTTTCTTCAGCTGCCAACTCCAAACTCTCCTCTACTTAAGTAGTTTGAGACTTCTACTTGCCACTAAGCTGGAATATATAACAGAAACTGTTTAGGTTGGATATTAGGAAGCACTTCTTTACAGAAAGGGTGGTTAAGTACTGGAGTAGGCTCTGCAGGGAGGTGGTTGAATCGCCATCCCTGGGTGTGTTTAAGAGCCGTTTGGATGTGGTGCTCAGAGACATGATTTAGCAGAGGGTTTTTAGAGTTAGGGTACTGGTTAGGCTGTGGTTGGACTTGATGATCTTAAAGGTCTTTTCCAACCTGGGTAATTCTATGATTCTATGAAAGATTTGTATCCCTGTCTGTATTCTGATTCCAGGTTATACCTGGTCTGCATTATAATTGTTCCCTTTTCAAACTTGGCAGAATTTAGGTTTTGGGGCTCCTAACGATGCTCAGGTCACCCAGAGAAGTAAAATCCTGCATAATTGCTTAATTTTCTGAAGTGTAGTATTTTCAGATTTAAAGACCACATGTAAATAGCAGTGACTTGGTTCTGTTAGATGCTGTGCAGTGACTAAACATTTCTTAAGCCTGTGGAAGTGCAGCACCCATGGAAAATAACATTACATTCATTAAGGTCTCACTGTGATAAGTTTGCATTAGATGGATGGTGATGAAAATGTTGCCTGTGTTGGTGAAAGTGTTGCTTGTGCACACACTGAGGTCTTTAAACATTTTGCTTTTTCATTTATAAATGTTCTGAGGAGAGAAACATAAGCTGGCTAACTAGTGATATTCCTTTTCAAAGGTGACCATTAGTGGCCCATTCAGTCCTTATGAGGTGAAATGCCACGGTGTGACTCGGGTATCTCGGTTCAGGTATGGTAATGCTTTTATTGCGAAGCATAGACGCGTTCTTAACTGTTACTTTTAATAAGCTGATAAAACTTGTCCTAGTTAATCTTACAAAATTTCACAATAGTTTTGACCACTGAGAATACAGGATTGGTTATGTGTGAGTTGCATTTAAACGCATGCTTTTGCTGTGTAAAATTGCAGGAAGAATAGTTCTATTTAAGGTCGTTTTAATGTCTTACAGAGAAATTAAATCATATACATCTGCTAATTGTGGTTTTGCTCTCTGAAATGAAAAGGATTCTATTGTTCTTGTTTCTGTGCTTTTTCTGATGTTTTTTTTTTGTTTCTATGTTTAAAATACTACTTATTTCCTCCCCAGAAATGCTGTCATACGAAAGGGAAGCATAAACTCTGTTGTTGTCCAGGATGCTCCAGAACACTCCTCTGAGCAATTTCTGGTTGCTGCATTTTTATCGTTAAGTGAAAACGGTAATGCTTAATGCAAACATTTTGATAGTTTCTTCAAGCCTTGTTTTAAGTGAACAGCTCTGAGTAAACACGTTACTGTCATTGTATGTTACATCATCTCAAGATTAGTGACCTCATTATGTACTCTTCACGTTTTTTGTGTGTGTGCTTATAGGATCTACCATGTTTTTAGAGGAAACATCTTTGATGCCTCCAATTCCTGGTCTACTTGCTCTTCTGAGTATGCTGTTTGCTCCTGCCATAGAACTTCGGTATCATGAGTTTTTAAAATCTATTTAGTTTAAGACCCTCATAAATTTGTCTGACTTCTTTGCTTTTTTCCAGTAGTTAGAATATTATCTTCATTTGTTTTTATACAGCTCTTGTATCATGTTTTATTAGCTTTAGTATAGTATTTGCTAAGATAATTTATTTTGTTCACTTACAAAGCAGCACTGCAGGTGTTTTCCTTATATTGCACTAATACAGTTCTTGACAGTCATGCTGTAAATCTAGGAAGGCGAACTGTAGAGCTGGGCTGGTTTTTAAATCTACTCGAGGAGAGAAACATGCATAAGTTTTGTAAAATCTGAGTTCTGACAGCTTCCTTAGGATTACTTTTGTATAAGTTCTCATATCTGTAAGCTGTCGTCTCAATGCAGGGAAATCAGCTTTCCTTGATTTAAGTTTCTTTTTGCACACGTATGATTTTTCTCCCAAATTTTGATTGTTTTCAAAACTTGAAGTTCAGCTTTGTTTCTTTACTATATTAAAGGAAAAAAAAAGGCATTATGACAAGATATGAATGTGTAGCAATTGCTTTCACTTCTTAAGACTACGGTATCTTGCTTGGTATGGCTTAGACAAATTCATTTAAACCTGTATTCATGTGAGTTTAGTTTCCTGATCTGTAGGTGAGACTGTTTTCTTTGTTTGTACAGGAATGATAAAGCTTGCAAGTATTTTACTGGTGCTCTGTGTGGTTTGGGTTGGAGTAAGACTTGTAGGGCTCCCCTGCTTCCAGAAAACGACATGGAGCTGACGTTTGATGTGCATTTTGATGTAGATGACATATTGCAGGTAAAAGTTCATACTCTATTAAAATGTAAATTAATAATTAAGTAGAGTTCAGTGCATTGCAACTTGGTAAATGTTTTACTAGCTGGAATCCTAGCAGCCTTTGGAACAATTGAAGCTTTATTATTTCTATTTATTTTTTCTATTTAAAACCTGCTGCACTACCTGTTTATAATCTCGCACTTCTATCAGAGAAAAAGTTACCGCCCAATACATTTTGCTGAGTAAAACCGGAGTATTTTAGTGCAACACTCTGTAAACTTCTCAAAACCAAAGCACTGATTTTTTCGCTAATTAGTTACCAATTCTTGTTTGTGGGGTTTTTTGTTTTGTTTTTTAGAATTATTGTTTGCTTGTTGTTTCACAGATCAGTGTAGTATTTTTGCTTCGCAGTCTTCAGTTTAATTTTACAGTTCTTAGAGGTCAACTCTATCGAGCTCCTTCTTCCAGAGCAAATCAGTCAAGCAATAAAAACCTTTGTGGACAAGTTAAATAGAGCTTTCTCTGCTGTCCAAAACCACGAGTGTGCACACATCCTTTTGGCAGACCACTGTCTAGAGATTGCAAGAATGTTCTGATGAGGAATACAAGGCTGCTTATGGTTTGACTCATCTGCTCTGGGAATCTGATTCTAGACAGCGAGAGACCTCATGCCCCAAGCAGTTCTATATGCAGAGCAGGTGCAGTTGGTTACCAGTGGATTCTAGAGGCTTTTTAAGGAGATGGTGGTCATGCTGGTGTGCAGATACAGTGAACTTTTCTATTTTGAAAGCATTTATCTGTAGTATCTGTATGCATTACACCTTAGCCATAATGGTAGCACCAGGCTCTTGCATGTGTTAAAAATTATGGACAGAAGAGAAAATCATCAATATGTTTCTGAAGGAATTCTATGTTGGTAGCCTGTATATCCTGAAGCATATCTGATGAATCTTGAAGATTGATTTCAATTGTTTAAAGCACTAACTTCTTCTACCAGCAGTGGTGCATTTGGAGGAAGAAGTGTTTCAAAGCTTCAGATGCTTTTGTGTATATTAATATTCCAATTGCAATTCAATTTTATGAGTGCCATGGCTACCTTCCGTACATGTCGATGTAGTGCAACGCAGAACTAGGACTGATTTAGATACCTGGTTGGCCACTCTGCCACCTGTGGGGCAGAGTTAGATGATCTAGTTAGAACTAAATCATCTTTGAGGTCCCTTTTTAAACCCAAGCAGTTCTGTAGTTCAAGAGTTGTATTTTTTTATATGTTTTTATTTTATATTGTCACTGTTATTTTTACAGATCAACATCCTAAGGGAAGTCATTAATAAGCTTCTCTATGAGTGTGCAGTGTGCTCTCAAAAAGAGAAGACGCCACAGCTGCAGGAAAATGTTCGTCAGTTACTTCTATGGTAATCATTTGGTAGAAATAAGAACTCACATTTTGCTGTCTCAACGAAAAAAGTAAACGATTGCTTGAAGCATAACTTGAAAGCATAGCTCAGATTAGGCTTTGGGGAAATGATAATATGGGGTGTTTTCATTCAGTGATATTTAATTTGCTTGTTTTAAAAAGCAGTGCACTCAACAACTTCAGACTGCTTGTGGCAGCACTGGTTCTTCAAGGAAGCTTAAAACCTGTTCTACAGTACACCAGTTCTGTGGCATCTTTATTTTTCTGTATTCAGACCTGTGGCATAAAAGCACAGAAAGATTTAAAATTTTCTCCCTGTAAACTGATAATCAATTTTATGTTGCGTTTCTTCCCTAAACAGGTATCAATGGGAGAGGTGCTGACCAGCTTAGTTGCTGGAAGTCCTAAGTTACTGAACTTAAGACCACCTGTCTTTCTTCAGCAGACCTCCCAGCTTCTATAGCTGGAACAGTGGCTCTGAAAAGAGTGTCATGAGTCAGTGCAGCCAGTCCTGAGAATTCTTTCAGCTGGTGGCATGTGGCAAGCCTGGTCAATTAGGTGTCCTTGTATCAGCTCCTTCGTTGCGTTGTTATGCTGTCTAGTTAATGGGACATTTTCCTACAATAAGCTTTCCTAAAGTAACTACCAAAATGAGGCAGTTCTGGATCAGAAGCTTTTAAGCTTAACTGCTAATACCTCAGGTTATGAAAATGATTATCAGAACAACTGTTCATGCTGAGTTTTCAGGTGTTTTTTGGTTTTGAATACAACTGTTCAGTTTTTCTTCCATCTGCGAGAAGACTAAATGCAACGCGACACTTAAAAGAAAAATACATATTGTTGCATCATGAATGTGCAAATGTGGGGGCAGTCAGCCTTACCCTTTGAGGCAGTGGAAATGAAATGCTACTAAAAAGCCATAGAAAATCCCCAGAAGGTTGGATACCTAACGTGTCAGCTGACCAGCAGGTGTTGAGTCAGGTCAAGGTGATCAGTTTGGATGCTACGCCATGCATGCTGCAGTCTTGAAGACATGTTAAACCAGCTGTTGAGTGTGCTGCTGATGCAATATTTACTGTCTTGTTTGCGTCCAAGTACATTAGGCCAGTGGGTGTCAGTGTTGCCTTTGGACTCTCATCTAGTACCATGTTTAGTCTCCAAATCTAAGTGAAGCTTTCTCACATGATTCATGTGATAATAATTGTAGAGGGGCAGAAGGAAGCAGAAACACAGAGCCTCTCTGAAGGTGCCTGTTTGTTTGTGGCAGTAAGAAGATCTTATGCTTGGATAAAAACCCTGAGATGCAAAGTCCAGGGCATCAAGATGTCAACTGCTATTTTTTTTTTTACCTCCTGAAATCGTTGTGCTGCTAATAATGCTGTCCCATGATCCTACTATTAATTTTTCTACTTTTCTTACCTGTCTGCAGATCGTTCACCACTCTTTGGCTGAGCCAAGGTTATGTAGCCATGCTGTGTTTGTGGTAGGCAGGCAGCTGAAGTAGGGGTGGGGGAGCTTACAGCAGAGTTCTGTAGGATGGGGAGGTGTCATACTACCAGGAAACCAAAGCAAGCAATTCTTGGTTTTTTTCTGGCTTATTTTTTCAAACTTTCTAATGCAACACATCTTTCTGTCCTTTTAGAAGGAAGAAACAATCTGGTTGTTGTCACGTCTCTTTCATATGTTAAAAATCTGTCTTAATTACAAATACTTTTTAATCTCACTTCAATGCCTTGGAGGGGAAAAAACTGTTTTATTAGTAAGAGTAAATATGTAAAAAATACAGCTTCAGTAATCTTTCATTATCTTTTCCTTTATTTGAAAGCTAATTATGTATACAGTGTGTCAGCACTACTTAAGACTAAAATGTGTGTTTGAAAAACACATCTAGACAGAATTAATTAAAGTCTGCTACTGTTGTAGTTTGCAGGGCTTGAGGAAATAACTGGAGCAGGCAGACGATCTATAGTAATTGAGTTGTCATGCAAAACAAAATGCCCTAAAAATAGCTTTATTATGTGTTCTAGTGAATAAGCATACATAAAACTTACAGGATAATTGAGAGTAGCGAATTGTGGTTCCGTGTCAATTTAAAAAATAATTCCTTCAAAAAAAGAAAAGAAAAAGAAAAAGCAACCAACAGAGCAAACAACTGCGGTTACTGTCCCTGTAAGTTCATCTTTTGACTTCGGCTAAAGGAGCAGAGGCTGGGTAGGTGATTTAATTAGGCTGTATGCATGTTAACATGTAAAAATAAGACTGGACATCTTACAGATACCCAGCTGTACCTGCTATAAACTTTATATTTAATTAGCCCAATGCAAATATATTTCTTAAGGTTATTTTTATGTAATTTCAGTTTGATCTGCAAACGAAGACCTGCAGTTGCTCCTAAGTGGTACGAGAAACCGTATGCGTGGAATCAAGTGAGTGTAGAAATACAACTTAAAGATGATAGTAATAAAAAAAGATGAAAAGGAACATGGTACCGCAGCATGATCAGAAGCAGAATTTTCTTTGGAAGGATATCTCCGTGCTGAGGGGATGAAAAAAAAGTGCATTGAACTTAAAGATACAGAAAGCGCTGCAGAATCGAATTTCAGGCATCACCAACTGTAGTGTTTGCATCACCTGCTGCTGATACCATAGTTTTGCAAACTCTATTTTTAAGAAATAGCTTTATGAATGGAAAAATTCAGACATTTAAACAGATCACTTCACGTTTATATTTCTGTCGAGCTTTTAGAGGCAGCTTTACCTTTGAATGTACTTTCCCTATCAAGTAGCATTACTTTTTTTTTTTCTTCATTTTTCTTGCTTAAGGCTTTACTGGATACAATGCATTTTAGTTTTGTTTTGGATTCCAGGTGACTTTCCCTCTTAAGCCGACAGAAATGTGGCTTGTTTTGGAATTGGTGTGATGGGACAACTTTAAACAACAGAAGTAACTCAAAGAGCACTAAGCTCCCTCTCCACCCACTGCTGTAAGGTGGAAATGTCAATCTGATAGATTGCTCTTTTGATATATGTTGCTCTGCTCTAATGTAGTGATTTAACTGTAACTGAACCAGATTTGACCAACCAGGTGGCTGGATACACCCAATTGTTTACTCATTAGCAGGTAGGGCTAAACACATGCATAGAGGAGACCGTTGCACTGAATCATGTGGGTTAGAGTGGACCCCATTATTTTCTAAATCCCTTAAACCATGGAGGTGAGGAGTCCAGGTGTGGCTGGATCTGCTCCTGTTCTCAGACTTGTTCAGCCATTTGTGTCTAAGGGATGATATGCACACAAAGATATAATACTAGAAAAGCCAACAAAACCTTAAACAAATATCAGTCACTTACTGAGAATCTGTTATCAAAGTGACTTGACCTCAGGGTGTCAGAGATCTCTGTGCAGATGTAACCTCAAAAGGTGCCCATAGTTGAGGGGAGATCCCATTGTGCAGCCATGACCATGCAGGAAAGCTCAAGGGGACCAACTCTTGGGCTGCTCACTATTGGTGGGGTAAGAATCACAGAATTATAGGGGTTGGAAGGGACCTCTAGAGATCATCGAGTCCAACCCCCCTGCCAAAGCAGGCTCCCTACACCACGTTGCACAGGTAGGCGTCCAGGCGGGTCTTGAATATCTCCAGAGAAGGAGACTCCACCACCCCCCTGGGAAAGTACCACCCCTACTGGAAAGTACAGCTTCCTACTCTGTTAGAGATCTTACTTACCATTCTAAAAAGGCATCTGCAAGGCCGCTAGATTCCCTGTGTGGATGCCATAATAAATAACTGCGTTTTCTTACCTAGAAGGAAGTGATGTATTTCTGAGTGCAGGAGTACAGTTTCCACCTTCACCCTCCCAATCCCTCTCACAACCCAACACGTATAAATGAGAGATTTAGGTTTCTTTGGAAAGAATGGGCCCATAGCGTTAGTCTGCTGTTGTCAAGTTTCCAGTATGCTTCCAGTCAGGGTTTGGAGCATATCTTGATATTGTGTCTAACTCCAAGCTATTTCTGTTTTTATATCTCAAACTCACTATTCCTTGGTGTATTGCCAAAATATCTCCAGTTCTCAGCTGTGTAAGAGTTTAGCTTTTTATAACCAGTTAATGTATAAAGCTTATATCAGGATTTTCTGCATTGCATCTCAAGTATGAGGGGTCTCAGGACATTGTCATTACATAAAGTACTACTGTAATGCCTTGGAATTGGCTATGGAATGGTATTCTCATTTATTTTATAGTAACAGCTCTTATGCTTAAGTGTATAGCATACTGAAACACATATATGATTTGAAACAGTCAAAACTTCCTAGACATGAAAAAGGAATATATTTTATTCAACTGTATTTCATAGGAGAGCATTTATAAGATGGAATTCTAACTTACATTTTTCTTTTGATTAGGTGGATCCACTGTATATCATTGACCAATCTGAAAAGAAGCATAAAAGAGAAGATGGTCTTTATCAGCTGCATCAGCTTGTTAGGTTGAATGCTTAAGTATTGCTGAAGTCTTTCAGAGGAAGAAATGTTACAGCCAGTTTAAACATGTTCTATCTTCTATATAGAACTGTTAGACTTGTGTTTCACAGGACTGTTAAGATTAGTCTAAGTGTATTAAAATGTAGTTTGGTATGAGTTTATATTTTCAAAGCCGAGGTATACAGAGCTTGAGGAGATGCTCTTATTTCATAGAGCAGGATGCAGTTTTCTGGTTCATAATAATTCTGAGCTGGTTTATCACAGTGCCTGCAAAAGACAAAATAAATTAGCTTTAATTGTTCACTTTCTGTCTGAAAGCTCATGAGCCGTGGCTTCTGATTCAGATTTGCAACCGACAGTTGCATTTTCTTATCCTCTTTGTCATTACTTTTTGATTTATTTCTTTAAACCTAAAAGCTCAGGGTGAAAGGAAACTGAATATTTATGTTATATTCTGATCACAGGTGTAACTTTATATGCCAGGTGCAATTTTTCATTAATTTTTCTTACAACAAAACATAATGCACGGTTCCTTTTCCTGTGTGGCAGAAGAATGCTTCTGAATTACTGATTCATTGCACCTCTGTTTCTTCCTGTCTGTTTATTTTTCTGATTTCATGAAGCCCCCAGCTCTAAAAATGAGGTCAGTGGTTTCAGAATAAAATATAGAAGTGAAATGAAATGGGTTTATCTGTTCTGTTGTGCAGTCATGCTTAATAAGGGCTAAATTTCGTTCCTGATGCTGTGTGATTGCATTCGTGAAATGCATGAATACAAAAGCAGTATTTGAAAGAATATTGAAAGAATATTCATCTTTTCAGTCTTAACTCGGTGATTTGAAGATAGTTGCATTTAAACAGTCTTCTGAAGTATGGATATCATCAGTGGTCGCTGCTTTAAAATAAAAGGCAAGAAGTTTTTGGGAATGTGAGGGGGTGCTTAAAGTAATTATTTTAAGCTGCACTTGGAGTCAAGAGGGGCAGCTGTATATTAGGTGTTTTCAGTAGCTGCTTAGCAATACTTCCTCGTCCATTTTAGTCATACTTGTGAATTATAAGACATCACACTTTGTATTGTGATGTGTTTAATATGAAGAAATTAAGTGCTTAGATGGTATTTTTCAACAGTGTTGTATCCAAAATTGCCGTGTTGTAACTGAGCACCCCTGGGGGCAAACAAAATGAGCAGGGTGTCCAGTCTCTGCCTGGTAATGGTGGGAATCTCTGTGGGGAAAATGGAACGTGGTAGTACCAAAATGGATGATATAAGTGATGTGATTTGTTAGGGTTCCTCATAATTAACATTGCAGTTAAGAGTTGATAGAGGAACACTATGTATCTTGTATTTGGAATTCGTTTTTCATCTGTTGATCGTGTGCCTTGCTGTCGTGCTGAGTTTGTGTGCATGTGCTGCCATCTGCTGACGGTATTTGTGTGCTTATAGTTGCCCTCTGAACTTCCACTTGTGTGATGTAATGCCTTCAGTGAAGAGAGTTTTTACAGTGTAGGAACACTTCTAAGTGAAAATTATATAATTATTAAAAATAAGCAACAAATCTGGACATCATAATTTTCACACAGCTCCCAGAGAATTGCTCACCTTCCCTTTTGTCAGCTGTTCATACAGCCACGGAGATGGTTTTTCTCAGGGAAAAGAATTGCCATGGAGAGACAGACAGCACGGACCTGGAGGGGTAAGAAACACAGTCATGCACAGCCAGTAGTGAGATTCTTCAGGCCTTTTCAGTTCTTGTAATTTCGTTTTATTGGTGAAGAAATAGCATTCACTTAAATGAAGATCAATTTAGAACTGTAGCTCTGGTCCTTGAGGCTGCTGTAAACAAGGCAGTCTGTCCTTTGGGCTGCATTGCCCTGTGTATCTTTAAAACAGAAGCCATGCTGCGGGCTGTGTGCATTTGCCACGCTCCTTAAAGCAGATCAGAGAGAAACAACACACTACAGACGACAGAAAAAAAGCCCTGCAAATTGGGATGCATGTTAGAACTGCAGTTTGAGGCAAGATATAAGCATTAACATAGGCTTGATGGGTTGCACTGATTTTGGAAATAACTAACAGCACCATTTCAAGGTGTAATAGGTGCAATGTTTTTTCCCATCTACCTTACCATGTAGAAAGGATCAGAACTGAAAAGCACATTGCCATCAAAGCTTAGTCTTATTTGGTCTGTAAGGAAAGATGGCCAGTGTGCTCAAGAGAAGGCGTTCACAGAAAACCCTAGATCCCAGCTAGTTGTTAAGGTACAAGCTGCGGTCTATCAGTTACAGCACACTCTACATCCTCAGTGGGCTGATCACGTACACGTGCCTTAAGAACTCACTCTGGCACTTACTGGTTGTCTACCTGAACGATTTTTACTATTACTCTGTTCTTCTAAAGCCTTTTAGGAAAAAAGAAAAGTCAGTAGTTTATCCTGCCGGCAGCCTCTGGGGTTCTGTTATCACGAGGCCTCTGACTCATTTCACATGGAACTCGTGCATCTTGTTTGTTTTGTTCTAGTTGTATTTTAGTCCTTGAGTCAAACCATGTATGTTACGTCTGTATACAGCCTTGCCAGCACGTGCAGCCTATTGCTAGATGATGCTGTTGAGTTCTAAGATATGTTACAAACCGAGAAACATCTTACTGAGTCATTTGAGTGCTGCTCTAGACTGGCCGTGGCTGATGGTTATGGTTTGCATCATTGGTGGTCATTGCAGCCATACAGAACCCATCTTCCATTGCGTGACCAGTTCTTTCTTGTTGAGGAATGAGGATCATCAGATTGACCTGTATGCTTCAGGCTTCTATATGTCCTCTTTAACTGATGTGGTTGCAGGGCTCATGGCTGAGGAGGGATGAGAGTACCAATGAAAGGGGAAAAGGGGATATTTATAGCATAGCGAGTCAACCAGTCACAAACAAGATTTACATAAGGTCCAAGCCCTCCTGTGTTCTTAGCTCACGGGGAAGAGAATCATCTTGTCTGTGGTCCAAAAATGAGTTAACAGAATCATAGAATGGTTTGGGTTGGAAAGGACCATTAAGATCATCTAGTTCCAACTCCTGTGCTATAGGCAGGGACACCTCCCTCTGGACAGGTTGTTCACAGCCCCGTGCGTGGAGATGAAGACTTTTCCAGAGCAATCTGTATATATCACACACTGTTTCAATCCAGTGATTGCTGAACAATCAAAGAGATCACCAAGTTCCTCCTGAAGAGCTGTCAGCCATAGAGATGATTGCAGTCATGTTTACAGCCTTGGTTGCTCAGCTGGTCCAAGAATCGGTATCTTTCTTCCCAGACTTCAGCTGACTGCCATTTTGCCTTTGTTGTTATGTAAATGGGAGCAGCTAGTGTTGTCTTGTTTATATGTAGTAGGAGTACAAGAAGGCAATAATTGTTTGAAAGATGTATTTCATATGTCTAAACTAAAGGCTGGATCCTAGATCTGCTGAGGAATTACTTTTTTTTTTTTTGCCTTGTTTGTGTATCCAGAATATAATCTTACATTAAATGCTGTTTCATATGTAGTGAATGGTACAAAACATGCTTGAATGCTTCTTTCATTGATGAAGGCTGTGTGATCTTCATATTGCTACTGCATCTGTAGAATACCCTGTGGTTAGAGATGAGAAGCCTCACGGCCAAGTGCAGCAGTTTATGTCAGGCTAATACGGAGCTGCTCCACTGAGGAATGCAGTCCAGTTAAACTGTAAAAAGGAGAACGAGGGTTTGTTTGTTTTTTCCTTTACAAGACTGCAGTACAAAGAACTAATTCACAGGATATGGGTTCCAGTTTCAGCTTGTCCCAGGTCACTCCCGTTTGTATAAACAGGAATGAGGTGGTGAGGCCTGGTGTTACCCACTGCAGGTGCGGTAGTTTCCAATAAGGCGTGTGGGTTCTGCAGCCAGTTTAAAAGATTCTCTGACAAAAAAAAACAAAACCTTTTTGGCTGAGTCACATTATAATAATCTGACATAGCAGAAAGCTATCGTTAAGGAAAAGAAATCACTAAATCTCAAATGAAAGGAAATTTGGATTTAGTTTCATATCCAAAAATAATGCTTTTTTTTCCGACTTGGTATGTATTGCCCTATGAATAGAGTTGTTGGGTGAAGGGCTGCCTGCCCAATCTGAATGCTGGGAGCTTAACTCCAGAGTACTTACCCAGTACTTACTCAGTACTTACCAAGCTATGTTCCTCAGTTTCTTCAGCTTAGAATGGTGATAACACTGATGTTCTTCACAGGGCATTATAACATGTGCTTGTATAGGTGTTTTAGCAATAGGTAGTTCTCACATATTACAAGTGTTTTTACTGTAAGGCAATACAATAAAGATGATTTGAGCAGCAGGTATTTTACATTATCTTCCTGAGAGAACTGTAATGAACATTTTCTCTGTAGAGTTTGAAATAGGGCACATAGGTAAAACCTGCATGGTTTGTGCAGTGAATCATCGTACTGCCGCTAATCAGGAAGAACTGAAGTATGTGAGAAGTCTTTGCTGAGAATTATATTTTAGAAAGGAAACAGCCCTGAAAGCCTGTTAAGCGCTACCTTGCAGCAGTGCTCTTTGCTGTCTGTTCACAGTTTGAAGCTTTTTGGTGTGTGTTTGTTGTATTTTTCCTCAGCTCCTACTTAGACTCACTGGGCAGGCTTCCTAATCCTGTTTGATTCACAACGTTCAGGACAAATGTGACAATTCTAGCAAGCAGGATGTTGTGTCACCGGGCTGTTGTTTTTCATTTATTTCTTTTCCCGACCTCAGAGCTAAATGTCATGTGGACAGACTTCAGGGCTGGCACCTGGTTGCTGGAGCAAACCAGCTGGGATGGCAGGAATTCCTTCCAACTATTCAGTGTCGCTCTACTCCTCCTGGTGTATTGGATGCTATTAGCTATGCAATATCAAACACTACTTTGCTTTCCTGAGTCCAGAACTCCCTGTTTCACGCTCCTCACAACTTTGGATCTCACGTCTGTTAAGTCGTTCAAGGCCACCATTCTTCTCTGCTTACAAGAACTTCATTTGAAATGTCTTGCCAATTAAGTTTCCAGGGAGACTTTTTGATTCCTCCAGGTTTACACTCTTAAGACCATCTGGGCCTTTTGTTGAGCAATTGGAAGTGTTGGAATAAACCCGTCTTGGACTGGGTGGCTTAAATGTTGTATTGCTTCCCCGTGAGATAATGTTCTGTCACTTCAAGGAAATGTATCTGTTGCACCTCTTTGTGCTCCATAATTGTTTTTCTATTGTCAACACCTTTTATTTAAGCTGAGGTGTTATTCCTGTATATTCTTTAGATTGTTTCTATGGAGCTGGTACCCATCCATCCATTTATGCAGTGAATCATTCTTTTGCTAGTTTTCAAGTTACTTTAGATCCATGAATATCATCCTTAATAGTGCAGTACAAAATAAAAAGTGATTATCAGGTGCATGCAGCTAACAGTGTACAGTTGTAATTTTACATATATATATATATATATATATATATATAAAATATAATGCAGTGTATAGATACAGGCTTTTTATGGTGTGAAAGGAAATGAGGGCTATGTCTTGCTCTTTGTTCTGTGTGAAGGGCTGACTTGCACGGCAAGGATCCATCTCAAGGCTTTTGGACAGCTTTCTGATCAGTATTACTGACTGTTAGGTGATATTACCATGAGTAGTAGGAGTAGGCACTAAAGGCCACTCAAGGGCAGGAGGGGGTGAAGCTGCCTTCACCAAGTGAGTTGTCTTCATCACAGACCTTGCTCTCTTAGGGAATTCAACAACCCCAACAGCTGTGGGGAGGACAGTGAGGGTGAGGGACAAGCAATCCAAAAGATTTCATGGATGCCATGGACAGCTTTTTAAAGGGACTCCAGCAGAGATACACACCAGATACGTTTGTTTTATTCTAGCTGCAGCACAACCATGGTGTTGTGCCTATACTTGCCTCTGATCTAACAGTGCACTACTACAATTGCATTTTTGGTGAATCATTTCATATTAAGACAACTTTAAACAACAGAAGTAACTCAAAGAGCACTAAGCTCCTTCTCCACCCACTGCTGTAAGGTGGAAATGTCAATCTGATAGATTGCTCTTTTGATATATGTTGCTCTGCTCTAATGTAGTGATTTAACTGTAACTGAACCAGATTTGACCTACCTGGTTGCTGGATACACCCAATTATTTACTCAATATCAGGTAGGGCTTAACACACGCATAGAAGAGACCGTTCCACTGAATCAGGTGCGTTAGAGTGGACCCCATTATTTTCTAAATCCCTTAAACCATGGAGGTGAGGAGTCCAGGTGTGGCTGGATCTGCTCCTGTTCTCAGACTTGTTCTGCCATTTGTGTCTAAGGGATGATATGCACACAAAGATATAATACTAGAAAAGCCAACAAAACCTTAAACAAATATCAGTCACTTACTGAGAATCTGTTATCAAGGTGCCTTGACCTCAGGGTGTCGGAGATCTCTGTGCAGATGTAACCTCAAAAGGTGCCCATAGTTGAGGGGGGATCCCATTGTGCAGCCATGACCATGCAGGAAAGCTCAAGGGGACCAACTCTTGGGCTGCTCACTATTGGTGGGGTAAGGTGATGGACTCCGAGTTTAAGGTGCATGCTCAATTGGCCCTCAGCTGTTGAACCAGGTGTCTGCTATCACTGCTTTCAGCCGTCCAGTTGGAGACAGATTGGTGGCTCTTCATCTGTTTTAGCAAACGTGTTATCAGTGCTGACCCTGTCATTGCCTTCCTGTGGTAGGCTGGGGTGAAGGATGGAGCTGGGGAACAAGGAAGGGCAGCACTGTCACACCAAGCATCTTTACTGACCATGAGCCTGGTTTTCCCCCAGTACTTTGGGGATGGGGGCTGAGCAGCAGGAGCTGTAACTGCTGGGAGAACCGTGTGTTCACGGGTTGGCAGGAGGTAGCAGTCCCTTAGGGAGAACGGCCTTAAAAAGGGACACGAGCTCAGATGAAGTTTGACTGTGGGGAGAGAAGTGCAGATGGACGCTCGATTTAACTGAGAGATCCATCTGGCTTCTCATCCTTCTGCAGTGCTGCTTGTTCCCCTGCGCTTATCTCACTACAGGGCGACCGTTCCACCTCAGCCCTGACCGCTGTGCTGTCGCAGGTCTCCTGTTTGTCCTGCGGCTTAATGCGCTGCCTGAAGGTGGATCTTTTCTTTCTTGCGAGAAAACCTGGATGGAAGCGATGGGTCCGCAAAGGAAGCAGGAAAGGAGGGAGTAAGCGGACACTGGGAACGAGCCAGGTAAGCACAGGGTTTCCCATCCTCGGTTTCCGGACCAACAGGGGGAAGATCCAGCCCTCCCCCCGCCACATCCCGCACCGCTGCCCGCGCTCCTCCCTCCAGTGGCACCAAACGGGCCGGACCCCGCCTCCCAGGCCCCCCGCGGCCAGGCGCTCTCCGGGGGCGGTTCCGCTCTCCCCGCCCCTCGGGGCCTCACCTCGCTGCCTGCCCGGCAGGCGGGGGCGGGACGGGGGCGGTCCCCGAGCCGTCCTCTTAAGTCCCGTTTTCGCCGGAGGTAGCGGATCCTCGGTCGGGATGGAGGCGGCGGTGAAGCCGGGTTCGCTGGGCAGAGCCCTGTCCGGCACGCACCGCGAGGGTCTGCCCGGCTATAAGGCCGTCAGCGAGGCGCGGGTGCTGGTCATCAACACGGGCGGCACCATCGGCATGGTGCAGGACGACAAGGGTGAGGGGCCACGGGGGAGCGGGGCGAGCCGGGCTGCAGCTGCGGGGTGCGGCGTTCTGCGGGCGGGGGGGAAGGAGGCCGCTCCCTGCGCCAGCTGAAAAACGGGCTTTTAGCGGGCGAGAGGCACCAGAACGGGGTCCTTCCTCCTCAAATCCTGCACCCGTAGGAGCGCATCCTTCTGAGCAGCGGCCCCTGGGCTGCGGACGGCAGGGCAGAACAACGTGTTTCCTGGAGCGCCAGCCCTTTCTCGGCACGCTCGCGCGCTGAAAATGAAACCAGCTTCGTTCTATCGCTCACGCTGCGATATTCTTAGCCCCAATAGAATCATCCTGGGCTCCATATCATGTAGAGTGATGTCGGGTTGGGGGTGTGGACAGAATGGGAGCAGTTTGGTTGGGATGAATTAAGTTCCCTTCTTGCTTTACTTGGTAGGCAGCAGAGCATCCCAGGGTGGCTCAAGTGTATAAGCTTCTAGCTATAGAACTAGGGTGCTCCTGTTACCTGCTGAAGAGTCTCACGGCTGAAATAACATCTCGGGTTTGCATTTGTAGGTTTCAGGCACTTGGGGCTTTGCCTCCAAGCTTTCTACACTAGGTTTGTTTCCTTCCTTCTTAGGCAGTTGCTGCTCCTTGTTACTGTAGGGCACATACTTCACAGCGTCGTGCTTCGTCACTGTGTTTAACCTGCACAATGAGCCTGCAAGAGGAATCCGTGTTTCGAGTGACACGTGGTCACTTTCCTCTGTTTGCTTTGCTGCTAACATCATTTCCTATTTCTGCTGTCTCAGTTTCCCATACACCTTAAAAAAAAAGTCTCTGTTCTTTTATGCGTGAACTCCGTCGCTTGTTTGGATCTCGTGTGCTTTATTTCTGTTGCCTAACGCGTGTCAATCATTACAGCATATGCAAAGAAGCTGACAGTTCTGATCCAATGCTGCATCCCGGTGAGGGTTCCTCCTCCTCCTCATGCACAGATCCAGCAGCAGAGCAGCTGGAGTGCCTCTTTAAGAATCTTTGGCAGTTCACAGTGTTTAGACTGAAGCTGGTGAAAGGGCATGATGGGAAAGGCAGCGTGCTTAAAAGGTAAAACAAAACCAAACAGCAACAACAAAATCCATCACAAAATGCTCATTTCTGTCATTAATCAATAGCTACAAAGCACCTGTTCACAACCACAGATCAAACTGTGATGTGTTTCAAGCAAAGTAAACAGCAGTGTATTCCTTGAGCAGCATAAAACCTTTTGCAGCAGCAATTGAAGGGTGCAAGCAAGGCTCCTACCTCATTTCCATCTAGGCTGACAAGCTTTTTCTGGCCTTTCCTCTTACAAGAAGGGATGGTATCATTTGTAAACGCTGACAGTTTGATAGGAGCTTGCTTCCTGCAAAACACATCAGGCCTCTGTAGAGATGCCTCGGTGCAGTGCTGGTTACAGTCACACTCCCTGGGCTCACTGTGCACGTATGGATGGTTATTGATCATATGGATGATTGTTGATCGCTGCCTGGTCTGATGGTAATCGCATTGTAGGTGCTTTGCAGTTGATCTGTGCACAATCCCAGTGTCTCTCAGACAGACCTTTTTGAACTCCCTACAGCCCTGGAGCTTAGCCCTGTGGGAGTCTTTTTCAGAGGATGGGTGGTCTCTTTGTGTTCATACAGTGAAGTGACAACCAGAGTCACCTTCAGCCTCTCCCAGCATTCCTCCTTTACATTCAGATAAGCAATCTCAGTGCATGTCTTAAGTGTCTTCCTTCTGCTTCCTCCTACCTCATTCCTCCCACCTCTTTTGGCTTATCAGTTCAGAAGGATAATCTTGCTGCTCTGTACAGTGAGGTTATTGTAACACTGATCCCCTTGTCAAGATTGTGCCCTGCTCCTCCTGGATGATGATTTCAGGATGGTCTTTTCCTCAGCCTCGAGCATTGCTCTATTTCCCAGCTTTTGCCTCAGAAAGTGAGAAAAGAAATCTTACCTAACAAACACAAATAGGGCTGAGCTAAATCCCCTTAGAAGGATTACTTGGAATAGTCTTTCTGGGTAACATAATTTTCTGTCTTTTCTAGATGTTGTAGACTGTCGAAGGACTGACTGTCGTGGTCCAAATAGGACCCAGCTCCTATAGTGGGTTCTTGGGTGTTAAGCCCCCGAGACACAGCTGAATTGGAGTCTTTCAGCTCCCCATTCTCAGCTACAACACAGGCTATATAGGTTAACCAGACTGATAAGTAGCTATTTCTGTATTAGTTTTAGTACTGGAGCGAAACACAAAATCCTTGGATCCAGGTGAGATAGGGTCATCCAGCTGCAGAGGAACAGGTCAGCAGCTGATGAGAGAGGTTTGGATGAGTTGTGTGGCTCGCCTCTTCTTTGCAAGGGTAAGGCTGCTGCAAGTGCTTGGTTAATGTGTTTGGTTCACAGGAGATATTTCCCATGCATAATAAAGTAGAAGTGTTCTTAAAACTGCTGTGCTTGAGTTCCCCTGTGTGCCTCCTTGAAGCGATGGAGCAGAAAATACTGCTAAATGTGGGTGCATGCAGGGGACTGCGTGGGTTGTGAGCCAGACATCTTTGGTATGTCTGCAGAATGTCTTAAGAGTTGATCACGGTCAAGCAGGCACAGGAAAATCCCATCAAATTTGTTATCCAGAGGTGAGGAATGTTCATTGGGAAGAGATTTAGGAATATGATTGTTCATCAGCTCTCCTGCTCTTAGAGCGAATAGAAGTAGTGATTCATTGCCAGTATTCAGAGTAAGGTGAACGTGGGAAAACAAAAAAAAAACCACTGTGATACTGTGTGGAGATTCAGAGCCAGAATGACTCTATATCCCAAGGGCAATGGCCATTTGTGAGTAGCGTAGGGACATCTTTCATAGGAAAAAGCAGGGTTTATAACTGAAGGAACAAAAAGCTGGAAGCATGTGAAGTATATTTTGTAAAACAAAATGTTCCAGTAGGAATCCAATCAAAGCCACTCAGATACTGTTGTTGTCCTGTAAGAAAGCTGGCTATGAAAAGGCCCAGTACTTCATTTAGGGCAAGCCAGGAAAGAGATTAGGCCATTCTTAAGGATTTTCCATCAGCTTGGAAAGTAAAAGACCCCAAGCAAAGCAGGCTGCATGCAGTTCAGCTAACACTGAACAGATCTGGACAGCAGTACCAGTAGAATCTTGGAGTTCAAAAGGAAGTGCCTTTGCTTGAACGCTGCAATATAATTTTATAACTGGAATTGTTGTAATCTAATTGGAGTACTGCTGATCCGGAAGCTCCTAATGTGCTGCTGTCACTTAAAGATATGTGAGTTAATAAAATATGTAATGTTCCACTTTACAAAATTCAGACCATAAATGAACCTCCCTCTTCCTCTCAACTCATTTCAGCAGCCAAATGCGGAGACCACCTTCATCCTACGTCTGTCAGAGCAGCTGCAGGCTGAGTTCACAGTGGAACCCGGCTCTATCAAACCAAATGTAGCGTTAAATGTTGAAGGTGCCTTTTTATCCAGCAGAGAGCAGCACCTGGCTTCCCTTTGAAATACCTGGTCGGCCCCAGAATGCAGATCCAGCACACTCTGCATGGGCTTGGGCTGGTGCAGGCCTCAGCCATCTTCAGGCCCACTGCCACAGAGAGGAGGGTGTCCAGAGCAGGGAGAAGGTGAACAGAGCTTAGGATGCATCTGTGCTTTCACAGAATCGTTACAGTTGGAAAATACCTCTGAGGTCATCTAGTCCTCATGCACCTCTGCTGTGTCAGTTAAGGTGTTCAGTCCTCAACCTGCTGGTGCGAAGTGCTTCTTCCACAGATCGTGGTGAGGAGCTCAGTGCTTAGGACTCATCTGGGAAGCTGCTATTTCTCTGTCTTTATAACACAGGTCTTTTTCCCTATCTGTCTATGCTCAGTACCTAACGTGGGATTTGTTTAGGCTTTCCCTTTTATGTTTTTCCCCTTTGTACAAATGCTGCTGCTACTGACAGAGAGACCTAACGCACAGCTTTTCAATACAACCATAGTAGCACCTTGCTGTCTGTGCCAGTACATCTGTAGGATGTAAGCTAAGGAGCTTAGGCAGAAATATCACAGCTTTGTAGTGCAAAACAACGCTCAGTGTTTGGTAAATATCCTGCCACTGTCTAGAGGGTAGCTATGGCAAATGTTGAAGAGAACGGTAGCCTTTTGCTATCAGTATTTGCACACAGACAACAGTTTAACTAGGTAAAACACAAATGCTTGATAGGCAGGGGATTTGTAACCTTATTTCTGCCAAATAAAGGATTTATCTATTTATTTAGAACCTGGAAAAGAATAACTGCACCAAAGATTTATTAATTCCGTTGCTTTCACATTCTGAACTGGCAGTAGACTGCTAATGTTTCATGTGGAGGGACAGGCCACAAGCTGTGTAAACTGATTTCTTCCCCCCTTTTGGTGCTAGTCGTTCCCTTCCATCCTTCGTTTACTTCATTTAGTCTTTATTTTTCAGGACTTGCTCCCGAGGCCAATAAGTTAGTAAGCAGCTTGAAGAAGATGCCAATGCTGCATGATGATGCATATGCCCAGGAAACAAAACTGTATAACCGCCATGAATTTCCAGAGAACACATTGGTGCTCCCGTAAGTACTTCCAAGGGGAGAGGGAATTGGGTAGACTTTAAAACGCTTGTATCTGCCAATAATTAACTTGGGGATTCTGTTATGAAATCAGCAAAAATGTTTATATTGACTTAAAAGTGGGCACGGTGGGGATGGGCTCATGGCTGGATTTAGACGATCTTAGTTGGACTCTTCCAACCTTAATTATTCTGTGATTCCATGATTCTAAAAGGAAAAAGGCTAGCATGCTTGTACTGTGCAAAGCGTGAAGTGTCATAAAACTGCTTGAGAAATTACTTATGAATTCGTCAACAAGCAGACACTGTGGGCAGTTTATTTTGATATTAATGGGCTACTATGCAAGTGTACAAATATTCCCAAGTAACTAGGAAAGCTGCAAATACAGCAATGTGTGAATTATCTTCTGTGTGCCCGATAAAGTAGCATCTAATTAATGCATCCACGCATAGGCCTCATGCTTTAATTCTACAGGCTTTATGTTTGTTTTGTTCTTTAAAAACCCAAAAGCTGATTGTCTTTCCCAAATTTATGCAGCATTATGATAATAGCTGATGGGCTTATAATTAATCTGCGTTGCTTCTTAACTCTTGAGCAATGATTAGTAAGCTTTTAGGTTTCACTGAGAGGGCAGTATGCTAATTTGAGATATTCCACAGCTGTGATGAATGACTGCCCCTGTAAACATGTTAACTTGGCACAAAGGATGATTTTACAATCACTCAAGAACAAATGGGACCGTTGCTGTTTTGTTATGAGTGCAAATGGATATTCCTTAAACTTTGCGGAGAAAATCAGAGCATGAAAACAAATTGTAAGGTTTATTGATTTCTTTCTGTTTTGTACCAATGCCTTGGTGTTAAAAGTAACTTCTTAGAAGGCAGACAGCAGGAAGATGAATGAAGGGAAAGTAATGAACTCCCAGCAGATTAATATGGATGTGAATATACAATTGATGTTCAATCCAATGGCTATATCAAGAAAATTTGAGATTTGTAACAATGCTGCTATAACTGAATAACTTTTAAGTACTTTAGGGGATTTAAAATGTAACGTTTCTGCACTGATATGCAAACTGGACTCCAAAATATACTTCTTTTGGTATACGTTTTCCACAAAGAGCAGAAAACCTTGAAACAGTCATTGAGATCAAGAACTGAAGCTTAAAAAACCAGTCCTGTCCTCTTTTTTCTGGCACTGCTGAGTGCCATTTGTGGAGGTCAGTCGTGGCAATCTGCCACTTTCTCCTCTGTGCCAGCTGAGTGATATTTTAACGAGGCAGTTGAGAAATAATGCAGCTTTCTGAAGGAAGAAAATGGGAGTATTTTGTGAACTTTGTGTAACTGTGTTGTAACTGTTACGTAATGAGCAAAGATACCATCATCATCTTTCTTGGAGAGAGGAGTCGAAAGCAGTGGACTCGGCTGGTCTTGTTTTAGGTATGCTGTGTGTTATTTAAGCAGCACTTCCTTGAGAAGCTCTTCTCACAATTTTTCCACTGACTTCTGAAGTTGCTCTTAGGCAGCACAGATAAATGTCATGCCCAGCAAAGCAATTTCTCATACGATATCTTAGTTACAGTAAGTCGGTTGTTTTTGAACGATAACCCCGCGTTGATTAAATGCTTTCTCTACTGTAAGCAACTCTCAGACAGGCTTCATATGGGGAGTGTTTGCTCAGATTTTGTTTGGTGATGAATTTTTTTATAGAATATTTTATATTGCTATAAGAATATATTATATTGCTATAAGCAAGAACAGCAAGTGGGGGAACAAAAAAGCACTTACAAATGCTGAGGGAAGGCAATGAACTCAGTGCTCTAAGCACACTCTTACAGAAACTTTCATTTTACGCATCCATGTGTTATGGAGTATCATGGCCTTCTATATGGCCTTGGACTGTCTTACGCTCATAGGAAATAAATGTAGAAGCATCAATCACAGTTACAAAAAAACTTTGCATCATCCTCAGGCAGTGGAGTAGCACTGAGAATACTCTGAAGGCGATGCTGTTGACCGTGCTCCTGGATGGCTTTACTTGGAAGGGGAGGTAGAAAGGGCTGAGCTGGCCTGCTAGTAGTCCTGATAAGTTATCTGTCTGGTTACCAGTGTGGCTGCCATTTCCAACTATGCCAGTATTTTAATATCTTAGACACTATTTCATGTTTAAAGTTCACATCATTCACGAGAGATGTCTGGTACCAATCCAAAGAAGAGATGCTAACAGCAAGATGTTAACAGGCCTGATAGGCTAGAACTGAGGCTTTAGGGAGGTAGCCTAATACTAGGAAACTGTGGGTCATTTGGCAACAGTTTACTTGAAGGTATTGGCTAAAAAAGGAAATATTTTCTGAAATCTGAGTTCAGAGAAACCAAGGAAAGTAAACTTTCTAAAAGCTATAAAAATAAAGGTCAGTCCTAAGACTCTGAAGACTCCCTTCGTTGCAAGGAATTTGTAGTTATCAAAGCATTAAACAGTTGTTGAAACTCATCTGTGGACCCTCTGTGTATCTTGGGAGCTTTACAGACTCCTCTCAATAGCTTACAAAGCATTTTTTAAACCTTAAGGCTAGATGTGAACTTACGTTAGAACTTAGTTCCAAGCTTAAACAAAGTGACTCTGCGTTATTCTTTCCTGCCTTTGTTTTTGCCAACCTCTCCCTGCCTCCCAAATTTCTAAGTTTAGTAAATTGAAGTGTTTGTGCTGCAAACCACATCAAGTCACAAGCTTCTAAACTTGGAACTTAATGTTTCAATTTTAAGACTCATTTCTTTGGCTATAGGCTTGCAGATACAGGGGGAAGCTACTGCTTCAGTGAAAAAGAGGCAATGAGCTGCTGTTAGCTGTAATAATGATATATATATTTTATCTGAGTTATCTCTCTTTTTAGTGTCTCTAAGCAAAACACAAGAATTTTCTACACAATCCTGGAGCTGTCACCACTACTTGATTCTTCAAACATGACACCAGAGGACTGGGCCAAAATTGCAAAGAAACTCGAGGTACTGTGGTGTGGGATAAAACTTCATTTGTTGCTAAAGCAAAAATAGCACTGTGTTTGGTATACTTAGCAAGGTATAACGATGTGGGAGTGCTATAATTAGATTTGTTTGTTTAAAGTTTTAATGTCATCCATGTTTCATGGTTAACTGTAGAACAACAAGCTTGCATTTTGAAAAGGCTGCAGACTCTTTTGTTGCGTAGCTCTTCCAGTGACAAGCCATAGTTCTGTATAATAAAATGAAAGGAAAAATTGCATCTGTGATGGGAGAAGATATGTAGTACGTAGATTAATATGCTATAACATGTTGGCTTAGATTCACCGTTGAAAAGTATCAGGTAAATCCTTAGGTGCAGGTAACTTAGCAGGAGGTTGTACAGATACACAGCATTTGTACGTTCTAATCTGCTAAATTAATGGTTAGCTATCAGTGTAGGAAATGTTTTTGTGTGCCTTTCTTACTCAGACACACACAGTCTTGACTAGCTTTGGTTTTGCAACCAGGAGAAAAAGCATTACCAAGGTTGGCTTCCACATGCTGGGAAATGATCAGAGCCCTAAATATTTTTGTACATATAGATAAACTTGTTACATCCTTCTCTAGTTTAAGAGCATTTCTCTGCTTCTGTTCCCATTTCTTAACTGTATGGTTTTAAGAAAGCAGAAATATGAAACATGTAAAATACTTCACACCGGGAATTCATATGCAGCTGTTAGCAATAAGTAATGATGGGCCTGCAAAGACTCTGCTTCTCCACTCCTCACTCTGTGGTGGTGTAAGTCTTTGTGTTGTAAGTTGTCTTCCTCCAAGCTGTACCAGTTTTCACTAAGGGTATAACAATGCTGGGAATGCTACTGAAGATTATGTAATGGTCTTTGACCTTTAGGTCCTCTAATCCTGAAACCATCAAAGTAAGGAAGATGCTTCTCCTATGGAATGCATCTTGACAGGTTGCAGAAGAGACAAAAAGGGTATGAAACAGGGATGCAGCTGGGAAAAGCCCAGGGCTGGGAGTAGGGTATCTTAAAGAAGGCAATGCCATGTTGAACAGAGGAGAATTTACCTTTCTTTCCACTTTACCTTTGGCTGTTTCTGTGATTTTAGCCCTTGGAATTCACTTGTGTTGTTTCAGCATTGATGAACACAGCAGCACACTTTATGCATCCCAATTTCTGGCCTACAGAAAAATCTCGCAGCGTTGGTGGTTGTTCTGTGGGCTAACCAGTGAGAATTAAACAGATCTCCACTGAAACTATCATTCATGGCAACATGCAGGGATGAGTATTGGTGAAGAAATAGTGAAGGACAAGTCAAAATGTGTGGGTGGATTGGGAGCTGACCATGTTATCAGGAGATGCCAAACGTGTGTGCCCAATGTAACATAAGAAATCTACCTCAAAGGAAATTCCCACTGGCACTTTTTGTATTGGCTCAGAGTGCTATATAATCATGCCCATGTAAACCAAATCACATTACAGACATCAGTTTCTCTGACTGAAACGCTGACTATGTGCATCATTCTTAAAGCAGAGGAACCAATTCCTCTTTTCCTCTGAAAACCAGCTGATGGTTTTATTCCATCAGGACAAAGAGTAATTTGTGGCTTTGCATTAAAAGCTTCCTGTGTAGAATTGTACGTAGATTGCATCACAGAATGGTTGGGGCTGGAAGGACCTCTGGAGATCATCCAGTCCAACCCTCTGCTAAAGGAGTTCCCTGCATTAGGTTGGGCAGGAAAGCATCCGGGTGGATATTGAGTATCTCCAGAGAAGGAGACTCCACCACCTCTCTGGGCAGCCATCCATGTGACTGCCATCCATTATTTATGAGCACTGATAAGGTCCCCTCTGAGCCTTCTCTCTTCCAGGCTGAACAGCCCCAGTTCTCTCAGCCTGCTCCCACAAGGCAAGTGCTTCAGGCCCAAGTCACCTTTATGGCCTCCCTGCTGGACTCTCTCTACAAGTTCCCTGTCTTTCTGGACCTGAGGAGCCCAGCAGTGCTCCTAGGAGGGGCAGATCACCTCCCTCACCATGCTGGCCGCACTCTTTTTAATGCACTCCGACTTCATAAAGTCATCATAAAATTCCCTTTTTGCATTTGTTTGTGCCTGGTGTTCTTAGACAGGCATGCGCACCTTACCTACAAACGATAAAAGCCTCAACACCTCTTGAGCTGCAGGAGTGGAGCAATGCTTGAGAAGTGATGGCATTCAAACAGAAGAGGGCACTCTTACACTGGCAATCTGCCTGGCTGCCAACGGGATTAAACGGGCTGTTGTTTTTTTTTCCTATATGTATATCATGATAGCCTTGGTTTGCCTCTTCTGTTCCTGTAAGTGATGTAATCCCCTCAGTGAAAGCAGCTACAAGAAATCAGACCATGCAACTGATTTGCATATGTTAACATTCTTGTTTCGAGCCATTGCTAAGCTTTTCTTAATTAGCAGTCTTCTGGTTTAAAAATGCTGCATTAATATGTATAAATAGAAAAATCTCTTTGACTGTTCCTTAATTAGAATTACTAGCTGTAGTGTTTATTGTCCTATTAACCCTTAATTATGTTTAAACTGAAAATGTGGATACTTGAGGAGGAATTACCCATGTAGTACCCTTCAAAGTATTACACTGCTGCTTGCATCAGTGAAAGTCACGCAGTCCATCCGTTGTTTTGATGCCAGTGCATTGTTATAACAGCATGAAAACTGTCTCTCCGTCTCCAGGAGCACTATGAAAAGTACGATGGCTTTGTGATCCTCCATGGCACCGACACGATGGCATACACAGCTTCAGCCTTATCCTTCATGTGCGAGAACCTGGGTAAAACTGTTGTTCTGACAGGATCGCAGGTAATGGGCTTTCTTTGTAATAAAGCTTCATTTTCTGTTCTTGTATGCAAAGCTGTGTCAAATCTTGACCGTCATTATGGCTTTCAGTAGTAGTGCGGGACAGGCCTCTCAGCAGGGTGAATGCTCACAGTGCTGATAGAAATCAGTGAGAACTGACAGGCTTGCCAGCTGAGGATCTGTCCCATAATTTTATCATTAGTGACTTTACAACTCCATACCACATCAGACCAGTAGTTCATTATGGTCGGAGCCAGATGCTTCAGAGAAAGATATAAGAGCCTGTCATTGGCCATTGTGTAATAATCTGTTTATATGAGAGGCATCTTTCCAGCCTCAGGTGGCTGCTGGTTGTTAGCTGTCTTTTTTGTTGTTGTTTTAAAGCCCTGAAGCTTAATACTTATTACTTCATCATTTTTTTGGCCCATCTTATGTTCCTCGTTGTTGCATTATTTTTCACTTTTTACAATCTCTCAGCATTGGATGCATTTTTTTATCAATTCTGTTCCACAAAGCATCTCCCACAGGCTGTCTTTTCCTCTAAAGACAAGATTTATTAATTTTCATTCTCTTAGCTGGAGATCAGACCTTTGCATATTGTCTGAGGAGGAGGGGTTGTAGTACTAGAATAGCTTGCTTGAGTGTAAAATACAGCTCTAATCACAAAAGAGAGATGAAACATAGAGCTGTAAAACCATTCCCCGACGTCTCATAGCTTCCCTTTCACATGTGGTCTATTTGAAGTCAAAGTAGAAAAGTCTAGGAAGGAACAGGCTACCACTTACTGTCTTGACATGGAGCAGGCCAGTTGTGCTGCATCATATTCATGGTGTTACTTTTTTTTGCTTAATTATTTGGGGAGCTGCCTGGCATAATCTAGCAATTGAGCGGGTGACTTTTTTTTTGCAGAAGGGAGCTCTGACTCTCTGTTAATAAAGACACAACCTGTAAAGGCATGGAGGTCATCCCTGTCATTCAGCAGACCAGTTTTCTGCTTTTAATCTTGTCCATTTCTGTCAGTCATAACCTGCTGGCTCAGGTCTTATATACTACTATGATGAAAGATGGTGCAAGAGAGCTGTTCTGAAGCCATAGAGACAGTTCCATATGAACTAAGACTTTCTTCTGTACAATCATGTCTCCCATGTTCAGTCACGTAAACTGAGTTTGCTTACTTTATATTCTTGATATTTTTTCTTCTAAAAACAATTGCTTAATCATACTAGAATCATCTCTTTGTTATCTGTAAGCATTTAAGTTATAGAAGCTGGATAAGCAGAGGGAAACCCCACCTTCTGCTGTAGTTTAAAATAGTTTGAACGAAGAAGGAAACTTTACGTGTCATAAATCATTGTTATATGAATTATTCATGTATTTCTATTGCATAAGTTGGATTTATTATTTTTTTTTTCTTTAAATACATTTTTTCCTGCTATGTAGGCTTTACGGGAAGGATGGGGTTTAATTTCATTCTCTACTCTACAGGTACCCATATATGAGCTGCAGAACGACGGCCGAGACAACCTTCTGGGGGCACTGCTTTTTGCTGGACAGTTCGTGATTCCCGAGGTCTGTTTGCCTGTGAAGCCCATCCTGTCAGCTGCTCCTCTCCCTCTAGTTAGGGCACATACTTACTTACTTGAAAACCTGGTAGGATTTGCACTTGAAAGGGGAAGAAAAATGATTCCACTGATGTAGTGGCTCCTTGCATGGTAAAGATCACGCTGTTTTTTCAGGACGTTTCATTTTGCCTGTGTGCAATCTATAGAGACTATCTAGTCTGAATTTTAGCTTGCAGCAGACTTGAAATCAGAGATTCCCTTACAAATGTGTGGGACCTGAAGCATTTCTAAGTCAGTTTTTGAACTGAAAGTTACTTTGAAGTTCTTAAATTGTGCTAGAACTGATAGCAATATCTTCTAGCTCTAGTACCCGAAGACTGAAGTGTCAAAGACGATACACATAATAAACATGGAAGCATCTCCATGGTTTCAGCACCCTGCTTTTAAAGATGATGATGCCATGCAAGCCAAAAATCTGAGAGAAATCAGGTTACACCTTATTTCACTACTGCCATGCTTGCCAGTCCTTACAGGATATCACAGCAAGGCCAAGATCTTCATAATTAAGAGCAACTTTGAGGTATTGGTTTTCATTCAAATTCCAGTTGACTTAATTTAAGGGGCTTGAAAAGAAACCTGATATTGTTTATAGTTTTGAAAGTTATCCTTCATTTTCACTAGGCCTTTTGTTAAGATTCTGGACTCTGAATTTAGATGTAAGTGTACACAAATTGTCCATGCTACTCCTTTCCTCAGTCTCTGAAGTGGGCTCAGGTAAATTTGCTGTCTCCTAGACTCTGCTTCATAAGAGGATTATGAAACTAGTTAGCTCTTAACCTATTTTCTTCTTAAATTCTTAAACCAATGCGCAACAGATGTGCCAACTCTTTTTGAAAGGGTAGGAGTTGTAAACATCTGCTGGCCTCTGAGTAGCTTTAAAGATTTAGAAAACACTTTATAAAGGACAGACTACAGTATTTATCTACTGAATCTTTTAATTACCGGCTTATTCATAGACCTGTTTCTTTACTTGTTTTGCAGGTGTGCCTGTATTTTTATAATAAATTGTACAGGGGAAATAGGGTGACTAAGGTGGATGCTGGGAGTTTCAATGCCTTTTCCTCACCTAACCTGCCTCCACTTGCAAATGCTGAGGTTGATATTACAAGTAAGCAACATCCTCTCTTAAGCCTTGTAATTTATGCCGCATGTAATAGAGCTGTAGCTGTAAAGAATCTGTGCCTGTGTAGTTGAAATGCTGTTTTTAAACTCAAATATGTTTGAAAGCACTGTATTTTGACTCCACTTTATATGCTCTGAAACTTCAAATATTAGTAGGGCTGAGAATTTGTGAACTCAACTGTATTTATCTCTTGAATATAGATGTGAGCTGGACAGACTTTGACTCAAAATCTAGACTAACCAAAGGGAATTTTTCCCTTGTGTCATGAAAATGCTTGCTCTGAAGATAAAAATGAGTGAGTGAGGATTGAAAGAACAAAGAGTTTACCCTCATTAATGACTGTGCTGGGCTCTGAGATCAGGCAAAAGAGTCATTATTGAGTACATGCAGTTTCAACAGATCGTCTGTTTGATGCATGACATTTTGTAAGATGTTTTACTGGATATTTAGGACTTGTCTAAACTGCAAGCACACTGAAAATATGCCTTGTGTGAAGTTTTGGGCTTTTTTTTCCCCTAACATATGAAGACTCCTTGTAATTTATATGTGCCTGCTTTAAAGGAGGAGAAAAACTACAGAAAGATTTCAGTGCCTGTTTGTAAAGTCATTAACATTCTGGTGCTGGTTCTTGGACATCAGGTACTGTTTCTTTGGAGAGGAGAGAAGAGTGGCCCATTTGGAGTCTCTCTCTAGAGGGGCTGTCAAAAAACATAGTAAAGGACATTTTTCAGGACTTATTTCGTTGTGCCAGCTGCTTTTGGATAGCCTAGATATATTTTAAAAGATGGAGTCCTTGCTGACAGTCTCCATTATTCCCACAAATAAGAAGTAGATGGGGGTTCGCAAATTCTTTTGCTAGGAGCTTGAGATTTTGCAGCGTGGTGTTCTGAATGGTTTCTGCTATGGCAGAGGGACGTTCTGTAGTTTGGAAAAATAAATGTGTCCCTTTAACCAAATGCATGGGAGTCATTTAAAAAGTAGTTCCAGGGTCAAAGGACTGTGTTTGTAGCAGGGCCAGATAAACTAAGGAGGTCTGTAAAGTACTGTAGTGACGTATGAGACATCTTTCTGGTAGAGAGTTTGCCGCTGTTGTTTGACTGTGCGGCGTCAAGCACTGCAATGCTGTCAGCTGGTTGTTTTAGAAATTTGAGGAAGGTCTTCTTTCTTGCGTTTTTATGAAGTGTATCAGATAGGTTGTAAATAAATTCAGTTTACTGACTGATCGATAATGAAATCAGGCTGCAAATCGCATGCCATCTTTCTTTTGGATTTAAATGGCCTGCTTTGTGATTCCTTGTCTAGGGGAGAAAAATGAAAGTTACTAAGTACTTTGCTTGGCCCATATTTTGTCCCATTATCTTTTCAGTAGAAGGCCCCATTGAGGTCAGTAAGGATTTCTGAGTTAAAAACTGATGGTGTGATAGGCTCTATTTTTATTTGTTTCAGTTGATTACCCAGCTAGGGTAGCATCATTTATCCAAGATGACGGTGTCAGAGTTGAAGGATTGTTTCATTCTGGAAAACATAGTGTATAGTATGGGCAATCTACCAGTGCTGCTTTATTTTGTCCAAAGTGATTGTTTGAAACATAGCTGTCTCCCTCGTGTTTGCTCATACATTGCTAGTATGAAGATTTCACAGAGACAAGGAGCCACTCGGGGCTTTTAGAAGCAAACCAAACAAATCCAGCATCTTTAATTCATTTTATTTTATTTTTTCCAGATCACTTTGTGTAATGCCTCTTATCTTCCTGTAGACTGGGCTGACTCTTGCTGCTTCAGCATTATGTAGAGCAGTCTGGCAGCGTCAGAAGGAATAGGCCTTGTGCTCTTCCTGGGGCTTCCTAGTTTGTAACAAAGCTGGGAATGAACATTCTGGAGAAGCAGAGAGTGAACAGGTGGCAAAATGGAAGAAATGAGGAGCATGATGGGATAAGAGCTTGTGATCATGGGCTGGTACACAGGAACAAGGAGAGGAGATGTGTTTCGAGGTTAGACGTACCATATAAAGACAACAGAGTCAGAGAAGAGAGGAGGAAGCTCAGTTTGTTTCCCCTCCCTGCTCTAGCAGAGAACTATATGAAATGAACAAAAGAGAATCAAAGCCCAATATTTCTAAATCATACAGTGCATGAAGTAAAATACCTTGTCGTATTTCTCATGCTTTGAAAACAAAGAGACGAGGAGGTCTGTTCCACATGAAATGTATAAGGAGTCTCAATATATTTCATAACTGATTACTGTCCTCTGTTCTCTCTTGTCTTAATGAGGCAAAGATGAAACCTGCTTTGTTACCATGACTGGACTTTCTTCATCATGCATGCATGTAACTTCTGGGAGTGGTGCTTATGTGCAGGACCGTATGATTAGAAACATAACTTGTGTACGGGATGAAAAGAGTCTGTGCCTGTGTATGCAGGTGTGGTACAGTGGCAGCAGGTTGGAAGGCCCTGTAGTCTCGTCTACCCACGAGTCTCATTAGAGAGAAGCTATTTGTCACTGGCCAAGTCTGTCTTGGTTGGCAGTTCTGGTTATTTATAGTAAAAAGCCCAAGTCATTTATGCATTAAGGCAAATGCCAGCTCTGCTCACCAAAGTGCTTTTGGTGTTTTTTCCCCTAGTAAGTAGGCATGTTAATGCTTGCAGTTATACCCCTCGATTTAAATATTCATTTCAAAAGGTGTGTGTCAATTGTTTTATAATAAACTGCCAAAAAAGGGGGTCTAAGCTTGCTTGCCTCTGTCAGGAATTTCCACCCATAGGTTGGTCTGTGTTCCCCACCCCTTGGCTGTGGCCATGAATTCTAATGAATGCCGGAGCAGCTTATATAATGGCATGGCTTATTGGTAGCCTTGCAGAGAGGGATGAGAAGAAAGTGTTGCTGTTTGTCTGGAGCTCTGAGATCCAGAAAAGCTGCATTTCTTGTTTGATTTCATAACTTGGAGTTCAGTCACCACTCATAAGGGAAGTGTCCCTCTGAATTACTGCTCCCTCATTATGAGCTGAAACCCGCACTGTGGAATCGGCAGTGTTAAAAGAAGGGATTTTGCTGCTTTCTGCCCTGCTTGGAGCTGCTGCTTCTTTTTTATTTTGTTTTTTCAGATAGGCTATTGTTTCTATTTGTTGTTTTTTTTCCCCCCCACTCTAGATCTGTCTCACATGTGGGTGAGTGTAAAGCTGAATAAGATAAGGACTCTAAAGTTGTGCTTTTGCTTCTTGAAGGAAAAATGGTTTTGCTTGTTTCCTTCTGCATCACTGTTCAACACGGGATGTGGAGGAAGCTCGAGATTTTTCTTAGCACCCCTCTGACAAAAGCTGCCTCTTCAGGGATTGCAGGGTGTTCCCATCCCTACACTAGTGAGCTCAGAAGGGAAACAAAAGCTACTCAGGCTTCAAACCCTATTAGTTCACTTTGTGACTTAGGTATATGCTTCTCTTTCAAATTTGGTTTTTGGCCAGTAATGTGAAAAGTGGTGTTTGGGAAGGAGAGAGGGGTTGGGAGCAGCAGAGTACTGTTTGTGTTTGTTTTGTCAGGAAAAACAAACAGGCCTTAATACTTTGAATATAGTGTCCTTGAATAATGCAGTCTTTTCTGTCCCAAACCATCCTCAACGCAGGATTTAAATAGCCATTAGCTTTCTGTTTTATGCTTTTAAAATGTTCTCTCTGCTTTGTGAGACCAGTAGCTAACTTAGGTTTGTTCCCCAACACTGCATCCTTAATGCAGTGGACTATAAGAGTTAAACATTTTACAAGCGCAGCCCACCCAAGTCAGGACAGGTTATTTTCTTCTTGTTGTGCCTAACGTCTGTATCCCTAATTAGTCACTCTTATCCATCATATCCATCGTGTTATGAACACCAACACTTAGAGCTTTTTGTACTTCACCTGCAGGAGTTTTTTTATTTAAGAACTGGTAGTTATTGCTAAGGTTGTTATTACTTTTATTTAACCAAAAGTAAAGATCCTTGTGCACTGCAGCCACTGGCTGCAGGACAGCTAGTTTATTCGATACAATGAAGATGCTTAACTATATTGCCTAAATATTCTTCCTTTTGGGGGATAAAAATCTTTGATGTGGAGGATGCAAAAGATGTGTTCTAAACGTGTCTCTTTTTCCTCCCGGTATAGCCTCAGTTAGAACAGTCATGCATAAATCTGAGTTGAAGTTGAACTTTTATGAAATCCAGGTGGTTTTGTGGCTCTTGCATCACTGTTGCCTTTTGTTCTGCTTTTTAAGCTCATTTGTCTAATGGAAATCTGACATCTGTGGAGTCTGCAGTTCTGAGCACATTATGTAAACTGAGGAGATTCACTCGTTCTTTTTTTTATTTTTAGCATAGTTTAGAACTGCATCACTCTACTGTGTCTGACTGCATTATATTCATCTTGAAGGCTGTGTGTTATTTGGTAGAATGTACTTCTGTGAATGCAGGCATGGGCCCGGTATGGTCTGGCTTTTGAACCTATCCTCTGATCTCTCTCCTCGGCCTTCTACTTCAGGCAGTTTGTTGAGGACATTAGGGATGCTGGCTGTTGCCAAATGTAGTAGCATGCATTTGTGAAGTTTTGGCAGGGACTCCTAGCTTATGGAGGATAACGAAACCAGAGGACTCTGTACACAAAAATGAGCTGTAGGAACTGTCTATGTTTCTATTCTCCCATTCCTGGAGCGATAGCAATCCATGGGCTTAAGTACAGAAGGCAGAGTAAACATGGTGCCAAGCCAGCTTCTGTATATGGTATTTTTTTGTTTGTTTTTTAGAAAGAGGCTGTATTTGTGAATGGGCACCTCAAGAAGGGCTCACAAAGTGTTATAGATGACTGAAGTTTTTCTGTCCTGACTGCAAAGGACTGTGTTCTTCTCAGCATCTCTGGTAATGGGGCAATAGAGTAGGCTTCTGCGCAGGCTCCTAAATGTCCTTCAAATTTTCTTGCAAACGACTGTCAGCTGATTGCAAGAGATTTTAACAGTAATTAGTCTGAGTAACTCTTATCATGGCTGAGAACACATCGTCAGTATGCATTCAGGCCTTTTATCTGTCTTCCTGCTCAGGGATTTTGCCAAACTCTAAAAAGCTCAGATCACAGTGAGGTAACAGGTATACAGCATGGTCTGCTTCCATTGAAGCTTGGCACACTGAGCTGCTGGCTGTTTGTTAAACTTCCTTTGCAGACTTGGAGCAGCCGTCTGCGCTACTGAAGTAGTAAAATTTTGAAATCAATAATGCATGACTCGGATTCTAATAATACAGCACAAACAAACTATTAGTTAAACAGCTGGCTTCTGGCTCTAAATGTGTAATCGGAGTTAATTGAATCCTTGCTATTTTATTTAATCATTAGTAACTACGTAATAAACTCAGGAGGTGATTAGCAGCAACAGTGAATGCATTTGTCATATCTCTTGTCTGAGAAAACGAAGGTCTATTTTCTAAACATTAATCCAGGCTGATATTAGTCCAGCAAGGTTCTGATCAGTGTGTGATATGTGAGTGTATTGCTTATGCTAGATGTACATATCAGTGTGTTAGTTGAGACTTCCTGACCTCTCTGAAATGGGAGAGCTGATGCCAACCGTACCTGACTGACACTGCAAACCAATCAGGTCTTGTACTCAACTGGTTTTCACAGCCAGCAAACTTGTCTTTTGAAGGTGTTGCAGTTGGATGAGCGGTCATTGAACTAAAATGTCCATTCTGGAAGTCTTAGCTGTAAAATGCTATTAAATTGAAACAAGTGTACTTAAATATCCCCTCAAAGGACACTAACTTAGAAATATTGACATGTAATACTGATTTATCTCAGCTTCTACACTATTTTGGAGTTAAAGCTAAAATATAACACAGTTGAGTTTGACCTGGAACTGGCCTTAAAGACATATCATGTGGCATGTAATAGATAAAGTGTGTTAGATCAGCTGCTAAGGCTGCTGTCTTAAATAACTCTTCATTTCCTCTTTCAAAAAATATATTGTCTTTCATGAGTCCCCTATATAAGAAATAGTTCTGAAGATTCTGCTGTAAGTATGAGGTGCTACAAATGTACTTAATATTATGTCTTCGATATTATATTAGAAAGGCCATTTCTCTTTTGCAGTAAACTGGGAAATAGTATGGAGAGCCAAGACCACGCAGAAATTTCGAGTTCATACCAACATGAACAGGAATGTTGGACTTCTGCGAATATTCCCAGGAATAACTGCTGCTGCTGTGAGTGTCACCACTGAGGTTTGGAGGCAGATTAAAGTATCTTTTATCTATACTTTCTGGGTCCCGAAACGTTAAATTAACTTCTTATAAGGGCTCATAAATAGATAAAGTGTACTTTTCTGCAGTAACATAGGCTCCGGTGATGGTGGAAATGCTTCCTTGCTGCACGTTAAGGTATACTAATAGATACCTCGCCAAAGAATGCATGGCTGTGGAGGTGAGTGTGAATTCTTCCACAGCTCATGCTTATTTTTCAAGGTTCATTTCATCTCATGGCAGTGGTTAGCATGATCCTCAGCATTCATACAGAGCTGAAGATGAGGAGTAGGATTTTCCTGCTCTTAGCCTTTGAAAACAGTTTTACTGTGGGTTTAGGTGAATTGGTCTTCGAAATTTTGTCTAGCACCACTTCCATTAAATTGATGGGAGTTTCATGGCTGTTGCCAATTTAAATTGAATCCAGTAGTTTAAGAAGCACTCCTCAATTATATCACCATTCTTTTTAGGTGAATATGAACAGATGGAAAGGCAGAGGGGTGGTATATGTGCAATAAAACTCCAACTGCGTAGCTAGTCTCACAGGGGCTTACAGTGTATTGCATTTAGCGTATGTGATCAGCAAGGAAATGTTTAGTTTGTTAAAAATATATTTTTCTAGGAAGAGAAATTTGCAAGGTATTTTCTTAGAGCGAGGCACAATAGCTGTCATAGTAACAGCTGTCCCAGAAAGATTTTAAACCTCTCTTAAAATAATAATAATAATAATAATAATAATTAGCTGCTTTGCATTAAATTGATTGCTTTTTGAGTTAAAACAAACCCTCTGTGCTTCAGTAGAGTGTTCTTTCCTGGAAGATGAGACACTCCTTGATTTAGATAGGCAGATGCTTGTTTGCAAAACTTTGCTAAAATGAAAAAATCTGGGCAGGGATGGGAGTTCCAGATTGAAATAATAATTCTGTGTTTATTTTGTAAGTGTAAATCTACCCTTTTGTTCCTCCGTGGTGCAACGTTATAGCCCGTTAATGGCCCTTAAACAATAGCATCCTTCCTCACACCGAGGTCACAATAGTGGAAAATAGTTTCTTTTAAAATCTATCCCTCTAGGAATTTTAAAGGAAACTAAGAATTTAAAATGCTCTTTTTTTTTGACATTAACCTTCAGTCCTTGTTACTGCAGATGAGGAGTACAGAAGGGCATGAGAAGACTATAAGGCATGAGAGCCTATAAGACTGTAACAGGAACAGACTATTTTTTATAACTGCCATACAAGAAAATCTTACTGTGATGTGAATTCATCTCTCTCTGCTGTCTTGTTTTTAAACAGGTGAAAGCATTTCTCCAGCCTCCAATTGAGGGCATTGTACTTGAAACTTACGGAAGTGGCAATGCCCCAAATAGCAGAGACTTGCTAAAAGAACTTCAGAGAGCAACTAAACGAAAAGTGGTGATTCTGAACTGTACCCAGTGCTTGCGAGGGTCTGTTAAAGCAGTCTATGAAACAGGGCAGGTGAGGCTTGTGCAATGATTTCAGTTTCTACTGCTGCGTAAAAGACATTTTGCCAATATAACTTGATTGTATACTTCAGTAGAGCCGATGTACGAAGCCAGATTTGTTACACTGTGAAGATATTGCTCATAATATAACCATATTAGAAAAATGTTAAGCCGTAAGGGTGTGAATATATATCTGCAAACACAGTCCTGTTACTCTTAGCCTGAATGGTCTACATATTCACCTCAAATCCCAAAGCACTGGCTGCTTACTCCTGTTGCGTGCAACACTCCTGGATACCTTACATTAGATTATTAGTGTCTCTCCCCAAAGCATTCTCTGAGCTACAGTCTAGCTTGTGGATCAGGTGATCAAATAGAGTAATACTTGATAGGCTTGTAATTAGTTACAGTGTAAGAACAGCAGGAAAGCATGCAAATCCAAGCAATATTCTAAATATCAGTGTTTATTTGACTGGAAGTGCAACTGAATTCAGCAAGAAGAGGAGCAGTGTGTAAGGAAGCATATGTCTTGCAGAAGGAAATCAGTTGTATTTAAGCTGCAAATGCTCTTACTATTCAGGACATTTTGTAGTGAGTTTCTTAACTGTGTATTAAGATATAAGAGCTCAAAGCTCTATGAGAGTATGTGTTACATGTGGTGGTGTGAAGGAAGCTGGTTTAACAGGCCTTTACAAAAAGGCCAGCCATTAAGTATTTGAGAAGCACTACTGTAGGGTGATGCCCCTGTTTTAGGCACCGGTTTTAGTTGGGGATAGTCACCTGTCCAGCAGAATGTACTCACTGACTACACTCATCGTTGGTTAGTCTTGATGTTAGCCATAAGGAAAACCTGAGTCCTCTGAACTGATGCTGAAACCTGTCTATTTTAACATGGATTTGGCACAATTTTAGGTTATATTTGCTTTAAGAATACACAGTCTGTTTTGAGCAGAAAGAAAAGCAATTATCAGGGTTTTTTATTTTCACCTTTTTAGTATTCTAACTTAATATATTGTGATGTGAGCTGTCCTTTGGGTGTTGGTGGAATTTTAGCTAATGTTTAGTTAAGGGGGAATGTTTTGAAAGCATCAACTTTAGGAGAGATCTCATGCTCTGTAGCAAATACGATAGGATCATTAAGGTTGGAAAAGACCACAGAGATCATATATATCCAACCCTAGCCCACCCGCACCATGCCTGCTAACCATGTCCCTCAGTGCCAGGCTCTTTACTTTCTAATTCAGCTTGTTGATTTGTTTAATTAAAAGGTTCTACTCAGGTCACTAGCATTGGTCTTACCAAACATGTGAGGCCATGCAGAAATGTGTTCATTTCTGGTATCCATCTTTTACATGGAACATGTAATATGTTGCTTCAGCATCCATTGATGGAGGCTATAATATTATTACTATTTTTTCTTTAAATACAGCCTTTCACAGGTCTTTGCATGCAGCTAGGCTGTTTTTTTTACTCATCTGGTGTGTCAGCTGACTCCCTGGTTTCCATTGAAGTGTTGTTTTATTTAATGAACTGAATATCTGACCTCTGAACCATCTGCAAAGCAGAAACTTATAATTGAGGAGGAGACTTAAGGTATAGAAAGGAAGCTGGGAAATCCCTTCCTCCTCCTCTTTCCTAAGCCTACTGAAAAAGCCCTATAACTGTCATTTGCTAGTTTGTTAATTAGCTCTTCAGTACAGAGGGTATTTCTCACCTTCTTTATATGTGTTTTTTCTGTATGAGTTCAGTGTTGGTTTGGGGCTCTGAGGGGTGTTAATGTGCTGATCAAGTCTCTGAAATATTAGTTAAGCCACAACAGGTTCCAAAGATGAAGTTTATATACGAAGGACTTAGAAGTAAATCAGTGTAAAGAAGCTACTGCAAGATGCTTAGCTGTGAGGCATCATGTAATAGCAAAGCTAATGGCCTGTAGTTTATAGAAACCTGAATGTTTGCCCGTGTACAGTTTACTGATGGGATCTGAAATCTTCTTTATCTGTCATATACTTATGAAGCTTGCTAACTTGCTTCAGCTTCTTACTCTGGTTCAGGTGCTTGTGCGCTTTTATTAACTACCAGCAAGGTAAGTTTAAAATGTTGGGTCATCTTTTTCAGTTGTTCTCATCGCAACTGCGTAAATTATGCATTTTAGTTGCATGTTCTAAATCACACATTGCTCGTGCAGCCTGAAAGGATATGAAAGCGCTCCTGCTGTGAGCACACTGTAGTGCTGGAACTCATCCAAAGATATGCCCCATAAAGGAACGGTAAATACGGCTGAGTAAGAGCAGCCTACTTGGCAGCGTTCACAGCTCCGCTGGGTTAAAATGGACTAACTGCAGCTTTTCAGTAAAAGTAATCTGACAACTCTGCGGATAGCTGAAGCAGACCGGCGACCTTTCCATTTGAGCACAGTAAGTGACCTTGGCAAGGGTTTGGCTGAATTCTTCAGTGTTGCTGCGTGAGAAGGAATGTAAAGTATAAGCCAGCTTTATTCCACTGGATGTAGTATTTGCCCAATATTTGATAGCTACGATTACAGAAATTACAGTGGCAATAGGACTAAGAGTGTGGAGGCACAGCTGCATGCTGTATTCTGTGTTGCCACACATTCATGTCCATCTTCTGTACACACAGATATTTCTGCATGCTATGCTAATTGGAGCCATTATTTCTTTTCCTTCAGATTCTCGCTGATGTTGGAGTAACTCCTGGATGCGATATGACACCAGAGGCAGCCTTAACTAAACTGTCATACATACTCAGCAAGAGTGAGCTTAGCTGGGAGGAGAAGAGACAGGTAAATATTTCAGTGTGACCTTGAAAGGCTTTAACTTTCTCATCTACTGTGCTAACTTCTGCTCAGCTGAATGCTTTGGGATTCTCCCTTCCATTTAAAAGCAATTGGTTTGAGCCATACTGTGAACATCACGTTGGGTTTTTTTTCTTATAGGAAATACTCCTAGGCAAAGAAATGTATGTAGACTGGGGAAGAAGAGAATTCTCTGCATAAATCGGTGGAAGACTAAGCAGTAAAAATGCAGTAGTCTGCATTAGACATTTCCATACAAAAGAATATGTGTGGAATTAATAAGGGAGGCAGAATCCTAACTCTTCTGATGTCAGCAAAGATCTTGTCATTGATATTAGTGGTAAAGCTAATTTTGAAAATGAATGGTATGTACAGCCTCTAACTGTACAGTACTACTTCTGTGAGCATTAGGGATGCATTTTATAAATACATCCAAATTAGAGGATTATTTTTAAGAACCAATTATAACGTATTTAAAAATCTTATCCCTTTTAACATTGTTCTTTCTGTTCATTGGTTTTTAATTATGGCATTTTCCCCCAAACGATAAAGTTCCTGTATATACAAGGAACACATAGCTGTGAATTAGGTGGGAGGAGCAGCACACTACAGGAATGTGTGTGTTTCTGTGGCTGCATGCAGTGAAACCAAAATCTTGACACTCTAGGAGATGACATCATGATGAGTCACTCTCTGGTCTTCAGTACTGAGCGCACGTGTGTATCTTATAAGAGTGTATCTTATAACATTAAGGGTTCTTGAGATTAAAACTGGAAGAAATTTGGCTTTGATTTCATGCTTAGTAGGAGCTCTGAGACAAGCATGTTAAGGTTCCTGTGATCATAAGTGGGAGATTGAAAGTACCACGAACTGTACTTGGAAATACTTTCAGTTTCTGAGCTTTGTGTTGCTTGCTGAAGTCCTTACTCTAAAAAACGAAAGGAGGAGAGGCTGTGTGGGTTTTTTTTTTCAGAGAGGATGTCAAGAACATACTCTGTGCAACAATATGCTAAACAGGCAGCGTGATGTTGTAAGTTGTGGTATTGCATGTGTTTGTGTATATACACTTCATAAACCCAGGCTCTTTACTGATGCCCCCTTGATAGTCTCGCTGACCCCTGGAATACACGTATACTAGCCTCTTTCTTAACGTAGACTTTAATCTTCTTGCACAGAGGATCATTTGACCTGGAACCGGAGAAACTTTCCGGCTGACATCCTGCCTAGGTGTATGGGTTAAAACTTAATTTGAGATACAGTTTGCCAAGGCGAGATAGCTGAATTATTCAGGTGAGGACTTGGTGATACTATGTTTTAGGTACCACTGGTGCATGGTATTCCTGCATTGTCTGTAATGTGTTATATGGTGTAATGAGGTAGCGCTGCCAGCTCCCTTATACGACTTGAAAAACAAATAACTTCTGCAATTTCTTTGAGTTAAGCAGGATTGGTTTCCTCATTCATCTCGCTATACAGACACACAAAGAGTTGTGTTGGCACAACTAAGGGAGCAACATGCTATGTTGCCTGGGCAGGAATGAGTGGTAGAGACCAGGAGAAGAAGAAAGGCTGGAAATATGTTGTCTGTGGCAATATCTTCAGTTAAATATATCACTAAACAATGGTCTCCCAAGAGACAGAAGCTCTCCTGAAGCTGGCATGCTTATTTTAGGATTCTTTTTCAACATGAAGAAGGAAGGAATGGTGCCCCCAGATACAAGCAAATGGCTGCAGAGCTGGTAGGACTGAGTAAGGCGCGCAGGATTTTTGCATTGGATGCCTTTAGCATAGGTGCCAATTGCTAGGGTTACCTGTGCAAAGTAATGATCTCAACCTGTCAAGCTCTAAAAGTGTGCCAAAGCAATTGGTATCCTCTGAGCGAGTTACATGTGTATGGGACTCTTCCAGCAGACAGCTATAGTGTTGTCAGCGCTTGGGAGCTTTTTTTGTAATAAAGGGCATGCCTAGACAGAAGTGAACCTGGGGCATTCCTCCTTCCAACATCACATCTGTTCCTTGCAAACTTTCACAATCCTGCTTTTTAAAATTCTAATTGAAGCAACTACGTGCTTGGGAGCTGCATCAGCAGCCTGTAGTGAAAGGGTGCCAGTATGGAAAATTGTGAATGGCTTCTCTCCTTGTTCTCCGGATTTCATACTGCCTGCTTTTCACAGCATTTTCATTTCTTTATTGTTGTGTTCCAGCAATTTCTACACATGAATTAGCTGTCCATTTTTGTTGTCTCTTGTTTTTTCCTGCTTGTATCAGGTGCACTCATGTTGCACACTATTCACACCTGCTTTATGATTAAATAACGAGCCCTACTACAGAACCTCTGCATTCAAAACTGGTTCTGTGGCCAAGAATGTTAACAAAATCAGGGCTACTGGAGCTGCTTGAAAATCAGCTGAAATAGATGACTTCCACAGGCAGCACTGGGCTTTGTTCTGAGGCCTAAGCACGCAACCTGCGTAGGAGCACCGGGTGATGGGAATGCTGGCAAAAGGCAGCATTTCAAAATATTCTGGTCTTCTACCTTAGTCTGCTAATTACTCAGTATCTCTGTGTTTTTAAGCAGGCTGCAGCATACTCTGTTAGGGAACTTGATACTGCATACTCTAAAAATTGAGGTAGTTTATTCTGTGCTTAGTTTGTTTCTTTGCTTTGGCAGAAAGTTTAATTTGCCTGTCCCTTATTTCTTGCCCCCCTTTGTATTTTTTAACTTGCAGTCTTCGTTGGACAGTAACTATTTATTTAATCTTTTGTTTGCATTCAATTACTTTCCATAATTCCTCCAAACAATTTTCTTAGTTGATCCTAAGGTTTGTTTTTTTTTTATTAGACTACTACCATATTTTTCCTTTGCTAACAAAAGGTTTGATTGCTTGCTTTTCAGATGCTGAGTGAGAATCTAAGAGGAGAAATGACTGTTGTACCCACAGGAGCCAAGATCTCTCTCATAGATAGCAAGTTTTTTCAAGTGATTGTCAAATCTCTAAGTATCGGCTGCAAGGAGGTACATCTTTAAATATTTAAACCCAAACTCATGTAAATCTGTAAACTTGGTTATATGAACCTAGCTTACAGCTGAAACAAAAATGGAACACTGGAACTTTTAGATTACTTTTTCAGTACCAAGTGCCCCAGCTAACCAGATGGGGTGGGAGAAAGGACACAATGACAAGCAGGGCACTAAAATGGTTTTAATTAAAAACACATTAAATTTGTTGTTTTGTTAGGTTGTTTTTTTTCCTTCTTTGTAGCCCCATCTTGACTTTATTTTCTTGGCTGGCTGGCTACAACAACAAGCCTCAGACAGTTGCTGTAATTCAGGGTATCAATGATATGAAAGAGCACTGTGTGTTTTTGTGGTCAAATGCACTGACAGTTTGGAGCAGGCCAAATAATAAGGGGTAAAACAGCTTAATTGTGCACGCAGACATAGAAGGATGGTACTGAGGAAGCGTTACACAAGTATAATTTGTGGGTTTTAATATTAGTCTCGATTGGAAAATCAGAAACTATAGTGTTGGTTCTTAGATACAAGTGTTTGCTTTCCTCTTGACGTGATTTGAGGGAAGATGAGATTTTTACCAGCTGTATGCATACTGAATAGTATAGTAATAGGTAGTTCTTTAGTATGAGAAATGGGAGGTTTGGAGGTACAGATTACACAAATATCTGAGGACTCACATGACTAAAGTTGATTCATTCTTGACGAGAATAAATGATAATGATCTCTCCTAACTCCTACCAGCCCTGTTTTTCTTACTCTACTGATGTGTAACTGTGTCAGGGCAGAGATGGTAATTAGTATGGGCACTTTAAATGGTATATATAGATACCAGGTAATTGTAGTTTTGCTAGGGAGGAATATAAATCATGGATGGGAGAGCTACAAAATGTAAAGCAAACATGAGACTTCATTCCTTCCAAGAACAAAATGCTACCATTTTAAAATATCCGGATGACTAATTCAAAAACTCAACATGAAAGTATAAGGGGAGAGTTTTTATGACTTACATTTTGATCACATTACAGGCGAGGCTGATATTAAATGTTTTATTTTTTATTTGTTTCTCAGGAGTTAGAAGCTGTGAGAGATGCATTAATTCCACCTTTGGCTTGTGCTGCAGCTAAACGGGGTGACATAGAGAAAATGAAAGTCATAGCAGAAGTGGTAACGTGAAATTCACTGTTTATAAGTATTAATAAGTATTCAAGTAGAGCTGTGCATGATAGGAGGAAGCCAGTGCTCTCTGGGAAGCAACGATAGAAGTCTTAAAATCGAGGTGCTTTGACTAATAGAACTAGTTTCTAGGCACTTCAGACTTTGCCTTCAAAACTGGTATGTTCTTTCCTCTATCTGGTTCTCAGCTGCTTTCATTTTCTTTTGAACTGCAAAAATACAGGTAGATTAATATGCAAGTTCTTATCTGCTAACTTTGGAACGCTTTAAAATGATTTGTGCTGCTTTCTTTCATTTAACTCTCTTTATCCATATTCATAATATCCAGCTTTTGGATGTAAATCTGTCATGATTTAAAAAAAAAGAAAAAGAACTTGGAAATTATATTTAAGTGAAACACAGTGCAGTGTTAAATCAGGATTTTGGCTCTCCCCATAGCTCGAGCTTGGACTGTACTTGAAAAAAGAAATTCCTATTACCCTATATCATTTTCTACACCTCTTTGTTTCTAATTTTCCTTGTTCTAACTCTACTCTTGAGGCTTTGATAATGGGTCTAGAAAAAGGATGAATGTATCTTGAACATAACAACAAATGAAGACAGTTAGCAGACTCTAGGCACAAAGCTGCTGTGTGGCATAGTGCAATAAAAAGCCTATCTGGGGGGGCTGTAATGAGATATGGAAAGTGAAATAAATACCTGTACTGGTGCTAGAAATATCACTGTGAGATAAACTTGTAAGCTTAATATTTTGGTGGTACAACTTGTTGTGGTTTGCTGTACCAACAATTTCATGTGCAGCCATTATCTTTTTAGCATGTGAAGGATCTGTCCTTTTGTAGAGTGAAAACCTAAGCTGTGAAGACTATGATGGCCGAACTCCACTTCATATTGCAGCTTCTGAAGGACATTTCTCATTAGTTGAGTATTTGTTACAATCTGGTGCAACTGTTTACGCTAGAGACAGATACGGATCTACCCCACTGATGAATGCGATCGAGTTCAGGTAACAATTTATATACCACTTCATGTGAAGTTGATAAACATTACATCCATTTGAATTTTAAAGCCCATCCCTATTTCTTTGCCTTTGTATTGTCTCAGCGATCATATGTAAATGACAGCAGTGAAAATAACACAAAACAGCTTTGTTTCAAAGGATGTGACTAGCCTAAATTAAAAGTATTTTTGAAGTAACAGAAAATGAAAGCAAAAAACACCGTACGCCTGTAGAATTTTAGCATAAGGTGACTTACTGCTACCTTCTTGCCAAGGCTTTGTCCATAATTTCAGGTCCCCGCTTTCTGCTATGAGGCTTCTTTATAAAATAGAGCCAAACTGAAATACATTTTGACTGTCAGAAATGCAAACGCAGGACCCAGGGCAGTTTGTTTTCTTTCTGCCCTCCCCTTTCTCATCAAGACCAGACTGTTTCAATTGGCACAAAATATACTGGTAGGTTGTCAAGTTTTAGTCTTTCCCTTCCACCTATGCTTGCTTGAGTCTTGCTGGGTGACTTTTTATTTTATTTATTTATTTTCCTCTTCCACCCACTCGTAATAATATGAGATGTCTGTGTGGCTCTGACTGCTTTGTGCATTTCTTCTTCCTGTTGTTCTGAATGTCATGGACAAGTTGATGTACTGGTCATTTCCATAGTGCATACTCTTAAGGGACAGCCATAGCATAGTGTGTAAAAGTTATCAGTTAGGAGAAGTTTAATTTTAAAATAGTTGGTTTTTATAGCCTGGGGATTCACAGAGCCACTGGTCTTCCAACGTGTTAGAAGCTGCATACCCTAATCTCTTGTTTCTTTGATCCACTTTCATTTCCTTATCTCATATTCAGTCTGTATGACGGCAGGAGAGAAGGTATTTTACATGAAGGAGCTTGGAGTGGTAGAATTGTAATGGTCTTCATGGGTGTCTGTCCCCAGATATTCCTACAACTTTCTCACGTTGACGAGTTCACCAGGTCTTTCAGGCTGGAGACTGCTCCCTGGCAGGTTTGACAGCCATGCTTTTGCATTGGCTACAGAAGTAGATTTTTTGCCTGTCAGAAGGGCCAAATGCAAGAAGACTCAACAGGCCCTATTAACTTGAGATTTAAAGTCCTGTTTGGCCACTGTGCTACTCCAGACCTGCTGCATGGTCTCCAATGGATTTATAAGTTGTTGCTTTATCTTATGAATATATAAACTCTTCAGTGGCAAACCCTTTAAAGTCTTAAAGCAAAAACAAGCCCAACAGCAAATCAAACAAATAACCTCATAGCTGAACAGAGGTGGCTCTAGTCCAATGTGAGAAAATGCTAAAGCGTTAGATACCATTAGATGTTCCTGCAAATCAGGCACCTACTTTTTTTTTTTTACCGCACCCAACTACCGCCTGAGGAATTTCACATGAGCTTGTTGTTTGGATTCTTTAGCATTGCCACTCCTATATTAAGACTCCTACTATGACTCTTAAGCTCTTTAAAAAACTGCACGCACATTTTTGATATTGGGAACTGTAAAAGGAAGCTGCACCGTAACTGTTTTCAGTTTCTCTTTTTGTTTCAACTCTTATAATGAGAGGAAGAGTTGACTTGGAACTAATTTCATAATTTTGTGCTGATGACCTGCTGTGTACTCACACTGCATTTCACGCTGATAAGCACGCAAGAAGATGGGTAAAGATCAGACAGCTTTATGTGTGTGTAATTAGATACCCACTAAAAAGATCTGAGCTACAGAAACATTTAAATTCTGTTTATTAAATGGTTGCGTGCTGAAAGTGAAGATTATCCTGATGCAATGTACTGTGTGGCAGAAAGGGAAGGGGGAAAACTGACTTTAATGACGAGTCAGTGCTTTAAAATGTTTCGTATTGTAACTTTCTCAATTTTACTGAATATTGCATCAGCTTAATCCCATTTTCTGAGAATTAATATTTGCTTAATTGGAATATAATTGCAGTGCAGAATCTGCTCATCTTAAAAACAGCTTCCCTTCAGTTTGATATGTGACATTGTTCAGCAGCCTGCCTTTTAACCTAGCATGTAAATCTGTGTAATGATGACTGATTTCTCTTTTCCATTTCATAACGTGTAAAGATGATCAGGAGTTATGTCTCTTCTTAAAAGCATCTTAATGTAGTACTGTCACCTACAGACCAGCAATTTGATCTATATCAGTGGTAGTCTCTTAAGTCTATTTTCTCTTTCTCTTTTTTTTTTCTTACTGTGACTCTTCATTTCCGTGGATGGTAAAATGTGGAGTCCATTTCTAAATGAGAAATCAAGTACTGCATTTCCGCTTTTTCCTTTGTAACTGCAATTTGCATGTAGTCTCGTTCACTTCATGTGTGAAGTTAAGCAGACCACTGTTAATTCAGGCCAGTTGCTTGACATATCAAAATTAGTAGCATTCCTTTAACTTCTTTGAGTACCCTCCAGTAGAAGTATCCCCTCCAGGGATAATTCATTTTCAAAACAATAGAATAATATTTTCTTAATAACAGAAACTTTTCTAAGCAGGAAAATGTCTTGAATAAAAAAACCCTGTATATTTTATGTAGTAAAAGTACTTCCATTTACTTACACTACAGTGGTAAGAGGTTGAAAACAGGGAGTTTCTGGTGTGCTGCTGTGAGAACATCAGATTAGAGGCAGTAAAATTACCTCCCACGTAAATAAAAATTTAAATACTTGATATTTTGCAAGGTTCCATTTACATTACTTCAGGAAGTCTAAGGCACAGCGAGAATTTAAACACTAGAATTTCGAACAAATATGCTGAAGTTTGTCCCTACAATATTTGAGCATAAAATGCCCACTGATACCCTGTAGAAAACTGAAGAAGTGAAACTAAACTCATACTGCCATAACCACTGCAGTTGCTAGGGAAGCAAGCATTAAAAAGAATGAAGCCTGTCAAGTTTGGATATACATTACACCTGCATTTCTTTAAAGAGAGTTGGTGGAAGGTGTATACCCTAAGGCCCCAGCCTTGCAAACTCTTACATGTGTGTTCGTTTCACATGTGTGATTCATGCCTTTTGAAGTCGATTCCCTTCTGTAAGTGTCTGCCAAGTCAAGGCCTAGGATGATACGTACTGCATGGCGCTGTGGTGGCTGCAGAGTCAGAGCACTTGTGAACCAGAAGTTCTGGTGTCTTTATCTGGATCTTAAACTTTGAGCATGGGAATGGATATTTGAAGACCACACCAAACCCTTTATTTTGCTCTTCAGTCATTAAAATACTACTTTACATTGCTTTTGTTTTGTAGGTTTTTTTTTTCATCTTCAGTGGTATCATCAGTAATAGAATCAGAGCTAGGAAGACACTTAGAAACATTTCTGGTTTGCTATATATTCCATTGGAGAGCAAATAAATATAAGTGGTGGTATCAAACAGCCAACTTCAGTAACCTGAAATAGCATTGTTAATGTGGGCCGTGTCTGAGCCAGAGCCGTGGCTAGGTAACAGAGAGAGCCAAGGAAAGGCAGTCAGGAACAGTCTGGAGGCACCACGTATGCTTGTGGTTTTGCTTAGCAGATGAAGCTGGACTGGGCATGCAGCTCTGGACTGCAGGTTAACATGGGGACATTGGCCTTTTCTCTAAGCTTATATTTTGATTATCCAGCAGTTGCACTGCTCCTAGTCCTGTCCTGTTAGAAAGGGAATTGCATTTGAACTGATTCCAAGAATTTTATGGCTCATGACATCAGTTATCAACTACAGATCAGCCAAAACTGGTCCTTCTGAGGCTGTAGCAAAGCTGTAGAAGAGCAGAAACAACATCTAAAGACAAAATACCTCTCCTGTGCATAAGACGTATCAGCAAATTCACAGCCAGCCTCTTGAAGTCTGAATAATGCTCTTGTGGGTAAATGTAAGAAGTGATACTCTGGATTGGGCTCCCACACAGTTTTCACATTGAGTGATGGGGATGTGAGTGGTGGTCTATGCTTTCTTGCTCTTCATAGTCACAGTATCAAATTTAATACTTTTCAGCTGTTTACTGGTCTAAGAATTCATAAATGTAGAATTCATTCTCTACTGCAGGCTGAAACATAGGATGCAGTGCCATTATTTGCTTTCTCAAGGAGATCCTTGTGAGTGACTAGCTGTATTATAAGGGATCCTCCTGAGAAAGTATTTCAGATAACTCAACCAACTTGTGGTGTTTGCTGTTCCAGCAATGCTTTGCCATGAAACAAATACATATATATTGAAATTTAGTACTTTTTGAATCAAATATGTCTGATAGGGCAAGTAACTCATGTTTGAAAAAGCAAAACGATTCCCACATTGTCCCTGCAGTGTTTAGTTTTTAATTTATAAAGATAGGTCTTACATGGAATATATAAGATTATATAGACTTAATCAGGATAGCGTTAAAGTAACTTCTCATTCAAGATGCGGTTTCTTAAAGAGAAGCAGTGGGATTAAGTAAGGAGTTTAGTCCAGTTCTAAAATGGGAAGGCCCATGGCTACCTCTGAGAAAATGCAAGTGGTGAAGCTAAAAACATAGGTGAGCTTATTTGTTATTTTGAATTAAGGCAGATGAGTTTAGGCAGTGGCTTGAGAAACTTCAAGTATTTCCTGCACCAGTGCTGTGCCTAATTCTTCAAGTATGGTCTAGCAACTTCTCTGAAAGAGGAAATAGGAAATTGTTCCTGATCTGCGGATGCCTTCATGCTCTTTCTGGAGAAGACAGTATGCTTTTAGGTTTGCGACCTAGATTGTTTGTTTAGCGGAGGAACACAGTCACCTCCCTTTGGAATCACAATCCAAACCTTTCATTAGGCCACTTGTGAAAATGTATTTTGCAGGTCAAGTTATTTTGTACCCAGGGCAATATCTTAAAGGCTGGCCTTGCCCAGGGCCTGCCAGAGTTCCTGTGAAAAGGGAAGGAAATGTGTTTCAGAAATTTCTCCAAATCTGTGATTAAAATGTTTCTTCTTCTTTTCTGTTTCTTTCTTAAAGGCACACAAAGGTGATCAATTTATTAAGAGAAACAGGAGCACATCTTTCAAGCCATGACTTGGAGAACACTGGAACGATACTTTGCAGGTAAATGTGACTTTAGGGAAAGTGGGGCCTTAAAATTGAGATGGAAAGGAATGATTTTCCAGAGGAAACTCTGAGAATGGAGGACAGCTTTCAAGGAAGTTATTTCCTGTGTCCCTGGCACAGGACATGAGACTTCTCATGTGCGAAAATAATAATGAAGAAACAAAAGAAGTGATGAAATTTATAATCAACTCTGTGCCGCAACACCAGTAAGTCAAGAAGGCTCTATAAAGTATGGGAATATTGTGAGGATAAATGACCAAGAAGAAAACACACAGGTTTTTTCCAAGCAATTTCAGAGTAAGAAGGAAATCTTTACTTAAATAAAATCCTCTTGTTACTTCGATGGGAACAGCTTTAACAAGCATCTTTCTCAAAATATATAAATCAAATGCACAGATACGTTTTACTCCGAAACAGCAAGTGCTTATCACCTCTGTATTTAATTTGAAGTTAATATAATCCTCTGTTAAGGCAGTTTTCCATACAGCCGTTAATAGATAAGATGCTTTAATGTTAAGGATCCATATTTCAAAAAGAAACAGATACCTGATTTCGTGTTTTCCATTCAAGGTTTTGAATTACAAGCTCAAAATTGTGAGGCTTGTTATAATTTCTGGTAACATTTCTGGTTGTTTTTACTTCATTTCTTCTTTTCCTCTGAAATACAAACAACAACAAAAATCCTTCAATACCAGCCTCCATATCAGGAATTGTCTGTCACCCTGCAGGTGATAGGACAGAACTGAGCCCTTCCTTGCATCTGTCAACATGCTGGGAGTGGCTTAGGGAATTCTTCCGCAAATAAGTTGGCCCCTTGCTTAGCACTGCGCCATGTGCAGAACCTGTTTGTCTGGCTGACGTGAGTGGGGTGTCCACAAAGACAACAAGGGACCTGTAAACACACAGTGCTTCTGACACCATTTGTTAGAACGTTTCAGGGACTGTGGCACATACTGTATCTGTATGGTCTGATTGCTTGTTCAAAACTAATATTTTCCTTTGAGGTTTGGGGATATTTTAAACTTTTATTAATGGTGATAAGGTTCATATAAAAACAGTCTGTTCACATGGCTGAGCTGCGATAGAACAGGCTGTTTGTGTAACACCTCTACCTAATCAGAACTGTTTTCCTACGTCACTTCTATCCTTATATAATGTACCTTAAGCTGCAGTTTGTACAGTCTGAGTTTGTCCCCATGGCAGTATGTCATTGGATTTCATTGGAACAGGTTGCCCTTGGAGGTTGTGGATGCCCCATCCCTGCAGGCATTCAAGGCCAGGCTGGATGTGGCTCTGGGCAGCCTGGTCTGCTGGTTGGCGACCCTGCACATAGCAGGGGGTTGAAACCAGATGATCATTGTGGACATTTTCAACCCAGGCCATTCCATGATTCTGTGTCCACTACTTGGAGTTCAGAACAACAAAGCTGCTTGCTTTCTGATACTCTCTGAGTTACTGCCCTTAACCAGCTCATCTTTTTTCTCCATACAGTTCTCTGTTACTAGAAGCACATTTTTACCATTGCTTACCTACCATCAAAAAAACTGACTTTCCCGTAAAGCCACAAAAACTGAATTTTCTGTCCTATCTCCTCTATTTTCTTACATTTAGACTCATGGAACAACCCATGCTTTGTACTTTAGTCTTTACAGATTTTCTTTATTATATATATATATAATATATATAAATGTTATTTTAATAATTTTAAATATTATATATATATATATATATATATATATATTAATGTTGATGATGCACCCAAAACCAGAAGGTCTTTCCTGATTGCTTTGTGTAAGCACTGAAATAGGAGAATCACTGGAAGAGCAGAGCTTTGTGCTCCTTGGAAAGATGAAATCCTGTTACTGTAGGTGTCAGGAGGGAACCCAAAGTGTCATTTAGCTGCTCACATTCCTTCTCAGATCTAGAACTGCAGTAGCTCTTGTCCTTCTCAGCCCTCAGAAACCCAAGCAGCATCACTCCCTTTTTGATGTAATTTGACCATAAGAGCACCCTTTGCCCAGCAGCTCCTGTAACTCAGTTTGCTTGATACTGGTGTGACAGGGAGGCATAAAATGAGGCATACAATTGCTTTATTGCTGTTCCTGGTATCTTAGCTCTCCTGTCATCATCATAAACACATTGGCCATGCTGAAACCGCAAAACAGTGCATAGTCATTTCTTCCAGAAATGATGTCATTTGATACGCAGCATCCCTATGATTTTTCTGCTGCATGTGGTATTTGAGTTTGGCAGAATGTGTTCTTACTTGCCAAGAAACAAGTCTAAAAAGTCCTGTTAAGTGTTCACTGAAGTTGTTTTTATTCCATTTCATGATGCGAAAATGATGGACTTGCCATGTAGAGGCTGTGCTTGCAGTCAGAATTGCTGCTGTAACGTGTGGCGCTGAGGGATGTGGTCAGTGGGCATGGTGGTGATGGGTTGATAGTTGGACTAGATGATCTTAGTGGTCTTTTCCAACCATAATGATTCTATGATTCTAAGTATCTCTGAGAAAAATATAAAGTTCCCTAGGTGTGTGTGTACTATGAAGTCATATATATGTGTGTGTGTGTGTGTTTGTTGGACTCTATGAAGTACATTTACAGTGTGTGAAGGAAATGCAGATGCATTTGGCTTGACTGAGATCCAGATAGAGATCTGGAGTTGGAGAACATGCTTCGTGGTTCTTGATTACAATCAACTTAATGAATGGCCAGCATCTTCTGTTCAGTGCTGTATCTGAATTTTCTAGCAAGCTCCATCATATTTAGTTCTCTGGTCACAGTCCTTAGAGAATACCTTATTAACTTGATCAGTAAATGGCTGCTGCAAAATGGAAGGCATTTCTGTGTGTTTGGATTGCTCTGATATCACAGAAAGAGACCACTTCATGCTGTTGACTTGTGGCACTGTGATCCGAACTGCTCTTTCTGAAAAGGTGCTATTAGGCATTTAGTTTCTAAGTGCGGACTGCTGCATACAGCGATGCTAGCTGAATTGCCCTGTGTTAGTAATAATTCCGAGTGTTCTTGACTTTGTCCAGAGTGGTTTCCACTTTGCAGAGACATTCTGAGGCCAGGTTTTTGAGTGTAGCTCATTCGCTCAGCTTTTGGTTTGTTTGTTCCTTCATTCTAGGATATCTCAGTGTGAACAGCAAGTCTTTGTAAATAGTAATCACCGTGTTCTGTAAGTGGCTGCTAAGCAACTTCTCTCATTTGCTAACACTTCTTTACTAAAGCTTACTTTTTTTCTAGAGTTTCCTTGAGGGCTTCCCACTGAGTTTCCTGTTGGACTGCCTCTGCTTCCTCTATTTCATTCTGCTTTCTGAGAGGCCCTTTCTGCAACAGCAATTGTAATTAATGGCTTACTGATCTTTCCTTCGTGATGTCAGACCCCACTGCCACATCCCTGTCTCCCAGAGCCCCAGCTGTGGGCCTCACCCCTGCCCTGGGGCTGGCAGGGTTACATGAGGAATATGGAGATCCTCTGCACTCTTTCCCTGCACAACTTCTGGGACTGCTGTGAGTGAAAGCCTCTCTCTGCCTTTCTCCTCAGGCTGCTGCAATTAGAGGCTTCCACTCCCCTGAAAACATTTTTTCAGGTACTTAAGAGATTTAATCAACACCAGGGGTGATTTCAGTCTAGCAGAGAACTGAAAGTTTCAGACTTGCTTTCAGGCTTTCTTCCATAAGCTTCCTTAACCAACTGCCCCTTGCACCTTCCTGCACACCCTGCTCTCCATTGGTCTGCCCAGACGTTCATCATCCCGGAGCCCATCACTGCCGTTCCTCCACAGCAAGCAGCATTTCAGGCAGCAAATGTTGAACTGAATAGGAGCGGGGGTTTCCCTCTCGTAATGAGCTACAGCCTCATCTGATGCTTATCAGGGAGCTGTGCTCAGACAGTCCCAGCATGCAGCAAGAAGCTCCTCTCTGTTCTGTGGCCCGGTGTGTTCTTACCCTGAGAAATGCAGAGGCAGCCCTCTCAGCTCTGCTCCCAGCTCAGCCTGCAGGGCTGATGGGGACAGGCGTGCACTGTGCACGTGCAGGCTGTGAGCCCTTCTTTACCAAAATCAAGTGAAAAAGGAACCTTAAGAACTACAGATGAGATCCCCAGCAGATGTGCTGGTATACAGCACTCTGGTGTACAGCACTCTGGTGTACATTGTTCAGATAATGTTAATTCACTTATTTTTCAGTGATTTCTATGAGATTAATGTAGACCTCTACTACTGCTTGTTACGCATGACAGAAGTTCTCTTCAACGGCCTTTTTTCCTTTCTTTCTTTATTTTTTCCTATGCTGCCCATTTCAATCATACAAATTACCTCAACTCAAAAACATAGCTGGCTGTCCAAAGGATAACACATAAACGTGCTGTCACAACTTCAGGTAGTGAGCACAGCTGTGCAGACTTAAGAAGGGGTTTTCTCAGTGGCTTCAAACGGGGCAGGCTGATTGCAAACACATCTGCTTGTACCCTCACTTATTCAACTGCACCTCGATGCAGCCATTGCCCTCCCCCCAACTCATTTCATGAGATAAATACCGTGTTGTGAAATATGAAACTGAATGACTTTTTTTTCCCCCTTGGTCATAGTCACACCCACTGTGTGAAACTAGCCTGTTGTAAGTACTTATAGCACAGCCTTATTAATTTAAGGAACTGATTCATCAAGCTGTGTTGCTTGCTCAGCTATTCAAAGTTGTTGTAATAATGTTCCTTTTCTTACCTCTCCATCCTGCAGCCATATTGAACCTGTTCTGGTTCAGCATTTGCTTGTGGAGCTCATGGACAGCACACAGGAGCGCAGTGAAATAGACTGAAAGAACCAATGTTATGTGTTTTTTCCAGCCTTGCAGCTAAAGGTGATGTGAAAGGACTGTATGCCTGGTTCCTGGCTGGTGCAGACTTGGAGCAAACTGGTTATGATGGCAAGAACGCCCTACAGGTAGTAAGTATGCACAAGGCCATGCTGCGTGCAGTGCTCTAACTCTGTGGGTGCTGTCAGGTAATATGAGTTCGGGAAAAGCAAATGCTGTTCTGGAGCTATAAACGGGATTGCTGCATGTTGTGAACTCAAGTCTGGTGCTGTCCCAAGGTAATAAACTGTTGGAGCCAGAACTTTCTCATCTATCTCAGAGGAATTAAAATTTAAATTGGATTTTAATTATATTGTGGTAACATAGTCTTACTTCCCACAAGAAAGTATTTGCATGTCCCAGTGCACAGGACGGCAGGATTTATTCATGTTTCTACTCACAGGCAAAGGCTACAGGGCATAAGGAGGCTCTTGACTTCCTCAGACAGAAGCAACAAAAGAAGGTAAGACTCAGATTTCAGGGGCATGGTTTCTGAAATGCGTGGCTCAGTATATGCTTATATGAAGGAGGACTTTGTATTTAAGCCTTATCTCGCATTTGAGCATTGGGCTCGGCTGCAATCCCTGCCTTGGTCTATAGAATGGAACTAATGCTCATTCCTCTTTCGGCCTGAAACAATAAGTGATTTTTTTTACAGCGTGGCTCACAATGTGGTTGGGTACCTGAGTGCTATTACAATAAATCTGTTGAGGGCAGCAGTATCTCATTCTGGCCTTCCGCAGTAAATTGTTCCTCTGTCTTGTCTGCTTTAGAGAGGAAGTTCCTTCCCTTGGTCACCCTGCCAGGCCTGTTTTTTCATGGTGCTGTGCCCATAGCATGGGAACATGCCCATCTCCAGCACAGCCACGGTGTGATCACAGCCTCCAACACAGGAGACACCGCTGGGTACCTGCAGCATTTGCAGATGTGCTCTCCATCTGCCTTTATCACAGAGCACCTTACACTAACCCATCTTAGCATTACTTAATATCCTGAGTTGGAAGGGCCACATGAGGTTCAAGTGCATCTCCTGGCTCCTTTTCTGCACACAGCTCTCCCACCCAGAGCACTGGACTGGGCAGTGCTGTGGCCTCTCTGGTTTATACATATTTAGCTTCATGGCTGTCTCTGACGCTCAGCATGAATCTCTTTTGTGCTGCTAATGCAGGAGGTGTGTTCTCCTGGCTGAATGCTTGTGAGAAGGGTGTGAGTCCCGTGTTCAAAGCATCAGATCTGACAAGTCTCTGTAGTGAACTTGTCTGGGCGTTTGACCATCCCCAGTGCTGTGCTGTAACTGGAGACATTTAAAACTTGCCTTTCATTTCTCTGAACTCCTTTTTGCTGCAATATGTTGAGGGTTTAGATATCTCTTCTCCGATATATTGGCAAGTCCAATACCAATTTAATTACTGGGAGGAGATGATGTCCTTTATTTAATCAAATGAACATTAAATTTAGTTAAAGGTTTGGTTGCAGTCATGACTACCTTGCTTCTTCCGTGTCCCATTTGATCAATGTGAGTGAATTCATGTATATAGGTGGGTAATTTCATTTAAAAAATAAATGAGAACAAGACAGAACCAGGCTTTTGTTTTTTTTCCTTTCCTGTAAAGTTTTGAGGTTTTATTTCTCCTAAGGTGTTAGAGTAGGATTAGATGCAGTCACAGTCTCAAGCTTTTAAATGGAAGTTTTCCGGCATCCAGGATGAAAATGCTTAAAATACCTTTACAATCTGCGTGGTGTTACAAAGTTATTTCCATTTGCAGTGAAATTTGTCCACAGAGGTCACTTCTAGTTTGCAAACAGGGAATGAATGTGTTAAATCTTCAGCTCCTCGTTGGATCATGTCAGCTCCTTCCGTCTGAGCCGCCAGCAGTGCAGGCAACCTCGAGGAAGTCATCAGTTGCTGCGCGAGAACTTGCTTGACAGCCTGCATGGTAGTCTCTTCCCAAGAAGGTCGTGGATAATGCCAACTGTTTAACATCCATTTTCTCTTCATCCATAGGCTGTAGAAGATGGTCACTCCTCTTAGAAATGCCAGCTTAGTGGTGTTCAGCGATTACGGGGAGCAATAAAGGAAAGAAACAACAGAAGCTGCACACGGAGCACGCAGGAAAACTTAAAACTGACTTAGGAATATTTTTTTACTTAGGAACACATTCACCTCTCATTGCTTTTCTAAAAATCATACACTGCTTTATTTTTTAATCACTGATTTTTTTAAACAAAATATAAAGTTTCATGAACAAATGAGGCTGGAATGTCTTGCCCTTACTGTCCTTACTGCACAGGCTCTGTTTTTAAGGAGACCATTTGAATGTCCTTTTATTAAATGACTGAAGACAGTATTGCAGGCATGGCAAAAGGAAACGCTGCAGTAAACTCGTTCTGAGAGAAAACACTGGATTGTACATTTCTCTGTCTCAACTAATAAAATCTCTGCAGAACAATGTTGGTTTCACTTGGTCTGATTTTTGCAATGGCTTGTATCACTTCAGCTGCAATTACAGCAATTGTGAGTGTCAGTGCAAACAATTGAATCAGCCGTGGGCATCTGCCTGCAGTTGTGTACTAATCTTCACCAAGTGTGTCACTGTAAAACCTCACTTGAAATGAGTAGGATGCAGATGCCATAAAACATGTTTGTGGGACTGTCTGAGTGAACTGATTGTTTTCTTTCTAATAGCAACTCTACCACATCCTGACCGGAATATAATCAAGATTGCTACATGCTGGACACTGAATTCTTTGGACTGGAAATGCGACCTTGATGTTAACAAACCCTAAGTTTAAAGTCACAACACCTTCAGTCTGCGGGGGGGAAAAAAGAAGTGATACATACCTTTCCAGCTCTGTCCATCCCAGAATATGTAAACACAGAGAGTACTCCAGGCAAATGCATATATTGGCAATGGCAACTTTTAATTTCGCCTTAAAGCTGCTGCAGTAATCTATGTGGATTTTATATCTATTTCATCTGAAGGGGAATCTTTGAAGTGCAGATAGTCGTTTCTTTTTCCTCCTTACGCTGTTCAACCTTCCCACAGCTATTCTTATCGTGGAGAAGAGCTGTGTGGATGACTTGCTGAGCTGGCTGGCATTAAAAGGTTCCCAAGGTTTGCTGCATATCAGATCCCCCTAAAACAGGGCAACCATGAGTGTACTCTGAGAAAACAAAAAAGCACAGTATTTTAATGTGAAAAGTAGCGCACCTCTTCAATACGGTCACAAATGCTACGGCTGTGCTGCGTTGTTATTAAACAATTGATGCTACATAGCAATAATATGCTTCAGATTCGATAAAACTAGTATCAAGTAGATGAGAACTAAGATAAGCTTCAAAGATCACACCTCAGATTTGATGTCTGATCTGTAAATGCACAAATGGAACATCTGTAACAAAGCCACATCTGTGCAAATTTCTGCAATTGGAAGAAAAAGTGTGCACAAATTCCTCTTCCTATAGTATATATAGACCTGGTATCCAAACTCTTTATCTAAAAGGAGGTGCACTGAGGTAGGAAATGCCTTGATAAACAACTCTGTAATTTACTTCCTTGGGATGAGAATAAATAGTAACAAAATAGATTCTAAGACGCAATGCCATGTCTATGGCAGCACTCAATCCGTGTCCCAGGATGGCTGACTGCAATATATACATAAGCACCCTTATGGCTTTCAATTAAGAATTGATTTAATTACAGAAGATGTTCTAAACAATCATGTTCTCATACTTCTGACATCTGCCTAAAGAGGTATTAGGCAGTGATCACTTGGTCCACTCAGAAACTTCAGCTCTTGATTCTCTTGGGCGCAGACTTCAGTAACGCTTTCAAGATGCTGCATTGGTCTGGTTTGTCTGTTGCACCCTTTGCTTTGTGTAGTAGATTTAGTGATTGTAATTGTAGTCTCTGTGATAACTCCCAGTCTTGTGATGAGTCTCTTTGTGTACAGTAACACTTCAGCTTTACATAGTGGATAAAAGCAAAATCTTAATATTAGTGAGGAATGAAAATTGTACCAATTTGTTCCTACCTATTTGTTCCAGTTACTGTAAGCAGCCGGGAGTCTTTCATGAGTTAAAGTATGCTAACTATTCTTGGGGCAGCTTTAGCTTTTCAAACATCCTAATTTTTCCCCTTCGGGTCATCACAGAAAGATCAAATGCACTGTTTTTATCCAGCAGTTTTCTGCTTGGTAAAGCTCTGTGGGTTAAGCAGCCGTGCAGTGCCATACTAACACTAACGTGCCCATTCTGTTGCCCAGGCCTAACTGCCGATCCATTTCCTAACTCCCCTAACAAATTCACCTCCAGTCAGCCATGGTGCCCTTATACCCTTTAACGTCTACATCCATATGCTAGATCAGACACATAATTCAAGGATCATTTGTAGATCCCAGCTTGATACTTTGCACACAGTAGACACTGGAGTAGATTGGCAGAATCTGGATCGTTTTGCAGTCTTTTGGCACAGAAGAGCTCACAATGTTTTTCAGCATCGGTTTTTAATGCTTAACAGAACATAAAAATGACATATCCGTTTCTGTGAGAAAATAACAGCAGGAATCTGCTGCTCAAATGTTGGATTTGTTTCTGGAGCTGGGGCTTTGAACTGATGCTCTTGAAACGATTGCTGGTGGTGGACCTCTGCTGCCTCTCCTCCTCCTCTTCCATGGAGGAGACGCTGTGAATGCCTCGTGTAAAAGTCAAACATTGCATCAATTTTAAAGCTTTCTTCACTTGACAGACAACACCCAGCTTCCACTTTGTTTCTTTTTCCTAATGATCCAGCAAATACTGCCAAGGGATAGCGACTGCTTGGGCTATGTCAGCACTTCTCTAACACTGTAAAAAGCAGGGATTTGCACAATTAATATGTCTGAGTTCCTGATTTGAGTTACAGCTTTCCTTTCCTGAATGCCACCACTTTCTTTCTAAACGATGCCTGAAAACATTAAGCTTCTGTTTGGAGATTCTCTTATAAAACTTCAGCGGTGGAAGGGTATTCTTAATTATTTGCAAAATCGGCATGTGCTCGCTCTCATTGCATGTTGTCTTGGCTGACCCACTGACAGATTGACTAGCTGTGCCTGATCAGTACTTGCTGAAGGACATCAGCTGTTCACAAGGCTTCAGTATCTGCTCATTCTTCTTCAGTTCCTAAAAAACGCCACTTCTGCACATCTGTACTTAGAATGACTGTGCAACAGCACATCTCACATGTCTCATACCATGATTCTGGTGTTCAGCAGCGAGTGACACTGAAACCCCTTACCTGAAATTAAGGCCTTCAGCTTCCTTAAAGCAGACTTTTGCAGTTGTCTGAACAGTGTGATTGATGGGGATTCTCCAAAAAAGACTGCGATATCAGCAGATATATCCACTTTTAAGATGGATTCATGAAGTGAAATGACAAATGAGAGAAACGTATCCCCTGCGCATAGAAACCAAATTTTGCTTTATCCCACTTAAAGCATTAATGGACCTATAGCAAAATCTTATTCAGCTATAGGTGTAACCCCCTTCTCCAGGCACTTATGCTGATCGCTGCATAGGACCTACACTGAAGCGTATGAAAGCGTATGAAGCTTTTAGTTTCCATCGCTGTAATTTGTTAGATCACTATAAACCTGAAATAATTTTATGGTAAGTGACAACACATTCTGAAGAACCGATCAGATGTGTGGGCTGTATGTCATCACAGGCACTGCTGACACTTTTCTGTCTCTTCCACGCAGGCTGTATGAGCAGTAGGATCATTAAGACTAGACTTTCCATGATTCTTCTGCAGCTTTAATGACACTGTAATTTTAGTGACTCTTCTAGAGCAGCTACTAATGTAGAAAGCTTAGAAGATATTTAAAATACCCTACTGAACCATACAAATGAATCTGTGGGATGGGACTCAGATGTTGCCATCCTAGATAGTCTGTGAGTCAGAATAAAACCAGCTACTACTAGATTTATTATTTGTGCAAAGTGTCTACTTGAAAATTACTTCAGAAACTTAATTATACATACATTTGTTTACCTGTGATCAGCTGAATGGGAAAAGGCAGAAGCCTGCATCTCAAAAAGTACAGCTGGGAAAAGTACCCTGATTCATAGCAGCAATATGCAATGTCTGGTGTACACTGCGTGAAAAAGCTCTCCTTCATTTGTCTTGAGTTGGGAGAGTTGATGTAAATCCTATGGTCAAAGGCTTCAGTACTTGATGTCCAAATCTGCATTGACATCTGACCCGAACTGCTGCAGACATAAGAGAAGCAAATAAAATGAACGGGGAGCACGACTCGTTGTTGGCCCAGCTGGTGAGGAAGAGGCAGCGTCCCTTTCCCTTTGCCCAGCCCTGCCAACACCTGCTGGTTGAGACTTGCTCAGCTGGTGCAGATCTTGTGCTCTCCCACTGGCGTCTTCAGCAGCAGCACCTCCCTCGCAGCTGGGATGCTGTGTTCAGAGGGAGGTGGCAGCCAAGCCCTGGGCAGGTGCCAGCCCGCAGCGTCCTGCAGCTCAGCCCAGTTCCAGCAGCAAGCTGATGGATGTGTGGCACCCGGCACAAGATGGGAAGAGGCCAAGAGATTAATCTCTGAATCAGTACTACCACAACAAATAACTGTTCTCCCAAGACACCGTATTCTGCAGGCCCTCGTGCCTTCTAGGTGTCAAAACGGGAGCCCTGTATAACTTTCTTGCCCAGAAGAATGCCAGAGCTGCCTGCTAAGTTGCATATGCAGCATTTCTGAGTGCAAATTAGTCCCAGTAATTACATGCATATGTGTACAGTGCACGTGCCACCGTCCCAGATCCTGTTAGGTTCCAGTATGTGGTGTTCAGCTGCCACAGACCCTGCTTTTAAGACTTTGCAAGTGAGATTAAGTGAGATTCCATGCAGTAAAGGGTGATAAGAAAGGGAATAAAAGGAATTACAATAATGTTTGCTTTTGTAAGGTGGTTATTTCTACATCATGATTTCAAATTATTTAACTAATTATGAGCACATAAGAGGAATTTCAGTCCTGGCAATTCAGAAGCAATGGTCATGCATAGCAAAGAGAAGAATGTCAGGATAGAGAAAAAGGAATCATTGTGGCAATCTTTTACTGAGAAATAAGGACAATTAGAACAGAGAGATGGAAATTAATCCCATATACATTAGAAGCTGCTGTGCTGGGGAAACGTGCTGATGTGGACCTTTGTAACCAGAGCCCAGTAAAAGTGGGATTTAGGTGCAGTGAGTTCTTTCTGTGGAACATCTGATTCCTGCTAAAGGGTCGCTTTGGGTGATTATGATATCCTCAGCACCTTCGAGGCAAGGATCCTGCAGAGATCTCTGCTGAATCCAGCAGAGATCCAGGGCTTCAAGGCCAAGATGACTGCCTGTTATCTTTGCCAACTGACAGAATGGGATGTCAAATAAGGCACATTATTTACTTGACCGCTTTGACTGAGCTCTTTACCCACAGCTATGTCACCATTTACCACTGTTGTTTGGAAAGTTCTGCATTCAAGGACATAAAACCAGAAGTATGACAAGTTGCTAAAAATTATCATGCTATTTTATACCATTCTGATTCTCCATCTTCAATAGTCTGAACCAGCAAACGCTTCAAGAAATCTCAATGGTCAAATCACGTGTAATGATTTCCTATCTCATGGCTTTATGGAGTGGATCATATCACTCTACTAACTCTGAAGAACTATCTGCAGATATGTCTACTATGACTTACTTACTGCTAACTGTTGTGCTACTGCATGCAGACAAAGCATGACTTGAAAAATTCTCCCTAAGAAGGAAAGAGTACATTAATTTGCACTCCGTAATTTACAGATTTAGCTATTGGCATGGAATGAACAATACATTAAATGAGAGCAAGGAGAATGGTGACATGCAGTATTAAGCACCAAATTGATACACGGCCTCGTTAGTGCCCAAGGTTGATGTTTAGACAGAGCACATGACCTACAAACCCCCCTCCCACTACATTTTGAGATTAATCACAATTTTGTGCATAAAATGGTGAATTCTGCACTGTTATCCCTATTTTAATTCCTAGCACGTCTTTATCAATTTAAGTACTGAACCGCAACCCCCAAAAATCTTTCTAAAAGTTCTTGGTTGAAAAAAAAACACCCCAACCCACCTTCTTTCTCTTTAAATTACTTATTGTTATTTAGGCAATAATATGGAAATACTTCCCATTCATGAGGAAGCAGTAGGCTCTCTCTCAAGGTGCTTATTATCGCAAAGCAGGTTACTATTAAGCTGTTATTACACTTTCATGTGACACATAGTGGGCTGCTATATTGGCAAATGAGTTTGAGTCAACTCAAGTAAACAAGAAGTTGCCCCATCAGTGCTTGCTATGACCATATGGAATGGTGATTTCCCAGAGTGGAAGGAAATCTACTTGCATGGTTTTGGGTCTGTTTCCCAAGAATATGTCAGGTTTTTTACAGTACATGTCAGACTCCAAGCCTTTGCTTAAGAAACATCCAACCTAATCTTAGGCAAGCAGCAATGAGCAGGAATAGTGAATCAGTGGGGAACTGTTGAGGATGGGGAAAAACAATAGTAAGCTCTGAATCCAAGATAGTTTGCATGCTGGATTCATTCTGAGTTTCGAATTGTCAGCTGAAGCACATTGTATTACAAGGAATAGTACTGTATGTTGTTCCACACCCTTCCATGATATTACCTGCCAAAATACAGTATTGGCAGGAAAGTGTTGGGACCTTACGCCAAGGAGCATGGGGATACTGACAGAAAATAATGATATCATCTTCCAATCATCTGTCATAATGTCACATAATCTTTCACTATCAGAATAGGCAAGATCTTATGCCTTCCATATTCTACCATGCAATCAGCACATCCTTTCACGTCTTCCATAAGCTTACCCAACATCTTTGTTTTCTCCTAGGCCAGCTGTTTGTTTCTTACAGTTATCCCTGGCACTAAGTCTTCATTTGTGTTGCTCCTTGTTTGACACTATCAGCAGATTAGTATTTGCTTCCCCACACAAGCAAACTCCACCTGCTATATCAGACCATCATGTTCCGTGCTACAGTGTGTTGTTTCTCCATTGCAATTGGACAGGTCTCAGTGTCTAGCAGGATGAGTCCTCATTAGCAGATACCATAGCCCTATTTATTGGATTTTTGCCCCTGAGTGGCAAACTCAGTGGGTGACATACATGCTGCTCGTTTAACAAGCAGAAATACGAGCTAACTACTGTCCCTTTTAATACCACTAAATTTCCCCTCTATCCTGTTTCAGAGCCAGTCCTGCTATTTTAATACCTTTCATACCTTCACAGAGGAATAACAATTAATACATGGCTTATCCCCTGTATTGTGCTGTCAGTCCATTTCTACTGTTAGGTACCTCCACTCTCTTTTAAAACTCACTCTGTTCTGTGAGACTGTCCAAGAGAGGTAATGGGATGTTTGCCAATAACATTCGCCCTAGACACCCCTTACACATCTACCAAGTACAAAACCTGTGCCATCTTTTACTATATTCTTCCCTGAAAATAACAACACAAACAACAACCGTAAACATTCAATCAGTAAAACCACCAATACATGCTAAAAAACACCAAGCAAAAGATGACTCATCCTGCCTAAACCCAGTATGAGTTCTTGTACCTCAATTCCCACTGGCTGCCCCAGGCAATTCCTCTCTTAGGACTCAGAGCCCAACTTCAGGGCCATCAGCCATACATGTCTGAACCTGGATCAGACCTGCACTTGGGGTCAGCGGGTGGTGTTACATCTCACCATCACAGCAGTGGGTTCTGACTGGTTTGTCTGGAAAGGGCTTTTACAGTATGGGCAGTAGGGTTATTATTTAGCTGAGTGGTATTGTAGAGTCATGGGTGTGGGTGTGTGTTTGTGTTTGTTAGGGGCGGATGAGAGTTGGCAGTAGTTAGAAAGGAATTATATATAGAAAACAGCCAGTTTGATCATGGTGTGCACAGGGTGTGCATCGCAGGTAAGAGAACACATAGGATACTGTCATAAAACAAGGGACTCATCTCACAGAGGAGCAGCCTTACTTCTGCTGCCAGCAACATGTTGCCTTTGAATTAACCCAGAAACACTGCATATTCCTCTATATTAGGCAGGCTTTTGTGAACACAAATGTTCAGAAAAGCTGTAAGGATTGTACTCTCTAGGAAAAAGAAAGGCACAACATTATTTTCTGGGTTTGAGTCCGAGAGAGTGGAGAAGAGCAGGAGCTGGTTTTACCAAAGTGAACTGAAACGCCTCCAGCCTAGAACTGGGGAGTTTGCATAGGCTCCTGGAGCGACCTGTCTGCTCCTGCTCCAGTGGGAGTGCCTCAATCACATGCACTGGAGTCCCTCGCTGCTCTGCAATGCCTGTTCTTATGGGCATTTCCTCCAGGACTAGCTTGAGTTGCCTATATATTTATAAAGAACCAAAGATCATAGCCAGAATTCATACACAGCACATATACAGCTCTTTAAACATGCAAAACACTCCATTAACATCAGTGAAGCCTCATAAGATGAGGCAGGTAGGCATTATCTCTCCTCCTCAAGGTGTGGTGAAGTGACTTGGTGAAGGCCTGAGGCTGAGTTGCTGGTAGAGCAGGGCCGACCATCCACAGCTTTCCTACATCACACAGGCTTCCCCGTCCCAGCATGGCAAAGCGTGAAGGCCTTCTTGCCCACCCCAGCAGCAGGGCTCAAAAAGCCCTGGTGGGTTGTGTTTCATTTTTCTCCTATTAGACAAAGAGAGCGAAATTGTGAGGGATTAATGGAAGAAACTCAAATATCAGAGAAAGCCACTCGTGGTGTTGTGGCAAGCGGCCTGATTTCTGGAAGTACATGGAATCACAATCGTTTGAGTTGGAAGGGACCCCTAAAGGCCATCCAGCCCAACCTCCCTGCACTGAGCAGGGACACCCACAGCTCCACCAGGTGCTCAGAGCCCCATCTGGCCTGACCTTGATGGTTTCTAAGGATGGAGCATCCACTGCCTCTCTGGGCAAGCTGTGCCAGAGCGTCACCGCCCTCACTGAAAGAAGCTTTTCCCTGAGATCCAAAAAGCCCCAGCAGTGGGGCTGTGGGGAAGATGGGGCACAGCCAGCCCTGCTCCCACAGCACGCAGCACTTCATGCCATTCCTGAGCAAAAAAAACCCAACCCAAACAACCACACTCAGCAACATGGGGATCGCACCAAGCTTGGGGATTTTCTTATGGAAGAGCAGGGCAGCACGTAGCAGCGCTACCAGCCCATACAGAAGGCACAGGGCTCTTCTAAAAGCGGGCAGCACCCCCACACCCCACCCCATATTTGCTGAGGGGAAGGCGCCGAGCGGTGCCTCAACAACAACAAAAAAAATCCCCCAGCGAACACGACGGGCCGGTTTAAGGCTTTATTATTATTATTATTATGACTTTAAATCCCATTTGTGTGAGGCTGGCAGCCAGGCGGGGGGGGGGGAAGCCGTGAGGGCGCCGAGGGCAGGCGGCAGCCGCTGTCAGGAGGGCGCTGGGTGGAGTCAGCTCCGCGCTCCCGCAGCCGCCACCTCCGAGCTCAGGCGAAACCTGTTGAGCGGTTCCCCCCCCGGTGACAGGGAGGAGGAGGAGGAGGGCGGGAGGAAACGCCGAACAGGTTTGTCCTTTCTTCCCTGCTGACGTCGGGTTGCCCCAGATGATGATGATGGCTCGAAACAAAACCACCCCGTCAGGGAGAAAGCAGCCTGGAAAAACTGGTCCCGGCAGGGGCGAGGGCTGCATTCCTGGCCGCCGCGGCAGGGGACGGCTCGTGCCCGCGCGGATATAAAAGCGTGCTCCGCACGCTGAGCCCGGCACTGGGGCGGGTGGCGGAGAGAGCGGCTCCGAGCTGAGAAGGATGGCTGGTTGTTTTTTTTTCCCCTTCTTCTTTTTATTTATTTATTTTTTCTTTATAAAACTTTTGTTATTCTTCCTTCCAAGCCCCAGCGCGAGGCCGGCGGGACGTTGGCCAGGAGTAAGTGGCAGCGCTGTGCGAGGAGCATGGGGGGGGTCCGGGTGCTCTCCTGCCCGACTGCCCCGTGTGTTTTGTCTCGTCCCCAGGTCCGCTGCGGCGAGAGGAAGAGCCTGGGCCGGCTGTTAGGAACGAGGGGGAAGCGCATCATCCCCCCCCTCCCCAACCCCGCACCTCCTCAGCCTCCTTGGTGCAGTGGTTCTTAACAGTTCAACAGTTCTCTATCATAATTGTGAAATGTTTAGGACCACTTGACCAGCGAGGTCCGGGCATCGGGCGGCCGACGGAGAGCTGCAGCGCCGCGGGTCGGAGGCGGGGAACGGGGGTTGAGCCCTGTTGGAAGCTCCGGCTTTTCGGAGGGGGGGCTGCGGGGACAGGAGGCGAAGGGACGGTACCTGTGGTATCCGTGGGGGTACTGAGAGGGGAAGAGAGAACAAGCAGTTATTGCTTGCACTGAATCGAGGGGTGTAATGTCTTTAAAGGTGCAGGTAGGATCAGTCTGGAGCTGCGGGAGGTGTTATGCTATGTTTAATGTATAACCGTTTGCTCTTCTTATTTTTTTTACCCATGCATCCAGACTTAAAGGAAAGCTGATATTGGCTTTGACCATCAGCGCTGCACTTCAGAGGTTTGCCACCTTTTCACTGGTGATATATGTAGTCAACCATGGCACTTCATATGCGAGGGTGTTTCTTCTTCCTTTTTGTGAATACCCTTTTATCAGGAGCAGCGCAAAGCTGAAGCTGTGGTGCTTTGTGGTGTATTCCCCATATATGTTTTTACTGCGGGCAGTTAAAGGATTATCCAGACCTTCATGAGAACGACTTCAGTGGGTTTATAGTTTTCAGGCTGTTGCCTTGATGGTCTGATCAAAAGCTGCGGGCTTAACCAAGCCTGATGGACCTCTGATAAAAGTGGGTCTTTCCGAATACAGTTGAAGAACTTCTTGAGTTTTTAAAAGGCAATCTGGAAACAATGGTTTTACCAACAGTTTGTTTTCCTTTTGAAAGGATGACTTTGAAAAGCTTTTCCTACTTTCTTATTCTTCTCACGCTTGCCCCACGAGCCAAATAGAACTAGAAACATGTTTGGTTGTTTTTTTTTTGTTCTGTTTTTCACCGTATATCTAAATAAAATGGTCGACAGACTAATCCATAAAGTAGAATTTTGTTGCTTTAAATGTAACCTAAGAAATGTAGTGAGCCTGTCTATGTGTATCTCTTAATATTTTAGCGTATCTAAGCCTTAAATGCACGTAGTCTTGCCGCGACTTCTGCTTTCTTCAAAAATACACTGTTTGGCATGAAATCGGGGCACAGGAGTATTATAGCAGATGAATCTGGTCACGCTGAAGTCAAGAAGAGTTCTGGTGTTGCCTGCAGTCGAGTTGCGATCTTCAGAGGAGGAGCTTCAAGGAGAAGCTGAAATATTTGAGTAGTAGGCAAGCCTGGTACGTAGAAATGCTTCTCAGGGACAGTTTAGGCAAGGCATGATTCTTTTTTTTTTTAACCTACTGCTGTAAGTCAGAACGAGTTAGGCAAGGTTAATTACAGTGTAATAGGGTTTAATTTAGCTAGGAATGAGGGTATGGTGGCTGCTAGCAGTGTTTCTCAAACTGTGAGGCTGGCCTCCTTAGGCAAGCTTACACAAGCCCAAGGCAAATGGAAAAACACATTTTTTGTCTGAAACTTGGCAAAGGTAGAACCCCCAACATCTATTAATGATGATTCCTCATTTGCCAAGGCAAAAATTGAAACGTTCTCCCAAGGAAAAGATTAATGACCTGTCCCACTTAAGGGTTGGATGATTCAATGCCATTCTGTCTCGGTTCTAATATATGGCACTCATTATCACAGTCTCTGAGCACCTCCCAAATATTTAAAAAGAAATAACACTAGTGTTCTGTACACGCAGTTCTCATTAAATTCAGTGGGTGTTGTGAATGTTTAAACACAGAAGAGCAGAGCCCTGAAGAGTTGGAAATAGACTTGCAAAACACGCTGTGGGTTTGATCCACAGCTGGCTTGAATTGGCCCAACTCTGTTAACTCGAGGGGAGTTGCACTCATTTACATCAGCTGGGGTTTGCCCAGTGCTCTTCTGCCTGATGCCACCTCCAGCTGATAAGCTTGATCCTCCCATCTGGCTCTATTCAAACACACTGCTGATTTCAGTGGCAATGTGAGCTGTTTAAGGAAAGATTTCCTGCTTCCAAGGTATTATCATTGCTCTTCATAGCGTGGTTCAGGATGATGTAAGTAGTGGTGTTTTTCCTCAGAGTCCAATGTGCCCCTAAAAAGTTTAAGGTCTCTCTGATACGGGTCAGAAAAGTGTTTCTTTTTTATTCAAGAATGGCCTCAGTAACTGAAAGAACAAACCTGGTGGGGAGGTTCTGCTTAGGTGGAGAAAAGAGTTGAATGTTCCTGCACTAGGTTCAACTCTGTCATGGTAAAGCTATATTATGCTTGTATAGAAACTGATGCTTTGTTATAACCCTTCTATGAAATTGGAGAGCATCACAATGTTTCTGAAACATCTCTTTGTGTGATTTTTTTTATTTATTCATTTTTCCTGTGGCGTTTGAAAGGTATAGGATAAAGTTGACTTCTAACCGTTGTTTTTCCTCTCTCAGACTGGGTGAACTACTGATGACAAAGCTTGTAGTTTTCATAAGCTGGCAGCTGGCCATGTCCATGAACAAACAAACAAAAATCCCCAACAAATATGCACTGAAAACCTCTGGGCAAACAGCCTTTCCTTGTGATATTGTCTAAGCGAAGCAAAAGCCTGAGGGTGTGAAGGGAGGAGACTTCTGCCAAACTTAGTCTAATGTTGCCCCGCAGTTGCAGAGCATATCTTTAGCTCTTACTATTAATGCTGCAGACAGCATTTAAGTTTCTTATCACTAGAATCTTGGCCTTCATGTAATAGCACTTAATTTTTCTGCTCTCTTTAAAATTGAATAGCAAAGGTATTTTATGGTCAGACTGGAAGCAGGGGTGAGTTAAACCTTTTGGTCCTCTGGTTCAAGGAGCCATTCTCTCCTGCCTGCTGTGCCCAAGAGCAGGAAGCAGCAATGCATTCCTCCCTCCCCACCCTTTTCTGTAGGCTGCTTCATGCTCTGGCAGCACCTTCCAGTTTCAGCACACTCATGAGTGTGTTGGATGTGCTGCTGATTGGTCGGAGAGCTGGGTGGTAACACCTCGTGAGAGATATGTTCAAACCAAATTCCTCATTTGAAATGAGGGAGGTGTGTTCAGCTTTGCTCTTTCTGTGTCATCTGCTGGAGAACATGTCTCTGTGTAGGAGTAATACAGGTTTTGGAGCTGCTGAGTAATAATGGAATTGGGACACCCTAGGTATCAGGCTGAAATCCTTGTTCTTGATCAGCAGGCCTTTCTCTAGAAGCCCTTAACAGTAACTAATTCTAGGTGCCAATCTTTAGCATTTCCAGAGTCTTGCTCAGCTTTTGGGATGGTGCTTGTAATAGTATTTGCACAGTTTCTGTGCTGGGAAACAAGAAGCATGTCCAAAGGAGGGTAACAAAGCTGGTGAAGGGTCTGGAGCACATCACGTGAGGAGGGGCTGAGGGAACTTCTTCAGTCTAGAGAAGAGGAGGATCGGGAGAGGTTGTGGTCAGGTTGTCAACCCTGAAAGGAGGTTGTGGTGAGGTGGGGGTTGGCTTCTTCTCCTAGATAACAGAAATAGGATGAAAGGCAGCAGCCTTAAGTTGCACCAGAGGAGGTTCAGGTTGGTTATTAGGAAACATACTCAGAGTGGTGAGATACTGGCAGCTCAGGGAGGTGGTGATGTCATCAACCCTGGAGTTGTTCAAGAAAAGGGTAGATGTAGCACTGAGTGACATGGCCTAGAGCAGTCACAGGAGTGAGTTGATGGTTGGATGATCTTAGGAGTCTTTGCAACTTTAATGCTTCTGTGATTCGCTGCCAGCAGAAGGAACACGTTGACCTGATCTGACTAAGCCTTAGTGACTGGAGGAGAGGAGGAGATTAACCTATTCCATAGTTGTGGAGCAATGTCCATGCTTTCAGCCTGTGTAAAATTGGTGTATGGTTATTCATCTCTGTGTAATTATACCAGCTTACCCCAATGAGGAAATCATTTCTCCTTACTAGTGTTTTTTTACTCAGAACTGATGATGGAGAATTGCAGATAATTTTTGAAGAATGTTTTTTTCCAAATACAGTTAATTGTCCATATCAGCAGTAATGACATCCCCGTGAGATAAATGAGGTGACAAAGTCTCTGCTTTATTACTATGAAGAAATGATTTTTTGCTAGCCAGTTTGTTTCTGATTTCCTTTCCTTGGCAAAACTTTATGAGAACCCATAATTTCAGAATGTGCATGACTTTCATTGTAAAACTTCATGATTTTCAGCAGTTTATACTGGTAGCTGATGAGTGCTGATGATCATTTCACCAGCTGGTATTTATTTTTTTTTCTATCTAATGGGCTGGTTATTTACATTTCCCCTTAGCTTACACGGTTTCATATAATCTCTTTGGTGCTCTTGTTCCTAATGCTCAAGTAATGTTTTACTGGTACCTGAGAGTGCAGGTAAAGATGCAAGTAAAGGTCTTTTGAAAACACTTTTCTACAGGCACGTCCAGAAAGCTTGTTTTACTGTTTGATCATGTTTCTTCCCTCATTTTTGTGTATGTTGAATTTGAGTCTTGGGGTGTAATGGCATTTGAAGTTGGGGTAGTGACCTTCTGATTTACCTTCTAGTGGGCACTTGAATGGGATTCTCCTGAACAAATGTAAATGAAATACCCAGTTTTTATGTACTAACTTCATGGTTAGTGAAGACAAATGGGCACTCTCAGGCATCTTACCATCTTGAAGTGAATGGCTGAAGACAGACTAATTCCACCCTAGAAGTACACATTTCCCACAGTTTGCTGTGAAGTGGTGCGACATCGCTAAATTGACCACAGACTTCTCCTCTGTGGGCTATAGTGACTTGAACCCCTCCCGAGTCTCCCCGCAGTCCTAGTTCTATAAAGAGCTGCTCAGCTTCTTGTGTTAGATGCATGCTTCTCCTCTGCCAGTTTTATTTGATTTATTTTTTCTTGCTTCCTGGAGTGCAGCGGGAGGCATTTTTAGATCAACGGGCACTAAAATTAGAAATAATTCAGTGACACTTTTATAGTAGCCGCGTGCAGGAGTGCTTGTTCTGTAGCTGTTTAACCTTCACACTATCATAAAACAGCTGTAGAGTTGGTTTTGGTGTCAGGATGAAATAAATTTATAATAATGTTTAGTTACCACATCTCATGAGTTTTACACAGCAGTTTTTGCCAATAGGATGTTATTGGGTTTTGGTTTTTTTGTGTTTTTTTTTTGCCTGACTTCATAAGAAATCAGAACCAAGAGAACTGACTCAAACCACAAGTCTGTACTGTTTGTTTTTGTTGTTGTTCCCCTTTGGTTTTTCATAGAATGGTGATTGAAGCTGAAAGGGACTGTTCTGGGGGTCTTCTGGTCCAACCCCTGCTCAAGCAGGGTCATCCAGAGCAGGTTTTGTCAGGAACACCGTATAGTTAATCTGGATTAACATATGACGTGTCGTATGTTGACATACTCGTTTATGTCAGGCAGTTTTAATCTGGTCAAGTGAATGTATCGGCTTTCCTGGGTCATACAGCCTAGTGACCCTTCTGAATCTGTTCACTATCAATGGCTCATTGATGGCTCTGGAAGCTCTATCCTGAACCTCTTCTTACTTGGTTTCTTGTTAGCTTGTTCTGCTAGATTTTTTTTTTCTCCTTAAATATTCAGGTTCAAGATTTATGTGACTTAATTAAACATAACTGTAAATCTTAAGACAGTCACTAGCTTTCATTGTGGTAGAAGGGCTTAGAATAGTAATCTGATGGCACCAGCAGTGCTGAGAAACTGGTAAACAAATGGAATCAAAGCTTTTTTCTTTTTTTCTCTTGTGATTTTTGTTCTAGGGTGGGGATGAGTAATTCATTATGCCTTTTTTCTTATTTTCTTAATGCTTGGAATCGGCAATATTACATTGGAATAAACCAGTAAAGATGTTCTCCGTTAATCTTATTGATATCCAAATAGAAAGCCAAATCTTTTCTCTTTCACGTGGGCATAAGACCAGAGAAACTCCAATTATTGGTGTACCTGGATGGAATAGGATAAGCAAATAGAAGCTACTTATAACTGCTACAGTGATCTGTGCTGTCATGGTTTTGTAATTTTTGCTATTGGTATTCCACATCATGACATCATGTGAAGCACAGAGAAGAACTGCACGTCCCAGAGGACCTCATGGTCAGAGGAAAATATGTCATGGAAGTGATGCTTGATCTCTCTCACTGCCTGGCAGCAGGTGTGGGTGTGCTTCCAAGTCATGCATCTTCAGTTTCAAAGTAGGCTTCTCAGTCTTTGGGAAAACTCTCTATCTCTTATTTTACTTGATTTATTAGACTCAATTTCAATTAGATTGTATTATATTGTGTTATCTTGCATTCCGATATCATAATTAGTAAAATAAGTTTTCCTCCTTAGATTATTGCCGCTGCTGTTTGTTTCCTTGAGCCCATCTCCCTACCCCTTTCCCTTTTTCCCTTCCTGTTTTTTGGGGGGCCTACTGTCCCCTTGGCATGGACATAGATTGATCTAGATAACCCCGTGACATGTGCCTTTGCCCATTCAGGTGAAACCAGAGATTCCCAATCCCAAATGCTGGCTGGCCTGACCCATGTTTTGTTAATCTTATTTCCAGGTCAGAAGGCTTGTAAAGCTGCACTAGTGTATGGAAAACTTACTTCTGGTAAGCTGTTGAGAAGGCAGTTTAAATTATGGAAGGAAAATCTGAAAAGTGGGTCCCTGATCTGAAAGATGGTACCTTTCTTGCTTGGGGAGGGAGAATTCACAAACACGTGATGCCAGGCAAGGGCAAATCTGGAATAAGATGATCTTTGCTTGCAGTCTTTCCCTATGCAGTGTCTCCCATCTCCCTGTTGATGGGCAGGGATCTAAATGATGATTTAGTAATAGTATGTCAAACATATTCCAGTATGTTCCTTCCACTCAGTGCAGTGTGTGTTGTGAACTCGCCTCATCAGGATGTATTCACCCTGAACATTTTCACAGGCTGATGTGGGTTTGGCAACCATGCATTTTTTCTTTGGGGGCTGCTCTTGTCTTCATACCTCTGCAGTGTACCCACAAATACTGAAGGTTGAGGTGGTGGCACTACAGGCTCCGTCTAACCAAATTCAGATGTAAAATTGTAAAAGAGAGTTTTGTGCTCATGTCAAATTAAAGAATAGTGCTTTATTGTTTTCATAGACTCAAAGTCTGTGAGAACAGAAGAGGGTATTCACATGACAGTAATTTTAGGCAGTATTTGTGAGAGGTTTATTTTCCAGGCATCTCCAGACAGAGAACTGTAGTGAGGGCAGTATCTCCTTTGCTGTAGAGGGAGTATAGAGGACAGGTTTACAGTAAGTGTAAGTCTGTAGGCACTGTGAATGCTTTTGGATAAGCTAGTTCCCCCACTTGCATAACACATCTAATAGGATGTCCCTGGAATATTTATGGTTTGGAGTGGAATACATCTTTTACAAAGACATGTGGTTCAATTGAAAATAATAAGGCAATTTCCAGACTCTAAAATAAACAGGAGATTCATCACGTGTAATAATGTTGTTTGCATCTCCCCTCCCTGTTTTTCTTAGTAAATACAAACATATTTTTCCTGACTTACACATTCTATTTTGTAATAAGGCTTTAAAGAAAAGAGAGTGACCAAACTGCTTTATAAACAACCACTGAATATTTATGTATGTGGAAACTGTGTATTAAACACCTAATATTCCAGAAGAGGCCACCATCTTGCAAAGTTGTGCCTTTCCAGCCTCATAGATCTTGGAGCTAAGGTTACTATGTCTAAACTAGTCTAGATAGCTAACATGCAAGATACTGCACCTTTCAGTCAGTTGGCATCCAGGAGTGTGGATGTGTTGCCACTTGCAGTCTAGTAGTCATTGTACATCTGATCTGGTCTAAGTTTGACCAGATTCACAACCATGAGGTTGTGAAATAGACTCTAAACCTGACAGTTCGGCTCTTTCAGTCAAGTGTGTTCAATCACAGTGTTGCCGAGTTGAGTTGCTGGTTTTAAATAACATGAAAACTCTTGTCACTTCAAAAAGTAAGTTTAAGTGGCATAGATGAGGACTTTTCTAATGCTGCCACCATCCATGTAGCTGTGTAGTTAGTTGGCTTAAGAGTCTGGAATGAGCATGTGCAGCCTTGTATAAATTAGGGTTATTCCTGACTGCATACTGAAAACTGAGCAAGGCCTGCTAAGAATCTGAACATAGGCTTTTGTGGGGAAGGAAGAGTTGCTCTCTCTCCTGAGGAGTTGGAGCTTTTGCTGTTTGTGACATGGAGAAATGGGGGCTTGCCAATTAGAGTATCCTGCTGCTTGACCAGTGTGGTGAAGAGTTGGCATAGGAGGGCAGGCAGACAATGCATTGTACCATTTTCTTGCCTACAGTTACAAAATTCTGTTCCACTCTAACCTCTTCCTTCCATCTCACCTGACAGAAGGATCAACAAAGAAGTAAATAACCTTTGTTACTTAAAACTGTTGCTTGTTTTTCCAGGTATGCCCCAGTAAAGGTTTAGTTAACAGAATCAGTAGATTAGGGAGATTGTTCCTCCCAGTTATTGTTCCTTTTTCTGATGTTTCTGAATTCTTCCCTCCCTCACTGGAAACAAGCTTGTCCTTTGTTTGAACAATCAATTCACATCTGGTATGTGAGGGAATGTTTTGGCCTGATGTGTTCAGCAGAGCTGGCTTGGGTCTTTTTAGCTATTCAGTGTGATTAATTGTCCTACAGATGATGACAAGGGCCAGGTGCTTTGTGCCATTAGAAGGAAGGATACTGGGGACTCTGGTTTGCTGTCCCTACCATTATGGGGGAGATGTGCCTGTATGAGAGGGTAACCTGTCAGCAGCTTCCAGCTTGGTTTTCTAGAGCTTTGGAAAAGGCAGTGGAGGCGCTGGAGCTCACAATCTTTTTGCCATGTCTTTTTGCCTGCAGCTCTATTTAGACAATATCAGCTTTCCCAGTAGTTGGAGCTGGTCCATGTGTCCCTTTCTTCTGTTTGTTGCCTACTGGTTCAAGATGGCCCCGAGACACAAATGCAAGACTATGTGTTGTATTTGGTGGTAAGCATGTGTGAGCTTTATGCACCAGTGAAGTATTTGTAGCCTGAAAATGTCTGAGTGGGTACAGAGGGAGTGCTTTTCCAGTTTTGTGTACCATTTATAGTTTTAAGTGTCGTATTATGCAAGAACCTGTCATCACTTTTTGTGTCATAGGCTCTCCAGCAATGTTTTCCATGTGCAATACTGATGCACCCACACGCCTTTCCCCCCTTGTTTCACAGAAAACTGCATTCATTCTGCTTTGCCTTCTTGGGCTGTCAACACCCTGACACTGATTCAGCTCTTCATCTTTCATATCCTGGGACAGAGAATAAACAATATGTAGCCAACTTCAGTGCAAGCACTGAAAAACTGGAAAAAGAGGGCTTTCTGAAAAATAAAACCATAATAAACTGGTTGGTCTAGCCACTTGGTTTTGAAACTTTTTTGTTTGCTTTTGTTAAACACCCTCGTCTGGGGGGGGGGGGGGGGGGGGGGGGAAACAACAAAAATGAAAGGAAAGCCATTAATGATCTGTTTGGTAGTTTATTCTGATGTGTATTTCATTGTGACTTCTTATAACATGCAAGATGCATGGTGAAGCGGCAGCATGCACAGTGAAAGTCCGGCAGCTGCCATGTGTTGCCTGATACGCTGGAATTTAAGCCTTCTTAGCAACTGACTTTTCTTTTGCGCCTCTCTCAGTTCTCCACTCTGGGTTCTGAAACAGTTTTATAACAGCAGAAGAGTTCCCTCCTCTGGGATGAGGTCTCCAAGGGCAGTTCCCGGCCGAGCAGTGCCATCTGCCGAAAGTGGAAAGCACAGCCTGAGAGCTGCGGGTCTGGAAGCGCTGCTCCTTCAGAGCTGCAAAATGCTCTTTGTTTTGAGTTTACTTGAGGTTTGGGATTCGATCTCCTCTCGTGCAGTCCCTAAGATCAGCAGTATTGCTGAGACAAAAAGTTTCTGCCTGTTGCTGGTAGTGAAATCTGCTCTGAAGAGCCTTCAGGCTGTTGGCAAATTGTCACCTGCTCTGTTCTTTGTCTCATACTGACAAAGCAGCCTTGTTTTAGTTGAGATGTACAACTTGCTCTTTCCAATCAAGTGTGCTTAAGTATTAAATTCAGAAAATGTAGTCTTCCTGCTTCGTTAAAGGATTAATAAGGCACTGAGCTCTGAATGGACTGGTGGGGGGAAAATACACTCAGGATCCACTGTCAAGAAGGAAATAAAACAGCGGCTTTCCTGTAAGACGAGGCATTGGATGGCCTGTGTGCTCTAAACTCTCCGGAGCATGTTGGATGTTTTTGTTCTCTACAGTATAATTTTCATGTTGTATTCTCAAGTCGCAAAAGCTGTGTTTCTGTGTGGCCAGCAAAGCTAACATTTCCACTTTATGATATGATGCTCCTTTATCTTTGATGAAAAAATGGCTGTGGAGAACTTGATGTTTGCTTTTTAAATGAGTTGCTTGTCACAAAGTGGAGAGAGACCCTGGGAACATCTCTGTGTGCATTGCTTTGGGCAGATGGGAGCTAGAAGCTAGGGTTGGGCTTTTCCCTCCCTCTTTGACCACCTCTCTGCATGAATCCTCCACTAAGTCCCTATTTCTGCCCTGCAAGTCTTTATCATCCTGTTTCACTCCACCAATGTGAGGAAACCGACATCAAGGGAGGATCAGGCTGGGTGTTAGGAAAAGGTTCTTGACCAGAGGGTGGTCGGGCACAGGAGTAGGCTCCCCAGAGCAGTGTTCACGGCCCCAGGCTGTCGGAGATCAAGGAGTATTTGGACAAGGCTGTTCCTACTCGGGACATCCTTTGGCTGACGCTGTACGCCTAAGGCCGGGCTCCCCGCACTGCTGTCCCCGCAGGAGCTGCCCGGTAGCGAGACGGTGCTGTGGCGCTGTCCGTGGTCCTGAAGCGTTTAGAGCCTTCGACTGGCTCCCCACCCGCCGCTCCTTAAAGGCCAACCAACATTAAAAGGAGGCAGAATTATTATTTTACATTCTGCGGCTTAAATGTATAGTATTGTATAGAAATAGTATTAGAAACGCAGGTGTGTAGCACAAGCAGGATTTTAACGTGACTGGGTGAGCATATTTCACAGTGGTGAGTGTTGCTCGGGCTTGTATGAGAAACACGCAGCCAAGTGAGTGAGGGTTAAACTGGCATGATTAGGGTGACAAGGAATTAAGCAGGAGACCACGGATTGCATACTGTCTCTCTATATGACTTGCAAATTAGAATGGAAATTAAAAAGCTGGAAGACAGAGATCCCCACGCCTTGCAGACACGGACAACTGAGCAAAAGATTGTCTGCAACTGTCTCTCATTAAATGGTGTCAGGCTTTCCTTCCCCTGACCTTCACAGGTTGTTTACAGAAAGAGGGAGGTTTGATCTCCTCTTGGAGAGTGAGGTCACAGGGAGGCAAGAGACTGAGCCAAAGCTAGGCCTGAGATCAGCTCCAAGTTTACAGGCTCAGCAGAGCCCCTGCATCAGGTTGTTTTACCCAGCCCTGTCCAACAGGCAAGTTGTGATTCAGGGTTTGCTGAAGTCCCTGCTTTGCTGCAGGCTCGTGGAATTCATTCTGTGCCTGAATTGCCTCAAGTGCAGGAGGACGGCAGCCTTGCAGGAGCAGGGACCCGTCTGATAAAAAGTGGAAGCTATAAAGTATCCTGGAGACCAAGCTGGCACCCTCTGGGACCATGGGAGTGGAAGGGAAGTGGCAGTACAGTGTGAAGGGGGAAGAGCCCCGGCATCACAGATAAATATCTGAGTGCAGACAGGGAGGAAAACAGGACTGAGCTGGCAAGCCCCTCTTCTCCTAGAAACAGGATGGAAATCTGCCATTTCCTGTCCTTTCCTGGCCCATCTGGTGCCTGTATGTCCCACCCTGTCTTGTGGAGCCCTCAGGGAGTGGTTAGGGGCAACTGGGGAGGATTCTTTGGAAGCCCCCCTGGGCACCAGGGGCGTCCACCTCCATGTCCCCAGGGTGGTGGCATCTGAACATGTGCAAGGGTTGAGTGGGATGTGTTGGCTTTTCATGTTGGTTTCACAGTTGCGATCATTATTTTCTCCTCAGCTTGCGAGGGCTGAAGTTTCCCTTTATGGTCTTTAATGCCTGCCCCGCAAATCAATCCCACCTAGCAGACCTGATGAAAATGAAGGTGAGGCCAAGCAAACAGCAAACAAACAAAAGCCCTCCACACAGCCCTGGGTGGGCAGTGCCTGGTGAACGCCTCGAAACCTGCAGCGCCCTGCGGGAAACCTGCCCAGGGCAGTGGGGTGGGCTCTGTGGGGTTTCCTCAATGCAGCCTCTAAGTCGGGCAGTGCCTGCTATTGTTGTCTTTTAAGTCCCACTAATTTATCATGTTTTTCTAATGATGTTTTCTTTGGCTGTTCATGAGCTCTCTGGTGTTGCAGAGCATAGGGCTATTCCTGCTCTGCTTTCTTTTCTCTGCCACCCCCCCTTTCCCTCGCATTGATGTTCGTTTGCATATTACACAAACAAGATCAAAAGCAGCTTTCCCACCTCCGCCCACCCCATGCTGCATTTGTTTGGGGCTGAGTGGGGCTGGGCCGGGTGCTGCTACCCAGCGAAACCTGGGGGGAGGCCAAGTCTGTGAACCTGAAAGTGAGCCCTATTACGGCGTTATTTAAAGGTCTGATCATGTCAGGTATCCTACCGAAGAAAAATGTTAGGTCTGACAAAATGCTTATATTTTCCTGTGGTATTAATGAGAAGCTTGCCCTGGGCTATTTCCCCATCTCAGAGGGCAGCAGATGCAGAAAGTCCTTGGGGAGCAGATCTTTGAAATTTCATCAGCATTCATGGGTGACCTCGCCTTTTCAAGCACAATGATAGACATGATAAATCATCTTTACAACGAATTCTAATTATCCTCTATATGGCTGGGTTGCCTCTTGAAAAGCAGAATTCTAGCACTTTTCCTCATTGCTTCCAGGTTTCCAGGAGGGCATCAGAAGTCTCGTGCTGTCCTTCCCTGCCGTGGCACGCATTGCGTGACATTAGCCCTAAACCCATGAGTGTGCAGGAGTCAAACTACTCTATTAAGTTACACGCTTGCCTGTATTGAACTAAATTTAATTCCTTTCCTCTCTTACCCAATGAAATTATGTGGCATGGTGTAAGATAGGATTAGAAGTATATCATTATAGCAATTAATACTATAATGCCTCCATGATTAGTGTGCTACATTGAATTTCATGGATTTTTGCTCACTGTTGCCTAGATTTCCCTTGGGTCCTCTAGCCCAAACCATTGTATTCTTAGTAAATTAAATGTGAAATCACAGCAATATACTTAATAAATCCACAATCACCTGTATGGTACCTTAATGAACGAGTCCCGTGCAACCTGTGCAGCAGCACCTTGCAGCCTGGGATATTCACATCGGGATGAGCGGGGCTTTTCCACCACTGGGTTTCAACTGCCTGCTCCAGCCCCACTCTTCTGCTCAGAATCTCCCTGGCTGGCCCAAGGTAGTGGGACTGTGGAACCCCAGCACTGCCTGTCCCAGTGTAGGCGTAGTGGGAGGGTGTGAGATTTTGGCTCATGGAGAGAATGCTTAACTCCATGGTGATTTATCTGGGAGGATGGAGATGCATTGCAATGCAGTGTCCCCCACCCCATCTGAAGATGAGAATGGGGTTCCCTGCCCTGCTTGGCTCCCCCAGCTCAGGTGCTTCATGCCTTCCCTGCCTACCTTGGGGAGGGGTCTCTAAAGAGAAGCCAGTTTGAAGTGGCCCGGATGGAAATAGGTCATTTTAGAGGTAGGGTAATGGCTGTCTGGTTATCTTCAGCCAGGGCTCTGTGTCAGGGAGATAAGGTATTTATTAAGAGACCTGTTTTAATGCTTGGGGATCGCTTTCATTGGGCCCAAGAAAAATGGACTTTATCTAGTCCATTATTATGTACTGTCACCCTGCTGATGTTTTACTTTAGCTGCCTTGAATACAGGCTAATAACTTTTGCTTCAGCTGGCAAGACACCTGAAGGCAGCAGCCTGAGGTAATTTTCCCCCTTTTAGGGATAACTGAAGAGAGACATCCCTCACATTAAGGGTGAGGTTGAGATGCACATGGACTATTAATGCCTGATTCTCAGTGCCCATCTAAGAGCCAAACCTTCCTGAGGTCATTGCACAGAGCTGGGGAGCAGGGTCAGGGCAGGGTGGGAGAGGCAGAGCTCATGGGTAGGAGGGCAAGGGGCATAGAAGATCCCAGGTCCTCCTGGGGCCCATCCAGCATGGGGTGAATGTTTAAACTCACCATGGGCTACAGATGTGGGGAATGGGAGCAGATGCCTCCAAAGCAGGCAGTGAGTCACAGTTTTATCTGTTCTTGGAAGTTTCCTAGCCTCTTTCCACAATGCAGTGTCATGTGTTGCTTTGGGTTCTGGTGATGGGTCCATTTTATCTGTCCATTTTATCTTTATCTGGACAGTTGATGTCCATCTCGCCATTGTGCTTGTATTGTTTTTCCTCCTACTTTCCCCTTCTCAGCATGTTGGTGATGCAGCACCTTTCAAGTATGGTACATTGCAGGGGCAGAGATATATCCCACTTGCGAGGGGCAGAATGGTGGAGCTCAGGAGGGGGAGGAGACTTTGCACAGCAAGGTAGGAGGCAGGGATAGGGCTGGTCTGTGGGTGGGGAGGAGGCTGCACAAGGTGGGAGAGTGGCTGTGTCCCTGCAGACTTTATCCCAGGTGGGTTCAGGACCCAGCTGACATGCTGACACTAGTCTGAGATGTCTATGTTAGGAAGGGAGGCAGTAAGGAAGCTGGAGAAATCTGTACCCCTTTGCCATAAGCATCTCACTTCACTGCCTCTCTCCACCTTACCCCTGTCCCAGGACCCTTCTATGCTTGCTTGGGACACCTGGGTTCCACCTCCACTGTGCAAAGCTGCCTACTGAGCCCTCTTCTGTGTCTAATTCAGGGGCTGAAACCCCAGAACAGAGAATGTGATAGCTTTGGAGTGAAAAGATAATTTTGGTGTCCTTTTGTAGCCATAGAGCCTTCAGTTCTTCTCTTCTTACAGGACAAGGGGAAATGGCTTTAAACTAAAAGAGAGAAGACTAGAAATTCTTCATAGCGGGCAGTAAGGCCCTGGCACTGCTGCCCAGAGGGCTGTGTGTGCCCCATCCCTGGAGGTGCCCAAGGCCAGGCTGGATGGAGCTCTGAGCAGCCTGAGCTGGTGGGGGGCAGCCAGCTCACGGTAGGGGACTGAAATGCAGACATCGTTAAGGGTCCCTTCCAAACGAAGCCAATCTGTGAATCTATGATCCTCTCCGTCTTCCTCTGTTTCCACCCAGACGTGCCGGCAACAGCCTTGGGCTCACCCCGAGGCAGTGACAGCGGGAACCGGGCACGGGCTGGCACCCGCTCCCCGGAGACCCTACTAAACAGGCGATTGATCTGACTTTCACTGCCGGCGCTATGAAGCGGGATAATGCCTTTGTCAGGACGTGAGTTATTTGTTCAGCGGCAAAGTACACAGAAAGGGATTAAGGCGCTGAGCGGAGCGTGCCCCTCCGGGGGGCGGATACCCCGCTGGGTCCCGAACCACCTCCGGGGCGGACGCTCGGCCCCAGGCTGGGACCTGCGTGGGTACCCTGTGCGTAAAGCAGCGGGTCGGGGGTAGGAGGTGCGACCGGGGCTGCGACGCCCAAGTGGTGGCCGTGGGGCCTCGCCCTCCCCCAGGTGAGGAGCTCTCTTATATGTATAGCTTCCTAGAGGAGTGAAAGGCCCAACCCAGAGCTCCCTCAGGCTTTCCTTCCCCCTCCTACCACCCCCCTCATTCCCCTTCATTTAATTTCCCTTTATTCCTTTCCTTTTTATTTTATTTTTTATTTCCCCCTTTTTTCCTTCTTTTTTTTTTCCCTTTATTTTTTTCACGATCTTTTCTTCTTTTTCTCCCCTTTTTCCTACCTTCCCCCACCCCCCTTTTTGTCTTCCACCGTCTTTTTGTCTTCCTTTTTCCCCATTTTACCTCCTTTTTTATTTCTCTCTCTCTAACCCTAACACCTCCCCCCCCCCCCCCTTTTTATTCTTTTTTTTTTCCTTTCGTGCATGTGCATCTTTCCCCCTCCTAAGCTGCCCTCACCGGCAGCTCTTCCCTCCTTGCCCTTATCCCGGAGGAGGAGGAAGAGGAGGGGAAGGAGGAGGGAGAAAAAGCACACAGACCCGCCACCCTGAACCTCCCCCCCCCCCCCCCGTGCGGACGGGGCCGGCAGGCGGCTCTCAGCGCGGGCTCGGGGCCAGCGGGCGCGGGGAGCTGATGGCGGCCGGCGGCGGAGCCGCTCGCTGCCCGCCCCGCGCACCCAGCGCGGTGCCGGCGGGTCGCTGAGCGGGTCGCAGCTCCGCGCTCGTCAAGGCAAAGGTGCGCCGGGGGGGGAGGAGGGTTGTATAGAGCGGGGAGAGCGGCGGGGAGAGGCAGGGAGGTGCCCGGCTGCGCTCCCTCAGCCCCGCGGCGTGCATCCTCTCTCTCGGATGAAGGAGTAACGCACCCGCGTGTTTGGCTCCCCCCCACCCCTTCTTTTTTTTAAGGGGTGAGGGGTGTTGGCTGCTTTTCTTTTTCTTTTCTTTCTTTTCTTTCTTTCTTTCTTTCTTCTTTTTTTTTTTTTTCCTCCTTCCTCTCCGCCCTCCTCCCCCCCCCCCCAACACACACACACACACACACACACACACACACACACGCACGCACTCTTTCTGCATCCAAACACATCGCCTCCTCCCCAGGAGCCGGATATTTCCCACCCTCAAACTATGGCTTTTCCCAAACCTCCCGACGCGTCAACCGCCCCGAGGAGAAGCCCCGGGCTGCTGGAGATCGGCGCTCTGTGCTTGGACTCGGACATCATCCTTCGGCTTCAACCAGCCACCTCTGAGGCGCAAAACCAAGGTAAGGGCACCTCGGCCGGCTGGGGCGGAGGAGGGGCGGGGAGGGGAGGTTGAGGCGACGGCAAACTTCCAGCGGATCGAAGTTGGCGGCTCTGCGGGCTTTCAGCACCACGAACAGTGCGGGCGGCTCCGCGGAGGAGCGCGGGGGCACCGCGGTCCATCCAACCCGAGAACGTCTCGGATGGAGCGATGTGCGGGAGGCGCTCGGACACGAGAAATACCCCAAACTTTGTTACGGCTCCGGACAGCGGGACGCGGGTATCGCAGAGCTGTGCCGGGGGTGAACGCGGCCGCCCCCAACCCCCAGGGGCAGGCACCCGTTTCTGTGTTTTGGAGGGGGGGCTCTTCTAACACGTGGTCAGGAAAGTTTAAGCGGCGAGGTGATGTCTGATGGGGAGGGGTTGAAGATGTCTCTTGGGGAGGGGGGAATTAATCCGTAGCCCTGTACATTTTACCCCCAACTCCCCGTGCTGGGCGCCGCTCCCCGCAGCGCAATGCTGTGCTCCGGTCCCACCGCGCGTCACCGGGGTCGAACCGGGAGCCGAGCTCAGCAATGCGGTGCCGTGCTGCGGCCGGAAGGTGGCGGCATAGCCACAGCAACGGCGGAGCCGGGGAGGGACCGAGCCCCGCAGAGCGCCCGCCCGTCCCGGCTTTCTCCCCCCGCGCCGCCGCCATGGGGCAGCGGGACCGGGCTGCGGGAGGGGGGAGGAGTGGGAGACAGAAGCGCCTGTGGCTCTCTCTGGGGGAGAAAAACTTTAAGAAGAAGGGAAAAAAAGCTAAATACATGAACCGGAGCGGCAGCCAAGTAGACAATTAGCTGGGAGCGTTAATTTCCCCATCTGCCGGGTCAACAGTCGCGTGTAGCAACATCGCGGCGCCCCCGTCGAGCGGCTGCGGAGCCAGCCCAGGGAGGGCGGATGCGGTAGAAAGAAGGGGCAGCCCCGACACCTGCAGAGGAGCGACGGGACATCCCCCTCCCCTCCTCCCCCCCGAGCCTCGTTTGCCCCGACGCCTGCAGGGTTCCCCGATGCGGCAGCCGAATGGCACCCCGTCCCTTTCGCCCCGCTCCAGCGGAATTCGGGGCTGTCAGTGCACAACGCCCCGAGCACAGCGGTTTGGGACTGTCCCGTAGGGCCGCTATGAAAACATCACCCCCCTCACCTTCCAAACCCAACCCCAGCCCGCCCCACTTACCCCACCCCGCCCGGCCCCTCCTCCCCTGCCCGGAGAGCACTTTTGCAGCTTTTTTTCCGATGTGCTCCTGTGCTCCGGCTCCTTCTCCTTGCTGCCGTGGGGAGCTCACTACGCCTCTCTCTCCCGACCCAAACTTCACTCTATCTTCAGCATGGGAGGCAGCATCACCTAGCGCCGACCCCCGCCTTTCCCTCTGCCCACCATGGGCTCCTTGCTCCGCCGGGCACCGTGCCGCCCGTGGTAGCGGAGCGGGGCCGCGTCCTCACCCTCCAACATGAGCGCGGTGACCGGGAGGAGGGGGCCGGGGCTCGAACCCCGAGCTGAGGGGGTGAGTTGTGGGAGCGCCGCTGCCCGCGCGTGGGTTATTGTTTGATAACTTTTATTTATTTATTTCATTTTGCCGCGTCTTTATTTATTTATTTCCCTCCCCCCCCCCTGCGGGGCGGGTGGCTGAGGTGGGTGGGAGTGGTGCCGAGCTTTCCGCGATGCTCGGCGCTGAAGCTCTCTTTGCTCTCTCCGCAGGTGGCGGAGGGGAGCGCGGGGCGGGAGCTCTCCCCTCGGAAAAAACCTCCGTCCGTCGCCTCCTCCGCCGCCCCCGAGGAGGAGCGCTGCGCCCGCCGCCCGCCGCCCGAAGGAGCCGGGTCCGCCGCCGTCGGGAGCGAAACGCGGCCGCTGGAGCGGGCGGCGGCCGGGGGTTGGTGCCGGAGCTGCCAGGCGCAGCTGGTCGAGCTGAGGAGGCAGGCGGCCAGGTTGGCTGCAGGCGGCTGCCCGCCCAACGCCCCGCCGGTAAGTGGGGGCTGCCGGCTACGGGAGGGGAGAGAAGGGAGGGGGCAAACTCGGTCCCGGAGCGTGCAGGTGTGTGCCCCGCGGATATGGCACCCCCGGCGCTTTGCGGAGCGGGAGGGCGCTGCAAAAGTTTCAGGGTTCGCAGGCGTTGGTTTATCGGAAAGTGCCGCTGCGTGCTCAACGTTCGGGTACCGCTGTCGGGATAAAGAAACTGAAATAAGAACTGACTTTGAAGGGGGCTGCGGGGCCGGGCTTTCTCCGCACTGCCCCGTTTGTGGGAGCGCACTGAGGCTGCCGGGGGCTCAGCTCGGCTCCTCCTCCCGAGGGGGACGTGAAACGTGGCTGACCTTCCCCCCTCCCCTCCCTGTGCCCCCATACACATCCCGCTGTGGTGGTGGTCGGGCGGAAGCCGGAGCGGAGCTTTGTGGAGCTCTCGCTGCCCGGTGCTCCTCGGGTTCCTGAGGTCCCGGGGTCACTCAGGGTGGTTTCCCTCGAGTCTGTGCCCCGTGGTGACTCTTCAGTGAGTGGATAAAGTGCAGGAGTGCTCCTGAGGTGCCCAGATGTGCACTGTTCTTCTTTCTGTGTTGTTGTCTATCAGAGATCTTTGTGATTGCTTCTAGTCTCACTTCCTTAAATAACTGTGTGAAACAAAGGTGATACAGGTGGAAAAACGCTGAGCTTTGGGACCTGGGGAGACCCTTGGAGTTCACTGATAGGGCAAAATGCAGTAGAAGACCCCCAGGTTCTGTTTCAGGGCACCAAAAACCCATGTTGGGTTTTTGATAACGTTTGGCAGAGAGGCATTGTTTTCTAAACAATGCTTATCTGGATGGCTGCAAGAATTGGGGGGGGGAGAGGGGGGAGGGTCTGGAGAGGAAGCCAAACCCTATTGACCTTCATTTTCATTCAAAGAGTTCCTGTATGATCTACAGCATTCCCATTGAATCTAAATATAGTTTTGTTTGCAAGTGCATTGTGGAGCAGTGTCAGCAACGTTTGTGTTCTCAGGCCTGGCCCCAAACACTTTGAAATTAACAGTGAGTCCCTGTGCCGACCAATTGGATCAATTTTGAGCTCCTCTTCTGCAGCATAAAGGTCTCGGATTGGGATCATCAGACCTTTTGTTTCATGGGTGGTTTAATTCCCACTATGAGATCCATTTGATAGGGCTGGAGCAGGGTGCACACAACCCAATTCCCATCACTGCAATGGGACCCATCCCTGATGGGATGAGTTGTGTGGGGAAGGACCAGGCCAGGTGTGTGGGGAGCAAAGGGCTGTGTCTGTGTGGTCCTTTCCCTCCGGTCCTTCATAAGCACTCGATGATGGGTGAATGAATGAGTGAATCCCGCTTTTCTGCAGCGTGCCTAGGAAAGCAATAAGAGAGCCATCATCACAGTGCTGGAACCTTGACAGGCTTAGTCACGGAGTCACGGGTAGCTGGGGGGTTACTGGGTGAGCAGCATACTGATACTTGGGTTCTTTTAAAACTAAGTTGTCCAGCATGCATGAGACCTTTGGCCTTAATTTGAAAGCTCAGAGGCCCCTCACCCGGGCAGTGAGCTGCTCCTAGGGTAGGAAGATGCAGCAAGCAACCCCACTTGCTGCCTTCTGCCCTGCAGATAGCAGGAGATACCCAGCAGAGGTTGGGGTGCTCAGCTGCAGCTTGTTGGCCATGCAGTGGGAATCTGATGCAATAAGCTGGCAGGCTGAGCACACTGTAATGTTTGTGCCAGAAAGGCAGCTTGCATTTTTTTCCCCCCCTTCTTTCTTTCTTGTTTAATTATATAACAAGACATCTGAAAATGCAGCTCTTCCCTCTGAGTTTCGTGCCTGTACAGTAAAGGTCCAAAGAGTTTCTCCTGATGCACTGTTAGAGGAAGAAGCAGCTCCCTGATGAATGAATGCAGGAGGCTGCTGTTGGGAGCAGGCTGCTCTCACAGCCCTGTCCTTTGCTGTCGCAGTGAAGGGATCTTTCAGCACAGGTTGAGAAAGATTTCCACACCTGGTTTAAAGCCCTTTGGAAAGGTGGGTGGGAGCCTGGGAGATGAAAGAAGGGCCAGTTTCCTGCTGTTGATATCTGTGCTGATGAAAGGGAGCAGTTGTATTCTTCTGCGTGGGGCAGCTGACAGGGGATTGAATTCACATTAGAATAAAAAACCAAGGCACTGTTTGCAGTCTGCGGGGATAACAGATCTAATTGCTTGGGAGGGCGGTGATTCATCGTTTGTGTGTTGCTGTCCTTTCAATTAGACTTATTTAAAATATATAAATAATGTAAAGTTTCGGTGCTCAGATGATGTGCATTGATTACAGAATGCTGTTCGTTGTTTGGGGCTTTTTCAAGTTCTCCAAATCTCTGTTGACAAACGATATAGAGATAGACCTCTTTGCTTATGTTACAACTCCTTTGCACTTCTCCTAAATATAGGATTTATTGCACCCCCATGCTGCCGATTCCCTTCTTTTTGCTGCTGCTGTCTTTACGGTTCGCTGCCACAGTGAGGCTGTGAGCGAATCAGAATCAGCAAGGATGAGGAGGGTGGGGGGGGGAAAGAAAACAACAAAGTTCAATCTGAAAGTACCACAAATTGGCGTTTGGGTGTTGCAGCATCAGTTGCTGGGCTGTGCACTGAACAAGTGGAGGAGGAGGAGAAAAAAAAAGAAAGAAAGGTGCTTCATTTTATCCTTAATTAAAAGTTTTGCATGTGCCTTGCAGGCCGTGTCCCTGGGGAGCTGTAATGGGCTCCTGAGGCTCCTGAGTGCCTGGAAGCTGCTGCTGTTGGCAGCCTGGAGAGGTGGGTTGGTGGTCCCTGCCTGGCTGGCAAAGAGCCCCGGAAGCCACCCCGACAATTACCGCTAATTGGCATCATGGTTGGCAGTTTCACAAGAGAGGCTGAGGACTGAATGGAGCTGTGGATTAAATTAGTAATAATAATACTTAGCACCTAAAATCATCTTCCCAGTCCTTCACCAAGTGCTAATTAATTAATTTGCACGGTGCCCCTGCTCAGTAAACCTGAACGAGTTGTCATGTCCAGAGAGGTGTGTGTGGGAACGAGGAGTGCCCCCCCAGGGAAGGGATGGACAGGGATGGCGCGTGGTGTACGATGAGCTGAGTAACAACCATACCCAGTTCTACTGAAATAGGAGTTTGTCATTGGGACATTGTCAGGAGGCCAAGATGAGAGGAAGTTTTCTTTGGAAGCAGTCAGCAGACAACTGTGTGTCCCTCCCAGCCCAAGAATGACACTGTTTCATCTGTCCCCAGCCCATGCAGTTTGTGCTGTGCACTGCAGGCACTATGGGATGGGAAGACATGAGCTCTGCATTATCATGAGTTCAGCTGAGTTCTCACTGTCCTACTTTCCAGGAGCTGCTGTTTTTCTGTACTGGGGTCCCTCTTGCATTACCTTCACTGTGTGCTCTATGGAGCATGCTACTGAAATGCTCCAGGAGTGTTTGGGAGATGAAGGAGTGGTGTGTGCCCTTGGGATGGAGAGTGCTTTTCCTGATACATATTGCCCCGTGACCCCTGTATTCCCAGCCAACCCAGTATGCCATGGCTGGATACAAAGAGGTGTTTTACCAGTCCTGCTCTGGAGTGCTGGTGACTGGGATGGTTCATGCCCTTGGTTGCTAATGAACCATGAATCATCTGATTCTGGCTCACCATGCCCTCAGCATTCTCTGTGTTCATAGAATAATACTTGGACTTTTTGGAGCTGGAGGAGACCCTTAAAGGCCATCCAGTCCAACTCCCTGCAGTGAGCAGGGACACCCACAGCTTCATCAGATGCTCACAGCTCCATCCAGCCTTACCTTGGCTGTCTGCAGGGATGGGGCAGCCACCATTTCTCAGGGCAACCTGTGCCAGTGCCTCACCAATTTTATTGTAAAAAATGTCTTCCTTCCAGTCTAAATCCCCTCCTTTTTTGGTTTTAAACCATTGTCATGTCACAACAGACCCTGCTAAAGAGTCTTCCTCCTTCCTTCTTACAGCCCCCCCTTTAGACACTGAAACACTCTCAGCTCTCCCCAGAGCCTTCTCTTCACCAGGGTGAGCAGCCCCATCTCTCTTAGCTTGTTCTTGGAGGAGAGATGTTCCATCCCTTGGTGTTTGTATTACTTGGGTTGAGCTGGAGGAACCTGCTGTCTTGAGGAAGGGGAGTCCCAAGAGGCTTCAGGCATGCAGCCATGATGCTGGGCTGCCTCCCACCACACCTGCTGCTTCCCACATCCATGGGTACACCTGTGTGATGCTGATGGCATTACTCAAACAGGAAACAAAGAACAAAGTTTTGGGAACAGCATGCGCTTCCCTGTGGGTTTCTCATTCATGCTAAATAACCCAATGTATTTCCACCAGCAGCAGAGCTCAGGAAGGATGGTTTAGTTGGATGAGTGTGTCAGTCACCTTCTTGGCTCTCCTTTTGCCCAGGTGTTTCTTTGTGTTGCTGGTGACTTGAAAAGAGGGAGCAGTGCCTTTTGGAGATGCACACGTGCTGACAGTGAGCTAATATTCCCTGGCAACTTGTCTGCTGAACCAGTACCAGGCTGTTCCTGCATAGCTCCTCTCATTCTGGAAATTATGGGCACTTGCTCTGAGTCTCCCACCTCAATTACAGATCATTTGACAGGTTCTTAAGCTGTAGGAGAAGCCTGAAAGACCTGAGTCTTGGCCAATCTCAGTGTCCTCCCTAATCAAAGGGCTGTTTTTCTTTCCATAGGAGGCTTTATGTAACCAGGCTGACATGGATAAGGGATGCTAAGCAGAACTGTCTTATACTTCTGCAGAGTAATTGAGTTTTCAGGGCTCTTTACAAGCACTGAGTGCACCTTAGAATGTTCCGTATTTAACATTTCAAAAAGTACATAAGCGGAAAAGTAAAGTCTGAGTTAATAAATACGAAACTACGGGGCATTTTTAAAGATGCACTTTTAATATTAAATTTTGCAAGAGAGGCTCTTGCAGGGACTTGGCTGCAGAGTGCTTGGGGCTATAAGCTCAGATGCAGATTGCAGGTACTGTGCAGTCTAATAACAGGGTTAGTGACAACACCATGTCAGATATGTTGACACGAGCCGTTCACTTGTTTCAGTCTGTGCAGCAGCCCTCATGCTGTAGGGCAGGCTGTGGAACCTAACTGTAATGTGTTTGCTTTAGACATTTAGGATTTCCAAGCATGCCCTTTTAAAATGCAGGTGAGTAGGATTATCCTGCAGTCAGGATGCCTGAGGCCACAGACCTTCTCGCTGGGGGATCTGCAGAGGGGGAGCAGGGCTTGCGCAATTAGCTGGAGGTGCTGCGGTCTCCAGCTAGCTGGGGGTAATTAGTATTGCTGTGGCTAATGCCTTCAGCACCCTGCCCTATTAGGGGAAAGGGAGGAAACACATAAACCATTTCAAAATCCCAGGGGGTGGAAAAGAGCATCTGCTGCTAACATCTGAGGTTACTTTGAACCTGTTGAAATATGTAGTTGCTGCTTTATTGTTTTTGCCAAGAGTTTCCACCTACAGTGATCCCAGCCTCTGGCTTGTTTGCAGGGAGGTTATAGGAGGCAGCAGTCATCCTCCTCTCCCATGGCCCACAGCAGCTGATAGCAGCTGCTCTTCTGGGCCTGATAGTGCCAGGGAATGGCTGGAGCCAATGGGGGATTTGGCTTTCTCAACAGCAGAATTGTCTGCTGAGTGTAGATGGCTGCTTGGGTTTCCTGCTACCTGGGTACTTCACAGCTGAGTCTCCCTCCCTAGTGGTGATGAAGAGCTGTCTGAATGTGGTCTGGGGCAACCTCCTCTAGGTGTTCCTCCTTGAGCAGGGGTTGGACCAGATGGATGCAGAGGTTCCTTCCAAGCTCAACCATTCTGTTGGTCTTCACTTTGTGGATACAAATCCTGTTTCCCACTGTGAAGATGCTGATGTAGGGAAGAACCAGCTCTGCTTTGAGTAGAGGAGGAAAATCTATATGAAATTGCAAGTTTGTGGAGGACTTTTCTCTGATGATGCTGTTACCTTTGTCAAAGTTGGATTGCTTTCATGAACTACGTCTGTTTGGATATTAATCACAGCAAATGTGGCAAGCTGCTGTAAAACTGAGAGTATCACATCCCCTTTTATGTATGTATTTATGTATTTACTTACTGGAAATCTATGAAATTTGATTTGTCTGAATTCGCCTCTGACCTCAGACCTGCAGCACTGGAATAACTGTTTTGTACTTACATTTCATGTATAGCCACTAATGAAAAACACCTTCAGGAAGGTGAGAGTTCTGTCTGTGTTACTGGCCATGCACTCAATCAGGATCGGGTTGACTTTTTATGCAAGTGTCTACTGGCTCTGCATAGTGTTTCAAATGGGTACCTGAGGTAACTTGGACCTTACTTTTATGAGAATTAAGTCTTCTGCTGCTGCCTTTGCCATTGGAGGAATTGTTCAGGCACTGGGTAGGGATGCAAGTAGTGATAATCTGTGAAGAAAATTGCCAGTTCTCGTGGAAAGGAGTGGTAAGGCCATAGAAAGTGCTGCAGAGGATGTCTGGGCAAAGTGGAGCCTGCTTAAGTAGCGGGTATCAGATCAGCTTGGGGAGCGTGGATTAAAGCAGTACCAATGGCATCTAAAAGGGGCTTATCTTCAGGCTGTGCTGTGATCCCTGTGATGAAACCAGAAAGCTGCCTTGAGGAAATGGGGTGTGCCCCTGCAGTACATCAGGAGTGCTTCAGTGGCTTCAGTCCCCCCTTCCACTGTTGAAGTTCGTGCCAAAGTGTGTTACTTATTAGCTTTCATTTGAAATGTTTTGGTTTGAAATGGGGGGGAAAAAAAAAAAGATAAGTTAGTACAGAAATCCAAGAGCAAGGCTTCAAATGATTATCCCAAGCCAAGGGTGGGGCTAATGTTTCTTTGCAGAAGCAACGTATTCTGTAGGATAAGTTGAAGTGAATGCAAGCTTCTGCTGTATGGTTCTTTGCACTGACCGCTTTGCTTTGAAGCTGCGTGAACTTTGAGGGCGTAACTGGCAGATGTTCATTTTCATGCTGGAGAAAGAATGTTTAGCTGGTATAAATAAACCCACCTATTTTAGGCAGCGTAATGCCATTGTTGCAAGTTTGTTTCATCACTACCAGTCTGACTGTTGTATGCATCACTCAAATGTCGGGTGAATCAGCGGAATCTCAGCACTTGATCACACACACACACACAAAAAAAGGCTTAGGTGCACACAATTATCCTTCTTTCTGAGTCAGGCCTTAAAAATCAGTCTTTGATCAGCATTCCTGGAATTTGGCAGACTGCTCTCAGCTTCTGCTGGGGTTGGGCCAGCGTTACCATATGTCAATACCTGTGCAGCATTGATTGAAATGTTGGGCAGCTGTAGGAAAATGATCAATTTTCATTTAGCTCTTAGCAAATCTTCCCCAGCTATTGCTGAGGGATTTTGCACTGCTGGGTGAATAGGGTGGGAAGTGTTCTGTACAGCTCTGAAATGTGATACTTCTGGCTAGGCTTGGCATTGACTGGCTTTCAGTACTAACAGCTACGGTGAAGTATTAGTCCTAGTTCTCACAGCTTTCAAAAGATAATGTTTAAATGTATTTCGTACTATTACCACAACAGGCAACTTGTTACAGCGTGGTTTGTGTTGCTGTCAGAGTGTGTAGATTGATCAGGGCTGATTACGTTGCAAATGGGCAGCGTTTGGCTTTGTGCTTCAAGTCATTTGAGAAGTTAGATGTACTCAGTCTGCATTGTACTCTATTGCCTTGTGTTGTTCTTACCGTATTGTTTGTGGTAGCATGTATTTATTCCTTTTAGCATTGCTGTCATTCTCAGAGTACAGCAGTTTCCTACAGCTTTTGTGCAGTTTTATCAAATAAAAGGTTTTTTTCATGGTTTGTCTGCTGCTTTTCCAGTCTTGACTGCTGAGCAGCTCAGAGGTGACGGCTGTGCTTGTAGTCCATCCTGTGATGCTGCTCGGTGTTTGGAGGTCAGCCTGCAGGGGTGGCTGAGGTCAGCGGCACCATTGCAGGACTAGTGGGTTATATCCCATTCTCATCCCATAGCAGTCAATGGCAGCTGCTGTTACCCACAGGCTGCATGCTGGCTCCTGGAACTCTGGGATCATAGAATCATGGAATAGTTGGGTTAGAAGGGACCAACCATTTCCAGTGGGCTGGCAAACCCCCACCAGCTCAGGCTGCCCAGGGCCCCATCCAAACTGGCCTTGGGGCACCTCAAGGGATGGGGCACCCGCAGCTCTATGGGCAGCAGTGCCAAGCCCTCACTGTCCTCTAAGCAGAGTTTCTTCCTAGGATATAATCTAAACCTCCCTCCTTTAGTTTGAAGCCCTTATGCCTTGTCCTATCATTATCAAACCATGTAAGAAGTTGGTCTCTGTCTGGTTTATAAGCTCCCTTTAAATACTGAAAGGCCACAAAAGGATGTGGAAGTCTTAAGAACTGTCTGGAATATAAAAACATATGCATTGCTCCTATGATCAGGAAATCTGGCCATCCTTGTTTTAGTTCCTTTACTGCTTTTTGGTCAGCTGTAGAAGGACTGGGCTCTCCTGCTTGGAGCATTCAGCTCTTCCCTCAGTAGCATTTGGGTTCTCTAAGAGTGCCTCTGGATGAAACATGCTGGTGTTACAACTCACCCTTCTCTTTAATACCATACAGTCTGGAGCGTGTGGTGTAAAAGCAACTGCTTGTATCTACTGCCCAGCTGTGGCCAGGCTACAGCAAACCATGGCATGCTTCCCAGGAGGAAGAGTGGCTAAGAGCCAAGCCTTATAAATGTGCTTTGTCTGTGGAGTCCTTAGTAGATGCTGGTGTGGAAGTGGCTCCAGAAGCCAAGACTGCTGAGAGGCCTGGGCAACCCGGCACTGGCCCAGACTGGGCACATCCCTTCATGGCCTGTTTTGTGAAAGTAAATGATTTTCAGCTGCCGTAAATAGTCAGTAAAAGTCGAATGGATTTGGTGTGTGTTCAGCAGATAAAGCTTCACTAGTGATGCCAGAGCTCATAGCATCCAAATGACTGAAACAATGATAGGGAAACAGTTGAGTAAGCTAATCCCTGGCAGCCAGGGTGAGAGGGATGTTGATTTCCATGTGCAGTGTTCTTCAAATAAATGGGAAGAGAATGCTAACCTCTTTCAATGCTGTGCTCTTGTTGCATTGCTAGAGCAGCAGAGTTGTGTTGGTGTTTTGGCCTGGATTTAGTAAAATTGAATGGACTGAGGTGTTATTTGAGAAGTGTTGGCTGTGTCGTGATAATGGATCACGTGTGTGTTGTTGAGACTTAACTTTATGAATCCAAGAAGAAACCAAGCTGAATCTATGATGTAGACATCACATAATCCCCAGGTGTATGTCCTATTGCTGGGGCATTGTGAGGAAGAGAGATGTTCCCATACCTGCTTGGCCTGGACCATCCAGTCCTTATGAAGCAGTCACCAGTGATGAAAAACTACAAAACGTATAAGAACTGTAGTAGAGATCCATAATGGCCTTTGAAAGATGAGGTGAGGCAGAGGTGTGTTCGACAGTCGCTTCAGGGCAACATCAGTGCTCCTTTCCCCAGTAGGTGTGCAGATGGGAGGGCTGGTTTTCCCAGGTGGCGCCTTTGGAAGTTTCTTAGCATTAATATGGACTACATGGGCATTGCAGAGCTCTTGTAAGCTGTCTTGAAAACTATGCTGTGGGTGAAACGTGGGCCAGGATTTGGCCCATAACTATTTTGCCTGTAGCTTGTAATTAAATATAAAGCTAAACTCAGAATCCCCAATTAAAGTGTTCGTGTGTTAGTGTAGCTTGTGTAACTGAATGCAGAAGTGAGCAGTTCTGCTGTCTTCTGCTGAAGATTTTGTTGCAAAGAAAAGAGAGTATATTTGACGTTCCTCCAACGAGCTCTCACAGGGGTAATTTTGTGTGGATGATTGAGAGGCGTGGAAACACTGTGAGATATTGTCCTTCTGTGGGTTTTGTAAAGAGGAGATACAGTTGAAGTAATTTATAATACACTGAGTCTCAGCAGTCTGCTAAGAGAGCTTCCTTAGGCAATTACCTGTAAGAATAAAATAAAAATCATTTATTATTGATAATTACATATTAAGAAATATTTCTTCTGGTATTGTTAATTTTTTATTTGTAGGCTCCAAAGGAGCGTAGAGTAACCCAAGTGTGGTTGGGGAAGAAAAATATGAGTTAAAGCATTAAAGTTTACATATTTTGCTTTTGATGGATTTATGGTTTTTAATTACACCTTCATGTCTTACATTGGGATCCCTGAGGGCCCTTTCTGAATTTTATGCTTGCACTCTTGTTGTAACTATGAGATGCTTTAACCTGCTGCCTTGTGCATTCCTACTGCTGCTCGACTGACCTCTGGTGAAGTTACTTTTTATTCCAGTTTAAGATCTCGGAGCCAAACAAAGAGCAAAAAAATGTTTGAGTGATTTAGACTTTCTCGAGCCAATATGTTGTACTTGTGAATCTCAGCCTATGAATGGGTTTCTCTTTTTCTGTGTGGAAGAATGGGCTTTGTGCTCATTTGCTGGTTTGTTGAGGAGCTTATGGCCCCAGCTTATGGACTTCTTGTATTTTGGCTGTTTGGCAGTGAAAAGCAGTCCCGTCTTTGCTAACAACCCTTTGAGGAGCCATGGCTGGGTTTGAGGAATAGCATCTTCAACAACATGTAATCATGCATCTGGCAGCAGGTCTCTTCCATCTTTGGATAAATACAGCAGTGGATTCTCATCTCACAACGGTTTTGCAGCATGGTTCATTTATTGGAAATGGAATTGGAAGCCTGTGTTAACAGGTGGAAAATGAAACCTATTGGCTCTGTGTGTTTTCTGTTGATTTACACCAGCGAAACAGTGTTGGATCAGTGTGTGTATTTCAAATTCATTTCTCTATGTCCTATTCATGTTTCCATTCAGTGGGAATATGACTATCTGTGTTGAGGAGTGGGGTGCCAGGATCTGTTTGGTGCGACTCAGACGTAGCTTATCCAAATCTAACAGCAGTTTATCTAAGAGACAAACAACTCTGACTGATGATACTCAAACGTTCCAAAAGATATTTGCCTGTGGACTGACTCTGAACATGAATATTCCACCCAACCTCTGGCATTTGAAAGCGACCAAAAGAAGAGGGCAACAGTCTTGCCTTTGGGAAAGCAAGGACACCTGAAGAACAGAGTTTATGCTGCACCAGCACTACGGTATCTGAGGCCCTTTTCTTAAGCTTGTATTATATGTCCTTATTATTCTGGTCATGACCTCTCTTAAGTGCATGTAGCCCAAGAGCAAAATAGCTCTGATTTGTACTATAAGACTTTAGTTGGATTGCAGCATCCTTCTGCCAAGTCTCTTGATAACATGGAAGATGTGTTACATGCAGCGCTGGCTTTTCTGACCCACCCCAGCTTCTTCACTCAACTTTTCATTACTGTGATAGGACTTGACACTTGTAGGATTGGGTGCAATGAAATGTAGACAGGAAAAGAACTGCAATGCAGAATAGTGGTAAACACTTGACCCTGGGAGGAGAACACAAGTGAGAATGCAAAAGCACTGTTGCCTGAGGTGACGCTTTGGAACATTGTTACTTTTCTGTGTTTTATTTTGGTAGTTTTCATTTCAGTTCCTCTCGTTAGTCCAAGTTTGATCTGATTTTCTCTCTTCTTGCCACTTGAACAACAGCCCTGTTTGCCAGTGTTGGGCATCTGTTCTTCCAGTATTTAAAAGGACATTATGAACAGGAAGGAAATCAACTTTTTACAAGGGTAGATAGTGATAGGACAAGGGGGAATGGTTTTAAGCTCGGGGAGAGAAGGTTTAGATTAGATGTCAGGGGAAAGTTCTTCACATTGGAAGTGGTGAGGTGCTGGAACAGCTGCTTAGAGAGGCTGTGGACGCCCCATCCCTGGAGGTGTTCAAGACCGGGTTGGATGGAGCCCTGGGCAGCCCGGTCTACTACCAGATCTGGAGGTTGGTGGCCCTGCCTGTGGCAGGGGGATTAGAACCTGGTGATCCTTGGAGTCCCTTCTAACTCAAGCCATTCTGTGATTCCTTTCTAACGGCTGTGGTCCTGCTTCCTGTGGAAGCAGTGAGAGACAGGTCTGGTACAGAAGGTTGTCTCATTAAGCTTAAGGGTACAGAAGCAGCTTATCCACATCTAAAGGAGTGAGCTGAAAATGTCTCTGATTATTCAACAGCAACAAAAGTAGATCTGCTGAGTGGAAAAGCTGCCTCTTTCTATGCTTTGACAAGATCCTTTAAGTCTGTGTAAGAGCAAAGAGTTAAGGTAATCCTGATTTTTTCACAGAGGAGTTACCCAGGAGTCTTGTAGCTCAGCTGAATACAATGCAGGAGTGTCACCACTGTGAGATTAGAATAAGCTTCATTATCTTCAAAGAATGTTTACTTAATGGTTTGGAAGCACTGTTTGTAGGTAGAGGTAGGAAATATCCTCAGGCAGAGAGGCGCTGATAGCATTGAAGTGAGCAGTAGTGTTTCTCCTGCATCCTTGCATCACATGTGCTTCTCCCAGCCTTCTTGGCTGCCTGCCTGTGCTCTCGTGTGCCGTTGGTATGGAGGTCTTCAAGAGATTGCCAAGGTAGTTTTGGGTGCTCAGCACTGAATCCAAGCAGTATTTTTGCAGCTTTTGGATTACTTCTTTCTGCATCCTACTATCCCTGGCCTTTTACACGGCCACATATATTTGGTCAGCCTTTAGCCTTTGGATTGCTTTTTTGTTTGTTTGTTTGCCTGTAACGTTCTTCCAGCTTTCTGTTAATTTTTAGGGCAGATGTGCTTGCAGGGTGCCTTCTGAAAGCGTATCCCTGAGTAGCCACAGGACGTTTGTCTGAGGAATGATGGGGCAGTGCAGAAGGGAGCTGGGTGTGCTGCTTCTCAGCATGGGGCTATCAGTGGCACGTCCAGTGCTGTGATGGATGCTGGATGTGTCACAGTGTGTCACTGGCTCTGCTGGGAACCACATTCTATCAGGGGAAGGATCATGGTGATAAACATCCCTTTCCAAAACCCCAGTGTGGTAATGAGCTGAGGAATCAATTTCTGCTGTTGTTTGTGCAATATTACTTGTATTTTTCTTATAAACGTACATCCAGTTTTCTTTAAAATACTGGTCAGAAATATTTTAAAATCTCAGAATTTCAGGTATTCCAGCTGTCACTTGTAATCATATGGAAGACAATATGTGGTTGGTTTAGGTTTCTGGAGGCCACTTGTGCAGGACTTGGATCTTTTCTGTCTTTCCATCTTCAGAGTCCCTTCTGATGGCAGTGAAGTTGCTTCTAATCTCCAGTACAAAAGAAAAGACTGTTTGGTAAAGACTGCATGAAATTTAATTTGCAACCCACTGGGATACGTAAACATGTCCCACATGCAAATATTTGGCTCTTCCATTTTTCTCACGAGAACTTTACTGTAAAACTGGTCTTTAAAGCAAATTTGTGCCTCCTTGGCTTTATTTTGAAGACAAAGCAGAGATGCAGTGTTCTAGGCAGATATATTTTTGTTCCCAGCTGTTTTGAATGTTCATTTCATGTTAAGTCTTTGTTCAAACCAGTCCTATGTCATTAATGACTCTGGAGTAAGTAGGTATGCAGAGCTGGAGGAAATCCTGTTTTATATGTTCCTATTCTAGGAGAGCCTCAGAAAGACTAACAATAATGCCGCTTGGTGAGGTAATGGGTAAACATAGTAAGAAATAAAAACGTGCTTACTCCTTGCTGAGGCAGAAAAATAGCTTATAAAGCACAATGTTGTCTTTGATACGTGTAGATAATCTGACCTGCTGCAGTCTGTGGATTAAGACGTGAGCTGCAGCAACTGGAACAGCTTCTTATGAAGAACCTGTCCCTCTGGTTGTAAAGGAGTTGTCAGCAAATGCAAATGAGAATGAAAAAGAAGTGGGAGCCCAGTCATAACCCAGTGAAGCCTCTTTAAAGGCTTGCCTTCAGTGGTCAGTTGATTTCTGTGGGAGGTGGAGGGCTACGTTATGCTGCTCAGCACTGTGTGTTCTCATGAGTCCAATGCAGGCCCCCATTTCCAGTGATGGGTGGGCAATACTCAACCAGGCTCTGGTGATGTGCAGGTTTGTAGCATTTTGTGTTCCTTTCAAGAAGCTGTGGGAAAGGGAAAATAAAGGCATCCCTCAGCTTTTCCTTCCTTTTGCCGAGTGCAATTTAGTAGGAGAGATGTATTTGTTTTCATGAAGCATTTTCATGGGAGGGCAAATTTCTTCATCGGGTTTTTAAGGAAGTCAGAGCTGGGTTTAAAGCTTTTTGATCTTGGTCAGTATGTAGAAAAACAGGATGAGATTTGGTTGCACTTTTGGGAAACCTACCTTTTAAAATTGTTTATTCTTAAATCATTAAATCATGTATATATATATTTGTTGTTGTTTTTCTTCTTGAGCCAGATTCTGTAGCATCATGAGTACAGTGGAACATCCTGCCTCCAGCCTACTGGCGCTGTCTGTGCTACGGACTTCCCTAGGGGCTAGGGCAAGTCAACTAGCATTACAGTTTTAGATGCACTTACCCATTTAGCATATGCATTTTTCTCAGCATGCGATTATGGGCTGGTGAATTGCTGCGTGTATACCAGGTCTCTCCAGCTGGTGCTCCTTATATATGCATCATTTTTTATGTGCATTGCTCTGGTGCATACACTTCAGCTATAGCACTGATCTCTCTGCACCTTTATATTTTTTTGAATGAGACAGCAGTGATTGCCTTTTCTTTGAGTAAGTAGGCAGAGTCGTACTTGTGGCGTATTTTAAGACCACTTGGAAGTTATAAGCTTATTTAAACGCGTGTGATTCATCACGCTTTGCTTTATTTGATTTCTTAAATGTTAGCCACTGTGAACAGCCCTTAGGATTGGCCTCTTTTATTTGGGATACATCCGCTGAAGAGAAGGCAGCTGGTGTGCTGAAAGCATTGCTCCTGTAAGAATTTGGTGTGCAATTTGCTTAGCTGAGAAAAAAACTCATTGATAGTTACCCTTGGCTTCTGCTTTCTTTTTTTTCTTCCCCTCCACCTCCTAAAGTTGCCATCTTGCTCTGTTAGTTTAATGGTGATAATGCTGCAACATGTTAACCGGTGCAGTGCCTTCCAGGCAGTGAGAGATAACTGAGGAATGAGAGCAAGCCTGTGTGTGAAGAGAATGGCTCTCGGCTGACTTACACTGATAGTGCTGGGTGCAGTCCTGATTGCTTGTTTGAAAGAGCATCTGATGCAGATGCACGCAAGACCCTTTTGGGGGCATGTGCCTTCCCACCCCTGTGATCAGTGCATGGGCTACCTTCAATGCTTTCTGCTGTCTTATGCTTTTGGAAAGGATACCTTACCAGAAACCTTGTCCCAGGTGGAGGGAGCTCCTCCGTGATGGTGAGAGGGAGCTGGGTCACCTGTATTTATCACCTGTAGAGGAGCAAGCAATTATTGATCCCTTATGGGAATGGTAGTTCTGGATAGAGTATTTATGGTAAGAGAGTGAAGGAGCGAATATGTATTGTGTGTCCCAAGCTTGTAGCTACCTGGTAGAAAGCGTGTAGGAGAGGCTCCTTTGTAATGCGTGCTGAAATCATCTCCCTGCTTCATACCCAAATAAATCCATTTCTGGGTTCAAGATGTGGGAGGGAGGGAAGCTATCCATGAACAGCTGCTTTCCAGAAACACTTGAGATCAGAGTCTGAGTGTATATCACCTCTAGTGTATCTTGCTTGTTTCAGGTTATGTTATGATGGCAGTCCTGATCATTATCTCATATTAATTTTCTAGAGCATGATGTATGTGGATACACCTACTGCACTCAGATTTCACTGCAAGATTAGAGACATGTTTAGGAAATTAGTAATGAGAGAAAAACGCATAATTAAAAATGATATCAGTTTGGAAGCTCATCCATCTTCAGCCAGCTTGCTGGCACAGAAAGGAGTCTTACACAATGCTAAGTGGTGGGAAAACACATTTGGCTTTCTGCATTTTAAGCAGGAAGGAACTATTTAAATGACAGACTTACAATAGTAATCAGGGCATTTACTTGGGAACACTGCATCGCATATTGTAGCTGTGTGATGCAGAGGGAACTCAGATTGTATAAAGTTCAGAAGGAGCTCATCTTACTTGTTTTCTCTTAGCGATGCCTACAGACAGTTGTTTCGTCTTATTTGAACCCTTTATAAAATAATCAGTCCTAGGAATGAAACTAGAATTCATATTTGAGGCAGTCAGATTTACATATGTTGGATGCTGCCTATCATGTTGTGATGCTGCACAGTTAGCAACTTATTGTTTCCTGAGGCACAGTTTTATGTGAAATGTCTTGAATTCAGAGCCTGCAACAGAATTTTAGCTCTTCATCCCCAATGACCATTATAAATTTGCCATATGCCTAAAAATGTTCTCAGCCCAACTGTGATTGTTCAGGCTGTGAATTTCCTCTCATTTTATGATGGGATCCTTAGTTCAGAATAAAATTACTCTTCTTCAGCACTAGGAAAAGCACCATTTGGTTGTATATGGTTCATTACAACATGTGATAACTTTTTAAACATTGCAAGCAGCGCACTTGCTTTATTTGAGTTCTTTATGCCATTTTTCATGAGCAGTTAACAGTAACATGTTGTCATTCTTTGTCTTATTATATCTGTAAACTTGGTTATCTTTCTCTTTGGTCCAACTCACAAATACATAAAACCGAAGCAGATGTCGCAGCAATAACCAGGTGTACGTTGGACTATTTTGCTAAGTTTTAAATGCTGCAGGGATGTTTCCTAGTCAAGTTTCCTAGCTAATGGATCTGTTTAGTAACTGAATATTATCATTTTTTTTTTAGCAACAGACTCAAAATAACCTTGTAGAGGGACAAGCTTCTTCAGTGTCTGGAGTGTAGCCTGCAGAACTGCTGGCTGGCTTGTCATGCAGAGCTCTGTGTAACTTGTGATTTTGGTAAACTCATTAAATGTTTTAGAATTGCAAGTTTGACTGAGGGGGGCTAGATCCAGCTGGGCCTCCAAATGCAGCCATTGTGTAAATATTTATCCTTGTTGCCTCTGTAAGCACTCTGGTGTAAAGCCAAGCATGGAGGCTGGTGACAGACAAGATAGCTCTGCCTTCACTCCAGTGTCAGAGCAGAACATTTTTGGGTGTCTGCTGATGGTGGCTGTTGGGTGTCTGACTGTTAGAGGCAATGGCTGCTGTTAGCTGGGAGGACAGTGGGCAAAAAGGGTTTGGCAAAAAAGACTTGGGGAAGGAAGACAAGCAGTTCTCAGCAGAGCTTCTAGTGAGGAGCTGTTAGGTTGATGACCAAGGGGACCTCATGGAGCTGGAGGTCAGTAGCTGTGATGAAATGAGGTGGCAGCTTCCCAGTGATCCCTGTAATGCTCATTTGTGGAGGATTAGCCTTTCTGGAGAGACACAAGGGGCAGCATGGTCTCTGCCAGTAGCCATTATGGGGGCTGTGATGCAGTGCATGGAAAGAGCAGGTGTGGATGTGTTCCAAGGATGCTTCCTACTGCCCAGAAGTATCTGCATGGTAGGAAGAGGAGACCCTTGGTTCTTATCCCTGCACAGCGCTGCAGATTTGGACCCAGGCCAGGCTCTGGAGCTAGGACTGGATCTTTTATGAGCACTATTATGTACCAGTGGAATAAAGAGAGAGAAAATCTTTTCCCAGGAATTAAATAATTGCTTTCTTGATGAAAGGACCCAACATCTGGCTCGTGTGCTTCGTGTATTTTGTCATGTAGATGTAACTGTTTGCTTTGTTTCTGGCAATAACGTTAACTTAGTAATGTATGAAGCTGTTTCTAGGTCAGGGGAAAACTGCATATAAATCTCAATTACACGTAGTTGATTGTCTTTAACTCTTTATAAGATATAATTAGCGTCCAGTAATCATACTGTGGTGCTGTTGCTGTGATTACTCTGGTAGTTAGCGTGCAGTGCAATTCTGGTTTTATAGACTGGAGCTAATGTTAGCTTGATTAAAATTAAGGATAAATATCAGCCTGTGTTGTTAGCTAGCTAATCTTCTCACCTTTCTGTGGGTCAGTTTCATTGCCTCCTGCAGTTCTGAGATGTGAATCTCCTGAGTGGATTCAGATTAAAAAGCTGGGATTTGTAATACGTGGTGTCTCATATTGAAGTGGAACCACTTTCAGTAACAGTGTCCAGTATGGGAGGGAAGAAGTGGATTGAGGCAGGGTCTTCAAGGACAGTGACTTGGCACAGCGCTAGTGCCTAGAAATGTTTTGATCCTATTGTAATGAATAACTGCTAGTTCCTGTTGTTGTTTCTGTTTTGATTGAGAGCCCTGCCGGTGTATGGTGGAGATAGGATGTTAGGGCAGGGAAAGGAAGTAACTGTCAAAAGTGCATCTCCCTTAGGAAAGCAAGAATGTGGAGGTATGGTACAGTTGGGGTTTAAATAGCACTTATTTTTCCTTGATTTTTCATAGCGCACTGGCTGTATGCAATTTTCCACATGCTGGGTAATGGAAAGTTGGTCCCAGAGGAAGTTAACTTTGTAAATAAAGTTTGGGATTATAAAATCAATCACTGTTGGGTCACTAATTGGTGTGGAAGATAGGAATTTCCTATACAGTATGATAAGTTCATTGGCTTTTTGGCAGGGTGTGCACAGCGAGCTGTTAGCCGATGATATTCTTTCCTGGTTCTGTTGTTAACTCAGGAAAAGCATCAGGTCATTTGTGGCTACACCCAGACTGCCGGTTTGTTTCAGAGGAGTAAGGAGGAGGGGGAAGTTTGATGTCATGTAGAATCTGCATGTGTTTTATGAAGTTTGTTTTCATCTGTCTGTAGCATAATAGTGAATCTTGGCAGCCGGATAGTAGTTGTGAAGATTGATTGCTCTCAGTGTTAAGCATCTCACATCTCTGAGTTTATGTCAACACAAGCCTTCTTCCAGCAGCAGCATCTGGCTCATTGGCAAGATCTGTGGACAGTTGTTCTGATTGCTCTGGAGATGCCTCTGGTTGTCATGTGGATGCTGCCTTGGCTGTGCTGCTTTGTTATTCTAGCTGGTGCCGTTTTAATTGTATTTATTTTTTGGCTTACCTCTGATTCCTGATGAATTGCTCCCGAGACTGCGTTCTTGAACAAATCTTGCCTAACATCCTCGTGCAGGGACTTCCACGAGATGCTGATGTTAATTTATTTCAGTGAGTGTCTGCTGATTGAAACTGGAGCAGTAACATCCCAATCTGTGCCTTCTGCGCTGGTTTTTCCTGTGAATCACAGCATCAGCCCTGTGAAGTAAAACACACATCTTTTGAGCATATCCTGCATAATGAACGGGTTGCTTTGAGACCAGAGCTGCAGGGGTAAATCAAGGATTACCAGTACACAGCCAGTGTTTGGGATGGTGCTGCCTCATAAGCTGGGAGTCCTTGAGTCAGCCACCGGGATTTCTCAAGTTGATCACATGGAATAAGGTTTTTGGCCTCGCTGATACAAGCTAGCACACCAGCAAAGAACAGCGTGTGCCAGCTTGGGATTTACATCACCTCGAGTGCTGCTGCTGTCTGCTTGAATTGTATATTTTATTCATAGCACTTTAAAAATAGGATTCGTTCGGAAGCACTGTGGCTTTGAAAGACCTGTGGGTCGAAGTAAAAGTGAATGTTTCTAAAAATCCTAAAGTTCCTATTTTCATTAAATAGGCCTGTCGGGGTCATTGCACCCCCTGGCTGAAATTAGCAGGGCTCTGAGGTGCAGGAGGCCGGACGAGATGGTTATCTCCAATGGCCTCAAGCTCTAAGGATCTGTAGAACTGCTTCGGCACTGTCCACAATTAGAACTGTTTGACTAGCTGTCAGATCTTATGAGGATGTTGGCAAGGCATGATTACACACAATTTTCTGATTTTAAATGTATATTTACATCTGTAATAATAATAATAATAAATCACCCTGGGAAGCACGTACGGTGTTTTTTCCGGTGATTTACTGCAAATTTGATACAGCGCTATCTGTTGCCACAAAACTTAATTTTCAAATGAGGGGAATCTTTGCACGTTAATTTAACTCTTCTCCCAGCAAACGTGCATTTCATGGGTGCTTTGTGATACATGGAGAAGTGGATTGATGAAACAGTCTTCATTGCTGATTCATAGTCAGGAATGGGGATGCATGAACTTAGAGAGAGGGAAATACTGACTTTGTATTTGGTATGGATGTTACTGTGGTTTTTCACAGGGCCCAGGTCTCACTCTGGGGCTGTAATTTCTCTTCTTAAAGGAAAGCTATCTTCCTCTGTACTTGGCCTTTTCCAACAGGTGATGAGAAAGCTTATCTTTCAAGGTCTCAGAACAGAAATTAAAGTAAAAACATCCTCTTATGTAGTACTAACAATTGAATGGAAGTATAAATGTATCCTGTGATGTTAAGCATTGTCTAAGCTTGTGGAATTTCTATAGAAGCGACATTAGATACCATAAATGTTTAAGAGCCCTGGTAAGTGTGACTGGTAGGGTGAGCTACAGCCTTTCATCTCTTACTTGCTGGTTTTAATAGGATCTGGCTTGAAGGGTGTTGAAAGTTGTTGCCAGGTGTCTGATTGCTGCTGTGTCTCAGGAGATAAGGCTTTTTTACTTTTTTTTTTTTCTTGAGGAGCCTGACAGAGTTTGCAGAGGTATTTTAGCTATCCGTCTGTGGGAATGTCTACATCTATGTGTGTTATAGCTCGCTCTGCCCACATATTTACTATGCTCATATCCTGTGTTGAAACAGAGCTTATAAACCATACCAACGTGGTTTTCAAGATGCCCTGAGCATAGGCAGAGTGATTCTGTTTGTCTGTCTGTGGACATGGCTGTGTTGATCTATGTTTGCAGTAGAGAGACCTTGGGCAAAGGGAGTTAGTCTTCTTTGATTACACAAGCTCTCTGGATGGAGAGAGGTTGTACAACGTGTGGGTTTTGCAGGACCACTGTGGGGCCTCCCAGCCTTGCTGCCATAAGGATTACAGGTGGACATTAATCACAGTACTGTTTTCCTGCTCACATCATTTGCTGGGCTGACAGGGGAGAGCAGTTTAAAAAAAGTCAATTTCTGACTTGTCATTTAGGTTGCCAGGAGAATGTACAGTGCCTTTTAATGGTCTTGTTAGGTGTTTTAAGGTACAAGGCAGGATACTTGCTTTCTTGTTCACAGTATGGCATAGCCATTGTAAGTCTCGTATTAGAAAATAGATTGTTTTGTGAACAAAGGTTATCTGATAATGTTCAGGTAAGAGCTTTTGGAGAACAGCAGGATCAACAAAATGAGCAACAACAGTGTCTTAGTACTACCCACTTTACTACATTTCTTTTACATAGCGTTTTGGTGTGACACTGCTACAGGCTCACGTTCCAAGGTGTTGTGTTAAGTGCTGAACTTTTCATCTAAAGAAACCATTGAAATAGGGGAACTGTGTAAGTAAAATATAACTGTAGAACGCGCTAGTTAAGCAGAATGGAATCAGCTACTTCTGTGCATTAGCATCTTAACTGAAACCAAACAAGAACCAAAGAGCTTGGTTCTCTCCAAGTCCATAGATGTGGGAGGCACCAGGGTGCTGCTTTCCAACAGAGCTGATGGCAAGTTTGTGAACTTACTTGTTGAAGTTTCTTGCTAAAAGGTGTGTAAAATAAATGCGAAGCACCACCTGCCTCCACAGTCTATTTACCCCACAGCAGCTCTTCTACACGTGCCACCAAATAAGCAAAGGAACACGAGCAGGTTCTTCAGAGCAGTGTGTGGCCTGATTGAGGCTGAGGAATTAGAAGTACACTTAGTCGTTAATTTTCTCTGCTTGGAAGTTTCTTTTCTTTTGTTTTTCTTAATTCCAAACCGGAAGAAAAAGGGAAAATTCTGACTTACTATGAAGTTGCTTAAACTCAATTTGTGAACTCAATTTTTTTCAGCCAACAAATCAGTTTTTGGCAAAAGAAAAAAAAAATTAACAGAAGCACTTTAATGAAGATAAAGTGTAATCCACTTTATTACTTTATTTCTGCAGACAGACTGCATAGTGTGCTAACTATGCACTGTGTGCAGTAATTTGTAGCTTTCAGGAGGAATACACAATGGGCAGCCCTTCCATTCTGTAAGCAAAATCGTTTCTTTATGGTTCTCAAGTATTCATTTACCAAACAAATAATTGATAAAATGAGCAAGTGAGAGAGACACTAAGAGGGTGTGATCCAATGCCAAGCACTGGTTTTCGTAGTTGATTTTAAATCTACATTATGCTAATGATGTTCATTTGGAAGATGTGTCCACTCCCTAACTTCTGCCACTGAGCATGCTTTTAATTGGATTCAGATGGTTGGACTGCAACAGTGGTAGGGTTCATATATGGATGTCCTGAGTGCTCCAAGCATTTTTTTTCTCTCTTTGGTTTTTCAAAGCCAATGTTGTGATCATTGAGGCTGGAGTCCAGACGTTCCTAAAATCCCCCATTGAAGGTTTGCCTGATGCAAATGAGCATGCTTCTCCTGAGAGAAATGTCATTAAAGTAACTTAAATGTGCTGAAGATCTCATCTAGAGTGTTACTCCTCTCCCAGTCCATTGAGCTGTGTGGGCTGGGTTGCTGGTCTCTGGCCAGCTCATTGGAGAAGTCTATCTCACAAGGCTTGCCCTTGTGATCTGATTCTGAAAATACGGGCTGCTGCCTGAATAAATGAGATAGTGCAAACAGCCTTTTGTTTTGAGTAAAATGATACCAAAGGATCATGTTTCTGAGGCATTCTGACAACACGGCGTGTTTCCTTTGTGGTGAGCGCTGCTCAGGTTTTCAGCCCTGTGCTGGAATTCAGAGGTACTGTATGATTGGAGTGATTTGAACTGTGCCTGATTGAACTCAAACTGCATGTAGGGTAGGTAGTGGCAGAGGGCATCAGTTTCCAGAACGGTCATTGTAACACTTCTCATAAGCACGTAAACTCTTCTTTTTTCCTTTTAAAGAGAAAAGAAGTTTTGACTTATATCTTCTGAGGACACCAAAGGGCAGTGTAGGGATGGGATATGTAACTATTTCTACTATTTCTTCGGACAACTCTTGCTGTGCAAAATGATAATAAATAAGGTTTAAAAACAAAAAAGGAGGGAAAGAAGAATGCAGAGGATGTTGGGATACCCTCTTATCATGTGAACAAAATCAGTTCTGAATTTGCATTGTGAAGTTACAGTAAGCCACAGACCCGAGAGGGGAAAATTAAAGGATTACTTAAAACCAACAATAAACATGCAAATTAAAACGCATCATTTTTAAATGAAGTCATACACTGTTAAAAATAAGCAGAAAATTACATACTGGTTTGAATGTGTAGTTTATAGAATACGTGGAATGTTAAAATTGAATCAAATTAAGAAAAACATTTTTCCAAAGGCAAGTAAAATATCTGTTTAATTAGATCGTAAAGAAAGGAGATTAAAAGTAATATTTTGTGATACGGTAATTACTATTTTTCAGAAGTAGTCGTGTTCCTGTGTGTTGATCTAAATTTAAATATGATAGCAGATCTCTTTGGGATCTTTTGTTTTGTGTGCGTCTTTAATTGTTTTAAATCACGAGTGCTACCTTTATGTTGTTTCTGTTGCACTGAATGCGCTGCCTGGCTGTTTGTTCCCATACTCCACTGGCTCTCAAACACAAATCTCGGGAACGGCCTATACCTTCCAGTTCTGGGAGGTTAAAAGAGGAATCATTGCAGGGGACTATGCAGAAGATAACAGGAAAGGCCCCTGAAACCACTGGGAGTTGGGTTGAGGTGCTGATGGGAGTCTGAGATGTAAATAAACCAGATTGCTCTCATTTCCTCTTTCCACTGTATTATGCATTCCAATAGCACTATTCATCTTTATGACAGACACCTATTGCTTTAACTTTACTGCGGGCCACTGAAGTACATTAAAGTGGGCAGGAAATGGAAATAAATAGAGTTCAGTGGAGGCTTCAGAATAACTAAGCACGCTGAAGTCATTTTTAGTGTGGGGTCGTGTGTTTTTTAGCACATTTTAGCGTGCTGCCTGACCTTTGTTATGAAGATATTTGAAAGAGATGCAGTTTACTTGTAAAGTAAGAAATAAAATGTGCTCTAATACGTGTATTTTCCCCCAAACTCTTTGGGTTGCCAAAGATGAAAATAAATTGGGTTGAGACTCAGCTGGCCAGAGTCAATAGAGGATACGTCTGCATGCACTGCCTCAGGTTGGGGTTAGAAGCAGAATAATGGGACTGGAGATTGGAAGAAGTCGTGCTGACAGACAGCGTAGGGCAAGGACCGCAATCCATTCACTTAAATTAATCTGCTTCAAGGTAGTGAGGCGTTCAGGTAGGGAGATGAAATGGAATTCGGCCTTTAAATGCATCTGTCTGTTCCTTAATTCATGTGTATTTTGCTTTGGAAACGTTGATTGCTTCCCTTCTTATTCAGAGGGGTAGCTGCTTCCATAGACAGCTAAGTTACACTGCAAGTCCCACGTCCCTCTGGAAGAAGGGATTTGCAGTGAACTCCCATCTTGCAAAAGCTTTGTGTGTTTATTTTTCCTTGATTGTTTACACTCTGATAAAGCATAGGCCAGTAACCGAGTGGTCTTATAGCATGGGTTACTTGAAGAATTAGAGCTCGTATTTTCAGTCCCTTGAGATAATTAGCCACGCAGAAACTTTTTAAAAACAAAAAGCTATTAGCATAGTTGTTTTTTAATTTGGTTATACTAAATGGTATCTATAGCATGTTCTTTTTTTCTCCTTTTCTTTTCTGTCAATGATTATATAGTGGAAAGCAAGCCCCAACCTTCAACATTATGTGTCAATATAGAGCATATTAGTGGATATTCCACAATGTCATGTAAGATAAAAACTAATTTGTAAGCAGCATAGCAGAAATTGGCAAAGACAATTAAGACAAAAAATCATTATCATCGATCCATTTGCACTGGGAAAGTACATTTGATTCTCCCAAAGCATTTTTAAACATGTGGTTTGCCTTGGTCTGTGTTTAAGGATGTGTTTCAGTGTACCATTCAGTGCTTCTTTATTTTTTTTGATTATATCAAGATTTCCTTTAATTCTAAATACTGCTGCAGGTAAACTTGCATTGCAGAAACCAGCAGCAGGCAGAATTACAGCTAATTACTGAGGGTGGTCGTTGGCAATTTGACTTTTCATCATTTGTTCGTCATCATTTGTTCGCGCTCTCTGGATAGTCCCTCACTGCAAGGATTAGGTTACAGATGGGTGGGTATTACTTCAGTGACTTCTTAAGTGAGAATCCAGATGCTTTTCTACATCCTCTCCTGTTGCTTAGTTTGGGAGGTAGAAGTCAGTGGCTGCAGGTAAGATTTAAAGTTTGCATTCTTGTTTCTCTTTTGCAAAGCTTTCTGTCGCTCTTTGTTAGCAAAATTTAAATGCAGACTTTAAATACTTTGGAAATTACTGATAAATTGCAGATTACAGTAAAATTTCAAGAGAATTTGAGGTTTCTTTTTTTAACTGCATGTCACTCAAACAGTCTCAGGCTTCAAAGAGTTGAGCTCCAACAAGGTCATTTGATGTTGCATGCTTCTGAAAACCTGCATATTATTTTTGTGCCTAAGCTGCAGTGGGGATTTTCAGATAGTGGCCTTTGGACACATCACAGTTGCTTAGAGTATGTCTGTTGTTTCAAGGACTGTGGTCTCAGGCTGTAGTAATTTACGGTTGTGAGATGCTGGCCTTTGTTTGTGCCCCACATGTTAGCTGCATTGCCGGAAGCCTGTTTGGTGTGTGCTGGATTTCACAGGGAGGAACTGCAGCAGTTAAGTTTTGCATTGGACAGGGTTGTGTGAATTAAAATTACTGTCTCTATTTTTCCTTCTGTTACAAATTACTGGATGTGTTTTCAGATCTGAGCGTGTTTTCTGTACTCTCAGCTTTCAGAGATAAAGCCTGAAGGCAAACTCCAGGCTAAATGCAACAGTATTGAACTACGTGGCTATTTCTCTGTTATTTCTAGCTGGATCACAGTCCTGGTTTTCCACATTTATTGTCTTCCCCAATTCAGCTAGAAAGCACTTTCAGACCAGGCATGCATGCTTATCCTTGGGGCAAGTTGTACATGCGTGATTAGTCTCCCAGGAGCTTGTAAGGTCACTTGTGTCTGTAAGAGCCACTTGCTGGAAAACACAGACAAATTCAGGTGTTTCAGGAAACTTTTGCTCACACAGATATGTGCAGTTATCTCACTGTGGGCTTGCTGGGCTCCCAACTGCAGTGGTCCGTAGTAGAATCATTATTCATGTAATTGTCTGGAGTGTTTAGCACTCCAGTATTTGTAAGCAGAAGTTAACAGGGTGAGTCGCTTTTGTAGCACAGCAGGCAGAAGTGGATTTGGTGCACTGTTTGGATGGGTTTGTAGTTTGTGTGTGGTAGTGTTGTGTCAGTACCCCCAGCTTGCATGCCTGCTTTGTTTGCTCCCCTCACTGCCGGCAGAGCTGTGATGAGGATGACTTTAACTGCGCCCCATCTGTGCCCTTAACACATTTGGTTGCTCCGCTTCATTTTCTTCCCCTGTAAAACATGAGAAGGCAACTTCCACTCAGACTCATTAGGTCACAAGCTGCTGAAACAGGGGCTCCCCAGGTCCAGGCGTTGTCACCAGGTAGTAAAACCCCTTTAATGGGACTGACTTAACTTTTAAGTTCCGCTTAATGTTTTTAACAGTAACCTGCACTTCCTCTGCCCTTCACGCCCAATCATTAGCCAGGTGTTTTTGTCACAGGGAGTGGAAAAATAAAAGTAATCTAAGCTCACAGCTGGGCCCTCTGAGAGGGAGCTGGAGCATCAGTGGGGAGTGGGCTTACAAGGCTGTAAGGGCTTGGCAGTTGGAAATGGCCTTTTATAGAAATTGGAAGGTGTCTTTATGTCAGGTGCCCTGACATAAAGTGTGATTATATAGTTTGTTTTCAGGTTGAACATTAGGAAAAATTTCTTCTGAGGAAGGGTGGTGAGGCACTGGCGCAGGCTGCCCTGGAGGTGGTGGAGTCACCATCTTTAACGGTGTTCAAGAAATGGAGATGTGGCACTGACTGACATAGTCACTGTGCAGTATTGGTGTTAGATGGACAGCTGGACTAGATGATCTTAGAGGCATTTTCCAGCCTTAATGATTCTACGATTCTGTGTTTTGTGTAATCTAAATAGATCTATTTCCTCCCCTTTTTAATATGCCATCCACTTAGTTTCCTTGTAACTGCAATACTGCCTGACTCTCATCTGCCTTGTGCTGTGAACTCTGTATATGGAGCTGGAACTGGGGGCTCATTAATTTTCTTTACATCAAAAGAAAGTTGTTTCTTTCGAATGAGAAGCCTGCTTCACCTAGTCATTTACTTTAATTGCTCATTTGAAACTTTTGACATCTGATAGCAATGTAAGTGTTGCCAGATGAGGCCCATGACGGCAAGAGCCACAGGTGCTTTATAGAATCACCAAGATTGGAAAAGGCCTTCAAGATCATGTAGACCAGCCGTCCTCCTACCACCAATTTCCTCACTAAACCATGTCTCTTAGTACAACATCTAAATGAGTCAACGACTGCCCTGGGCATCCAATTCCTGCATCTGATTGCTCTTTTGGGGAAGAAACTTTTCCTAATATCCAACCTGAACTTCCCCTATTGAGGCCATTCCTTCGAGTCCTATTGCTAGTTAGAGCTTCCTTGAGTGCCAGGCCACGACGTGGTGGCGCAGTATTGTGCTCTGGTGTTTTTGGCAGCTGTGCAATTAATGCTAGGTTGTTGATTGCAAGATTGTGTTCAGAAGGCTCTCATTTGGAAGGGTTTCTGCAGAATGTGGGCTGTTTGTTTTTCTTGGGAGGCATTAGGCATGGTCCTTGGCTTGCCTGAAGCATAATGGTGCCTGCAGTGCTGTGCTGTGATATCTTCCAGTCTAACCAACAGCACCTTTCTGCTGATGTGCCACTGGCTTAGGAAAAAGTTTCTGAAATATTTTATTTTTTTCCTGACTGTTATCTGTTAATTTAGAGTTTCTGACTTCTGGGAGGCATGAAGGGGAAGAATTTTCTTGCTCAGGAGGATAGGCAAATTGAGCAACTTCAAATGCATTTTAAGCCTCAATAAGGAGAAATGAGACAAAGATGAAACACTGTCTTTGATCTGAGTTTGTAAATTCACTCGCTAGTGTGAATGCAATGTATTGTTCAGTCAACAGCAGGAGCAGCTTTCCTTAGCCTGAGAGGTAATTTTTCTTTTTCTTTTTTTTTTTTTCTTTTCTTTTTTTTTTTTTTTTTTCTTCCAGTAAATAAACAGTAATTTAAATTACTGTGGAAAAAGTAACTTTTGTTAATGGCTTTTGGCTGTGGACTGATGTGATGCTATACATAATGGTTTATATTAACACAATACTGGCATTTTATGAGATAGATCAAAAACTACTGCAGCAGTAATCCAGCAGCTAAAAACAAGCTAGATTCCCTGCTGCTGGTGGAGAAGTTGAGCAGTGTTTGAGGATTTTATAAACTCAGAGCAAAGGGAAATGGCACAGTTGAAAGAGAATAATGAGCAAAGCCAAAGTACCGGTCCCTAGACTTCTAAAGAGTTTTATTGATGTGTGTTGTAATTAAAACCAAAATGAGTTAGTTTTCTAATAGGGCATTCATTTCCTAGAGAGCAATTGCAATTTGGCATCAAGTAATACGATTTTAAAAGGAGTACTGATCTAGGGATACCCCAGCGTATGCAGGGTGGCTGACGTTCTAGCTTTGCATGCCCTCATTATGAACATGCAAATTAAATATTTTCACTTAAAATAATTATACAAATAAACCTTTGGCTGTGATTTCATTAAAATTTTAATTGTTTAGAGAGCTGGAGGAGAGCATGTGAAGTTGGGTCAGTTTTACTGCATGGCATTCATCTTGATAGCAGATTTACAGCAGGGCTGGATTTAATCTCCTGGCTGATCTTTACAGTAGCATGTTGGAGATGGGAAGGCGTTGGTGTGTTGCAGGAGATAGGTAACTCTGTCTCTGAAATGGAAGCACAGAGCAAGCTTTTAAGATTTCTGGGCAGCCTTAAAATGAACTAGCAAGGTGGAGGAGTGGGGAGCAAAGTAGGTGTTGCTTTTAAATCAGCTTCTTAGTGTGCACATTGTCGTACCTTCACACATGGCTGTACTTCCAAATCTATTTCTCATCAAAGCAAGTGTAGTGTAAGGGAATATTGCTACCATCTGGGTCGCAAAGGTCAGAAATAACAGGCCTAGCCAGCAGAGGAGCCAGTTTTTGATCACTACCATCTAAGCTGTCTTTATGTCACTTGATTACTCATTTCTGAGGGTCATGCACTAATTTTTTTTTAATAATATGAAATTTTATTTTCCTGGGTTAAAGTTGGTGGTAATGCCCTTGAAATGCATTACAGTACCTGTAGGGTCAGCATCTCTCCTAATGTTGTTTCTGAGCATGAAAAAGAAGCATGTTGGATATCTCCAAAGGAGAGTTAATTAGAAGAATGAGTAGTTATCAAGTGCACCCACAGCTCTGCTGTTTAAGTTGATGAAAATTTTCGTGCTGGGTCTCATACAAATGAAGTCACTTATGGTTTATTAGTCAGCTGTGACCTGCAAGTCTTTTGGGGTATTCAGACAAAAAAGAAAACCTTGATAAATACCAGTAGAGATTTAAAGTGTTTCCATGGGTGGAACTTTGTCTTTTTCTCTTTTTGTGTTTTGACTCAATGTGTTTTTGTTTTTGTTGTTTTTTTTCTGCTTCTCCCCCCCCCCCCCCCTTCTGTAGGACCCACGATTATCAGCTTTAATTTTTGACAAGCTTCAAGTGCCTGACTATTTACAGAAAAACAGGAATGAAGGAGAGAGCAGATGCGAAACTTGTGCCACTCACTTGAACCAGCTGAAACAGGAAGCCATCCAGATGATGCACACCCTCAACCAAGCCAGCTACTCAGAAATGCCCGACCTCCCACCTGGTGCCACAGCAGTGACCAGCATGGTACCCAGGGTGGTCACAGTCTCTTCCCAGCGGGATCTGCCACTGATTACTGGGCAGGTGGGCAGGCAACCTGGAAAATCACCAAATCTCTTCTCTGGGACAGAGAGGAAGAAGGGACTTGGATGGTCTCAAGGCATGGGCAGTTTTCCAAACTCCAGTGTTCAAGTCACAGTAGCTCCCAGTGGTCTCAGCGGTGCACTGAGTTCAGTCACCATCCAGGCTCAGCAGTACCTCGAGGGCATGTGGAGTATCTCCAGGGTGAACAGCTTCCTGCCTCAGGCTTGTCTAGTAAGTCATGATAATGTAGATGCACAACTTTTGTTTACGTGTGCGTGGATAAAGAAGAAATGTGAGATGTATGCATATTTATGTTAGAGAGGGTTAGCTAATGGTATTCTAAGCCATGTTTCAGGAACTGAATAGCTTGAAAAGAGCTCTGAACGATGTTCTGTCAGATGTCACAAGGAATTTGCTTTCTTATCGTGCATGGTGACATCCTTTCCTCTGAATTTTTTTGCAACTGTTGTGGCTTTGTGGATGCAGGTTGATGTTATTTGCCTGTCAAATACCTGGTGACCTCTTCAGAAAAACATAAAAAGCCAGGTTTGTCACTGAAAGCTCTGGGGGCTTCATGGGAGCTGTATCAAAGACAAATTTGACCCTCTAGTCTAGCGCTGAACTTCTATGGCTGTGTTTGATTCAGCAGATGTTGATAGAATGCTATGGGGAGGATTAATCTTCAAGTTAGGTGTCTTGCAAAACAGTTTGCTGTGAGGAGGGTGTTCAGACATGCTTCTGTAAATACTACTGCACTTGGATTCTAAGTGTTAAAGTTGGTTTTAAACCATTTCTGTATTTGATATATATATGGTAAGAATTCTTGCGAGAAAGGAAAAATCTTAATAGAGGTGCACATCACCTTGACAACCAAGTTCATTACTGCTGAGTACAAAATGATACACAGATTGATTTTGACTAAGATATAAGCCATTTTCCCATGATAGTGAGCAGAAGTCATGCTTTTCACTTAGGTATTGCAACAGATCTTTCAAGACCAGGGATGCTGGTGCTAGACAGCTTTGAGTGTAACATAATGCCTTATGTGCTGGTATATATAAACACTACCAAGTACTGCTTAGTAGCATCAGCTGGTTGAGCTTCAAGATCGTCAGTGTTAATTTTAAGAGTGCCATTGTATGGAGTTACTTTTACAGGGAGGCTGCTGTATTTCCTTCTAGAAGGCTCTTCAGAGACATGATTGTTCCTTCCCATACTTTTTTCTCACATGGAAATCTGTGAATGCTTGCATGTCCCACTTTGAGGGGGCCCCCATTTATATCTGGTGTATCCTTATTGATGTATTGATCTCTAATGATATTGCTTTTAGAAAAAGGGATGAGAAACGTTCTATTCAGCTATTATGAGGAACTGCTTCTGTGAGTCCTGTTCTCTAAAATGCTACTCTGTTTGGGACCATTATGGCCAGTGTTAGGGCATGTGGCATTGTAGTATCTATTTAATTCTGCATATATCACAGAAATGTAGGAAAATTAGAAAGCTTTTGGCTTAAGAGGCCTACAGTCTGTGGAAGCACAAGTATTTCAATTTTTCTGCTCATTCCCTTCCTGCTCTTTTCACATTCTAAATAATTCACTAACTGCCAGCTCCAAATTTCTTTCTGCTTAACCATGCTTACTGATAGATGTGGTTTCCCCTAACCACTGCATTACCCTACAATAAAACTGAGCTACCTCATTTAACCCCTGTGAAGTAAAGCTGTGTGTAATGCAACAGACCTGAAGTGCAATCTAGAAATGTGCAAAAAAGCTCAATAGCCTGGAAAAGTGACCTTTAAATGAAAGGACAGACAGTGTTAGACTGGGTATTGGAGGTTGCTTGGATGTGATCCAGTCATCTGCAAGAGCAGTTTAGTTTTAGATGCAGCTTTTGGAGAAATGCTATTTTTTTTCTTTTATTTTTAATTAAAGCCCAACTTTGTTCATCTCTGTCCGCAGTATCCTTTCTGTGTCTGAATTCTCCTACTGGCTTTTGTTTTATTAAGAGCCTTGTGTATGATGAAGCTGTTTGGGTGGGGAAAGTGCCTGCACATTGCTTTTCCCCATAGGCTGGATGTAAGGTTGGAGGGATTTCAGGAACTGGCTGATCTAGGATAGCATTCACTGCAGGGCATTCTTGTCCAGTGCTTGTCTTACTTCATCCTACAAATGTCATGACTGTGATTTCATGAGTTCTACTGATTGTCAGCTCTCAACCTCCTTTTCCGTTAGAAAGGTTTTCTTGTCTTTTGAAATAAACAAGCAAAAATTAATCTCCACTGCTGCATGTTAAACCCATTATTCCAGGTGACAGTTACTGTAGCTGGAGAAGAATTTATTCTGTTCTGCATAGCTTCTTCTTTTCCTTTTCTATTTGAGGCTTGTTGTCACATTTCCAATCTTTACCAGAAGGTAAATCCTGTGCATTCAGCCTTTTCTTGTTAGTAATGATTTCTAGACTCTTGATGACACTTTCATATCTCTCTAAATGTTCCATTTTTGTCCCATGTCAGTCTAAATACCAGCACTCTAGCAGGATATTTTGTTCTAGCTGAGGCGTCATTGAAATGAACTGTAGAATGGATAGTTCAGGTTTGGGTTACCTCCTCAGTTTCACCAGAATCAAGATCAGAGTGTTGCAGCTGTGGAGCAAGCCTCCAAATATAGAGCCCATGCAAGATGTGAACTGTTCTGGTTAGGGCAAGGAAAACAAACGCAGTGAAAAGGATAGCATTGAATTATTTATTATGTGTAACATGACTGCATTTTGGAGCCCTTATGATACGGCATAAATGCAGAAGAAAAGATAGCTCCTGCCCTGAGGTCTTCATGCTCTTAACTTGTGATGTTATTTTGTTCACTCTGTAAATACTCCTGATTCACTTGGAACCTGCAGTTTTCCCTCCCCCCCTCAATGGAGGGTTTTTCATCAAACAGTGCTGCACTCCTTGCTGGGAAACTGTTCTCTAAGTGCTTTACATCTCAGTGATATAACTCAGTGCCGCACTTGAAGTGAGCATAATTCATTTTCTAAAGACTGGATGACAGATGCAGATGAAGGCTGGGATTCATCTCAACTGTTTTCAACTGCCAAAAAGACAGGTGTTTATTCCAAGCTAATTACAGAGCCTTCCTTTATAGCAGTGGGAGAGTACCAGGCACCTCTGAGATGTGCTTTATTCTTCTCATGTTGGCTGTCTGTCCTGGCTCATCTTTGACATCTATCTTTGCTCACCTCAACTGTTGAAGGTGTCTGTTGCTTTCTGCTGGTGCTGGTAGAACCCAGATGGGTGTCTTGAAAATGCTTAACAACACATCGCTGTCAAACTTCAGGAGACCTTGTATCTACAGACTGTTCTTTAGGTTCCATACATATATATACATACATATATATGTGTGTGTGTGTGTGTATATATATATAATTTTATTATGGTCAGTTTTAACAGTGGTAATACTGCAGCTGTCTGCAGAGATAAAAGGATGATTTGATTTCTGCTCCTCTCATCTCCCTTCCTGAACTTGCCTTATAATGTCACTGAGTTACAAAAACACTTCAGAGCCGAATGTTTGGGGTCAGAAGTGCAATGCATCGTAAATTTTTAATAAATGTTTGGAGTTCAAGTGTGAAAATCCATTATATAGATTATAAATTTTTTGAACAGGAGCGTGTCTTCAAAGCATAGTGTGAATGCTGCTCGAACTGCAATAATAACCGTGGTCTTCAGGAGCTCTGAAAAGGAGCAGTAATTAAGGATCTGGAGGAGGGTCCAGGGAGGGGAGGACGAGGATTGCAACGAGAGTGCAAGAGGTGAAGATGTAATCAGTGGCTTTACCCAAGTGGCCTGTTGTGAAAAATTACACAAAATAATCACCAGTAGCAGTGATAAGTAGTTTGACCAGGCAGTGAACACTGTGAAGGGGAGGGAGCTGACATAACTCCATGTAAGACAGCTGATTTGCAGTGGACGACTGACAGCTGTAATTAGTACATAGTTTTATATTGATGTTTTTAATTCTAAACCTGACAAATGAATACAAGGTCACTACTCAAATGAAAAGGCATGTAAGCAGTACTCAGCGTTGGCACCAACCATACTGTTAAACATAGAGAAGCAAGGGGAATTTAGTCTTCCTAGAACCAAGATTCTGCCTGAGATGGAGAAAATGAAGACTACTAAAAATACATTGTAGCTCTATTAGAAATACCTGCGTATATTGCTTACTGTAGGAAAAAGAGGTTCAACTGCATGCTTTGAATTGACTGTTATTAGTATGCAGCATTATGTGCTGAATAAAAGTGGTAATGTAGCCGTGCAGTGTAAAAACATCACCGTGAAATAGAGCTTGTTTTGCAAATTGCTTTTTCTTTCATCTTATGCAAAATGAAATCTTTGCCACGCTTTATTTCTAATTTGAATATTTGTTGCCTGTTTACTAGTATCTAAGTTGCTTTAGAAATGTATTTAAGAAGAAACCTACTCCATTACGAACCTAGGAAAGCTGAGGTGCTGGAGAAGTAAATGATTTAAAAAGACTTTAAGGCACAGGTATATAAAATTGTGAATTTATCAGTATTCCAATGTGCATCCTTGAAAGTACTCACATGTTCAAAGCTATGTTTATGTCTAGGTTGAGTGAGGCTCTTTGACTGTGGGTCAAAAAGCCGGTCTGGGTGTGAATGGGTGCATGTCTTCGTAAGTTCAAGGAGTTCTGTTAATTTTCATTATTTGAAGAATTTCTGAAGGCTGTTTTAGCCAGAATTTAAGCTTTCCCGTAGTTCTTAGGGTAAGAAGACAACATATTCCTAATGGAAACCAGATGGATTCATTTGAGGGTTGCTCAGCCCCTGTTGACTTTCCTGAAATCCTTTTCCTTTGTTTATAGCGAGGATGACTTCTGCTTTGCTTAGAAGATGTAATAGAAACTGACTGTGGAAAACAGAAGAATGAGAAGATTCACTTTCCAGCATCTACTTTTTTACATTGATAAATGTCATACCAAATGGATTTCTAAAATCTTTCTTGATAGATTTCTCAGTGACCTTTTAATAATACTATGTGTGAAATATATTTTGTAACAAAACAATTAAAATATAGTGCTTTGACCATAAATCTTGTCTATAAGTCATTTGGATGACTTTGAGCTTTGGGATGTTTCTCAGACAAGATGGATAACAACCTGGATCTACAGAAGGCAATAGCAAACTTCAGATTAGTAGTGGGGCTAGGACTGCACAGAGACTTTAATGTATTCTCTAGTTTTAGAGGTGCTGGTGTTACTGTTCTTCAGAGGAGGTACATCAAGGAAGGAGAATAACAAAGAAAACTGGAGTTGGTTGCTCTCCTTAACAAGTCCAAGCAATAAAAAGAAACCTTCTGATCCAAGTTATGAAGTGCTCTTTCATATTAACCTAATTTTATAGTTCCTGTGTGGAGGGAGAGATGCGATGTGAGAGGACGACACTATCAGCAATACCTTACATTCACTTACATTTAGAGTTGCGAGGTTGACCTTACCTCAGCAGTAGCAGATCAAGTAACAGATCAGCTTAGAAACTGTGGGTTAGAAATCTAGTGTTGCACACACACAGAATGCATAGAAATGTGTTAGTTAGCACAGTGTTCTGTGTGATTGCTAAGGACTTCATGCCCATTTTAAATTAAAAAAAGAATTTTTTTTCTTTTTAGATTGCTCCCAGCATGAAAATGCGCTTGCTTTTGAAAGTATAGCTCAGATATCAGAGTGCCTCATGAAAAATAGGGAGAGTTGGTGAAAGAGGTATTGGCTCCAAGATGAAAATAAGCATTTTCATAGGTAAAGGTGTGGTTTGCATCCCTTTATACTGTGTATTTGAAACTTCTGCCATATTGTTGGTTTTATAGTCATGGGACAGAGTAACTATCCTCAGGACTCAGACACTCTTGGGGCTCAGATTACCACCTGAAAGCACAGTTCTTTTGATCCTTTGCCCCTCTAGGCTAAGCAGTTATTATTACAGCTCTCATAGGGAAACAAATCCATACTGGCCTTTGTTGACAACTGCAGTCAACAAGCAATAATAAAGAATGTTGGCCCAGACTTCACCTGTAGTAATCAGGGGTAGATTTAAAACAAGCAGACTTCAGAGATTATTTGCAGATGATAATCCACAGAATTTACCTTTACTGGGTCTCAGGTTATCTCAAGGCCTGTTGGTGAGGTTAACTGCCTTCAAACTCTCAGAAAATCTTTGTGTAACTTGTGAGGAACTCTGTGAGAACATCCTGAGTTTCTGCAATGCCTTTTTGAAAGTAATAGGGGTTCATAGGACTCTAATCTGGAAAATGTATTATAAACTACACTTTAAGTGAAAAATATCTCCTCGTTTTTTTACTACAGGTGTTTAAATTTTCTACTCTCCCCTGTGAATTAATTTCTTTGAACTGGCCTTTTCTGTTCACCCATTTTACTTTAGTGTCTTTTGCTTAGTACATTTAAACCATGTGTATTATCTGATTTGTTAATTCACGTGTCCCGCTCCTCACAACATTAGAAATCACCTTACAAGAAAGGCTCTTAATTTTTAGCTGGAGCTCAGAAATACCATCCAATAGAGTAAGACTATATATCTAATCCAGAAGGTCTTTAATGAAGCTGCCATTGTTCTGCACTGTGTTGGTTAAGGGTGGGCTCCAACTGAATGATGCTTCATCATTTCAGAGCTGAAAAGCTGAGCAACCAGATAAATTCCAAATGAGCTCAGACCTTAGTCAGCCTAAAACAGATGGAGGACAAGTATTTTGCAGAGGTCTCTGTACCTCATGAAAGGAACTGATGTACATGGCTGGATACAAGTGTGGATTAACTCAGTCTCTCTACATGCATAATAAAAGACTGAATACAGTACAGTTTTTTGGAAAGCACTTTAACATTTGCTCTGTAGTCTAAATACTGCAATGATGACATGTCAAGGTTTTGGGATTCCAGGTAGTTACACTGCACAGGGAGAGCATCTCCTGCTTTGTGAACAGCTGAGCATGTGGCAGATGTTGATTTTCTTTGTTACTTGCAACTGGAATCACTGAAAGACTATAAGAGGCAGCTTCTGAAAGGAGTTTTTAAAAGCACCAATGTAAAACGTATCTACGTTTCTGTTTGAGCACTTGGGAAAAAAAATTATGACAGTTCATAGATGTTTCAAGCATTTCATATGTGTGTGTTTAATGGAATGGATTGCCACTTTGCTGGACACAGTATCAAATCAGCTTTGTTAATTGAAGAAGATTTTTCACATTATTGCTAATGATGTGACATGGTTTTGTTAGAGATGGTGTATAAAATAGTGCTACTTGGAATGACGTTAATGTACACATTTAAATTCCTTCTTTTCCATTTACGTGCATTATTGATTTTATTTCACTGCTGGGGAGATAATGGATTTATAATTAGAATACAGTCACCATAATCAATGATGAGATTATTAGACTTATAAATAGAACTTTAAAACTGCGATGAGGTAATTTCCCAGTGTAACGAAGGATCAATAATTAGAGGTTCACTTTGAATCTTAAAGTAGCACTTGTGAGATTCTGGCATGAAATACTTTAGGGAAGTGAGTCCATATAAATCATTACACAAAATGATGTTGTGGTCGGACATTGTGCGAAGTTGGCCTATTATTTTAGTTTGGTGCCCAAGTGCTTATGAATTAATTCCTCTGGGTTTGCACAGCTGGGTTAACCCGGGACACTGGTGATCTCTCAAAACTGGACAAGTTTGATCTTTCCTGGTATTTAATTTGGAGGAAGCATTTGAAAGGAACCTGTTGCTGTATTTTTGAGAATGTTGGGCAAAGATGATGGATCTGCTATTCAGAACCTCCCACTCCTGCTTCTCAAAAGTAAGGGTGGTAGTGTTGGTCAAGGTGATCACAGCTGTTATAGGAAGATAGTGGAAAATGAATGGGAGAAAGTACCCTTAGGATGACTGGCTTAGAGAATGGTCTGAGTTTAGTTGGTGTCTGCAGACTAGCTGTGCAGATATTGCCTCCATCCTCAGCAGCCTCTTTGGATGACTCTGATGTTCTTATGGAGACCTATGGGAGTAGTGCAACCTCCCATTACTAGTTAAGATAAGAAAGACAAGTGAAAAGATAGATGTAAGGGATAGGAATGTTAGAAATATCCTACTCTGTCTGAGCTGTGGCACATCATGCTTAGGGTTGTCTCTAGCAGTGGTGCTATTGATGGTGTTTAGGGAGAGCTATGGAGCCTGGCTGCTTTGTGCAGTCTGCTCATAGTCCTCAGCATGTGTAGCTGAGGAGATCTCAGGGGCACATCTCTGTCTGTTTCCTTTAGTATCTGTTTATATGCCTGACATCCCAGAATTTATCTAATGCCTGACTCTGCTGACAATTTCTGCCTCCAGAGCCTCCTATGTCAACAGGTTGCAAGAGTTCATTACCCCTGTGCAAAGAAGTACTCTCTGTCATCACTTTTAAAGTTAAACCCCATCAGTTTCATTGACCATCGCTTGTACCTCATAACACAGAGGTGGGTGCACTGTAATTCTTCATTCAGCATATTCAGTATCTTTTTGACTTTGTAGCCCTCAGTCAGATGCCTCTCAGTCTTCATCTTGGTAAACAATAGTCCTAGCTTATGTCATCTGTCCTCCTAAGACTGATGCATCATCCTCTTGATCATCTGACAAAGGGTTGCTTGTTCCTGTCATTTCTCTAACTCTGCTACCTCTGTCTTCAGATGCAGGACTAGGACTGCACTCAGTGTGTGGACAGACTCCTTCTTGTTCTCAGTATCCTGTTTTGTGATGCTCAGAATCTGGTGGTTTTGGCTGCTATTACATCTTGAAATGCTGGATGGTTGTAGGTCTTTTCCCGCCTTGGTGATTCTCTTATTCCCTGAGTTGTAACTGTCAGTTCTGAGCTCAGTGTGCGTAGAATATTTGAAGTTGAAAAGGACCCACAAAGGTCATCAAGTCCAGCCCCTGGTTCCACATAGGACCACCCAAAATCCAAACCCTATGTCTGAGAGCAGCATCCAAATGTTCCCTGAGCTCCCAGCAGCTCAGGGCTGTGCCCACTGCCCTGGGTAGCCTGTTCCATATCCACAGCCCTCTGGGGCAGAGCCTTTCCCTAACCCCTGTCTGACCCCCTTCTATGTAGCCCTCCTTTGGGCACTCTCTAACAGCTTTATGTCCTTGTAAATCTTGTGGCAGCCACACTGCACCCAGTGCTCGAGGTGAGACCACACAGCACAGGGCAGAGTAGGGCAGTTGACTCCCATTGAACGTGCAATCAGCCAGAACCCCCCAGATCCCTTTCTGCAGTGTTACCTATAGTCTCTTGTTCCCCTGTCTGTAAATATAACCAGGATTACCCTTGCCCAGGTGCAGAATCCAGCATTTACTTTTGTTAAATTTTCTATAATTGCTGACTGCCTAACCCTCTAATTTGTCAAGATCTCTCTGCAGGGCCCCTCCACCCTTGAGGGAGTCAACAGCTCCTCCTAATTTGGTATCATCTGCAAATTTACTTAGTATGCGCTGTTTAGGTGTGTCTTAAGTTAATGTTATATGTGTCACACCTCACTTTGCCCTTCTTTGCCCACTCATGTTTGGGAAGTTCTTCTGGAGTTCCTTGAATCTGTCCTGGCATTTAGCTTAGCTACCTGGAGAGCTTTGGGACACCTGCAGGGAATCATGGCTGTCTGTGCATCTGAGTTGCAGAGTTTCAGCATGGGAGGGTAAGCAGTGAACAGCTGCAAGGGAGAAACAGCATCACTTGCACATCTCCTTCCCTAATTTGAAAGGTTGGTGTCCTTCACCAATTATCACATAGCCTGAACTGCCCCTTGGAAACTTAATGCTGCTTATTAAGCTTACTGGAGATGAGGCCATATACTCTAGGTTTTGGTGTACTGAAGATGTAGCTTTCACTTCACGTAACTAGGGCTTGTATCTCTTCAAGTGAGACACGTTCTTCAGTGGGTGCCTTGCACTTGGTAGCTGTCAGGCAAATTAGTCCTGAGGGATGTTCTCTTTTAAAGTAGTTATGTGTAATATATAAGCAGTTCAGGCATGATTGAAAAAGAAAGTAGATATGGCAGTCGCTGGCCACCTTTGTCTTTTATTTGCTGACACTGTATGTCAGTAAATGTCACAACGTAGTAATTGCAAAATAATGTAATAAAAAGGAGATGCAGTTCTTGGAAATGTGATGATTCCGTTTTACAAAATAGGGAAAGCAAGACACAGTGAAACTTGGACTGAGCTGCCTGAAGTCACTGGGTGATTTTTGCAGCCTCAGGAAGGCACTGCAAGTTCTGCTTCAAAGATTTGTGTGTGCCCTGTGTTTTGTTGCTAGAGACTCATCTGGCCTGTGGAAGTCAGTCCTAATGGAAAAGCATTTGTCTTCTAGTAGGAAAACAAATCCTAAGCAAACAGAAATTTGCATTATTATGAGCTTGTTAATGAATTCCTTTGCTTGCTCATATCAGCCTCTGACAAAAAGCAGGGATTCAACTATATATTTGTCCATTCGAATAAACAGTTCATTTTTAACTTTGACCACAATGGCAAATTAAAGCACCCTGAGCTGTAAACAGCAATATTTTTTTGGTTTTGGAAGCTGTAACTATTGCAGTGTCAGCAGGGATGGTTCCAAGCAACATTTTCTGATGCTTGCCTGGAGGCAGTAGGAGAAACAGCTCCTCTGGACAGGCTGTTTTAAACTGACCATACATGGAGGGTCCTGACTTTGAGAGTGTGGATGTGTGGCAGGGTCTGTGCCCTTCCTGACCCTTTCATGTCCCCTCAGCTTTCCAAGTGGTGGGCTCATGTATATAAATGGGAGAGTAACATTTGTATGTTTGGTGATCAGAGAGCTGTAAAGGAGGAAAAAAAGAGTATTGTTTGCTGCTTCTTTCCATGCACCTGAGGTGTGAAGTCACCTGTGTGGGTACTGAAGCTTTGGCTGTGGAAAGCTGTGTCAGAATGAGAGAGAATGCTGTCAGTGCAAAGGTGTGAATGGGAGCAGGGAAGCAGCAGGTTCATTGGTGCCCACTGGCACCTTTGTGCTTTCAGAGCCTTGGCTTCACTCTTTCTAGCCTGGGAACACAAGCATACTGAAGGAAGGAATGGATACTTCAGAGACCAGGGACGTCAGCCCAAGATCTATCCACAACTTTACTAAATCTCTGGGACTGAGGAGCATGGTTTAGGTGAGATCAGGAGCCCCTGGCCATAGGGAGACTTTCTTCTTTCACTGTACTGCAAAAGATATCAGCACTGGAAGCACATGGTTTTCCATGCCCATGCATTTGAAGAGTGAGGACAGTCCATGAAACATACTCTGTGCGTGATTTTTGGTAGTGAAGACACAAATCCTCAGCCTGTGTTAGCAATTCAGATATTTGACCAAAAAGTAAGAGCCCTGAGGTTGCCTTTGGGTTTCCTACAGTGTTTTCCTGTCTGACAGACCTTCCTGTTTCTATTTAATTCTGCTTTTCTTTGATTTTCCCTTCTGTCTTATCTTTAAAGATAAAACAATAAGCCAGGCATTAGCAACTCTTGTAGCTGAAAACCTATTTCAGGGAAGGGATATTACGCTCAGTGTTTGATTCACATTGAACACACAATGCTCATAAAAGTCTGAATGTACAGGTTTAGGCATTCTTGTTATCACTTTTCAGCTGCAGGTTATGGAACTACTACTACAGTAGTGCATTGTGGTTGTAAACTACCCTAGTTATTTTATAATGAGCCCCAACAGAAACATTATCAAAAGGTAGTATGAAGTTTCTTTGGAACATGTTTCATTTCAAGTGGTGTATACTGCATGGTTAACTTTACATCATGCTAGTCAACTTGAGAGGGAGACATTTCACATGGGAGGGATATGCTTGGGGGGAAGGAGGGTTTATAGTGTAAGCATTACCCAGCTAGAGATTTATGTCATGTTTCTTCCAGTTAGTGGGTCATAGAACTTTGGTATAAAACATTTGGGGGGAATTATTGTTTTGTCATATACAAACAAGAGCCTTAATAGACTGCAAAATCATTAAATCAAACAGTTTTTACAGTTCAGTTTGCTGTGATGTCGTAGTCTAAAAGTAGAGAATAGCAAGTTAAAGCAACTACTTAAATTCTGCCTTTTGGCCTGCAAGTCAGAAAGGGGTGAAAACAACTTAGTTGGAGGAAAAGAACAGTCCCAGTACAGCATCAGGATTGATGTTGCTAGAGCTTCAACTGCAGTTTACTAGTGAAGCCCTGCTGAATGCATTCACTACAGAACCAGTTTTTGGCAAGATAATATATTGGGTTTTGATTGCGCAGGTATCTACCAGATATGGGGTGATGTTTCTGTAATTTTTCTTCCTTCCCGCTTCTGTGAGTCTGTTCTTAATACTCACATTTAGATGTTGAATCTGATTTCTTTCTTTTACATTCTCTTTAGTCTTCTGGTTTTCTTTTACCTTCATAGCACTGTCCAGGGATTGATCCATTTTTCTCTATGCAGATTTTTATATTCCCATATTTGCTTCTTGCCTGTCAACAGGCTCATGTTTTGCACAAGTTGCAGAGATGAAGTAGCAGCACCTAGCTTGGCTTTTTTTGATCTGTGGACAAAGGTCAATGTCCAGAGAATGGAAATACTCAGTAAACTGAAAGAAATTCAGCTTAGCTTTTGGCTATGTATCTCAAACTTGTTAAGAGCTTGCTAGGGCTGTAATTGTCCCTTAGATGGTAATGACTTGTCAGTGTGCTGTACCTGGAAATTTAATCTATGTCCAGCTTCTCTATAGTGTGATTTTAGACAAGTCTGACTTGTTTAAACATGGACAGATGTTTCCTGCCATTTGGTCACAGCAGGGAACCTGTGTGCTGGGAACTGGGGATGGGACAGGGGATGCCCTTGCCATACCCAGCACATCTCTGCAGCCTGAGGATGTCAGGTCACCTCTGTCTCTCTGTCCTCACCCTGAGCTTTCAGGAACTTGGACTGGGAGCAACCTGTGCTACAGTTGTTGTTGTGGCCCTGTCAACCTTGGTTGTATGTGTGGATTCTGCCAGCCAAAATGCAGCACATCCAGTGCTGTTCCAAATTCCTCAGGATGGGCACTGGGACCCCAAACCAAAACCCTTTTGTCACTGATGTGCTCAGACTGCAAAACACCTGGTGTAATGTTTTCAGCCCTTGCCTTTGCTATGCTCTTACTGCCACCAGTCTATGTATGGCTTCAGAGAGAAAGTAAAGGGAAGCAGCACTATAGAGCAGTTTTGGAAATCCTTCCTCGGGGGACTGGCAGTTTTTCAGAGAGTTAATGATTTTTTATCACCTCCAGATTTTACTTAGAAAATTAAAACAACAACAAAAACACACACACACAAAAATAAAAAGCAACAAAAAAACACAAAACAAAAAGCCAAACCCAATACATTAATCTCTGGGTGGAGGCGTGTGACATTTAAAATATTCAGCAGCGCTTTATAGTGACAAGTTTGTGATTTCTGCACTTGGTCATGAGTGATTTATGAGAACATTGCAGAGTTGCTCCTGTTCCTTTAGAGGAATACTTTCCATATGTAGTCCTGAAAAGAGAATGGACTGAGATGAGGGTGAGGCATGAGGTAATTCCCATGCTTAATTTAAAAACAAAGCCCACTTATCTTAGTTTTACCCTTCAGCATCTATAGGCGACTCAGTCTGAATCAGGAGTGTGCAAGAGAGTCCGACAATCTCCACTTAGTTTTCCTGCCTCAGGGCAAATGACTTGGACCTGAAATATTTCCTCATACCTGAACTGGATTTTCTTGAACTGGTAACAGTCTTAGTGTGTGACTGCAAGGAGGGATGTGTACCCATGGAGCTGTTTCTCCTAAACTTTGAAGTTCTCCTTGGTTTGCTGTTGTCCTCAAGTAGTCTTTCTTCATTTCTTCCCCATGATCCATCTTCTCTTTTCTTTGCAGGTCCCCCTGTGCTGAGGTGGGCCAGCCTCAGATATTCCATTTTCTAGAAGAACTGGCAGGATTCAGTACCTAAATATAAGAGGATGTTAGTGGGATTGCAGCCTGGAACTGCCTCAGGGCATGTCCCTTTGGGCAGCTGTGTGCCTGTTTGGTCCCAGTGGGAACCTGATATCCACCAAACATGAGGACAGTGCGCATGTGGTGTGCAGAGGTGAAAAAGGGCAGAAGGAGAACATGGCCATCACTGTGTGACCATGTAGCCATCTTCCTTTTGGAAGGTTAATATGTGTTCCTGGTCTGTGCTGAAATGTTATTTTAGCTAGGGATACTGGATATGCCTGTAGGAAGACTGACCCTTTTCTCCTCAGCAGCTGAGATGTAGCTGTATCCTGGAGAGCTGAAAATGACTGTGCTGGAAAATGCATTCACTTCATACAGTGCAAACAATCCTTGAAATTAATCCTAAACTTGGGAGAGCTTGGTTGGATTTTTTTCCACACCTTCTTGGTAAGAATTAACATCAGTCTTCCTGCAATGTTTAAGAATGCTAATTGAGTAATTGAAAACTTAATGAAAAAGGTATGGTTTGTCTTCAGCACTAGGCTTCTAATGAATTTACCTTGCTTGTCTTATTTCACTTTTTCTCCTTTACAGGAGTTAATGGTTTCCCACTGTTCTCATTCAATGTAAATTTTATGCAAAGAACTGAGGAAAAATACTGTCAGATTTACCCAGAAATTTCAGTTTGAGTTTTTAAAAGTGTGTAATAATTCTGGGAATGGCAATTAGGCTTCCTGGGCTGTTCTATGAGTCTATGATCCAGCTTAGATATGTTGGCTAGGAAATGGGTGTTTGAAAAGTATAAACCATCTGCTATCTGAAAAATGAGTTTAGGTTTGGGTGTTTTGAGTTAGGTGCCTGATATGTCTGCAGTCACTGGTCTCTTTTAGAAATTTAGGCTTTTAAGTTCTCATAGAAACGAATAAGTGATGAAGAAAGCACGTGTGTTATCTGTTGCTCGTGTTTTTCTTAAACGTGAATTGCTTTGATGGGAATTGACCTGTCAGAAGATGAGTGCTTACAAAGAAGCAAAACCTGATCTGGTTAACAGATTCCAGTGAGTTCTTATAAAGCTGGCATACTTTCCTATAAAATCCCCCAAAGTTTTCTGATAAATACAGTTTTTAACTTTACATTAAAGGTTAGAAACATGTTGCTTCTTCAGTATTCTTTTTTTTCAATATTTTGCTTAAATGTGATTTCTTTGTTTTAAAATCCCGCTGTCTAATCTTGTCCTGTTTAAAGTGAATGGAAAAATATGCATACATTTTGGGAATTCAGCTTCTTCAGCTTTTTAATCTGAGACAGTGCACGTGATGGAGCATTGCGGTTGTCTTCCTGGTAGAACATAAGGGAATATTCAAACACTAATGCTAGGAGTGGCAGCTGGTGGGGTTTCCTTCCCTCTTGTGCTGGCCTGTGAGCATGCCAGTCCCTCAGTGTACCAGCTTTGGAGTTTCTTATCCCTTCTCTCTAGAAACCAGTCTTGCTCCACCTTGCTTCATCACTTTGCTGTGTAACTCTACTTTCATCACTCAGATTGCTTCATTAGGTGAAGCCTAGGGTGAAGTGTGGTGCTGTGTGCCAGTCACCACACAGGGCAGCTTGGTGTTACAGCTGATGCAGCAGCTGAGGTCAAAGATCCAGAGTCCACCTTTTCCTCATTGGCATTTGATTGTTTCTGTGATGTTGTGTCATGCGGTCTTCTTTTGGTTATTCTCTTACGCATCTGATGTATATTTCCTAATCCATACATTGCTAAGCACTCAGTAAGCTCTTCTCATTGGCAGTGGCAGCATTTTGCATCAGTTCAGGTAACTCAGAAGATAGCACATTTGGATCTTTCCTAGTCTGTATATTTTTTCCCTGGGTGTCTCATATTTTCCATGGCTGGCTTAGGTCAAGACCACACACTTTCCCTTTCAATTTGTTCATACTCAGGTACCTGCTTTATCCACCACCCCATAATACTCTTTACGCCATCATTTAGTTTCAAGCAGCTAACCACATGAGCAGATTTCATTATTTTCCTGTCATCTCGTTTCTTGGCTGTCCATGTGTGATGGTTCAATGTCAGTAGCTCATGGCTGGTGTAGACAGACTTCATTTTCTATGTGTGTGTGCATATTGCTAGTGTACCACTTTTTTGTGTCATTCTTGATCTCCAGCAGTGCTTGGTCTCCTGCATTGCTAAGAAATCTAATCTTCTGGGACGTGTGTTACCAAGTGAAGGATTTTTGTGAAAGGTTATTTAAATCTTCAAGTTAGGCTTTCAGCACAAGTAACTTCACTAGGATTACCTTATTTGTTTGAATATTCCTCTGTCTCAGCCTCAGATCTCTGAAGTGTGATCTATAAAAGGATTTTTTTTTGTTGCAGCATCGTAAGGTGAAGCATTTGTCACTTCTCCTGTTATGACAACAGCATAAGCCTTTGAAGTGCAGACATTCTGAGGAGCCGAATGCACTTCCTTCTTGTTGACTTTTCTGGGAACTGGGAATTCAGCAGACAGAACCTATGGGAATGAGTCCAAATGAACCTCCAGACACTCAGCCAAGTGCTGCGAGGTTGGCAGTTTTCCTGTGCTTGATACCTAACAACAGGGTTGCCTCACTTCTTATGAGAGCAACTCTTGTTTTTTCCAGTGCATGAGAAAGTTTATTGTCTGTACGTAGCTGGGAGAGCCCTATTACCATGTTTATGTATCTGTAGTTGTAAAACATGATCTATGGCAGCACAAAATTTAAAATTTGGTGGCATCCCAGGAAGTATTTAATTGCATTTGTGCTTCATTACAAGACTGTCTCCTTTTCTGGAATTTATTTTAGCTAATTAGTTGGAAATGTCGAAGTAGCATTTCAGATGTCAGAAATATCATATATTATCATATGTGAAGCAATTACCTCTTTTGACAAATATTTATTGTGGTGTCGTCTTTAATTAAATCCTCAGTACTCCTAGACAGAGAGCGGGTTCTTCCTAAAAGGAGTCCTTCCCAGCACTGTCAATGAGTGTTTGACTGGGACTTAATTGAACTTGGCTCTCAAAGAGTTAATTGCCTAGGGAGGATGTATGGACACGGCACAGTTTCACCATACCAATGTCTGTCACTTTGTCAGAATTCCAAAACAACCACCTCCCTCCAAACTCAGTCTGTGATGTTGTGGATGCGTTACGCTGAAGAAGATGCAGCTCCTCTTGTTCTTACGCTGGACCTGTGTGTGTATCGGAGACAAAAATGCCACATACTTGTGCGGTTAAGATGGGTAATGCAGAAAAGCAGGGCTGTATACACATCTTAAAAAATCAATTCTTTTGGTTTTGTTTAGTTCCTGGAGTTATTCTTGTGGAAACTTGTTACGAATGTGACTCTTTGGTTAGTTCCTCTTAAACAGATAGGTCTTGTAGATGATGTGCTGCTGAGAAATAATTTCTGACAGCTATAACTGAACCAGATAAACAGTTCTGCCAGCTCCCAAATAACACCGTAAAACAAAAGGGTTCTGCTTATCGTTTCCATTTCTTCATGCCTGTCATACTATTTAACTGTGCATTACCCATCACAAAAGGTCCCTGTGTTATTCTGCTTGTCTGCTGCGGTCATGGCTTTTACCTTCTCTATTGCAGGACCTTTTGTGGTACACTTGTCCAGTTGTATTGCTTCTCAGCTCATCTTCATGTTCATCTTCACACTCTTTGGAAATACTGCATATAACTGTTCCCCATCATGGCCATTCAGCAAAGAGTATTAACCTATATATTTTCTTTTATTTCTTTTTCAGGCAGAAACTGCACCAGAAAGTGTTTGGGATGGTCCCAGCGTTCAGGTCAGCTCAGGGCAGAACAATTCCGACCCCACAGGACCCGGTGGCTCAGCAGCTTCCCAGAGCTTGGTGGCTCCAGCTGGGGTCTCGGCAGGTGCCTCAGCTGCAGCTTCATTCTTCATCAGGTTCGTCACCTTTCTGTTTTCAGTAACTGCTTGTGGATTTTCAAATGGTTGTGAAATATCCTTGAGGCTTTTTTGATAGGTAGAAGGTGGTTGGTGTTGGTTGCTGTGAGGTAGTGTTGGTCACCTGTGGCTTTCCACTGCCATTGGGGAGCAGGGATGTTACACTGACATCCCACTTCTCTCTCTGCAGACTTGAGCAGGAACCTTAGTTGACCAAAACCCTATCACATACCTCTTGGTCTTTATCTAGTCCTGAATGGGCATTTCTACCTGTAGCAAATCTGGTTTTCAGTAGGTTTCTTTGGAGCAGAAGCAGAAGTAGCAAAGTTTTTACACTTGGATCAAAAGTAAAAGAGGTTTTTATTTAGATTTTCATTCAGCAGCATGGCCACATGTGTATATACAACTGTTATTTTGTGTTGTTTTGGTTTTTTTTCCCCTTCATTGGTAACAACAGTTAAAACAGTTTAAGACTTTTATAGTGCTAGCATAGAACAGTCTTCTTTTTTCCCTGTTCTTGGGTCTTATAATGAAAATAAGCTGTTAGTTTTGTTTGTGAAACGTTTGTTGTAATTAGCACTGTTGACTAAATGCAATACGCTGTCAAGCAGATGGTATTTAAAACAACAAAATTCAGGGCTTTGTACTTGCATTCCAAACTCCTTTTTAAATTCAGAACTGAACATGTTTTGAGACAATATTGAAAAAGCATATGTCTGTGAATGGCATTATAGTAGAATTTATGCACTGAGGATCCTTTTTATTCTTGCTAAAATCGTATTGTTTCCTTTTCCTTAATTATGTCTTGCGACATTTGACAAAATGAATTGTAAATTGTAATCTTAAAATAAAAAAGAGCTCTTCAGAAAACAGCACTTGGGCAGACAAATGTGATGTGGTGAGTCTAAAGCATCAGGTACCTATCTACTACCATGTCTCTGTACGCGAGAGGTAGGGAAAGGTCTGTGCCAAGTGTCATGTGTGGAAGTTCACGTTGTGGGTCTGTGCTGCAGGTTTAAAGTCAGCATAGAGAAATGTTGCTGACTGAGGATAAGGTGTTTTGTTTTAAGGCAGTTATTTGAAGCTGGTGTGAGTGGAGAGGAAAGTGAGGGGAAAAGCTCAACCTTTTTTCTTTTGGTTAGCTAGATAAAGTTAGAGGTGAATCCTTTCCTTAGTAGCTAGAGTGGCCAGCTGCACAACTTTTATAACAACTTGTTCATACTGGGGGTATGAACAGTCTGATTCAATCTACTGGAGTAGATTAAGCTTTATGCTTTCACTGGAGAAAATAAAATAACCCATTTAGAACTGAGAGAAAGAAATCAGTGCCTAATAATCTGAAAAAAAAAAGATCCCAAATCTTTTCCTCCCAGTGGTGATTCTGTCACTGGTCAGCAAAACACAGTTCTGGTTTTATTGTAAAGAGACAGGTTCTTGCTAATGATTATCATTGGCTTGACTGAAATATTCTTAAAGTCCTCAGTCTTGAAACAGGACTGAAAATGACGTCAATGTCTGTTGGATCAGGCCCTAATTGCTTCACATGAATCTGTCTTTGCCCTGAGTGAATAGCATTTTTATAGCTTTAGCAGCCATGTGCTAGCTAAAATGTTTTAAAATCCATTAGTACTTTACTTATTCCCTACACATTTTCTCTGTTCAAAATTCTCTCTTTTTTTTTTTTTTTAAACCAAATAATAGGGATGGTTTGATTTTTATTTTTTTTTTCCTTCATTTTTTTCCCCCACAAAGCACTTGTTTCTCTCAACAGTTTTCTGAATTAGTATTTTCATTATTTTTTATCATCTTGCTGATAAATGCATTTCAGTATTTATTTCTCGGTCTTCTCAGAGTACCTCTTAAGAGGTTTCTCTTGTTTGTTGTTTTTTTTTGATTCCTAAAAGCAAGCATTCGGACAACAAGTTCAGCTACTGCTGATTGAACATATAGATGGAAATGCAGGGAGTCTTATGAAGGTAGGAGGAGAGAGTTCCAATTTGATCCCTGGCAGTCATATATACGTTGATCAAGTCCTCGGGTGGATACTATTGCCTAATCCTGGCTAGGCAGATCCACCCCTGTCAGCATTAATCTTCCACTCCCCCGTTCCTCCTTTGCTTCTAATGTGTCCTGCCCTATGGATCAAAATTCCTGTGCTGTCCCCTCCTCTCCTTGCTGAAGTGTGTAGCCCCTGGGAGGAAGAAGAGGAAACCTTCAGGGATGACAGAGGCAGGTGCTGGCAGAATCTGGAGTAGAAGAAGTAGCTTATCCTGGGAGCAGAAGTATTAGAATTAACAGTCTCAGCAGTTTACCTTCAGTGGTGGTGGGGTATCAGAACTGTTTGATCTAGCCTTTCCGCCCCTATGTCTTTGTCCCTTTGCACCATCCAACTCTGAGCGAGTGGCAGGAGGTCATCTCTGTCTTGAATCCTTTGTAGCAACATCTTCTTCTCTGTCCTTCATCTCTTACTCAGCTAACCCTCTCTCAGCAAGCACCTTGAGATAAGTGAGGAGTTGCAGGCAATGGCAACATACTGCAGTCCAATATTTTTCTGAATATTTCCTTATGATCGTTCTCTATGCAGCCACTTAAACTGTAAACTTCATAGCAGGGCCAGACTGTTGTTTGAGTTACGCTGAGCCTGGAACACTTTTTCCCTTATTTGCTTCTGGACAAATACAGTTAATATATTGAAGATTTTACAAGTAATCTTCCCCCCCCCCCTCTCCCCCCAAAAAATGTTCCTCTCTTTTCATCTTTCTATTGAGTGCTTCCATCTTTACAGGAGTCCTTTTTAAAAAGTGGCTGTGGATGGGCCTTTTTCTTGGGAAGAGGGTTGTTTTGTCACAGGAATAAAGTAGCTAGGCAAAAATATGCATGTATATTAACTTTCAGTGTATGAGGGTGCAGGGTTAGTTACTTCAGAAGACAAAGCCTTTGTAGGTTGCTTGTGGAAACTGCGCCTGTGATTTACTTAGCAGTGGCAACAGTAGATCATGAATAAAGGCTTCCAGTCTTGTTCTTCATGAAGCAGCATTAACTGTGTTTGTACAGGTCTGAGCACAATTAGCTTTTGGGTTGTGGCGTGGTTTGCTGGCAGCACATAAATGTCTTTCAAATTAAAACTAGAATCTCTATTCAGTGGAATGGCACCCTTTGACTCTTGCTTGTGGGCTGGCTTGTACCTGTGAAGTCAAGTCTGTGCAACCTTTTTGGTTCACTTGTTTGTTTTTTTTTTTCTCCACTCCAGTTTATTCCTCAATCATAGTCATAGTTTGTAAGGTCACAAATTCAGAACTCAGTACAGCAGTATTCATATCCTCGTGTGGAAAAAACTAATAGCTGCATCAGAGCCTTTACCTGCTGACACAAGGTACATGGAGTAAAAATGAATATCTTTTAAGATGGTCTTCGCAGTGAATGCATTGATTCTGTTACGCATAATGTGCAGCCCAAGTTCATGTATTCATCCAAAGCTCCTTTTCATTTGAATGTCATATTTAATTTCTTTAAGCTTAATTATGCTCTGCTTTTCAAAATAAAGAAAAAAGAAAAACATTTTATTCATTACCTAGAAATGCAGAGTCTGGTGTGGAAGTACTAAGTATTCAAAATCAAAGCCAAGTATTAGAACCAGCAGACAGAAGCATATTAAGAAATTAAATCAGTTTTAAGCCTTTTTCCCTCACTCTGATCTGTCATAGAAGGAGAAAAAGCTTTGATTAAGAGCTGACTGTGCCACACAAGCAAATTGCCAGACACTGCTCTATGGTCGTGTTACTGAAGGGTTGGAGGATTTAGCAGAAAATGCAGTTTCTCAATATGTCACTGTCAGAATAAGGATGTTGGAGTAAAAAGTGCAGCTCATCAGCACTGGTGGCTGTGAAGAGGCTCCCAGGTTGACCTTTATAGTGCAGGTGAAGTTTTAAGTGGGCATTCCTCAGGTTTAAGAAAAATGCAAGTAGGCTTTGCCCATTGGTGTGGTCTGAGCCATGCCTTGCTGTAGTACTCCATACTTTGTATGTGTTTCCACAGCCTTTTTTTCTTTTTTCTTTCCTTGTTTATTTCTTTTTTTTTGTATAAGCAACCTGAACAAACTTGAAATTACCGAGTGAAAATATGTGAGAAAGTTGTAGGACCCTTCTGTGAGCTGAATTCTCTTATGCTTTCAACTAAGTAAATATTGACTGATTTTGGTGGAAAGCTGTAATAAGCTGTTAGATTTCTGTCAGCCGGACACCTGGGAAAGAGTGGAGGTGTTGTATTCAAGAGCAGGCAGAAAGACAGAGAGAAGGAGGAGGAGAATGAACTTGGGAAGAGGTTAATAGTCTAAAAAGAAAATACCACTCCCTTGAGAGAATTATCGGGTTCACCTAAAAATGAAGCTGTTGCTGTTAATGTGTGACTTATTTATGTATTTATTTATTAATTTTGCCTGTTGCTGGCTGGTGACAGTCATGGCAGTGCTGCCTGTACCATCTTCAGAAGTTTGGTTCTTTTGAGTTTCTGGCTTTGGTATCCAAAGTGGGGGTTCAAGCAGTGATGGGCCAGCTAAGAGGAATTGAAGCTGTTTGGAGGAGGCTATGTATAAAGCCAGCTGACCCTGAGCAAGATTGAACAGAAAACAAGCTGTATTGCATCTTAAATATTAATATTCTTTGATATTGGATTGTTTTTGTGTCTTTTCAGGCTGGTTTGAGTACAAGGTTGCACTTGCTGCTGTGAGACCATTGCCTTTGAAGCAGTGATGAATTACTTTTCCAAACACAGCACTCACTGTGCACTCCCTGGTTTCTAGGTCTCTAAATTATTTGCAGTGTTGCTGGGCTTTGCTAGATTGAAATCAGTTAAGTTAATAAATCTGGAGAATCACAATGGTGAATCACACCCATTATCTTTCCACTCATCGTATTTCTGCATGTTTAGGAAAGCGGTGTCAATTTAGACATGACATAAAACACTACACGATGTGCTTTTTACAAGCAGCTTTCTTAGCAAGACATAACATACAATCTCTGAGTAATGCAATTGAACATCTTATGAGTTAAAATAAACATAGTCTTTTCCTAGATTCAGGATATTCCATCATATTGTAATGCCTGTGAGTTGTGGATTACAGAATCTAATTATTCACTAATGAGCAGTAATGGTACATATAAACTAAGGGTCACTATCCTATTACAGGCACCCGATGGTTCACTGATAAGCATTTGGCCATTAGATTGACCATAAAATATAGTCAATAATTGAGGTTAGTCATAGAGCAGGCACCTTATCAGCACTAGGCATGGTGGGACAGCTTGTCAGTACTCTGCGTACTGATTGTGCTGTGACTGAGCATATGATTAGGGTATTGAAGCAGTCTGTATCTAATGAATCTGCACGAAAGGCATAGCAATATTAGCACAACCACTAAATGACTAATGTGTTTTTGTTCCAAGCTTCAGACACTTCAATTAGTTCCAATAAACTCTGATGTAGCGTAGTGGTAGGCAGAGGATTCAGATATTTTGTGTACACGCTTTCATTACGCTAGTCAAAATTTGTAACGTTTCGGGGACAGGTGAAATCTGTGTGGCTTTGAATGAAAAATGATGGAAATAATAAAGGCTGTCATTACCATTTTTACTTCACTTTTTCCAGTTTTATTTTTGCTTTTTTTTTTTTTTTTTTTTTTTTTTAAATTCAGAATACTTACGGAGACAATAGCTGCTGCCTGGTTTAAAAGACGAAGCTGACAGTAGCAAATTAGATGTCTACATGTTCTGCTTTAAGATTCACTCATGCAGTTCATGTAGGCTTGTGCATATAGATCTAAACTTAGAATGTGTTCCTTAGCGTTTTGTACCGTGTGGAACATTACTCAAATAGTCTACCTCTTGAGGGCTTTTGAAGGGATATTGATTTTACTGTGCTTCAAACTGTTGCTGAGAAAATAACCTCAGAACCATTCTTTTATGATTTTGTTGTTTTTTTTTTTTTTCCATGAGGATGCCTTAACTTTCATAAATTATTTAATACAGTGAAGGATGCAAAATGTCTGTCTGAACTGCTGTTGAGGCGTCTGTGATGCGACCTTGGAAAGTAACCATAGAAACACGTTAAAAGCATCAACCGAAAATCAGTAGTTGGGTTTGACAGTGATGCAAATTCTGTGAAAGAAGATTATGATGTATTAGGAACACTTGAGGCATATATTACTGCTAACCTGTTAAACCTGATTATTCCTTGTCTGTCAGTACTTTCAGAATTTAATACGGGGAAGAAAAAGAACAAAAAACAAAACAAAAAAAAACCCTACTTTTTTTCTTTAACTTGCCATGTTTGAGATGTTTCCAGCTAAATCACTTCATCCTGCCATTCTCTGTCCTTCTAAAAGCAAGAATTATATTTCTGTTAAGCTCATAATGTAGTTCACCAATTCTCTGTATTTAATAGCTGTAAACTTTTGCCCTGTACCCTGCTGGGATGTGCTGGTATCCTGGCTTTGTGCAGAGCTGGCACAATTTAAATCTCTTTGACAGTTAAAGTAGATAACTGGGTTACGAGTAAGTAGTAGTTCACCGGAAGGTGAAGAAAATGTGTGACGCGTTGGATCCTGAGCCAGACCTTTTAGTGCTGAAATGCAGTAGCCAGGTCAGTTTGTGACGCTGCAACAGAAGTGCTTGTGATGATTATAGGTAACTATAGCAAATCTTTGGTGAATCACAAGTCAGAGGAAGAAGCAGAGTTAGTTCCATCCTCATTAAGGCTAGTTCACATCCAAGAAATCGTATGTTGAAGTGTCAGAAAATTAATTTCGAATTAATTGCCTGGAAATGGGGGATCCTGGCTTTTCTTGGCCTGGTTGACAGAGGTAGACAAAGAGCTGTACATGGTTTGTCTCTTCTTTTTGGGGTTGCGGCAGTATCATGGGAGCTGTGAGGCTCTTCCAGGGACACATCAACTGGCTGACATTAATGCAGCTCAACAGCCACTCAGAGCATCAGACCTTCGTCATTAAATCCCCACAGTGCCCCACTTCCTCTTTCTACCATCCAGTCATTGTTGGAAGCCAGTCAGGAATGGTGTCTGAGCATTCTGATGGCTGAAGCATCCAGATGTTTCAGGGGGTGTCGAATGTGTAATTCCCACTTTTCCCTCAATGAATCTCTCTTCAAAATCTGGTGGTCTGGAGCAGCCTGATCTCTGCAGAGTGTTGCCCACCACAGGATACTGGAAGTGTGAAACCTTCCCAGATGCCTTTTTGAAGCTGTATGGTTTCAGGTTGGATATTAGGAAAAATTTACTCTCCAGGAGAGTGGTCAGGCACTGTCAGAGGCTGCCCAGGGAGGTGGTGGTGTCACTGTCTGTGGAGCAGACAGTGGATGTGAATGTGATACTTAAGGACACGGTTTAGTAGGAAATACTGGTGGTAGATGAACAGTTGGACTAGATGATCTTAGAGTTCTTTTCCATCCTTAATGATTGTATGATTCTAGGAAGCCCTCATGCAGATGTGCAGATGGAGATGGAGTGACAACACTGGATGGCTTGCCTTGTCCTGCTGGTGCTATGCCACAATTGCTGGAATGTGGTTGCTAGCAGTCCCTGGTGTGTAAATGTGACCTGCATATAGCCCAGTGCTATGCAGGGACAGGAGATGAGGCAGGGTGTGTAGCATTGTGTAGTATCTTGTATCATCTTTAGGCAGCTTAAACTTTCCTAGTTGCTGTGGCAGCATAATAGTGCCTATAATTAAGGACAAACAAAGTAGTGCATGCCTTAGGTATATCCTGTTTAGCTTTTGCACATAAGGAGGATAAATGAGAAGATAAGACTGAATTTAGTAGGCTTTGTGCAGAGCAGTGTGTTTAAGAGCGCGACATCATTACTGGTATCATTACTAATACTGCATCATACCATATGCTGATAAAGCACTATGTAAATTAAGCCAGGTTCCCTGCTATGAGGAGCTCGTCTGTGAAGACTGTGAGACTGACGGGGAAGACAGCTGGGGACATAGAGCTGTGGTTCAGCAAAAAGAGGAGGTAAAGAAGCCAAAGTAGTTGAGAAGAGAGGGAACAATGGAGTTTTGGACATCGGCACTTCTCAGTTCATCAGTACTGAAAGTGTGAAGAATGTCCCAGAGGTCAGTAGGGAACTGGCTGAGAAACTGGGTTTGTGTTGACTAGATGAAGTAGTGCTGGGCACCTAAAAGTCATTGCCTTGGCAAATACTCTTTCATAGCAGAAGCTGAATGAAGGCACAACGGAACACTGGTAGTGCTTTGTGCTGGCTAATTGCCTTTAACGATCTTTTTCATGTGAGGCTGTCCTTGGAAAAGGCTGATTTTTTTTTGTGAGCCCCCGATTACCTCGATGGATAGATAATACAGGAGGTTTTGGAACACCAGAGGCAGCGTCCTTAGGAGATGAAATGACTTTTTGAGCTGCTTTAGGTGACTCTGTGCAGACAGTATTGCGGTACTGGGTTTGCTCTGTGTTCTGAGATGTTCCTGATGCCCAGGAGGAAGAACAAAGCAGAATAACTTGAAACAGATGTGTTCACAATGGTAGGACAGAATTGGTGCCTTCAGAGCTACCAAAGTTCGAATTTATAGAGACACAAGTGATTGACGGAATGTGCATGTGCGTGGGGTAAATGGTGAAGTATGGAAGGTGTTATAAACTAGTGAAAAGCCTGAAGCGTTTATAGATGATCTGACTGGAGTCATGCAGGTACTTCTTATTTTCTTATCTCTCTGACCCTCTGCTTTCCTGAATTTAATATTTTATCCTCTAACTTAGGGTTTTTTTCATATGATCCTGTCTGCATTTCCTCATTCACCTGAACGTGCCCCTTGTCAAGAGGAACACATCTCCCACCTCACCCACCCCAGCCCTTTCCCTCTGCCTGCTTTTTTGCCTCCTTGGCTCCTGAACATCAGTGTCTGTTCTGACCCCATTATTTGGGACTTCTCAGCTTGGAGGCTGTGGCAGCTGCACTGGTAGTTTCGTTGCAGGAGGAATGAGGCATTCCATTGGTAAAATGATAACGGCAACTTTCCTGTGGGGCTGTAATTTGACAGTTTGCACCTGTCTCACAACTTTATTGGTGTCTTTCAGGCTCTTTCAATAACATACTTAACTATTTTAATGCTTTATATTAAGGCATGACAGACAAAGCAATTGAAATAGTCAAATCAGACTGATAATAGAGCACTTGGCTCTCATGGGTGATTTGCAGTCACTCTGACACTCAGTTTACTGAGAGTTGCATGCAGTTTGCAGGGTGTGTGCATTTTCAGCTGACACTGGCTGTGTTCTGAGCTTGACTGCTTTGCTTGCTTGTGCTACTGGCAAAATAAGATGCTTCACATTATCATTTATAACAAAAATGAAATGTCATGGCAAAATAAAGCACCAGCACTACAATTGCAGAGCTTGACCTACTGCAAGATTGCAAAACCTCCCTCATCCTTCCTGTTGGATGATGGAGGGTATTTCCAAGCGTAAGGTTTTGCAGCTGCATCGTGGTAACCCCTACTATCAATGCAGCCTGAGGAATGAAAGGTTAAAGTACAACCCTTTTGAAAAAGACTTTGGGATAATGGTGGGGTGGCAAGCTGGACATGAGCTGGAAGTGTGCCCTTGCAACCCAAAAAGCTAACCGTATCCTGGGCTGCATCAGAAGCATGGCCAGCAGGGTCGGGGAGGGAATCCTGCCCTCTGCTCTGTACTGTGAGACTTCACCTGGAGTACTCTGTCCTGTTGTGGAGTTCTCAGTACTGGAGAGGTATGAACCTGTTGGAGCTGGCCTTGAGGAGGGATGCAAAAATGATCCAGGGGATGGAACACCTCCCCTGCAAGGACAGGCTGGAAAAGCTGTGGCTGTTCATTGTGGAGAAGAGAAGGCTCTGGGGAGAGCTGAGAGCATTTCAGTATCTAAAGAGGGGCTGTAAGAAAGAAGGGGATAGACTCTTCAGCAGGGTCTATTCTGATATGATGAAAATGGTTTCAAACTAAAAGAAGGGAAATTTAGACCAGATATAAGGAAAATATTTTTGTAATAAGGGTGGTGATGCACTGGCACAGGTTGCCCAGAGAGCTGGTGGATGTCTCATCCCTGGAGACAGCCAAGGTCAGGCTGGGCAGGGCTCTGAGCATCTGATGGAGATGTGCTCAGTGCAGGGGGATTGGAGTAAATGGCCTTTAAATGTTCCTTCCAATTCAAACAATTCTGTGATGATTTTCTAATGATTCTTTTGTCATGATGCTTCCAAGCTTAGCCCAGTACTTTTCTCAGCATTAGTTAGTGTTTCTCTGCCCATCCCCGTTGGATTTGCTTCACTTATTAAGAAGCAGTGCCCTGTGGAGTTTTGAATATAAGGAAATGAATCAGTGGAAGTTAATCAGCATTAAATGAATCTTATCTGAAAGTTATTATAGGGAAGCTAGTTGAAGTCCAGGACAAGGTTTAAATGGTGCTGCAATTTTAGCCTGCCATACCTCTGAGGGGTAGTCTGATTGCTTCAGAACTGGTGTCATTTAAACAAACCACAGGTACACCGGCTTTAAGAATCTTGCACGTCTCTCCTTTGTTTAAAAATACTCATTGTGTAGGCACAAGACTTTGTTGATTTCCACTGTATCATTTAGTACTGTCAGTGCATTTAACTCTGTAAATACCCCCCCCCCCCCCCCCCCCCACACACACACACACACACACCAAGAAGTTTTTTGCTAGGTAGTAGAAATGTCAAGCCTTTGGCTAAGTATCTGAAATAAAAGCTGGCCGAAGGAAGGACAGACCCTCTGTGGAATTTCTAAATGTGCATTGATAAGTGGAGCTGAAAGTAATGAGAAAGGTTTGTCTGTAGGGCCAGTGTGCTGGGACTGAAGGAAGGTAACTTAAAAATATAACCATCCCTGGAGTTAATGGAGGCTTTGCAGTTGAAAGTGGCCAGAAATGAGAAAATCTTGCATAAGGAGGGCCCTGGTTCAGCCCCATGCTTCCCCATATATGTTTGCCTGAACCCTGTGCTTCAGATATCCCCTGTTAGCCATGTCCTGCATTTTCTCTCTCATCCTTTGCAATGACGGATGTGTCTGTTCCTTCCTGGGAGCAGCCTGAATAAGCAGAATGTTTTTGCTTTTCATACCAGACTGTTTTTGATGAATAGCATTGTGTGCAATATTCTTTGTAACAAAAATAATGTATTGCCTGATAAGTCATTTTGATGCTGGCTTCCTTCTGTATGTTGGGAGCTGGAATTGCAGAGCAAAATGTTAGATGATCTATTAAAGTAATTACTTTAATAATGAATGGCTAGTTAGCACCGCTGTTTCCGTTTCATTACTTTTTAGTTTTAAAAGTGGCTTTGTTACTTTTTCATGATAGAATACAAATGAGACTAAAATTTAGTTTTTCTTTCAAGAGTCTGTGTCATGCTGACAAATAAATCCAACTGTTTTTGCCTAAGGTGTGTGCTTAGATTGATGTGGTTCTGCCTGCTTTAGCTCAGTTAGTTCATGAAACAGAGCGAGACAACACCGCTGGCAGTCAGGTAGCCGTGTTTTCAATATGGAGCTATCTATGTTGCGTGCGACCCAGAAACTGGCATATTTCTATATTAGGTGTTGACAGTCTTGCTTACATAAAGATTAACCTACACGGGTATTCAGCAGTTTGTCATATGGCACAACTGTAAACAGTGAGCACAGAAGTACAGCAGTATGTGCAACTGCTCCTACTTTGTTTAACATCATTAGTGAGCAGAGCTGGAAATGGGATGTGGCGGGCTGCGGTGCCTAGCTGCTACCCTGGTGTGTGTATAAATAAGTCAGTTCCAGATCCTTGGTCCTGGCTGCTGAAGCAACATTCCTTGGCCAGAAAAGTGTTTTAAATCTGCATACTGAGAAGAATGTCTATCTGACATCACTCATAACAATTTTGTAGCAGTCACCTCAGAAACCACTGTTTTGGGAGAGTGGGAAAAAACAGTTGGATGTAAAAGTCAGCGAATGCTGCCCTTGGTGTTATTTAAATTTTGGGAACAGCAGAAGAGCTGTGAGAATTCCGTCCTGGATTCTTGATTGCAAATCACTTGGTTGGCTGCTTATGTTTAAGTAGTAATGTGTGGTGAAGAAAACGTATCAGCTCTTGGGTCTGTACACCGTGGGAAAGCTTTTCTGGTGTCATCTGTACTCTGCAGGTTTATTTTAACCTGTCATCTCACAGAGGTCTTTCTGAGTTTCGCACAGAGTGGCTCTGTCTGGTCTTCTTGTAAGGTGTCTGAATTCAGGTGTATCTCGACTATTGTACGCCTGTCCATCAGGCCTTCATTCTGTACTTGGTGAAGATGTGAACTGAGTAGGGGGAGGGCAATGAGGGTGATCAGAAATCAAGGAAACTTGGTCTTTAAGAAGAGGTTGAAAGAACTGGAACTGTTTTTGTGTGGAAAGGAGAAGGCTGAGAGATGCTCAGCCTTCATACAGGTAACAGCTGCTTCAGCAGAAGGAAATAAGCTCCTCTGCATGTCTACTGGGGTGATGGGGGGAATAAGGAACGTAAATTACAGCAAGGCATATTTATGAGAGAAATACAAGGTGTGAATTTTCTTTCAGCAGGAGCAGTTAAAAGATAGAACTGACTGCCTCAGGAGGCTGTGACTTGCTTTCCCTGAAGTTTCTGAGAACAACTTGGGAAAATATATAATGGAAATACATTAGGTAACATTCATTCCTGGGAAAATGTAGAAGATAATGTTCCTAATATGTCAGTGTAGCTGATATATATATATATATATATACACACACACACATAGTATATATATATAGTATGTATGTATATATATGTGTGTGTATATATATAAAATATCGTGTGTGTGTGTATATATAATGTATATATATATCATGTATATATATATTCTGCCTTTCAGATTTTAATGAAAGATAGAAAACATTGAGGTCACTCAAAGCGAGAAGCTGAAATTCAGGCCTGAATTTATGCTACGTGCAAGGCTTGAGCTTAATCTCATGTTGAAGATACTTCCTTTCATAATGTTGGCTTGGTAATATAGCCACAGTATTAGATGGAGTTTGACATTTTGGAATGTTTTAGAATGATGTTTTTTCTATTGAAATTTATTTCCGTCGCCCATTATAAAAATGCCATTGTTTGAGGTTGTGCATTGTGATCCAAATTATTTATTTGTTGAGGAAGGTGAGCCAGTGAAATAAGGAACATCTATTGTTCCTCCTGGCAGTGTATCTGGACAGCACTGCTGGGATGGCTAAGCAAACAAAGGTTTGGTGTTGTACATGTATAATGATGCTGAATTGAGGAAAGTCAGCATATGCTCCTGAAACTAAGTATGCATCACAGAAACCTGGGAATGTTGTTCCATGGGGAAGAACAGGACATAATCTCAGAATGTAATTCATACTTCATAAGAGATGCCTTGGGCAAAATTTATTGCAAAAATACAGATGGTGACTTTTTTTTCCTCCCAGACGTTTTAGGATTTAGGCATTCCCAGCTTTCTGTTCAAAAATGGCTCTTTCTGAACCAGTTTTATTTTCCACATTAAATGGTGCTGGTGGAACCTGATACCTTGCTTATTTCTGCTTATTTTGTATGGTGTTTTGGGCAGCAACTGTATATTGTTTCATTGTGCTGTCTTTCTAATTTTAGAACCACAAATCAAACAGCAATAGCAATAATAAAAGTGATAATGCCAACCAAGTTTGTTCTGTTAATTGCGGAAGGCTCAGGACATAATGCTGGAGGGTGTATTGTAGGACATCCGTCTATTTGTTGTCTCTATTGACGAGTAATTAAGGAAACAATAACTGGAACTGCAGATACAATGACAGACTGGGACTTTCCCACTGCTTCCATTCGAGTTGGTTTGCAGTGGGAAAGGCTTGTGTTATGTGATGAGGGGTGATGACTGTGCTTGGCTGGGAGCTAAGAAAGTTCAGAAGGATCCTTCTTAAGGGTAAAGACTGATACCCAGGGTAAACCTGCATTCAGAATTCTGCAAGCTTTGCAGAAGGTTCAGTCTCGGGATAAAGCTGAGTCTTGAGATATCTGTCAAGGTCTGCTGAGTGGACTCTTAAGTAAACTCCAAAGCTCAGGATATTTGAGACTTCGACCATGCACTTCTTTGGCCATGACTTGCTTGGTAAAACCCTAAAAGATTTCACAATCTGAATGACAGTGATAAGGCTGGCTAAGGATGCTAAAATTATGTTAATACATAATGGCTCGTGCTGAAATGAATGTGAAGAAGTTTTCTTTTATTATTTTATCAGTGGAGCTTAATCTGACTTGTGTGGGTTTGTCTGCACAACCAGCTTGTCAAATTAAGTCCTCTGCATCTGTCTCACTTGACTCATTTCTAGTATGTGTCCCAGACTATATTTTGCATCACTTTTCCTTGTGAAGCTTAGTAAATGTTAGGATAACACTTTGTAGAATTTTGTAATTTTGCATCATTATAAAAGCTTAAATTCTAGCTTTCTGTTTCATGGAGAAATTATACCTAGATGGAACAGTGTTCTTTAGGGATTTAAATTGTACTGTTTACTTTCACAGATATAATGTGCAGAACGTGTATAGTGAATGTAATGTAGAAGCAGCTTGCAGCGCATTAGAGTATCTGAAATGTCATGCTAACTACATAAAAAGAATATAAAATGAAAAAAAATTGTATTTATTTTACTGGGCAGGCTTTGTAGCTGCCATTGCTGCACACATATTCTCTAGATGCTGAGAATTTTGTAATTGATCTGGCTGTGCTTTTCCTCACTGGTCTCATCCACGCATGGCAGAAAAATCCAGTAATCTGTAAATTGTGTTGGAGGGGAAAGAACAGGTTAGAGACTGTCCCTTGTCATTTAATATTTGAATGCTCCTGCTTGTGCCATATATTAGTTTTATTTTCTACCGTGACACCTAGCTATGAGAAAAGAACTCTCCAGAGCATCTTAAAAGACATCTTCTATTAGCGATGGAAAGAGTTAAGCAAAATGCAAACAATAGATCTCACAGCTAGAAGTAAAAATAATATATGCATGGGTCTCTGAAGCATTAATTGGAACAGAGGCATAATAGTGGAGCTTAGCTTCCCTTGAAAGAATACTCTGTAGATGAGCTATTGAATTTGAATGGGGAAAACCAAAGGTAGGTGGAAAGTATGTGAGTGTCAAAGTTGCAAAGAAATACTTGGAAAATACCCAGAAAAACAAATTAGTCTAACATTTATGTTTTGCACTGTATTCTTTAGAAGTTATAATTTTTCCTTTGGCGAAAAAGTATTTGATACTGTAGAAGACCAGACAGTCTACCGTGGCAATGAAGGTGAATGTAAGAGCCTTGCATGAGAGATTAAAATCGAGGAAAAGGTTCAGATTGAGAGGAAATAGGCACAGCACATACAGAAAGTGGTTTGGTATGATCCCAGCTTCAGCCTTTCTGGAAGTTTCACAGTTTATTAGAGGTTGGCCTTCTCTGTTGTGATGGGGCAGATTCTACTGGAGAAAGAGAATGCTGGAGGAAAAAAAGGACTGGAAACTCAGGTGTAAATTTAGTAATGGGTTATTGAATAAGGACTGCAGGAAATTCAGTATTTTCATGCATCTTGGAAGTGGCCTGTGAGTACATGTTCTCGTGAATTTTACTGAAGTGAGGAGTTTTGTGTAGTTGGATTTTGTTTCATTTGATTGGGCCCTCATCCAAACCAACGTGGCCTGTGTTTTGGTCTAATGAGTACTTGGCTTGGTTACCACCAAGTGTGTTCTGGTGTTGTAAGAAGTGCAGAAGGATTGATGAGCCCTTTTGTGGTTTTCCTTGCCTGGACCACTCCAGGGGCCCAAGCCCATCATATGAAGGCTGCTGCCCAGCTGAATTTTTTTTAGCAGTTAAAGAACTGTGCTTTTCGTAAGAGCTGAGGCTGACAGCTACTTACATTTGTATTCAAAGTCTAGAATTGGTTATATTTTGTTTTCCCAATTGCTCAGTTCTTAACTCCTTACATATTCCCCTTTAGATAGAAAAAAAAACAAACCAACCCAACAAATTGTTTGATACTGCTTGTGCAAGATATCTGTGATGTTCCTATTCCAGAAATAACCTCATTTTGATGTCAAGTAAACACAGAGAGGTTACAATTAAACTTTGTGCACTGCTACCTGAGATGAGATAAGCTTAGAATATATCATTATTAGTGCAGTTGGCCTGTTGCCTGTCAAAGCACCAATTATTTTCTTCAACAACTACTCCAGTTCCTCTGCTTTCTCAGTTTCCTGTTATCCTACATGGACATCTGCAGTCCCTTTGCCAAATTTCTCAGCACACCGCGATCCTTCAAACTCATAGGAAAAGGAGTTATCAGCACTCTAGCAGTTAATTGCTTTAGCTAGCATATGGCACCATACTTTGAACTGTGAAAGTGCGTGAAGTCTGGATACGGCTAGGAGGAATCAGTTTGAAAGGTGGTCTGTCTCAGGGAAGTTAACATAACTGTTAGTGGGTTTGGTGTCTTCTACCTGCTTCTTATAATGGTCCAAAACTGTGTTACTGGACAATGTTGAGAGATGTTATACTTAAATCAGGCTGATTTTTCCATTTATATATTTACGTGCTGCTTAGCTTGGCCTTTTTGGGTGCATTTACTGGTCATTAGTACTTTGTTAGGTGCCTGAATAAACAACTACTGAGCAAATTTGTTCTTTGTATCCCATTCTCTTTCACGTATGTTTCCCAGAGGAGCTCCTTCAGCCAGATATACTGAAGGAATAATTATTTCATCAGGATGTAATGCATATCTTGATTCCACTTTGAAGACATTCTCTTGAGGAGGTTTTATCATTTTAACAAGGGATCATAGCATGTAAACAAGGAAATAAATGCTACCTTTCATATTAATCAACAAGATGATTAAATAATAACCAGAACTGTTAATTGGTACTTGGAGAGGGAGGGTAATTACTATCTTGACTTCCATGTGAGAGCACAAATGGGTAGATAGACTTTTCTGCACAATAAAGCTGTGTATTTAGGAGGCATTACAGTTTTAGTGTGCAGCTGCAACCTCAGTGAAGTTGTGCAACTGTTTGCCTGGTGTCCTGTTCCAGGCATATGTTTCCATACTGAAAGAGATATTATCAAGAGTTTTGGGGTTTAGGCAGTTAAATCAGTTCTCACTGCCACTGAAAACCTGAAGTTCTGTGTAAACTCATGCTTGCAGTGTTTTCCTTCACCATGGGAAGCAGGTCCTGCTGGTCTCAGGGTGCAGTGGGAGTCAAAAACTTTCTTTGCTCAGAGGCAAGAATTCAGCTTGTTTCTCACAAGAGGGTGGATTCTGACTCCCTTTCAGTTTGGAACTGTGGTCTTTTCATCACATGACTCTTTGTTTTCTTCAAAATATTGCAGTGTTTTTAGAGGGAGAAAGAAGCACACAGGGTGTCTACATCTCTTGATGTTGATGAGGAAAAGGGTCCAGGAGTTTAATTCGCATGTTGGGCAATGTAGAACATTGAACTGGGAAGCCTGGAGATGTTAATTCTTGTTCTTAGATGCTTAATCCTGACCCAAGTGAGTAATTTTGATGCTTGGGCACAGCTCGGTGTTTGCCCTGCAACTTGCTTGATGCAAATGGTAGTGTTGCTGGAAGAGACTGTGCAGGCCTCCTGCTCTTGGTGTTCTGTTTTGCTCCTGACCTACTGTAAGTAGGAAGCAAAGGAAGAATTTCCTTCACAAATCATCTTACTAAGATGATGGAACCTGGGGCTGAATCATCCCTAGATTCATGGAAAAGTCAAGAGGTCTAGTTTTACCCTGAGTTGAGCGTAGCACTGCCTTAGTTTTTCCATGTGTCTGTTGCTTATAATACTTCAGAGATATTGATGCCAGCTCATTCTCACTGGAGAGCACTTTGAGATCCTGGCCCGAATGTCACGATGAAAATATAAAGTAGCTGTTGTATAAGGAGACTTCTTGTTGGTCATATACTTCTAAACTAATTTACCCAAAGTGACAGGCCTTTATATCACAAACATGCACCAGAATAGTGCTTTGCTACCCCTGGAAATACTGTTGGTATCAGTACCAACCGCTACCAACAGTTGTACTGAAGTAGCAACAGAAGGACTGACTGTCAGTAGCGTGGGCTCAGATCGCTCACAGATATTGCTAGTGTAACACTTCGTTCCTTTGCAGGCTTAGCAGTCATTCAAAATTATAATAAAAGATAGCATGTTGGATTCTTTTATGATAAGTATCTGAAGGCTGTCTATCTTCAGGCAGTCTTAAGGTTCATCACACATATTCAAGTGGCGAAACAGTTCTTGGCTTTGGCAGAGCCGAGATTTCACCCTCACAGTCACAGCCAGTTATCTGCTGTGTACTCACTTATGCAGATACATGTTCTACATTACTCTATAGGGTGTTTTTTCCCATACGGGTTTTGATGTAGAATTGAGTTTCTGGTTTTTTTTTTGCTATACTGTTTGGTGTTGCTGGTGGGGAATAGCATAAACACTGATATTGTTGCTATTCTTAATCACAAGGAAGAATGTTACAATTTTAATTTTATGCCTTAATTTTTCCTCTGTCTTTTATGTTTTGAAATTCTGCATTTCAAAAGCAGGATCATTATCATTTTAAACATTAAAGAATGTTTCTCTAATAGCTTTCCCTTTTAACGTGGAAGAATGGAATTGAGGAGGAAAAAACCAATCTTTCTTGAAGGAAATTTTCTGTTATCTGAGGATTTTCAGCACAGCCAACAAGATAGGATCTAGGCTTAGCTGACTTGAAGTGTCATTCTGTGTCTTGAGTAACTTGTAGTGTACAAAGCATTGCTTCCATAATGTTATCACCAGAAAAGTCCATCTGGCCCTTACGGTGACAAGGGGATTATTTCAACTTTTTATTACATCAGTGAAATTTTAAGCGTTTTAGGGTTCAGCTGTCAAGCTGTTGGGGGGAGGAGAGGAAAGTTAGTTTAGAACTGAAACTCTGCTGAGGGAGAAATTAACTGAATACTTCACTCATAATTTTTCTACCCATGTTTCCTTTTATTAGTCCCCTGATGTTTTGTCCTTATTGAATCAGATTAGAAAGCAATGACTTGATTTGTTAAAACACACAATGATGACAATGAACATCTGTTTGTCTGGTCAAGATTGCCATTAACACCTAGTAACATTGTCATTTCTTGCTATTGCTTTTATACAGAGCAGCACAGAAGCTTAACCTGTCTTCGAAGAGAAAGAAATATCATCCACCCCTGCCACACACACACGACTTCTCTATTTATGCTACTAACTTTAGTGGCATCCTACAGCTCTGTCCTCCCCCAGCACCACCATGCCTTCTGAGAGCTGTGTCCAAAATCAAGGACAACCCTGGCATTGGAAAGGTAACTTTGGATTTCAGTTTTTTAAAATAGTTGTCCAGATCAGCTTTAATGGGGCTGGAAGCTTTCAGCCTAGGACATGGTTGGATAGGCTCAAGGGAATGGTTTTGGGTGAGAGAGGTACATGCATCTGTCTGAATATGCCTGAGAGCTGTTACCATTTGTTGACTTTGGAAAATGTTTGCATCCTCAGAGCAGACTCAGTGCATAAATTTTGGCTATGCTGAAACCAGTTAACATCACTGATGACAATATTGACGAAGGTTATTTTGTTCTTTCCTCTCTTAAAGCAAGGGACAGAATTTCCTTTGACTTCTTTGGTCCAAAACCAGTGCACATACAGGTGTCACCTTTAGCAGAAGCAGTCTCTGTTACCAGCAACGCTCAGGTGCAGCTGCTGATGCTGTCTGCAGTGAGTAAAGGAGATAGGCACGGGTGCTTGGTTTTCTTCTACTTCACGTGTCAATGTAAACCAGGAGCAATTCTGTGGAGATCAAAAAGCTAGAGAAAAATAGATGTGTCTCCTGCTTGGGAAATCTATCACCTTTCAAACTGTAAATTCTGTCCTAATTTTATTTAAAATTAATTAAAATACAACCTAATTACTTAGAGCTTTATTCATATTTATAACAGTTTAATCACCTACATGACAATCTGAATACTTATTTACATAAGTTACAAGCAATTGGTGTTTGAAGATAGAATTGAAATACTTAATGTGCATAAGAAAGCACAGATATGCACCTTGACTAACCATAGAAAGCATTAACATAAAGAGATTGTCAGCCTAAATTCTTATAACTGACGTACTGTTACTCTCAGAGAATACTCTGTATTCTCTTAAGCTGGTGAGTTTGTGATAACCCCAATTACTGATTTGTGTTCTATTTATCTTCAAGCAAGTGAAAATGTGTACACGAAAATGTGATTTCTGCTCCTATTTTTAAAATCTGTTATAAAAATGATTTGTTATGAAATGGTGGAATGCAGCAAATGTGGCACATTAGAGATTCTGAGGAGGAATAAGAGTTTGGTCAAGGAACATCCATTCTATGCTGATGTTTTAGCAGAGCCCATTAGAGCCTGCCTATTTTCCCTGAGGCTGAGCACTTAGCTGTGGCGGGAGGAGCGATGTGTAGCATTGCATTTCTGAGGTTCTTGGGCTTAGGAAGACCTTTAAAGCGTGCTTATATCTCCCTGTGCTGACAGCTCGAAGAACTGTCTCTGTACCTCACCACACTTACACGCCTACAGCTGCGTGTAGCCTTTCTCTTACACTTTGAGGGTGGTCAGTGGAGCTTATCAGCATGACTTGTGCCTTGCAGAAAACTCTGGTTTAGCTGACGTCTTGAAACAGGTCAGCAAAGTCTAAACATCAAGTAAACGATCCCAGATGGTAGGAAATCATGCCTTAGGTTATGTGGTCTACCAACCTTTTTAATCAGGGAGCAGAGAAAATGCCTTTCAAAGGGCTAGCAGTATGCAGCAGATCAAAGTGGGACCTTGCAGCAACCCAACAGACCAGGGCTATGCCCACCTGCTAAACTGCATGAGCTTCTCCAGCATGGAATATATATATATATTATATACATATATAAATATATACATATATGTAAATATATATGTATATATATATTTCACTAATGGAAAAGGTAGATAGACCACATGATCCAGGGCATATACATATATAGAGAGAGCATGCTGGCAGAGTGGCTTGTATTTCTGTCTTGTCAAGAAGGTTGCACCAAAGCACTCTCAGATTTTTATGGATCAACAAGCTGGTGTTTGACCCTCAAGTGTCTCAGTTGTGTAGGCTGTTGGCTGATAATATTATTGAAAGTACTGTTTGTTTGGGTCCAAGATTCCAGCTGTGGACTTTTCATCATGTACTTGACCAACATTTGGAAAGCCCTTGTGCAGTGCTGGGAATAAGAACTCTCTGCTGATAGCATCATTCACATGTGCATTAAGACTGAAGAGTATCAAAGTGATGATGGGGTGTGCTGTTTCCTAGTTTTAATGCTCCTCAAAAAATAAGGTGATAAGGCATCTTCTCTAACCCATGGTTTAAAATGTGCAATACATCTTAAAACCACTTCACCTATTCATTTTAATTTTTTTTGTTTTTTGTAAAAGCAAACCAAAACCCAGAAGAAATGAAATATTATTTATTCTAATTCTTAGATGTTATGGACTAAGAAAAAATTCAGTCTTACATAGAACATTCAGTTATTTAGCTCTGAATGCTGAGTTTCACCTTCTCTGAGCAATGCCGAGTCAGTTTCGGTAACATTTAGTTCACTGGTGTAGTGGTTACATTCTCTGTTGTATTTTCTTCTTAACCAGTTTCTGCTAATTAAGATTTATCCAGCCCAGCATCTCTTTACGGTAACTCGCTTTAAGTATCATTGCAACTGAGAGAGCAGTTGGCAAATGCTGGCAGATGTACTGTGATCCTGTTACCTTTTGCTCCCTCCTAACAGCTTTTCACTTTGCTGTCCTCCTGGTTCTCTCCTTCCTCATGCTTTTCTTGCAGCCTGTCCAATAGTAAGTACAAGATAACTTGTGGATAGAAGCAATGCTGGATTCTGGAGTCAGTCTCTCCTACTGCAGTGTCTGTGGCTGGCTTTTTCTTTGGTTTGTGTGACTGTTCCCAGGTCAGCAGTGTGCCTGGCCCTATTATTGTGCAATTACAGTGGGATAGGCAGCTGTTGAGGCAATTTTTCCTTTTTCATCTCCCCACATGCTGCTGCTTTGTCTTTCATGGTTATTTTTGATGTGGAGGACTGCTTTCTTGCTGGTATCTGCTGTGTAGGTGAGAATGCAGCAGTATTGGTGGCTGCCTTACTTAACCTTTCTAACCTGAGGATGACTCCTTGAGGACCAGTCCTTTCTCTTTGCAAGGGGCTGATTCTTGAGGACAGATACCTTGACAAGTTTTAATGTCCCTCTTGTCTCATGGCTTCTTCATGACTGACAGGATGGACCATACAGCAGTACAACTTTTTGTGTTGTGAAGGGGCTGAAGAGATAACATTTAAGGAGAAATGTATATGTTATGTGAGAATGAAAAATGTTGAAACAAACTGGAAACCCTTCAAGTGTCAGTGATTGATCAATGGGAGATATTCCCTATGCATTAAGTCCTTTTCAATTGGTTTCAAAGTTAAACAAACGAGTAAGAGTTATTCTGAACTGGAGTGGAGGGTGGTTGAATTTAAGAAACCCACTGAACTGAGCGTCAGCTCAGCACAGAAGGTAACTGTGTACTGTCAGGACTGCCAGAGGGGGCAGGAATGTGAAAAGACTGTATGGCCAGTTCTTGCACTTGAACACAATTACTGATTGTGTGAACCCAAGGTTTAAATTTGATTCTATCTGACATCATCGTCTCCATGCATATAATGCAGTTCTGAAAATGAAATGTAACTATATGGTTTTCACAGGGGTTGAATATGTTAGTGACTCACTGCAGCAGAGGTCCTATAGGTGTGTATCTTTTGCAGTTTCTATTTATAATTTCTCATTGTTTCAAGTCATGTCTTGGAAGGTTGGTAGTAAATATCTTATTAACTTCTTTTACATTTCACGAATACCAGATTATCTGTTATCATAAATTCAGCAGAAGTGTTTAATTATGCCTTTTGCTTGCTTTTCTTTACTAAGAGTGCAAAAGGTTATACACTCTAACAGCTGCTTGCAGGGTTTTCAATATTCAGGAACACCATGCACTAAAAAGTTTAAAAAGAGAATTAAAAAAGTAATAATAATCTAAAGTTGTAAATGTGTCCGAGACTTGTGTTTTATATGATCAACAATTATCAAACTCCCATATACAAAGGGAAATCCCATTATCGATATAAGCTAAATGTAAAAGGAATTTTGCTCACTGCCAATAGATGTTACAATACAGATTTCATACCTTTCACTTGAATGTGCCAAAAACATCAGAGTCCGAATCATTTAGCTGAATCCTGCTTAAAAGGCAATGATCCAATACACCGTGATTCTTGTAACTGAATCATTTTTGTGGTCTCTCTGGGTGTTATTAAATTTAATGTCAGAATAGTAGGAAAGACGTCTGAAAGCCATTTAATATTGTCACTGGAAAGAAGTTAGATTGTACTCGATTTCTGACATTAATGTGCTACTTAAGGTAATTTATCATATTGTGGTATTAAAAAAGACATCCTTTTTATAGTGGCTGCTGTGTAGCATTCTAATTTGCTATTTTTCTTCAGCATGGTTGGAAGCCTTTTTCATGCAAAATGTTTTTTTTTTCTGGAGTTCTATTCAGCTCATTCTTTATAATACCGCATCACTTACAACAGCAACTGTAAGTGCTTGTCTCTTTCAAGGATCCTTTCTCTTTTTGTATGTTAGAATGACAGGAGCCTCCTATGTGAGACAATAGAAGCGGAGCATTTATAGTGAACCTGAATTGTATATACCTGTCCAACAGACATGTCTGACTTATCGGTCTCCATTTATGTGTTTTAGACATCTACTTTCTTTTATGCTTTACCAAGCCAAAGCTTATGTACTGCTAATATGATTTACTGATCATGCAGGGTTTTCTTAAGTGTGCTGTATGTCCCATTCACTGGTTCTTACGATGGTTTGATGATGGATAACAAATAGGTACTTAATTTTGTCATCTTTATTGCTGCTTGTTTCCTAATGACTAGAGTGTTATTTCTGGTATAAATCACATATACTAAGTACTCTTCAATCCACACATGTAGCCCTATATAGTAAAAAGTATGTACCTTCCTGCTGAAATGCACTGAACTACTTCAATAAAAACATCAAAGTTTAGATTAAAATACACAATTCCTTCTATTTTGTTTTTACCTTTTAAAAATAAAATAATTTTCTTCATGTCTCCTGGGAGTGGAGAATCAATTCTTCTTTAATAGAGAACAATACAGACGTTATTTTTTTTCTTTCTTTAAAGGTTCTCCCAGGGGAGCTAAATGGTCTATGCTAGCATAGCAATTTTGCATATAAATTTACCATCCATCGGTAGTGGCAGTATGTGAAAGGCTTGTAAGAACTACCAATTTAGCAAGGGTTATATATCTGTCAGTTACAATTAAATCCATGAAAAATATTGGCTCTGAACTAAGACTTTTCTAATTTGATTTAGACTGTAGTGGAGAAACAAGTGATTTCATTGGAAAATGGCCTTTATTCAACGGAATGTGAATTCTTTGTAATTTCTTGCTGAGAAATCTTAATTCAGAATGGTGGATGAAGTCTAAATGTAGTTATTTAATTAACCTGCTGTTATACGTCATTTTGTGAGCATTGGACGAGATTGACTTCCTGGCTGCGTGATGCCTGTCAAAGATGCGTGTTTCCAGGGAATATTTAGTGTCCATTCAAATCTGATGTAATGACATTTATTGCTAAAGACCAAATTGCTTGTTCATTTAGGGATTACGATACTGTCGCAATGTAGAATACAATCGGCATTTTTAGAATGGAATTCCAGTATAGTGCCAGCACTTTCCCAAATTACAGAGAGATAAAGTCGGAGAGATTATTTTAGCAAAAAAAAAAAAAAAAGAAAAAAAAGAAAAAAAAATAGTCTTGAGCCCATGTATTTAAAAATCTGCTTTTAATGCATTTCTTCTGTTTTTTGTTTTGTTTTTGTTTTTTTCCTTCTTGTTCTGTTTGATTTGAAACTTAACTGTATAAGCATCAAATGCTAACAAAGCATCACCATAAACACATGAGCGCTGCATACCCATTGATTTCAAAGGAAGCACCATATGTTACAGTTATGCCTCTGTTAACATACTTGGCTGGGTCAGGGTCTTAATTTCCTCAGCATTCAAAATGCCATGGAGTATGGTAATTACTTGGTGAATTAGAAGAGTTTTTTCTGCCTACATGTCTGCCCTAAATTAAGCTCTGTATATTATTTGGCATCCTTTGCTTCATTGAAAGATGAAGGATCAACTTTATTATATATGCTGTTTGTTTTTTTTTGTAAACATCCTCTGAAACAATATTGTAGAAGTCTGGTAGTATTAGGGATAGAATCCAAATACTCTATTTCTTTGTTTCAAGTGTGATAATCCTTCCCCTTTCTCTGGTCTCAATGTTGATAGTCTTTCCATCTTCCTTGATTACAGGGTAATAATCAATGTGAACCTGGCTGTCTCAGTCTCTTGGCTGTTCCTGTCTAAAATTGTGTAGGTTTGTGTCATTCTCTCTGCTATCACTGGCTCTTTTCTCTTAAAAAATCAGCCTTGGATGTTATGTCTTCTGAGATGACGGTTGCCTCACTGGTCTTTGAGGAGTTTCATGTTCACTGATGCATGGCTTTGCTGTATTTCCATTCAGTTCAGCATATCCAAAATAGCAAGGATATATTAAGAAAGACTGCTAGCTTGCCTCTGGCCATCAGTCTCACATTCATGTCTTACTGTCAGAGAGTTGCCTTGAAATTTGGTTTTCACAGTTTTTTGGTCTGTCTTTTGCTTTTCCCAAACTTGCTTTTTGACACTGACATATCCTTGATGTTTTGCGCTATCTTGACCTGTCCTGCAGCCAACCTGTTACTTATGTTGCTGTCACTTCCTCATCCTGCTCTCTTAACTGCATCTGGTACATTATATGAAGGGAAGTCTGGAGGTGACCAGCCCACATGAAGAGGATATGTGGCATTGGTGCTCCTGGAGGTCTCAGCATGGGAACAATGTGGGGAGGAGGCAAAAGATTTCTCCTAGTGACCGTTAGGTGTGAAATGGGGTAGACAGTAGTGATGGCCTTTAGAGGAGAAAGGGTGACGCTAGCCAGGATATATGTTCCTCCATTTCTGAGGAGATTCAGTGTTGTATTTAACAATTCAGAACTGTTAAATATGCATCTCTCTTTAACATTCAAAATGGTCAAAAATGTCAAAGTCTAGAGCTTCGGCTTAGGGCTCCTGCAGATTACTGATATTTGTGTCTGTGGTTGTCTAGTGGTCTCATCAGATGTTTCTAAAACTATATGGGACTTAGCCACAGCCACTGTACCTCACATGAGGGTTTTTTTCCTCCCTATGTCACTACAAACAAAATTTTTTTCTTCTTCATAAATCTGCCTTTTGTCAGCTTGTCTCACTTAAAATTATTTATATATGCATAAAACAATGTTATGATGTTTGTTTTTATGCTTCAGTATCCATAAACTGGGTTTTCCCCATGGCTGGAGAAAGGGAATGCTGGTTTGCAGGTGTGTGCTTTCAGAGCACGAACTTCCAATGTAGGAAAATAAAGAACTTAATAAAGCCCTTGATTGTTATGAATCTTTCACCTATTATTGCTAGTGACAGTTTATGTTATACCCATTGTTGTCTTGAGTAGGTGGACTTGTGACCTTATACCACCCATTCCCAGGGCTTTTCCAAATTCTGTGCTCATTTATTTATTTATCCTTTAGCAGCATATTCAGGATGTTTGCCATCTTCCCAAACGCTTTTGATTTTAATAGAATTTCCTTCAGCACTTCTGCTGACCTCCTAGTTCCTGTGGAAACATAAGTTTGGAAAGCCCAATTGGGTGTTAACCCCATCTTACAAAACCCACAGCATTAGAGTCAGGTAATTACTGAGTCTCATAACAGCATTTGATATCTCTCTGAATGTGTATGTAAAAAATTCTTGCATCCTTTATGATTATAAACTTTTACCTGTTATTCATTTTCTTCTTCTGCATCTTTGTGACATTGAAGAAGAAAGACAGAAGAGAACAATACAACGAGTTAGTAAGAATTTCCAGTTATAGCAAAGAGGTTCATCCTTGTCAGAGGAAGCATTTGGCATCTTAGCTCTCTTTACAGAGTCTAAAAGTGGCCAGGGCAGAGATGGTCTGAGCCTGAGATGACTCTTCTGGGATCACTTTATCTGTGTTGCTTATTTTATTTTATTCTTGTGTGTGTGTGCTCCCTTCTCTGTTTGCATTACTTTTATCTCTTTTTCTCTTTCGGTCTTGACTTTTCTGTTTCTTCTTTTGTTCTTTAAATTCTTCCTCATGTCATTTCTTTGCTTCATGCAAGCAGCTGGTACTGCTGCAGTTGGATTTCTGCATCAGAAGTGGCTATACTGCTGAACATCTGCCAACAGAGGATGTAATCCTGAGTGGGCCTGAAATTAATGTTATTGCATTTAATTCTTGTCATTAATTTCATAAGCCAAAAACCCCCCCCACATTTGAGTGCAGTGCAAATACTGCCTCTAGTTACATTTCTCTTGGAAACTTTGCACTGTAAAGATGAATGTGACCATTGAAGGTTGTTAGGAGTTGGAATCTGATCCATTATAGGAACAGATTTTGGTATCCTTTTGCTGGTCTCAAAAAGCTGATTTGACACGCATGGTTTTTCTGGGACTGAAGCCATCTTTTTATTAGAGGGAGGAACACGCTGATGGAGGAAACTTGCTGTTTGGGTCAGGAGGAAACCAGTTTTCCTCTAATCCAATCTCTGGCTGCTATAATCTAATAGTAAGTGTGAGAGAGAAAAGAAAGTGCAGTTTAGGAAAATTATTTGAAAATAGCGTATATTTTAAAATTATTTTTAATCAAGCGACCCTGAGGTGGGGATTTGTGTTTTCTTTAATACATATATGTATACACACGTATATATGTATTTCTCTCCTTAGGGTGGTTATTTTCTGGATGTTTCAGTTGCATGTCAAGGTTGAGCAAAGAGGCTAATACACAACACTGCCTCCATGGAGCTTTTATAAGGAATCAGCCTTGAGACTGTCACTCCTGATGCACTTTGCTTTTGAAACAGCTGTTTCATTTGTTCTGAGGTTCAATTATTTTCCTGCACTGCATTTTTATTTTTATATCAGTATAAAAGGGACAGTATTTTCATATTTACAACAGTGTAAAAGTGGAAGGAAAAGAATAGGGGTTTGCTTGAGTGAATAAGTGGAAGAGTTTGCTTCTGCCTTTGGTGAAGCCTCTGGCAGTACTTACTGGAGGGGTCAATTGTTTCTTAAACTCTTTGTTAGGAAAAAAAAATGTTGAGGAAAGAAGCTTTTATAGCTGCTTTCTGAGAATGCTTTGTGATGACACTCAGTCATACCCCTGCGTGGCTGGGCAGGTGATGCCTGCGTGCACCTCAGACCCCACTGAATTGAGGAGCTGGAGAAATGGAACAGTTAAGGAATGAGATGAAAATCATCAAATAGCTGTCCTTGATAAAGGCAGGGATGTTTTGTGTAGTGCTTAGTGCTGAACTCACTTGTCCATTGTGACTTATCCTTGTCTGGGCACTGCATTTCACTTCTGTGAACCAGGTGCCAGGGGTATATGCTGTTACCTTTCTCACCTTGTCAAGGATAAAGGGCATTCTTAGAGGATGGCTCAGCCTACACTGGGGTCTGTTCCTTGCAGTGCTGTGGGGGCCTACATTTCCCAACCCAGTTTTGCTGAAGTGTGTTTTCAGCTTCAGGTGTTCCTTTGCCCTTATTTTTCAGGGTGCAGGACTGATGGGGAGATGGTGACTTCAAACTGCAGTTTTGTGTTTGTTTTTTTTTGCAAAGATGGAGAGAATGTAGCAGTAATATCAATGCACACAATCTTCATGAAATAGTACTCTTGTGACTTAGAATATTTTCAGGCTCTTAGACCCAAATTGCTCTGACAGTTTTAAGATTAAATTTAGCAAAAGCAAGTTACTGGAAAGGAGGCTCTTTATTAGAGATATATGCTTTCCAGCCTATCTTCCAGTGCAGCATCCAACATTGAGCTAGAGCTAAATATGGAATCAGCAAATGACTCTGTGCTGTCTGTTTGGAGGGGTCATCTGGTAGATTTGCAGTAGAGAGGTTGCTATCTCACTCTCCATCCAAACTGAATGCAAGTACTATAGAAGGAGGAGTGGGTATTTTGTTTGGATCAGCAGTTGCATTAGGGAACGTGCAAGTCCCGATGGGTGCTTTGGAGAGCGCAGGTGTGGGTTGTTCCAGCTCTGCTGGCTGTTTTGCATTACAGCTGTGGAGGCACTTCACCCAACAAAACTAGGTGTCCCACTGCTGCTGGGAAAGTCATTTGTTAGCTAGAAGAGTATGTAATACTGTTGTTCACCTTGTTTTTGAAGCTTTTTATATTGGCCAGGGAGAGTTACTCTTGCCAGGAATAGCTTTCCTTTAAGTTTGATCGGCTGGCAGTGTGGACTTGATGATCAGCTGAGTGACACTGTTCCTGTAATAGTCATTTACTGCAGTGCCAGGTGTGTAAAATACAATGGTTCTGACCTGGGAGCATTTTGTAAGGATAAATGGTTGTAAATAGGTATGAGGCAGTATTTCACGGCTTTTCAAAATAAGGGTAGGACTTCCAGGAAACCTAGTAGAAGCAGGTGTGCAGCCTTTGCTGAATTTCAGTGAGACCAGGTCACTTGGCTCCCATGAGCTACTCGGAAAATCATAGCCAGCATGTCTGAAAGTGTTGCCTTAAAAAGCCACGTGTAGGAGTAAAAATGTACTTCATGAGTAGTTTCTTTTCAAGCTTCTAATGTTTTTGATTTATTTTTTTTTTTGCTTCCCTTCTTTGAGACTGCCATTAAATCTTCAGCTAACCACCAAGCTGCCTAGGAATAACAGCTTAAAGGTGTCTGCCTGGGAAAGCTATAAGAGAGGCACCTGTTTATTACAGCAATGTGAAAAAGAAATTGAAACTTTCCAGATTTAGTTCAGCTTGAACGCGCTAGCTCTCTCCGCTTTGAATTATTCACATGGATTTTTGGAATGGCTCAGGTTGTACTTTAGGTCACATTAAGCACATTGAAGGTAGGAGACCAGAGTTTTGTTTTCTTTAGGCGTGGTATTACGCCTACAGTGGATTATACCTGCAGATCAGACGCTTGGAAATAGAAACAGTGAAACTGGGGGAGTCAAAAGAAGGGACAAAGTGCACCTTTGAAAGCTAATTTAGTGAAAACCCTCAGGTGGAAACCAGCCTGAAAAATCTGGCTCTGGTTTTGTCCCACGGTTGTCCTGACACACCTAAGTAATACAAATGATCGTGTCTTGGGAGGGGGAGGCATATTAGGGAGGAATGCTATGCATGTGTTGAGCTTGGAAATAAAAGTTGTCACTTTCTTCTGAATATTTGCAGGTGAAAGTGATGGTAAGGATTTGTCCCTCTCAAGGAACGCATGAAACATCCGAATCCATGTCCTTCCTAAAGGTAGATCCTCGAAAAAAGCAAATCACGCTTTATGATCCAGCGGCAAGTGGGTCTTCCAATGGAGGTCACAGAAGAGGTGTTGTTGCTGTCCCGAAGATGTTTGCCTTTGATGCAGTTTTCCCACAGGATGCTTCACAGGTACTCAAGTCACTTGCGTAAATCTCCTGAGTCCTTTGCATTTGATTTGCCTTTAGAGTACCTTCTGTTTCTGTATTTGAATGAGTTGCCTAACGCTTGGAAAAGAAGCCGCACACTACAGTAATTACTAGACAGACGTTTTCAGTTTAGCCAAGACATAAAGTACAAGGAAATGGATTTGCTGACTGAATTATCTTTGTGCGTTTTCTCTTGTTAGTGAAAGACAGCCAATTTGAAGTTGGCTTTTCCATCCATTTAAGTTTTAACCCATTTGATGTCACAAAGAATCTCCTTCCTCACTGCTTTCAGTGGGTAATGAGCATGTACTTAATGTTAAGTGCTAAATGCTGCTGTTAGGAGAAGAGACACAGCTAACCCCATGGTACTGCTATACTGAAGTAGTTAGGGAGCTTTTATGTTTTCATCACCTTTTCCAGTTTCCTTATTCTACATTTTTGACTGAATATTTTATCTTGGTGGTGGTGCTGGTGGTGTGTGCCTCTCATGCCCTGCAAAAGTCTGTATTTCTACAGTAGTAGCCCCAAGCATTAAATCTAAGATACGCAGAGGGCATGATGGGTATTTGACAGGACTTTTGTTTTCAGGGAGTTATTATTAAACTTAGATTTTACTGAAACACAAGGTGATACAAACTGAAACAAAGATGATAAAGATATATTAATGTCGAGAAAAGATATTTAGCTGTAGTTCAGAATCCCAAGCTCATATCTTTTAGTATCTTATTTACTTTTTGGGTTCCAAAGAAAAGATACAAAAATATGCATGAAATTTAAGTTCTAGCCAGCACTGAAGATGGAGAATACGTCCCACACAGATCCATTCCTAATGCAATGGTAACTACACCAGTAGTCTGGTACTGAGATTCTGCATAAACCCAAGCAATGTCTTTGTGCAGAGATTTCCAACCATGATGTCAGCATTGGTCTAGAACTGGAAGTGGCTTTGTCTTACAGATACTGAAACTCCCATGGCCAGCCCTTCTGCAAGGTGGTTGATCACAGCTGTGCTGGCTTTGACACAAGCCCTGTGGGTCACTGCCCCCTTGTTTGGGCCAGGCACTTTCAGAGCTCATAGTGGACCATTTGTGGTGTTTCTGTTGGGCAGCCCACCCGCTTCTGTGCAGGCATCATTCCTCACTGCCAAGGACCTACAAACAGCTTTACCATTTCACTGTAGTTATATGTTTAAACCTTTCCCTGCCTCCACTGCCCCACACAGTTTCCATACCTAATATATCATCATGTTGTATATTTGAAGCCTTCACTGATGTGGATAAACAGGTTTTAGTACACTCAGGTATTTTAGCAAGTTATTGATGATACTGTTTTCCCTGGAAAAGGAAAATGTGATGCTGTGAAATCTTATTCAGGGATCTTAATGCATTTTCTCCAGTATGAATGTCTTTTTAATTCCTGTGAGCGCTGCTGAGTAGCTTAATTTCAGTGGAGTCGCTACTATTGCTGAATAGCCTTGGCAAAGCTATTATACCAGCAGGAAGCCTGGTTGGATAGCATTCAGTTTGGTACATTAGTCATAGAATCAATATTCCAAGAAAATTGGTTTAATAGAATTGAAAACTATTTTAGGCTGTGGGTTTTTTTGTGTGTTTTTTGTTGTTGTTGTTTTTTTTTTAAGATAGTGTAGTTACTGAAATAATAGGACTGATGCCATAAAAATGGGAAGAATATAAAAATATTAAGTCATTTCATACAGAAGAGTAGTGGAAAAACATAGCAGTATATTCTCTTCTACTTATTTGTCTCCAATCTTTCTTTCAGGCGGAGGTATGCTCTGGAACAGTAGCAGAAGTAATCCAGTCTGTTGTGAATGGTGCAGATGGTTGCATATTTTGCTTTGGTCATGTCAAGCTTGGTGAGCTCCCAAATTCGTTACAGTTAATTACTATGTCAGTCTGGTAATTACATGCTGTCAGCTCCTGGAACAATAAACCTGGAGTATATGAATAGATTAGAATTTCTTTTTAATTAGCTTTGCAAACTTATCATGGTTTATTTCTACACTGAGATTGTAAGTTTTAATTTGAAAAGGTAAAACGTAACATCAGATTAGCTTATTCAGAAGCACATTTATATATAGGTGCATTGTGATGAAAATCAAAAGACCAGAGATGTTTTTAAAATCTAATTTGCTGAAGGTCAGAGTTGCAAAAATGGCAAAATTAATTGAATAAATAGTAATGGATTAATAATTAGATACTTGGCATTTTTTGCATCTGTTATTTTCCATTATCTTTGCAGTGCATAGCATTGCATGTAATGTGCAGTGGTGAGATGTAGAGAAACTGTCTTTTACAAGAAAGGTGAACTAAGTTCACGTTTGTCATTTCATTCTAGGAAAATCTTTTACGATGATTGGGAAAGATAGTTCCACACAAAGCCTTGGTATCATCCCCTGTGCAATCTCATGGCTCTTCAAATTAATCAACGAACGTAAAGAAAAAACTGGGACTCGTTTTTCTATTAGAGTATCTGCTGTGGAGATCAGCGGCAAAGATGAAAACCTTAAGGATTTGTTAGCTGAAGTAGCCACTGGCAGCCTTCAGGATGGCCAGTCTCCCGGGGTTTATCTAAGAGAAGATCCAATATGTGGAACCCAGGTATAATGGATATCACATCGTAGATTTTCTGAGTCTGAATTTCTTCCACTTTTTATTTTCTTTTATCTGACAGCAATTATGACGACTTTCAAGATGGTAAAACATAATAAATAAAAAATATTGCTTTTAATCTGCTAAGTCCTGCTCCTGTGATGTACATACTTGTTTCTTTTAGTTCTCAAGAGATTAAGCTATTTCAGAAAGAAAAAAATATAAGCTCCTGTGCTAATTGGACATTTTATTGTTTGTATTCCAGCTTCAAAACCAAAGCGAGCTAAGGGCTCCAACAGCAGAGAAAGCTGCCTTTTTCCTTGATGCTGCAATTGCTGCCAGAAGTACCAGCAAACCTGAATGTGAGGAAGAAGATAGGAGGAATTCACACATGCTCTTTACTCTTCACATATATCAGTATCGCATGGAGAAGAGTGGCAAAGGAGGAAGTATGAATCTTCACATATTCTTAACTTTTAAATGACTTGGGTTTGGGTTTGCTTAACAATTATTTGCAATAAACTCAAAAAAAATGAAGTGAACCCTCAAGCCAGTCCACCTACAACTTCAGTAGCTGTGGCTAATATCTGGTTTTCCTTGCTATTAATATTTAATTTGGTCATTAGTCTATGCTGTATTCATTATTTTCTTCATTTGAATAAGTTTTCAATACCCAGTCTGGCTGGAGCCCATACAAGCACATGACATACAACTGTTTTTCCCTTTTTGTTTTAGTGTCTGGAGGACGCAGCCGTTTGCATCTCATTGATCTAGGGAGCTGTGAAAAAGTGCTGAGCAAGAGCCGAGATGGAGGAGGCTCTCTGTGTTTGTCTCTCTCTGCCTTGGGCAATGTAATTTTGGCCTTAATTAATGGTGCTAAACACGTGCCATATAAGTAAGTCAATTATTGCATGCATTAGCTTAAATTTGTGGCTGGTGTTACCTGAACAATGAATTGCAAAAACAATTTACTCTGCCTAAGATGAAAGTAAAGGAAGTTCTGTCAGAGAGGAATGTCTTAATATCACTTACAAATTAGATATATGCATTTATCTACCAACACTACATTCTTACTTGAGTGACCAGAAATTGTGTGGATATTGGCATATGCTTAATTTGGGTGAAATGCGTATGTTGAAGAGAATTTGGTTGTTGAAGAGTGCAGGAGGAATGGCAGAGATCTTATTTTTTTTCCTCTTCTGTTTCCTTTTTGAAATTTAGAAACGGTTTAGAAATTTCAGAAAATAATGGAATATTTATAAAATATGGTCATCCAGGGGTTTTATTTCACTATACTATTTTTAGTGGTACATTCCAGTTTTTTCAATTAAAAAAAAAAACCAAACAAACAACGAGAAAAGGTGTCCATGTTGCGCGTTTGTTTATCAGAAGGGAACATTCAGGTGTATTGCTTTGTAAAGTATGCTTGACAATAATGATATGCCAAATATATCTGTGGGGAGCCCAGCCTAAAGACAACATTCATAATGTAAACACCCCTGCCAGAAGTTGGCCTTCTGCCCTTAAGTTTAATTTCTGCTTGTCTTTACACTTCCATGTCTTTATTATCAATCATGCCATTTCACTTATCTAGTGCTGCGTCTCAAACAGGTGTTCCTTCTTTCTGTATTAGGCTGAAAGTAGGTAATTTCTTCAGGCTGGTTGCTAGGTTTGGGGATGGAGTAAAGGATGAATGGGTTAGAATAGGGAAGGGCACCTACTACGATTTTGTGAGCATAGACATGATAGTAATTCCTATGCTTTGGGCCAGCTTAGACTGGTGATAGGAAACAGCCAGCAAAGAGCCTTGGGTAGATGTGTTGGAGACCTGTGGAGGACAGAATGTTAGCTATCTTGTCAGCTTTGCTCTCCATAGCTAATGATTGCGTCACCTAATGAAGGAATACTTTCAGAGAGAGTTATAGCTTCCCATTTGCCATGTCATAATGAGAACTAAATTAGCTAGTGAGACACTAATAATGCATTTCTGATACCTAATGTTGTTATTTTTCTAGGACTTAACTATTTCTGTTGACTTTTTCCTATCAAAATTATATGCCCGTAGCCCACAAAGGTTAGATTGAGATGCAAAGTCTGTGTGGATAAAAAATAATGTGATCATGAGCTGCTTGATAATTATGAACTAAGTGTGGGTTACTAAACTAGTTATCAGTCATTTTACAGCTGTGCTACATAACAAACAAAATGAATTATTCTGCAAAAAACACAGATAAATTGTCCAAATGTTGGTATATTTGTATCTGTACAATTTGACACATTTTGAATATTGGCAAATGATAGGAATAGTTTGTGATTGATATGTACCATAAATGTCTATATCCTTTGAGAATAAGAAAAAACTTGTGGTGTAATAATCTGCAAAAAATTGCCATTTCTTTAAACCGTATTAACATTCTCATTTGTTACACAGAGACAACAAGTTGACAATGTTGTTGAGGGAATCACTTGGGAACATCAACTGCAGAACTACTATGATTGCGCATATTTCTGACTCTCCAGCAAATTATGCAGAAACCCTCACCACCATTCAGCTTTCATCACGAATCCACCGAATGAGAAAGAAGAAATCCAAGGTTGGTACACAAACAAGCCACAATTAATTCATTTGATAATGAGTCTTTCTAACCTCTTGGTGGGGGAATATGGGATTTCTCAGCCATAAGAAGTAATACAAAATGCATAAAAGCTCGGAATGGGAACTGACAAATGACTTGGCATAAAGCCATCATCCCGCCTCCAATCCTTAATCCTGAAATTCCTTTTCTTTTTGTTCTAAACACGAATCCTTTATTTGCTTGTATGTGGAACTATCTCAGGCTTCAATTTGTGTTAATTAAAAACCAATAAGAAAGAAGCAGAAAACTGTTGAGGATAAAGAAAATGTGTAGTATTTAATGTAAACTGTCTGAAAAGGTGTTATTTATGACTGCAGTAAAATTTGCGTAGTATGACCTTGTAACTTTAATTCACACAGTAATATTTTTGCACTAGATGTAGATGTGATAGTACATACTGTGCAGAGTATATTGCAGAACCTTCTCTTTTTATCAATTACATGCACATCTAAGTACACATAAAACAATTTATTTAATAGCTCTTCCCCTGTTGATCATTTGCAGTATGCATCCAGCTCATCTGGAGGAGAGAGTTCATGTGAAGAAGGACATGTCCGAAGACCTCCCCATCTTCGACCATTCCACCCACGAACTGTTGCCCTTGACCCTGACCTTCCTGTCCTGAGTATATCTAGTGATCCCGATTATTCATCTAGCAGTGAACAGTCTTGTGATACTGTCATCTATGTTGGTCCCAATGGTGCGGCTTTGTCTGACAGGGAATTGACGGATAATGAAGGTCCTCCGGAGTTTGTTCCCATAATCCCATCCCTGAACAAGAAGAGAAGTAAAGACAATTCTGCTAGCGGTAGGAGTTCTGACAAGGACCATTTTAAATGCAACACTTTTGCTGAACTGCAAGAAAGGTTAGAGTGCATTGATGGAAGCGAGGAACCTATCAGATACGCTTGTGGAGAGACGTCTGTTACATCCAATTGCAGTCCAGTGCCCGGAGGTACAGAAAACACGCAGTCTAAGTTGATAAAGGAAAAACTGTCTTCTCCTTCTGGAGGATTTAAGAAACCAGTTTCCCAAGAAACTGCATCTCCAAAAAAAGGGCATAATATTCCTTTCCAGGCTGTTGCACCAAGGGGTGGCAATGGTAATTGTCATGAAAAGAGCACGCCTCACTTGAGAACGGAGCTTTCTGTGCCGCAGAGCAGCACTGACAGCAAAGTACTGGAGGGGGAGAGAGAGACAATCACCGATTCCCTGCAGTTGTCAAGGTGTAGCCCTTCAAAGAACCCAGAGCAGAATAAAGTCACAGCTGAATGTGTCATTAAAGAAAAGTCTTCGTACGTGAAGAGGCCCTTGCCAAGCCCAGCACCCCCACCTCCACAGCAGAAAGAGCAGGTGCCAAGTTCCACAGCTCAGAGTTTAGAACTGGACAATAGCAACGCAGTTCGGACTCCTCCTGTGGGAATGAGCAAGCAGATGGCAAACAAAACTGAGCAAAACTCTGTAGGAAGCACATTTCTGGTTGGTAGCAATGGCCAGAGTCAGTCGGGCGCTATAGAGGTACACAGCTTCCGATCAGCATTCAGAGGTAAATGTTTTGATCGAGATATACTGACTACTACGGTGACTTTACAGCAGCCTGTTGAGCTGAATGGAGAGGATGAGCTTGTTTTCACTGTGGTGGAAGAACTGTCTATCAGTGGGATTATGGATAATGGAAGACCTTCCAGTATCATTAGCTTTAACAGCGACTGCTCCCTTCAGGCTCTTGCATCGGGTTCAAGACCAGTTAGTATTATCAGCAGCATAAATGATGAGTTTGATGCTTATACCTCACAGGAAACTTCTACTGGTGTAAATATTGATATTGTTGTGCCCTTCGCTAAAGATCCCTTTACCAGCAGCAGACGTTCCTCCATCAGTTCGTGGCTCAGTGAAGTCAGCATTTGTACAATTGAGAGTGATGGAGCTCAGTCAAGTGACAGTTTTGTAGCTCAGACATCTTACAGCTGTAATAAGTCTGAGGATCCCTTCAACTTGGATTCACCCAATTTATCTGTCCCTTTGAAAAGCGCTCTGAATGACAGTGGATTTTGCTTCTCTGAACTGGACAGTGAGAGCATGAGTTCTAGCAAACTGTCCTCAGGATTTGGAAAAAGCCCTCAAACCTCTGAAACTACCAAAGCATCTCAGATTAAAAGTGCTTTTTGTGTCTCTGATCAGCCTGTAAAAATAAAATGTAATTCTCGTAATACGCCTGTAATAGAAACAATACATTCTAGTCTTCCTAGGAAAACAAAAACTACCTCGTCTCCAATCCACAATAATACTGTCATCAGTTATAAAGATCTGCAGAATCCACATGGTGTATTTGAAGATCCCTGGCTGCTGCGCACAGATAATCAGCTGGAAACAAAGCCCACGGATGCATTGCTGTCTCCAAAATCTCATGCATTTGGTACTGACAAGCAGCCAGGAAAAGCTGCCCAGTATTTTGGCACATCATCTGGGCCAATGAAGTCACAAACTGTGCTTGCCTGTTCACAGAGGGTTGTGGATGGTTGTGAAATGGCCTGCAAATCCTCCAGTGGAGCTGCAAAGAAGTCAGAAGCTGTGATGAAGATGCCACAGCTGAAGAGAGGGGCCACCACATTGGGAGTGATGCCAGTATCACATGCTAATAACAGTACCTTGTCAGAGGCCATCACCAGAGGGAATTCAGATGTTCCTATGGCTACTGGCAGCTTGAAATCTTCACTGGGAAAGAAGAGCATGCCACAGAAGTCAAGTATGTTGCCCAGACCAGGTGGGCCAATGCCTCCAGCACCTCCTGTGCGCAAATCAAGCCTGGAACAGAAACCTGTTGCTCTGGGAAGTGGTGGGGGAAAAGCCTCCAGCCTAGAGTTTGCCAGAGCTTCCACACCAAAGGCTGAAGATGAACTGGATTTGCGGTTGAAAGCTGGGTCTTACTTCAGTGAAAGTGCCAGCAGTAGAATGAACCTGAAAGGTGATCACTCTTTGCCTAAGATGACATCAAGCTTGAAGGCAAAGACATCAAAAAGTGAGGTTGTGCACCGTTATGGGAGCCACATGTCTCTGGAGAGGTGTGACAGTCTGACGTCAGTCGGATCCAAAGCAAACTTGGTGAGGGAAAATGTGAGCACTGGTAACGTCCGGGCAGGACGCTCTGTCCCTAGGCTGGGTGTTCCCCCCGTTGCCTCTAGTGGAGCTTTACCATTGTCCTTCAACAACCCCACGCCTGGTAAAAACAGCCAGGCAAAGCCCACAGCTAACCAGAAGGTCCAAGCTAGCGGGAATAAAAACCGGGGCCTCTCTGCCAGCGGGTCAAAGTCTCTCAGTTCCTCCGTGAAGTCTCTGGCACAGCCGGTGGGGAAGAGCTCTGGTGTGGCTCCTGGAGGAAAGGCTGCACCTCGCTCCATGCAACCTGTTGGTGGCAAACCTGGCCGAGGGACCATCATGGGGACGAAGCAGGCCATGAGGGCAGCCAACAGCCGTGTGAATGAGCTGGTGTCTGGTGGCTCTGCCAAGGTGGGCCACTTCCGAGGCTCTACCGACTCTGATAGTGGCAACGACAGTGGCATTAATCTCAGTGATGAGAAGTCACCAATCCCAGTGCTGCCATCTCCATACAGCAAGATAACGGCACCCCGGCGGCCTCAGAGGTACAGCAGCGGGCATGGTAGTGACAACAGCAGTGTCTTAAGTGGGGAACTGCCACCAGCCATGGGGAGGACAGCTCTGTTTTACCACAGTGGTGGCAGCAGCGGTTATGAGAGTATGATTCGAGACAGCGAGGCCACTGGCAGTGCCTCTTCTGCGCACGACTCCATGAGTGAAAGTGGGATGTCCTCTCCAGGCCGGATGAGAAGCCTTAAGTCCCCCAAGAAACGATCAACAGGTAAGGAGTAAAGGGAAGGTGACCAGGCCACCAGCACACTGCTGCATCCTGGAGGGTGTGGAATTTTCATAGCACCTCCAACAGAAGTGGGCTGGGGCAAGCTTGAAGTGGGGTCTGCCTGCATTGCACTTGTGTGTGCACGTGTATTGCTGTGACAGCAGCTACTTGTCATTTATTTCACTTCAAAGCTGCAGGTGCGACACAGGTGCTGCAGCAGAGAGGGCAAGAGAAGGTGCTGGGTGCCCTGGGGCGCTGGCAGCCTCCTTATGAGGGAGGAGGCAGCAGGTGGCTGCCGGCAGACCGGGACCTTCCTTCTTTAGCAGGGTCAGCAGCAAACACAGCCCAGGTGAAGAGGGTGTTAGAGATGGATTGGGAAGAGTGAAGATACTGAAAGCATTTTTGTGAGGATGGAGAGTGTTTTCATGCAGGCTGGGGAAGAAGAGCAAGAAGGGGGCAGTGAGGAGAAGAGGAGCTCTGTTGATGGGAAGTTTCTGTGGAGTGGGCTGAGACTTGTTTGGAAACAAGGAAATAAGTCTGGAGTGGAGAACAGCATCTGTGAATTAATGAAGATTGCTGGACATGCATTAGAGTATCCAAAAGTAGGGCCTGCAGGCAGTGCAGGAGAGTGCATTAATACTGCCAGATAACTGCAAAATTACTGTGTTGCACTGTAGAGGAGGTTTCATGAAAAATGTTTGGAAGGTAAATGTTTGGATTCTAAGAAGAATAGCAGACCAATGTGGAAGTTGCTCAGAAGCAATGGTTCTCACTTGCATGCTGTGCCAAGGCAGATGCATCTGACTGCACCATGCAGAGGTGGGCATATGAGTGCCAAGTCCCCTTTTCTTCTCTCCAGTACCTTTCCTTGTTGCTCTTGATGGTGGTGCTCATCTAAGTGTCCCTGGTTGTAGCCAGCTTCAAAATCAGGCTGGTGTGACTGCTGTTACAGTAGTCATTTTTATCCATTTAGCTTGAAGACATACAATAAAGAATCAGAGACAATCAGTGCCATGCGTAGCTAAAGACCAAAATGCTCATTCAGTAATCTAAGTGTACTGACCAGTAGCAGTAGAACAGGAATGGATATCAGTGATGCACTGAATCTTCAGTTTTTGGATGGCTAGGGGTAATTTTTGTAATCTGTAGAGACACAACGCACAATTCTGGCAGTAAAGTCAAATGAGTTGAAGTGATGTAGATCTATGGTACTTTCTGGTCAAAGAAACTGAGTTGATTCAGTGGGGGATAAATCAGTTTGGAAACTTAGTGCAGCATTTGTTGCAGTTCTCTTTCCATAGCATAGCAACCTCTTAAACCTTTCCGACAAATCAATATTTGCAGCTGTATAAGTTGTGCACATATTGAGAAGGCATTACCCGATGATGGATTTCTATTTGTTTTTGCCCCAGGAAATGCTTCTAATGTCTTAAAAAATGACAAACTATTTATTTTTTCAATTGAAATTTCTCTGTATCAGTAAATTATTTTTGGAGTGCTTCAGACTTTGAGACCATAATGTATTTTATACATGAAACAAAGTTTCCTGGGAACTTCATGAAATATTTCATAAACAAAATGTTTAATGCACTCCCATTATTGCCCTAAACCATATGCTAATCTTTGCAAAGTGGGAGATTCTTGATGATTACATTGCTCCCAACTATGTCATAGTCATGTGACAGGTCTCTGGGTTTACAAAACCTCGGGAAGGGAAACCCACTGTGTAGACAGAACCTACTCCCTTAGGTGTCACTGCAAACCTTGTTCCCTCACCCTTTAACTTTGTCTGCAGAGAAATGACGTTGACCTTGGCTGGTTCAGTGGAAGTATGTGAAGTTTTTCTGCTTAGTATATGTGTTTTACTACTTCTATTCAGTGCCCTCATCAGAGGGGATCCAGCTCTCACCAATGTAGTTACAAGATCAGAGTCACAGTGGGTGGTTTCAGTGGGCAAATAGTGTTGATTCAGGTGAAATAAACTGAGAATGGGAGAATGATAAACAAGTGCTGGAGAAGTAGAATCAACTCTTACCTTTCCCAAAAATATTCCCCTTGTGATTATTGTTACTTAGAATTTAGCAAGGGTGCAAATAAGAGTAAGGGATGTTTTTCTTAAGAGCATGTAAACCAGGTAACTCATCAGGTATCTGTAGGGGTGTATTGGTCTCATAAGGTGTCTGCTGGGGTTTTGTCTCCATTTCATCTGGAATTTTGTGACAGGGCTCACCTGGCTGCCTTAACTTGAATTTTTCCTGCAGAGGTCTCAACCCTAGTTGATACCTTGGGTGCACTTTCCTCTGAGCAGCACTGCCTTGTCTTTTTGATACATTCTCTTTAGCAAGAAGACCAAAAGTAATAAAACTCAACTCTGAGAGTAGGTTTTCAATAAAAGGAGTGAGATTTGTCAGCAATGAATTTATTGGCACCACTCAGCCAAAGCTGTTTGTACTGCTAATGTGATGTTTCAGCTTGTTTCTGGTGGCCTTCAGCCCTTCTGTTTACCTAGGGACTGGATTGCAGCCTTGTTTTAACCAGCCCTATATGCCGGTACTCATTCATGACATATGTAAAGTTCTGCCTTTGAGAGAATGAAGAGAGAGACACTTATGACAGTGAAAACTGCTGGACACCAAAGTGTGAGCTTTTCTATACGAAAGTACTAATGTTTTTGAAATACGCCAGTCAGTTTCTGCTGTAGGAAACTTGTCCTGGGAACTGTATCAGTGTAGTGGTTTGCTCTTTGCTTGTGGAAAAAACAAATGCTTGCTGTTGAGGAATTTGTGAGATTTGTCATAATCTGACCTAAATGTAAATGGGCAGTGATAGGTGTAGCGGTGACAAATTGCAACTTGATTGATTGCTTCCTTCTGAAGTGACAAAAATCTTCTTATCCCACAGTGTCACTGAAAATGCTGACATTTACCTCCTTTAAGTACTGGCAGTTGTACTGGAGGGGGCTGGGTGCTCATGGCAAAGAAGTAATAGAACTGTAGGGATCTTAGCCTTGCTTGGCTTTAACTGGAGAAAGAGATACTCAGGCTTGTCAGCCATTACCAGTATTGGTGGAAAGTTACTCTATCTCATTTCCATTGCAAGGTAATGAATACAATTAAAACCCACCAAAGAGAAATAAATCCAGGAAAAATATTTTTCCAAGGAGAGAATAAAAAGCCAGTGCTTAGACATCTGCTTTGGGAATGGAACTGTTGTTACTCCCATTGACAAACTAACAGGAACATACTTTGTCAAGTCAGTAACTCATTCAGCAGCCTGAGGGGATTTGCTAAAAGGAAAAGATCAAGAAAAGCATTTCTTCCTAATTTTCCATAGAACCCACATCTTCGGTTTGCTGCAATCATGTTCTGCTGTCTGTTAGTCCCCTTGGAATCTGAGGATCACTTGTCTTTGTCATTACAGGTCTCCAGCGTCGCAGACTGATTCCTGCTCCACTGCCAGATGCTGCCTCCCTAGGAAGAAAACCCAGTGTCACTGGCCAATGGGTTGATCTACCACCTTTGCCAGGCACTTTAAAGGAGCCATTTGAAATTAAAGTTTATGAGATTGATGATGTGGAACGATTACATCGACACAGACAAGAGGAAACTGAGGTCAGCACATATTTTACAACAACTGTAGACAAATTACAGTACACAAGCAGAATCCTTGCTTGAATGCTGGAACAGTGTTTGAGAAATTGATTGCAATTAAAGCACTATAATTATTAATTTTACAATTCATATGTTGAGGTACCCTTAACACGGAAAATGAAAGTGATTGCTATCTAAAATTAATTGTGTTTAACATGACTGATGGTGTAAATGGAAGTTACCAATGAATACATTATGAGGAAACTTCATAATCTTAGCCTAGCTGATGAAACCTTACAGCTTCTCTCAACTGTAGGGTCATTAACTTTTTATGTAAATGACAGGATTCTATTAAATCAGGGATACATTGAGTTTAATTTACTTGCAATTGGAAAACACTTCACCTAATTCTGTTTTGGAGACCAGAATTCTATATTCTTCTGATGCCTTTTTCCCATTTCTTTTGTAATAGCCTTTCCAGGATGTTGAGAAGGTAGGAATACTTTTAAGAAAATAAGAATTCACATTTCCTATTATTAGGCTGTGGTGGTTTTGTTTGTTTTCCACTACTGAAAAAAGAAATCCTCTACAAACAGTGATAATTTCAGAATGTATTGGAGGTGTTTGCTCGTAGAGAAGCGTGCAACAAATGCTAGAGTGACATAGCATGCTGTTGCTCTAGACTGGAATCCATTGGTGTGAACTTCAAATAATAATAATAGTAAAAACAAAACAATGAAAACCAACCAAACAAAACAACTCATCTGCCAACTTTAATAGGTAGTGAACTGGGAGCAATTTGTGTCCAAACATCAGAGGTCAGCTCATAACAGGCAAATTAATGAAATGTTTTTTTCTTTGTCTTTTAAGGGTCTGATGTATTTCCATACAAAGCTGAAGATACTAGAGAGGCGCCAGCAGCGAATCAGAGAAGTAAAGGCAAAGCATGAGTTTTTGAAGGAAGAGTTGGAAGAGACAAAATGCAGGTTGATGATAGATCCGAATAAATGGAAAGAAGACTGTAAGTATTTTTGCAAAATAGTATTATGATGGACATGTAACGAATTTTCAGCATGTGAGCAATCCCTCTGACAAAGTTAAGCACTTGCTAAGATACTGTGCTGAAAAGGGACCCAAGCGCTCTGTGACAGCAATAGCATTTCTGTGATACAGGATTTTGTTCAGTGATGAATAGTACCAGAAATGGAAGAAACAAACAACAGAGACACACTGTGATTCTTAATATTAAATATCCATATAATATTTTATTGTCCTTCTTTCCAAAGAAGGAAATGTATTTTCAAATCCATGTTACAGATGGGAAACTGAGGCATGAGATTTGTTTGCAGACTGAGTGATGTGAGTTTCAAGGTGAACTGTGGAAAAATGGAACTCTTTCTTAGTTGAAGAGAAGTACAATGGTCCATTTCATTATTTATTTTTTTACCTCATGATAGAATGCTGTTTCTTTGTGAGCTTCTTACCTTAACATGCTTTTTTTTTTTTTTTTTTTAATCTGACAGTTGAAGTGGATCCTGATCTTGATAAGGAGTCACAGGAGTACCTGGAGGCACTGGAACAAGTGACAGAGGAACTAGAGCAGTGTGTTAATCTGTGCAAGTCGCATATCATGATAGTGACGTGTTTTGATATTGGAATAACAGATGCACAAGATGGAGTAAGGGAAGTGGAGGTTTGAAGAGAGGCTTTTCAAGGGACTGAAGGAAGTGAAGCTGGATCGTCTGACATGAAGAAGTAAAGAGATTAAGCAGTTGGGAAGTGAAGGAGAAAAAGTGAAGACTAAAAAGCAGCGATGAATGTTGTAGGAGAAAGAAACGGCTGAGGGATGGGAATGTTCATAAATCATTTGGTGCCTCAACATGACCTGAACTGTACAAAGTGAAAAGTAGGAAAAAGTATTGCTTCTACCAGAGGGAAGTGAAGAAATTTAGTACAAACCAAGACATTAAAAAAAAAAATCAAACAAGCATACAATGGAAGTGCCTTTAAAGTTCATTTGATTTTCATTTTTGTATTCGGTGCTAGAATTAAAGCCAGCAAACCTAAGCAGACCACAAAATGTATTCCTACGAAGTATTTTATACTGTATAGTGTATTTATGACAATATGTAAAAAACAAACAACATTGTAGCAAAAGCAATAAGTAAATTATGTTTTCATACCTGAACTTGCCTTCTTGTTTCATAGAAAAGCTGTTTTATGTAGCAGAATTAAAACTGTATTATAATTGTTTTCTTGGTTAGGGTTCAAGATATTTTTATGAACATTTATCTATTGAAAAGGTGTATTATGACATTTTGAGATGATTGTTTTACCTTCGGGTTTTGTATTATTACTTTTTCAGATCAAAATAAATGTTTGTTTTCCATTTTATATATTCATATATAGATATATATTAACTGCTTAACCTACTTCCTTGGTTAATAACCTCACTTCTCACAGACCTGGTCTTTTTTAATGTGAAGAAGTCTACAAAGGGCACTGTGGTTTGTTTTTGGTTTTCTTTTTTCCTCTCTGAATGCAAGAACTGAGAATCACGTTTATTACCAAAACCATAAAACAAACAACAACAACAAAAAAAAGAAGCAAAAACTTTTTGTAAATGTTAAGTTAGGTCCATATTTTTATATAGTTTTGACTATAAATATAGCATTTGCATTTTGAACTTTTAAGACAAATAGTATATCTTTTTACAGTTTTTCTAAGGAAGGCAAACCCTCAGGATCAAGTTTATACATGCTGCATGAGATTTGTGCTTTTTTGAAGGAGGCCACATAGGTGTGGAAACTATTGATAAATTGTTGCCAAACAAATACTTTTGCAAAGGTTTAATAGTGTATGTAATACCACATTTCATAATGAATCATATTTTCTGATCATCTTCCTTTTTATGGTTTTTTCAAATCCTTTGTACAAATATGTATTATAACAGCTTGCTTCGGTTTTTATCTGTGAATAAAAGATACATCTATTGTTACGATTTCTCCTTGCTATGTACGTGATACTGATGTTAGGAAGAGAGAGGATGGCCTGTGGCATGCAGCACTAAATGTCATATTATGTTATTTTCTTTCCCAAGAGAGAACTTGTGAGAAAGCCTTGACGTTAGTCATCATAAACCAATCAGAAAAGAGACAAAAGACCAAAGGGTAAAATAAAGAGCAGTGATAATACTGTTAGCACTTCACAGTTTAAGAACAAAAACCTGTGGCTCAGATAACATTTTTCTCCTGATGAGACAAAGCAATTAAGAGCAAGTCTACAAAAACATGATAACTTCAGGAACTAGAATTGAGCCCTGCACCCCATTGGTCCATCATTGCAAACCACTACACTTATTTCTGACACTACTGCATTTGCTCTCTTTGGACAGTAGCTGTGCCTGGTCCTTATCTTCCGCTGATGCCAGCTGCAGTAGCTCCAGGCAGACTTAATGTAAGCTAATCTTTCTAATGACACCATCTCAAGTATTTTCAAGCTATTTGGCCAAACAACCTGTAACATGTAGCGTTTTCCCATCTGTCCCTCCTTCCCTCCCTCTTTCTTTTCAAAGCCCTTACAGCACAGCATCAGCATCCAAACACCACATTCTGTAGCTCCCAGAAGGGGTCTGCTGGTAATAACTACAACAGACCCCTTCTGTTGTAATGGTAATGGGAGAACGGTTTGACTAGATGATATTGTAGGTCCTTTCCAACCTTGTGATTCTATGATTCTATGCTTTTCTCCTCATTATACAACTGGAGGAGGTGGACAGTGAGTGGATGACTCTGATGCTTAAATACCTTTATGATTTTTGATAAATTGCAAAGGATGCCCTGCCCTTATCAAAGTCCCTGTAGTTTATCCCTGGAAAAAGCTGCTCCATATTTGCTTATTGGAATTTGGTACTGCACTGGGTTGTATAGAGAGGAATGTGACATCTAGAATTTCTGTGGAATCCCCTTGCTGATGTCCTTGAATATCAGATACGTTTATTAAGCTGTATTTTTTTGTGCATGTGTGCAGAATTACACAGTTCTTCCAAACACAGCATTGAAATCAAGCCGTGGAGCAATGCTTTGTGGATTTTCCAAAGCAAGGATCAGAGAAATACCATCAAAACAAAGAAAGTAGTGGAGTGCTGAGGAATGAGTATCTGTTAGCAAAGTGGAAGACCTCCAAACTACAGGGCTGAAGGAGAATACATCCATAGGAGCACTGGAGTGCAATGCTAGATTTGTTAGTGCTGCCATTACACTGTCATCTGGTGATGTGCATTTAATAGTGCTGCTGCATCAAGGTGAGTTGACCAGTGATTGCCTCTGAGCAGTGGGCACAGCACAGCTGGGCTCATATCAGGGTAGCCTGAAGTCCCTAATTAATTGCAACAGGAGTTCTTTTATTTGCCATTCTCTTCCTTCTCTGCGAGGTGTTTGTTGTTTCTCCCCACTTCCAGCAATACTGCAGTACTCAGAGATATAAACCAAGAAACTAATCATGTATCCCAAAGTCTTGCAGCTTTTGACACTTTTTTTTTTTTTTCTTCTTAATTTCTAACCATGGTTATGTTTTCCTCAAAATAGTGAAAGAGACATTTCAAGGCTGCTTACTTCCATGTCAACATGGCAATTGCATACGTATTAGATGCATTTAGCCTCTGGCTGGGTGGCACAAAGCAAGACTGAGATGTAAAATAAGGTGAGGCACTGATGGGTGAAATAGCAGACATTTACTTATGCAAACAGCGTTCTTTGCTGGTGGTTGTGGATAGTGAGGTATCTTCTGTATCACAAGTCCTTGCATCTTGTAATATTCCTTTCTTTTTGGCTTCTTTTTCAGTCCTGTTCACTTAAGATTCATGCAAACAAATGCTCAGTTTACAATAAATTGTAAATAGCCTAATTGTAAAGGGTTACAAATGAGAGTTGCAAAAAGAGGTGGGGCACATTATTTCATCAATTTTCTTTTGAGATTTAATGATCTAAGAGAGCCATTAAACTGCACTCTTAAAGGAGTGAGCTTGTTGAATTTGTCACAGTATCAAATAAAACCATAGAATCCCAGTGGTGCTGGAGAACTCTCTGAGTTACTCTTGGCAAGCCTCAGTCACAGAACAGTAATTTCTCTTTTGGTTGCAGATCTTCCCATGAAATTCGTCAGCTCCTTCTTCCACAGGGGACCCTTTCCTGGTCCCCTTGTGGCCCAGTCTACCAAGCAGCTCATGTTATGCTTATTTCCAGGCAACAGGATTGCTCCCAGCCCCCCAGAATGTAGTGACAGCTGCCGTATTTTTAAATCAGTGTAATGGTAACTCAATAAAAACCTGAGAAATGAAGTGAGAAAGCCAGGCTCTTTTCTGGTTACTGGGGTCTCAGGAAGGTGAGGTGAACCTTGGATTCTGGAGATGGCCTCCAAGCTTACTTTTGTATTTTCCCATGGATGTGGGCCAATAAATTAAAACTGACTCTGGGAAATAGGATTTTGACTTGCTTGTGAGAGTTTGCAAGCTAGATGGATGAGGTGGTGGTCACTTCTCTAAGCTCTGTTGTTGCTGACCAAGTATTAAGAACTGTATGTCTAAGGAGCCATCCCATCTTTGTATATGCAGTTATCACAAACAGATTCCCTACAAATGCTGTGTGAGCAAAACCTAATTCAATCTATATGTTAAACCTTTTTTATTTTTTATTTTTTTTCCAAATAGTGCTTCTGATCTAAGCTAAGGCTTTTCTAGGACACCCTAATTGCAGTACTGAAACATCAGTAGTAGTAGACTGCAACAGAAATATGAGATTATTTGTTCTTTTCTCAGCGTTCAGTAAGTGTTTCATTTATTTCTATTTCAAGATACTCATGTATTTTGTTTCTAGTTATAAACCCATGTTTTCCAGTCACTTGCATTTTATTTTTAAAGTCACATGTGGAACATAACTCCACCGGCAGCTGTTCTATATTGAGGCTATAAGCAGGGTTTAAGGCAAAAATGTTGGCTCTAAGATGACCTCTGTATCAGCTGTCCAGGCTGGCAAAAATGGACACAAATAAAAAATGGCAGTGTATTTGGGCCCCAGTTCACTAGAGCACTTAGGCACCTGCTTAAGCAAACAAGTAAATCTGGTTTGTATCCAGCAAAACACTTCAGTTTTGGCTTATGTCCCACTGACTTGGATTTATTGCTCCAGGGCTTCAGATGGTGTAAATTGCCTTAGCAGTGCTTCAGTGGAGCTGTGTAGGTCCTGCTCAAAGTGTTTTCCTTATCAGTGGTATTTGGGAGAATGGGAAGAATAATTCTGTTGATGTGCAGTGGTATCACGAGTGCAAATTAGAAAGCAAAAATTGCCTCCCAGGCTGCTCCTGCGCGTCTCATGCCTTCATGCAGAATTTGACTTGCAGAAATCTGTTTGTGAAATGCAGAGAATAAGACATAACCCTTGACAGCGTAGGTGTTCAGAGAGATTTATTATCAGGGCTGCAGGGGAACTGCCTGAGGATTGGGTGCACTTAGCACTGCAGTAGCCTTACAGCAGCATACTTAGGATATCATTATTTCACTTGATGTTTCCCTTCCTAAGACTCTTCCCAAAAGCTGAGGGGGCTGCAGGAGTGTGGTGACAACAATGGGAGTACAGAACTATCCACACAGTGACTGCTGGTAATAGACACATTCAGTGGCCTGGTTTTGCCACTTTTATGCCTTTTGCTTCTGACTATTTTCTTCAGCTTGTGAAAGGTTATTCCTGGGCATGTTCCCATGGCTTCTGAATGGAAGGAAAGGGCAACAATCGTTTGTCTACAACTCACCAGAGGATGGTGAGCAAAATACATGCAACATTTCTGCTTCTCTCCAGCACATCAGTGCACACTCAGTAACATAGTAGGACAAAAGGAAACGGCCCCAAGTTGCACCAGATATAGTTCAGGTTGGGTTTTAGAAAAAATTTCTTCTCAGAAAGAGTGGTGATGCAGTGGCACAGGCTGCCCAGGGAGGTGGTGGAGTCGCTGTCCCTGGAGGTGTTCAAGAGAAGTGGAGATGTGGCACTGAGGGATGCGGTCAGTAGGCACGGTGGGGTTGGGTTGAAGATGGACTTGGTGATCTCAGAGGTCTTTCCCTTAATTATTCCGTGATTCTATAATTTACTTGCTGTATGTTTCTATCAATATGTGTTATAGAGATTATGGCCTTATTAAAATCTCAGTGAGGTCTTTATGAGATATCTTTTGTTTGGTTGAACAGTCTCAAATGGACAGGCCAGGTCCTGGAGAGAGCCAGCACAGCCAATTCTGAAGATTTTGTTGCTTCTTTTTTTTTTCCTTTAATGTAAACGTTTCCATCAGAGCTCCCTTTCAGGTGTGGCAAAAGAATGCAACAGCTCATGTTGTGGTCCTGGTCACCTTGAGATGGCTGAAGAAGCATGTCCTGACTTTTGGAAGAATGAGCCTGCCTGTTACTGAAACTAAATGAAGCTTTGCTGCTGACTTCAACAGGGAAGTACCAGGTCGTTAGTTAACTCTTGGCATCATAGCCAGTACATTGCATGGGAAGAAAGCACAGCCCTCAGTCCCCAGGTAGTGACCAAATAGGCTCAGTCTCCCTGTTACAGGCTCTGCTGCCTGAGGTTACCAGATTGCTTTCAATGCTTCCCTTCAGAGTACCCAGGATGTAATCAGGGCTGCAGAGCACTTGACACAGCTCATGCAACTGTATTTAAAGCACATTTTAATTAGTCTGACCTTGTCTAGGAAAAGCATGCAAAGCCCTAATGCTGCTGCTCTCTGGGACGTCATGTGGTGCTCCAGGGCACAATGCAATACGTGGATGTTTCAGGGTTTTGGCCCATGGCTGGAAAACCTGATTTTAAATATAGGCTCACCCAGACCTCTCCCTGAGCCTGTCCATTTTTTCAGCACTCAGAACTGTTATACCTACAGATGCCCTGGATTTTGAAGGGTGCTACTCATTTCATTGCATATTACCATTTAAATGAGTTACATTTGTACCTAAAGTCTTCTATCTCATGGGACTGAGTGCTGTACAAGCACCATTTTTTAGCCTCAACAGGGTATTGAATGGGAAGAACCAAGTGGACTGCTGTGCTCTCTTCTGAAAGGACTATGTTTAGTTCTTAACATTTGGCTCCTGCTTTGACCTTTGCTGGGTCCTGAGCAAAGCATTCAGACATGGCAGCTGAAGCCTTGCAGACGAGCTCCAATGGGATCCCATTTCCAGGCTGCTCAGTTTTCACAGTGAAGGCATGTTATTTGCTTTTATGACAGGAAAGGAGAGAAAGCAAAGCTTTCCCTCAGCTTTTCCCTTCACCTTTTGGGGAGATACAGAGAAGGAAGAAAATGTAACAATATATAAAACACATCTATAAATAAAGGAAGTACCAGAGCCTACACTGTGCACTTCTTTTCCAAAGCTGTGTGCTGGGCAGGTGCTGGGATAGAAGAAATGCCTAATAGAAAAGACAGGAATGATGTTCATCTCTAGGATCCAAATGCTCTGCTGTTATGTTTGGGCTTGGACCAGTGGTGCTAGCAGCACAGCAGTCACATTTATTTGTCATTTTCTTCTGCTTGAAGCCCAACAAGCTGTGTTGACATTTGAACAAGTGAGAACTGCACAGTTTTGCATCATGCTTGGATTGCACTGTAGTCATTAAGTCGTTAGATTGGTGTAGTTATTAAGCCATAATCATTGCTAAATCCAAGTTAAAAAGATAGAACTCTGCACTGTTATCAAGATTATTTTTTAGGCAGCTACTAAAATGAGACTATGATTAAAATTTTTGTGTTCAAGGAAAGACTGGATGTTGTGTTGAGGGACATGGTTTAGGGGGAGCTATTAGTAATAGGTGAACAGTTGGACTGGATGATCTTTTAGGTCTTTTCCAACCTTGGTGATTCTGTGATTCTGTGATTCTATGATGCACTATTTGGTTTCTCAGAGAGACTGAGCGCAGCGGTAGAATTCCCGTTTGCAACACCAGGGGGCCCGGGTTCGAATCCTCCCTGTGGAGCAGGGGGTAGAAGTGCTGCTCTGCTACACAGAGGGCTCGAATCCCGGGAGTTGGACTCGATGATCTCTAAGGTCCCTTCCAACTCGCACAATACTATGATACTATGATATGATACTATGATCCACCTTCAGGTGTGTAAATTGTAAATGCAGGTCTGAATGCTTCATAAGATCCCCCCCCTTTCATCCATAGTTCTCATGGTATGGGTGTGAAATTGAGTCAGTGATGCTATAAGATCAGTTAATAAAATGGATGGGTCTATATATGTTGGGAATGTGGCCAGGAATTTCCGCTCTGAGTGCACCAAGCATGCAGCTGTGCAGCCCTTGCCCTCTGAGGCCTTTCCTTGTTAGCAGTGTTAATAATAAGGTTGGAAGCGAGCACCGCAGCCTGACAAGACCATGTGCAAACTAACCGGGAGCCCCTGGAAACACAAACGCCTGCCCTTCACTGGGAAAGGCCTCTCTGCCCCTCGTACAGACAGCTGATGGTAGCTGAGAACAAGTTGGGCTCTGCTGGTGCTCCGGGGCCCACGCAAGTTGCTGCATGTACAGCAAGTGGCTCCAGCTGTGCTGCTGTTTTCTTGGAGCTCCCCATGCTTTGCAAGGGCTGATCTAGCCATAATCTCCCACAGCAGCAAGCTGCACAGACAGTTGTTCTATTTGTATTTATGATGTGGCAATACTTCAACAAGGCATGGCTGTGTGTTTACAAATGTGTTGCGTAAGGTTTCCCTTTGTTGTGCTATCCTATCAGAGTGAATTACCAATGTGTTTTGCTAGCTTGCAGCACACTGGCACATATCTAGAATCGCAGAATATCCTAAGATGGAAAAGACCTACAAGGAACACTGAGTCCATCTTCTGGCTCCACACAGCACCACCCAAAATCCAAACCCAATGTATGAGAACGATGTCCCAGTACTCCCTGAGTTCCAGCACTCAGGGCTGTGCCCACTGCCCTGGGCAGCCTGTTCTACGTCCACTGCCCCCTGGAACAGAGCCTTTCCCTAATGACATCAAGATGGGTGTTTTGTTGGCATAACCTACGTCAGAATGCAGTCACTCCCATTGCCCAGAGGCATGTAAGAGCCATGAAATAAAAGCAGCTTGCATATGGTACAAGGAGTGACAAAGCTCAGGAGCACAGGGGAAGGGCTCTGCCTTGGGCTACAGCCACCACAGTGACAACCCCAGCAGTGCTAGTGACTCACCTCACCCAGCAGCCCAACCAGGGCTCTGCACAGAGACAAATTACTCTTTATTTGCTTTATGCTTGTTTTTGCCTTTTCTAAGATGTGCAATGAACCAAGGACAGCAGTAACATGTTTTCGTGCCTAAGCAAAAGGGTTGCCCAAACTTGAACTTGTCCAGGGGCCTTTCAATAGAAGCGCAGCAACAGTTTGCTTTTATATTGGGTGTTTCAGACATGTTCTGACTACATCATAAAACAACGATAGGAAAATTGCAGAGCAGCTCTAGCAGGAGAGAACCCGCGGCTATGAGTGACTATCTACAAGCTTTACCACACTCCCTCAGACCTTTCCCACACACATCAGTAATAGAATGTATTAATAAAAGGGAGCACTGCCCCATGGTCTGAGCTTCAGCCTGCATACAGGATCTGGCAGCAGAAACAAAGTGTGGTTTCATGGACTCATGAGCACTCCCCTCCATCCCCTCCCACTGAAGTCAGGCTCCTGTGACAGACCCAGTAGACAAAAGGCAGCATGTACTACAGCTCATGCAGAGCAATCTGGTTGCTTGGGGTCTGCATGATGCCTACCTCATGTCTGCCCTTCCCTTGGTGAAAGAGTTAATCTCCTCCTCAGTCGTGCAGCCAATTTGCACGAAACCCCATAGGAATGTAATTATCACTGATATTTCTGCCCTTTGTCAGATGTGTTTGATGTTGGCTAAAGCTCCTCCAAGTTACTGGAAAGAAGGGGGAGTGGTGTGATGTACATCGCAATTGAATAAAAGCAGGTGGGCAGCCAGAGGAGTTCCTGTGTGCAGCACAAATCCAAATCACTTGCTTTCAAAGCTGAGCTTGCTATTAATACAGAAAAATGTGCAATGAAGCTGCACCTTCCTTAGTGGCTCAGGGACTTCTCATTCTAAACCTGAAGTCATCTCCTGTAATGAGACACAGCTGATATTGGTTCTGCCTCTCTCAGTGAATAACTCCTTTCTCTGCTTCCAGGAATGAACTGTAAGCAGCCAAGGAGGGAGGATGCTCCGTGCTCAGTAGAGTTAGACAGGCTGAAAATTGCTCTGTCCCAGAATTTGCACACGAGGATCTCTTACAGATTACAATAGAGCAGACTAAGAGGGAGTATACACGAGTAAACTTGGTTTGCCTGAAATTAAACCAGCATTGATGAGAGCAGGATTTGATAGTTAGGCCCTCAACTGAGGGCACCTGTGTTTGGAAAGGGTTTAACTTACTGCTGTGCTTCAGAGAGTACCTTACTAATTTACGGGCTTCATGTACAGTATTGAATGGTGGCAAATTAACTGGAGGTGAGAACAATCCCAGCACATTTCTTCAGCTGCTGGCAATCTGTGTAACTCCATTGTCTTTAATAACGAGTGCTAATTTTACACCTGTTAAGGGCTTGATAAAAGGCAGTGTTGGCCACACATTACCTTCTGGGATGGATAACAAGCCATTTTCTGGCTCTGAGTTTGTGATTTCTCACTGCTTGTGTTGGCTGCAGCATTATGAGGTAAGATATGGGTTTTGTTTGCTCCCTTTTCTGCTCTGGTTTTTCTGCTATAGGGGTGACTCTCTGGAGAAGGCACAAGTGCCATATTTTGACCTGCTCAACCTGTGTGAGTGGGTTGGATGTTTTTCTTTGCCTGGATGATCAGATGAGGAGAATACTTGAAGTAGCCTTGGCTTGTGTGTGGCTTTGTCACTGAAAGTCAGGCAGCCATGTTTCATCTTTGGAGACCTCGTAGTGATTATTTTCTGAAGTCATAAATTGCTCTGGTCATCTCCTATGGGAGAAGGGCTGGCAAACAGGAAATATTGCCTTAAGTGTGCCTAATCCTACTTAATTTTATGTGAATGCAGCTTTTAATCGTAGTCTTGTAAAGCGAGGCATCTTTTTCTTAATTTATATGGGTGAGACTAATCAGACTAATTCAAGATTTTCTGTAACAGGCCTAGTTGTTCAACCTAATTTCGCTGAGAAGGGGAAAAAAGTTTGTTGCTCTTTGTTAGGATGTTGATGAGACTTTAATCACTTTACATGGTAATCTTGGAAGATGATGTAGAAACATGTTTACAAAATAAACTTCTTCTCATCTATCTGTACTTCAAAGCCTGCATTGTGCTAAAGGAAGCAGAAAGTGCTGATGTGTGTATTCCTACTGGAGTTCTCTTGTTCTCATCACAGTGCAAAAAGCATTTTCTTATGCTTTGTGTGGCATACCAAAGTGTTTGGGTTTTGCAGATGCTCATCCTGCTGGGAAGAGAAATATTAGTATCTGAACTCAGTGCCTTGTGCTAAGTATATTTTGCAAACATTAAAGCAAGCTATTAATATCAGAATAGTGTAGGAGGATAAACAGAAGGAAATCTAAAGCATAGGACAGAGTGAGACTAATAGGTAGTGAGCTTGACTTTTTGCTCTGGCAACTGCAGAACACTCAGCGTCTCAGGGCTACCAATGTAACATTGCCTGGACCTGCACAAATATCTTGAATCAAGTGTGAAAATACTATTTTCAGGACCACTATGTGCTTCTGAGGAAAAGATACTCGTCCTGCTCCTGTAAAACTATCAAATCTGAGTTCTGCTGAACTTATCTCAGGTAGGGCTTCACTGGTATTTTTCCAACTGGGTGTTATGATGTTCCTGGGGAAAACTGATGTGGACTAATTAAATCATTTTATTATGTAATCATGCAGAAAACTGTGGTCAAAACAAAGTTGCTTTGCTTTGTGAATTTGTTAAAATATGCTGTTTTACTTGTGTTGAAAGCTGAAACAACTATTTCTTACAACTTCACTGAAACTCTAATGCTCTGCGCAAGCCTCAACCCTGGGCAGACTGTTAACCCCTGTGTATGGGAAGTTACTCTTGAATTAAGTCACGTAATGAAAGTTATTTGTATAACTAAGCTGTAACCTTAGTTATCATTTCCCTGCTGTGTTAGAGAACAGCTTATGTGCCAAAAGCAGAGAATTATATTTCTATTCAACAAGTGCCTGCAGGGATAGACCTATTTCTTAAAGTTGTGAAATAGAGCCCTCATTTTACTGTTTCTGTACTTGTATCATAAGGAAGGAAGCTACGAAACTGAACACATTGATGGAGTAATCCTTGTTCTGTAGGGCTGGAGTGGAAAATAGCCAAGGGTAATGGTGAGAATGAACCAGTGAGTGTTAACTTACAAAAATCTGGTGTTACCCTGTCAGAAACACCTGGTAAATTCCAACTCTGAGTTCCAACAAGCGAACTCTATTTCACTTGGTTAAAGTTTTGCAGTGTTTGCATGTGTAGTGCTGATCAGTACTAAGATTTATTCCACCTAATTGTTTTACCAGGCAAATAAAACATCCTCGGAAGAATGCTTAGGGATAGATAGCTATCTTGACTTCATCTGTAAGGAACAGTTGTAACAAATGTTCTTACCCTTTCCACTCCTGTTACATACAAACATAGTGCTGTACGGTTTATTGGATGTATTTGGGATGTTTCTTAACTCTGAGAAAGGTGCACTGTAAGTAACTTTATTAAGTGACTTTACTTGACCACTCCCTTTGTACTTGTTCTTTCTTATCATAGGGTAGAACCTTGCTATTGCTGTAGTGCTGGAACAAGGTATCTAATTATCAAAGATGTTATCACAAGGAGACACTGACAACCAAAGCCCAAGATAAATTTAATCACTTAAATGTCATGTACCAGGAAAGCGTTAGGCATGGCAATGGTGTTGTGATGTGGCTTGCTCTCCCTTTTTCTTAATCCTCCCTTTCTATGCTCCAGTCTTTGTCCTGATAAACAGTTAACCTTTATTTACCTCTTGCTCATTGGTTCTTGTTTGGCTGCATCAGATTTTGTATGTGTGAAGTGTCACTATGGCAGAAACTCATGATGAGTAGCTTTGGGCTTCTGTTAGTTTAAATGTTTCAAGACTGCTGCATGCATGGGAAATAGATTTTGCTTTAGAGCGCTTTCAACAGAAAGGATAATGAAAAATATGTGAAGTAAGCCACCGGAAGTTTTGAAGATTTCAGGTGTGTTGGCCCAAAGGGTTTGGGAACCATTCTTCTAGCAGGTCATAAATGGAAAACAGCACCTTGTAACTGTGCTAGTTCTTAAACACAGAAATTTCTCAGAAGCAGGTTGTACAGCTGGAAAAGCTGATATTTTTTTGCTCTTCAGCTTTTCTTACTTCCCTGATCTGGGGAACATGTTAAAATTTTCTTTTTATATTTTTATAAGTAATGCTGAACATGATTTCAGTTTACTGAAGTTAAATCCTACAGCAGCTGTGCTGTTAGCCAAACAAAATATGAGGATAAAAATGGGTGGAAAATAGCTTTCTTATGCTTTAAAACTGTTCAGTCCTTCAGAATTTCTCCATTTATGTTTTTCTGGACAACATCAAGGGGCTGTTGGCTTTTTTTTGTTGTTGTTTTGGAAAGGAATAACAAGTCTCCTGAAAACAGAAGTCAGATGAGGGGAGTGTGAAATGCTACTTCCAAATTTGTTATGTCTGACTGAGGTAAAAGACCTGAACTTTTTTCCTAGCTGTGGTGTTTATTTACCTCTATATACTATTTATGGAAGACACAGCATTTTTGAGCTGGGGATCTAAGGAAAGGATCCTTCTCAGACTGCCTGGAGATGGAGCAACTTGTGGATGCCATCTCCAAGCAATTCAAAGAGAAGGAGGACCCAAATTGGGCTCTTGACAACCTGTAACTAACATTGTTCCCCAGGGATCTCTCCTAGAGATCCTGTGGATAACTGCAAATATGATAAAGGGCCTGGAGCATCTTCTGTACAAGGAATGGCTGAGAGACCTGGGTCTTTTCAGCCTTGAGAAAATGGGACCTAATCAATGTTTATAAATATCTAAAGTGTGGGAGATGACTGGATGAGTCCAGGCTTTTCAGTGGTGTGTAGTAATAGGACAGAGCAATGGCAAAACTGGAACATGAGAAGTTCCACACAAATATGTGAAATAACCCTACAGTGAGGATGATAGATCACAGGAACAGGCTTTCCAGGGAGGTTGTGGGGTTCTCCATTGGAAATATTCAAGGCTTGTGTGGTTGCCTACCTGTGCAACCTATTGTATGGAACCTGCTTTAGTGGAGGGATTGGACTTGAGCTCTAGAGGTTCCTTCCAAGCCATGCAGTTCTGTGAAGTGCTCCAGCTAGTCTTCTAGACCTGAGCCTTCTGGCCTTTAAAGGTCCATACCAATTTAGTTCTGTGATTTGATTCTAGCATTCACCCTGACACAGAAGATTGATATTATGCATTTTCTGCCTAAATGTTCCCAATGGAATCATCTGTGTGACACATCTGTGTTGGTTAGGAGAAAAATTTTTGAGCTAAAAGGAAATGTTGAAAGGAAAAAGTGTAAGCACAGTTCTGGTGCTATGAAACACTTTGAGAATAATTAGATCAACAAAGAAATTATTGAGATTTGGGAAAAACTCAACTATGTCACTTTATTTGAACATGGGCACCTCTTCCAGGTTTCATTTTGTGGGAGAAATGTAGATACTTAGGGTGCATTTTCAGTAGAGGCAAAACATGGCTTTACTGGTGTAAGACTGACATGAACTCTTTTAGATCTCTTTTAAGTTTTGTCTATTTCATCCCTTTGCAGAGGAAAATAGGTGTGCTTTTTTCTAAAAACCAAACAAAAACCACTGCATTCACTTTAGCTCCAGTGATTAGCAAAGAGAAATCTTTCTACTTAAAACTGAAATTTATATTGATGTTAATATGCTGAATTCTATAACCACTTCCATTTCTCAGAAGGATCCTAATACATCCTTGAGTTTTGGGACCCCATTTCATCTGGATGTAGTATAACGACATAGATGTCATGGGGTCTTTTAATTTTCACTCCTTAGATTCATTCTCCTTCTTTCTGATTAATTTCTCTATGGGGTGTCTGCCTTTTACATCATGGCAAATGGAGTGCTGGGGGGAGAGAGATATAATGTTTTATTAGCAGCCTCTGTTTAATGTAGCTGTGCTGGTCCTGTGAACTAAATATGCTATCAAATGTAATTCCCCTAAGATGAGCAGGCTTGCTGATACTGGGAGAGCTATTGAAGAACATATTGGCTATAGAGGAAAGTTTGAAATGCCAAATCTTCCCTGTATCTTTTTTTCTACGACTGACCCAGGGGGTCTTTTCTGTTAATTCTTTCTTCCTTGTAGAAAAGGGAAGAGATCTCATGTTGTAAGCAGTTGACAACTGATTGAATAAAATTGTTGAAGCTAATGTGTGATATGAATTATATGGTAGTGGCCCTAGGAATATATCAAAGAAAGCCTGAAATAAACAGAGTAGTAGGGGCATATACATATAAGATGTGGTCTTACTAAGCAAGTTTTTCAGTAAGTCTGAAACACAAGACTGAAGGAATTCAAAGTTGCTATCACACTATTCTATGAATATTCTGTGAAGCAACAGCAGTGTTTGCAACATGCAGATGTATTCTCTGTGCATGGAGTAGCTTTAAGCAGCAAATTATTGCACAGCATTTCCTACACAGTGGTGTAGAAATGCGAGCTCTGTACAACATAGTTTGGTGCATGCTATGTGCATTTTCACATGTTTCGTGGTACTTGCCACATTTGAATAATCTCCTGATGTATTTCTTATTGAAGCTTATTGCATTAAGCATGCAAAAAGTAAATATGGGATTATCTGAGCATGTTTGTGAAAACCTTGGGAAAAAAAAAATATGGAGTCACTCTTTGGTAACTGAGTCACATATTGTGAAGCTTTTGTTTGCATTTAACAGGAGGAACTTGAAAGGGCCAAATTGTTATACATAAAATTTTGTAGAAAGTATTGTTTTTGAAGGCTTTCTGTAGAGACTATACACCTGGCATAGTGAAAGGTTGCAAGCTATAAAGATGTTTCAGAACTTCCCAATGCTATTACATCACCTCAGAACGTCATATTATAGGCATTCAAAAATGCTTTGAAAGGTTTCAACAAGTTCAAATCTGTTAGTTCTATTCAGTCTGCAGACCTCATCAGCAATAGACTTGACTTTCAGTTGCATGTCGGTGATCTTGTGACCCAGAGCAGTGTTTTTCAGAGAAACAATTGCTGTTGTTAAAACTGTGCCTGTTGAGTTTTTTCCCCCAGAGTCTTCAGCTTGTGTCCAGAGACTGCAGCTTTCATATAATAAGCTGTGCAGGTTGCAGTTATCACAGAGTAAACTATATCGGATGGATAGACATAAAGAGTAAGTCTGTGATATGAAAGTAGTGTACTAGCATTAACTTGCCCATGTTCTTGGGGCTTCATGACTGCCTAGATGTGACCGCATTTAGAGTTTGGAGGAAAGGTGGAATTAGCTGCCTAATTTAAAATGTATCTTCAATGGGGGTAGTAGAGAGTAGGCTCCTTAGGTTAACCTTTAGCTCCTCTTGTCTAAGACTAGATAAGATGTTAATTTAGAGAAGATCTACTTTTCATCTTCCTTGATATAGAACACATTACTGCGTGAGGTTGTTTGTGCTTTTTGTGGCTGGGTTATTGGTTATTTTGGCACTTTCTGTCCTTATCTAGGAACTCCCCAGTCTTGCTCCTGTCATTAGTTTCACCTACCAAGGGATGAACCTGGAGCTATTTGGAAGCATGCCAGCCATAACACAAAACATGTATGGGAAAGGAGTGAATTCAGATCTCTCAAGTACCAATCTGGTGACTTAACTATAAAGCAGACTTCCTTTTCATTAACATAAAGAGTGCTCTGAATGCACCTCAGGCTATTTAAGGGATCTGAGGGTAAGATACTTAGCTTCTCAGTCTGTTTACCATACCATGTATTGCAGAAGTAAAAACATCTAACTGGAATATTAGGAGACTAATGGCAATTAGTAAACCTAATTGAGAAATCTGGATGCCATATCCTAAATGATGTAACAATGGTATCTTTAATGATCAAGAATACTGTTACAGGCCTCTCATTGTATGTAGGAAGTCTTAAAATGGACTGGAGTGCAGAGTTTATTATTGAAGTCCTTTCTGCTTCATAAATCAACTAGTCAAAAGCTGTCTTAACAATTAAGTTGAATTTCTATTAACTGGATAAAGAGAGACTTTAAATGCCTTTTAGTCACATGTAAACAAGCACTTTTAAAGAAAGGTGTTCTTGTAAATCAAGCTGTGGCTCTTAATATGTTTTTTAATTAGAAGGAGTAGAATTAAAGCATGCAATTACAATTTCCAAATTTCAGTTGCAAGCTTAAGTTCTGTGAATGATATTGGACCTGAACTAGTGACATCACCTGGCATATCAGATGCTCAACTTTAGGAATAAAAACTTACTCCTTGCAAGATTTTTATCACCATTGGACTTACACTGATCCATGCATTCCCTGATTTACCTGCTGTGATTGTACTGGGGCCTCCAGGGAAGTATATAACTTATCTGTACAGTTCAGGTACAAAAAGGTTGAATTCTTGAATGGCATTTGCTGAGGGCCTTCCAGGAACTCATTAGGCAAAACTATTCCTATACAGAAGTGAAGATATCTGTAGCCACTGTTGCTTCTTATTTTTATGCATGTACCCATTTTTTCATCCTTGGAGTATGTATGAGTTTTGATCCTCAGTGATTACTAGTGCTTCTTGTTTCTTCTTATGCTCGACTGTACTTTCACAGAATGCCCTTCTGATTTATTTTTGTTCCCTCTGTATGGTGTACTATTGGACAAGCAGAGGGGTCTCTCCTTGAATTCCAATACTTTTAGTATTGAGTTTAGGCAATGAACGCACCTTCTCTAGCCATCTAAGTGTTGTGCTATTGTCTTGGAGGAATGAACTGATCTTTCTTGATACCTTTGCCTATGTGTATATATTTCCATGTGGGAAATATATATCTGTGATGAACCAGTTACTGCAGTTGTCAGAGCTGCTTGTGCAGCATATTTGGGAGTGATACAGAGGTGTCATCTCCAGGCATCTCTGAATCATGGCTCAAGTGACTGGATCCTGTCTACAGTGCCATAGATTGAATCTGGTCTAACACCCAGACCTGAAAGTGCTTGTTCTAGGTGGGAATGTCCATGTAGTTTGGCAAACTTGATCCTTGCTACTATATACATCCTCAAAACTGCAAGCTCTTGGGCTTCCTTATTGCTCTGGTGTAGGAGCATAAGGTGGCACAAATCATCAGGTTTAAGCAAATGTGGCTTACAGTGGTGACCTGAACATGAGTAGGCTGTGAACTGCTTGGAGCTGGTCAGCACTGCTGCCTGACTGCTGGAGGAGCTGGAAACATGGGGGTAACACAGTTATTTTTAACATAAGACAATGCGTGGTATCCCTTCTCAAACATATTTCAGAAATATTTTGTAAGCATTGTGCGTACCACTTGAGTGCCTTGTGATGCCCAAAACTTCAATGGAATAATTCTGACTCACTGATAAAGAGACAAATTGAGACTGGGAAAAAGCAGAATTAAGCGTTTCATGGGTTTTTGTTTTTGTAAGTGTCCTCGTTCTCAATGACCAAACTACTGATCAGAAATGTTATTTAGTAATAAATTAATACTGACTTGACTAGTTTGTCTAGTGACAGATGGAAAGGTTAAAGCTGGTAAACTTACTTTAAGAGCATTCTGCCAGATCACGAGCCTCTGAATATTAGGCTCAGTGCTGATAGCTTTATGAACGGGCTTTTGTTTAATAGCTGCTCTGATGTTGCTTATTCAGTCTTGAAATTAATGTGCAAAAGATGCCCAAAAGCAACCAGCAGCTGAATTGACTATGATTAGATGGATTACTGCTATTACTCGGCCCAACAAGTTTGTTTTGTATACTTGAGCAAATTTTGTACTGCAGACAAGTGGAATGATATGCATGTGGGCTAACACAAAATCCCTCAAAATATCCTAGGATTAGATGAACACTGACTTAAAATAGAAATGAATTTCCCGTGTTTGTAAATTAGAGGCTTTCTGGCATTTACACGTACAAATAGCTTCTATCAACATATTCTGTTTCAAATGAGCACTGACTCAGTTGCTCTTTTTCTCCCCATGCTAGGAAATAGGAGCTGATTTATCAGAGCATCAAACTGATTAAGAGGAGATTATCTGCTGCAGGGGCTCATTTAAAGAAATCTAGGGATTCCACTGAGTTGCTGTGTTCAGTTGAATTCATTTCACACAGCTTAAAAATTAGTCAGTCTCTTGGCTTTAAAGATCTTTAACTATTTCTTTCTCTCAGAGCAAAATAACTAGGAAGCTTTTAAAGCTTTGAGGCCATAGACATTCAAGAAGGCTCTAAGAATCCCTGGAGACAAAGTAACCCTGGGGATTGTGCCACATGATGAAGAACAATCTTTGCAATGTGGACAATGAGCCCAGGGACCAGTCTATAGCTGCAGCTGAGTGCTCTAGGCTCTGAGCTCACCTTCCTGAAGAAAGAAGAGTGCTGTTCATATGGCCTTTAATACAGTTCTTCTAAGCTGAAAGCACCAGTATGCAAGAAGCTCTCTTGCCAGCATCTTTGTTGAGGGTGGATGAGTTTCTTTGCCTACATACTGGAGAAAGGAATTGTTTTCTATCTGCACTAACTCCCATGAACAGGAAAACATGCATGTTGAACAGTGATAGTCATGACACGTTTTTTTATTGCTACTGCCATGCTGCTCATGCAGGAGCTGGCAAAGCACCTTCTCTGATGAATTGGTTGAGTTATGGATAGATTCTAATGAGTAGCTGTAAAATACTAAACTGGAAGTGATTCTTGTGAGATCTGTTTGTCTGGGGCTGACTTCCAAGTGTCGTGCAGGCTGGAGCAGAGGGGAGTGTGTGCTCAGGAGCTCACCTCTGCCTTTGGAGAAGGACAGACTGAGAGCTGGGGAGGAAAGGAGATCAGACAACTCTCCCTATAAAGCTTTGTTTGTGGAAGTTATTTATGCTGCGCTGCTTGCTTCTTTTGAATCTTTCTGCTGTGGGTGTAAACCAGCAATCTTTTTTCATAGTTTCCCATCAATTTATTATGATGGTAGCGACTGTCCCAGTAAATAAATGGCTGAGTTAAATTCTTTGAGGAGTGGAAAAAAATATTCAAATTGAGCAGATTGGTTCTCTGTGTTTTCCTGCTGCTCTGGCAGAAAGCAGGTCTGTGTGGCAAGGACTGTGGCTCATGTTGGAGTTGGTAGCTTTATGCATTGAGCTTATGTGAGATTAGCTGTGCCAGTTGGGCTGGGTCTACGGAGAGTCTGGATGACACCTGCCTTTTGACTCAGATGAAGAAAATAACTGTCAAACTGGAACAGATATGGAAGCTCAGTTCTGCGTTGAAAGCATTTGAAGGCCTATAGCTTTGTGATGTGACACCTTCCCTCTTTTCCCCAATCTTCTACACTTCTTTGGATTGTGGTGGATTTTATCTACATAGGAATCTGTAGCAAGGAAGCGTTTATCACTATGAGAAGAAAGAGTCACAGACGCTTCAGATATATAGCTAAGCAGAAAGCTTTGGGCTTGGGAGGATAGTTTTTACAAGCAATAGCTTTTGAATATTGAGAGTAAAAGAAAGCTTGCAATTGGTGAAAGGATATGAGAAACACTGTTTTGAAGATCCTGTTCTCACGTGGGACTTTTGTTTCCATTGGAAATAATGTGATCCGATTAGCAGTATATGACCTTAAATTCAGAGCACTTACATGTAGATGTGGCTTTTCAGATGTCTGCTTCCTTCTGTAGAATTTTTTTCTTCTCAGCTTCTCCAGTTCCCCTAAAGGAAATTCTTTGTAAATGTTGGAAGGGTGAAGATGAGTGTTTGAAAGTTAATGTCTGTTCATTCAGCCATACCAGGATTTATCCATCCATCCCATCAGTGTGTGTTTATATATTAAATAATGTATAAGAAGAAACATGAGGTTTGTCAATTCATAAAAGAACAAAACTAGGACATATTGAACTAAGAATGCAAGATGGCTTCCTGTTTTGGCTTGTTTGGAGTGCTTTCCATTTTTTCTTCTGATGTCTAATTTAAAGTTATCTCATGGTTGCCCTTGATATACTGTAAATGCAGCCACTCTTATAATCCCTCTCAACCCCATAAGGGTTTCTCTTTTATTTTCTTGTATTTTATGAAAGAAGCGACAAAGGAAGTACTGGAGAAAGAAGACTACCTGTTAAGTATTTCTTATGGATGAAACAAATCAGATAGTGTACAGATAGCCTGGAGTTTTCAGGAGGAATTTTATGTATGCTTCTAGCTCTATCACATGTACCATGCTCATGTACTTACTGTTTGTTTTTTTTTTTAATAAGTATTTTTTGTGTGTTTTTGTCAGCACTGTTAAGAACTAGCTGCTAGGTAAAGTTTTGCATGTCTTCATTGCAACTCTGAAAGGTTTCATTGGCACATCAATTAAGTAATATCCTTAAGTAGTTGTACAGTGAGGAGAAAAGGGAGGGTAAAATAGCCATATCCTTGTGACTGGTGATCTATGAAAGGCATTGATCACTACTGGCTTGACTTTTTTATCTTTGCAGTGGAAGGATCCAGTGCATAGCTCAATAAAATTAAGTAAATGCATTTGAATAACCATACCTCTAATTCAGAGGAAAGAACAGGAAAGAATGCTGGCGTGAGCTGTAGAAAGAATAAAGAAACAATTTTTACTTCACCATTTGCTGCAGCTCTTGCTGGCATTGAAGTTATTTTAACATTATTCAAATACATAATACTTTAACTATTCCTGTCTTTCTACTTGAGAAACTGTAGTGAAATATAAAGCATTTCAATTTAGTACAGTGATAGGAATATGTAACAAATCCTTGGCCTCTGCTGTGGAGTGGGAAAGAATGCAGGAAAAAAGAGTTGGATGATAAGTGTCTTACATGGTAAGGTTATATCCTGCCACGTATTGGGGTCAGCTTATTCTACCATATTTGTGCAAAAGGACTTCTGAGCTATTCTAAACAGCAGCTGATGACTTCTGCCATGCAAGGGGGGGAGAAATGCAGCAGGTGTCAGTGAGTGTAACTACAACTGCTCTCTGGGCTCTTCAGGGAAGTGATTGTGCCTCATGAGCCAGAGGAATGAAGTGTGTGCTCTCTACCAATGCATTTAGCCTAAGATATAATGTTTAAGGCGCCATTTTACCTGACATGCTACAGGAATCTTGTGTATGTTCTCATGTACTACAGCACTATGGTTACTCTCATTTCTCTGCAGTAAGATCTCTGATTTGTTGCTTACAGCTGGTACTGTGCCAGTGTATTTCTGTAGATACATGTGCATTTAGATGCATGTAAGCAAGACTGACTATATGAGATAGGTAATTTATTTACCTTGTTCTTGTTGAATTTTTTTGGAACACATTGCCACCAGCACTGATGACAAGGGCTTTAGGTGTTCAATGAAATCATTATACTTTTGTGGTTAAGTCTCACCTGTGCATGCACTGAGGTCATGGAGGCTGTTCACTCACTTAATTGCTGGCCTTCAAGTTTGGCTATTTTTGTCACTGTATGGCTGTATGTGTCCAGGTAGGTAAGTTGCCTTAAATAAAACAGAGAGTAAGAGTTAAACTTCAAGTTTTTACTTCTAATTGCAGCTTCAGGGTATTGGATGAAAGCATGTTGTTTCATTACAAAAGAAATGGCAATAGGGGCTACTTGAGCTTCCATCTTCAATCTTAATATTGGATTCTAATTTTAAAGTCCTATTTTCTTATTTCAAATTAGCCCTGAGATTCTTGGATTACCTTTTCAGTAAGGTGGTTCTACCCAACAAGTCAAATCTCCAAATTCATCTGAACAATTATGACCCTACAAACTGTGTTTTGATGGAAACCTGAGGGGTTTTGTGTATAAAGGTGGATTTATCAGCTGCAGAAGACCTGACCTGCAGCCTTTAGTTAGTTTTAATAAAAAACTCCCAAAACTAAAATAGGTATTTCTTGTTGTCTTTGCTTGCTTCAGTGATTTACATCCAAGTAGCTTTAGAGCAGTGCTAGCACAGAATTATGTCATAAACTAACAATCTCTAAGTTGATTGCCACTGCCAACCTCTAAAGGCATGATTTGAAGAGGGGAGGTTTTGAAAAAACAAGGGAAAAGTCAAATATAAGGTAGAGGTAAATGTTAGTGGTGGACTGAGTCTTGAAAACAGGCTAAAGTAATGAAAAATGTTACAGTATGAAATGGTCAGTGATACTTACAGCCAGGCTGGAGGCTTGCAACAGCCTTCTTAAGACATTAGGAAATTATCTTTTATTCTGCTTTAGAAGAATCATTTCAGACAAAATTCCTCATGCTGACTGTAGCACAGTAGAATTAAATGGATTATGTTCATACCTGTACCTTGGTAACTGAGATGAGCATTGTATCATCTCCACAGTATTTTATGTGGAATTTATGAAATATGTTGGGAATCCCAAAGAACGCTGCTGAGAAGCGAGAGTTTTCAAATGTGTGGGGAAATGTGATACCAAGTGGCATATCACAAGAGGGGAAAGGGAAGTTCTCTGAGCAACGTCTCTAATCCCTGTTAAATGCTGATGTTCCAGCCTTTTAATTAAAACAAGCTGGCATTTATGGCTGCATGTAATCAAGAAATGAAAGATTTTATACCATCTCTTTATCCCCTGATATGTGACAAGGGAAAATACCAGTCTGCCTTTATCCAGGCACATCATCTGCTAGAGGGCAAAGTTTTTCCAGTTTTCCCATGAATATAGCTTTTCATTGCTTGTGTAGCATCTGTGGACATCTGCATTGCCTGTCTGCATGTGCTTCTGAGGCAAACATAATCATATGCCATTAGGTGATGAGCACCAATCTTCTACTGGCCTGTGTGTATTAAAACAACTGTGCTTGCATTGTAATGGCATATTTAACTGAATAATCTTGCTTGTTTCCTTGTGCTTCTGCTATTGCCAGTGGTTTCAGGATAGTAATACAGTAAACACTAGCCCATACACGAATCATTCCTTCTTCTAGGCCCATATCTCCATTACCAGTACTTCCAGTGTGTTGGAATGACAAGTTGTGACGTTCTATGTAAGACTGATTGCTTCAAATACACCTATTCAACTTCTAAACATGTTTTCCCTCTCTTTTCTTTTGTCTGTACTGGTTCTATACATGTTAATCTGCTTGTGATGCATCTCTGCAAATGCTCGGCTGTATTTTTCCTGAGAATGCTTGAGGCTCAGCTCTCCTTGAAGGATTCTGTTCATATTCCTCAATTTCCAATGCTACCTAGGAAAAACCAAACCCTATACCTAAGTCAGTATTATCAACAGGCAATGCGCTGGTTAAAGTTAAAATCATGAGTATTTACTTATGGAGGTATGACTGGGGAGTTTAAAATATCCTATAGCACCATGTGTAATCAACTTAGGCAGAAGTTCTTTTGTATTTGTCAGAAAACAATTTGTAAGGAATGCACTTGAATATGAGCTTGCAAACCAGGTATATTGACTAGCATTTCAGATGTGTACTGGAAAAAACCTCTTTAAGGGGAAACAGCAGTACTGATGACAACTAGTTATTAATTCCCCATACATATACTTACGTAGCATTCTAGGTGTTTTCATGCTGTAGGAATGTTATTAAAACAATTGAATATAGCTTTGCTAGCTTCATGCTTCATGTGCATTTTTAACAGCTCCCTGAGGTTGTCTTTGTGGTCTAGCAGAAGTTTGAAATCATGTTTACTACTGTCACCACTTAAGAAGTATGTGTTGCTTATGTATCAGGCTCTGTTTCAGTTATATCTGTACAGGGCACGGGTAATATGAAAGCTGTATGAGTTTGGGATGCCTGCTTTTTCTTTGCAAGTGTTCATTTAATTTGTATAAAAATAATAGTTCAGAATGATTTTAACTTTGAAGGAGGTATTGTTTGGTCTTCTGTAAAATGTCAGTAAAGGCCAAATGAAGTTCAGTGCAAATCCTTAGATGAGGGTCTGGGTGAGTTTAGTGAACCTGGTTGCTATTCAGGCTTAGAAGGCAATCAATGAACATAAATTTTAACAAGATCTTGCAGAATCTGCTTCTCTGGCACTGGAATGGACTGCCCAGGGAGGTGGTGGAGTCACCGACCCTGGGGGTGTTCAAGGAAAGACTGGATGTTGTGTTGAGGGACATGGTTTAGTAAGAGCTATTAGTAATAGGTGAATGGTTGGACTGGATGATCTTTTAGGTCTTTTCCAACCTTGGTGATTCTATTATTCTATGATTCCTGGAAAAATTACTGGCTGGTCATTACTAGTCATAACACTATACTCTTTGACAAGAACTCAATTGGTGTATCTCTGGACTGCCCAGTCATTGTTAGAACTGAAAATCTTGTAAATAAACTGTTCCTGTGGAGTAATATTTAATTCTTAAGTAATGGGGATGCTCTATTACTGTTTTCTACAGCTTGATTACAAATGGTTTGGCTGCTTGGAGAGAGATCAGGTAAAGGAAATCTGAGGGTCATGACTGTTTACACAGTGGGTGAGGTGAACACACCATCTTATGTCTTTTGATCAGCTTTAGGTTATAAACAGTGACTCTGAAAATGTGTTTTCCAACACAGGGAAAATCATGTTTTTTCTGTCAAGTTCTGTTTCTTAAGTTGATGTCTTCTGATTTCAGCATACATGCTTATGTTTGGCCTTGAAATTACACAATGACATTTTGTTTCCTTCAGGCTTGAATTCCTGCCTGTTTATTCCTCTACAAAAACACAAGAATGTAGTATTTAAAATGTACTACTTTCCTCAGCTGGCATAAATCTATTGTTCTGCTGGCTGCTCTAATTTAAGTTCAAATTCGATCAAATAATATTAAATTGGGTCCCAGTGAAAACTGAAGTCAAAAGAGAACCCATAGGTGCCTAAATCTTGAGTCTAATTTTCCAGTAGAAGGGCATCAGCTGCTACTTTGTGCATTTACAATCTCATTTTAGCTGCTTATGGCTCAGTGACTGACGTTGGCTGTGAAGCAGTCACTTGGCTGCTCCTTTGGCCAGTGGAGATGAAATGCTGGTGGCTGGCTCTCTTAAAAGAGCAGAGCTATAAAATTAGAAAACAATAAAACATGATGATTAGGTTAGGGTCACAAAATATTGTAAATAGGAACATATTGGCCTTTATGCTCTTTTTAAAGCTCTTTGTATGTTGGCTAGCCAGCTTCCTGCGTGTCTGTGTTGCCTTAACAGTGTGACTGTCTAAAGGTGATGTATAACAGAAAAAAATAAATGACCTTTTATGTATAGTAAGGCCTGAAACAACTTTTTCTTGAAAATGTTTCCTCCCTGACCTTTATCTTTTTCTAGCAGCTAAGTCTCCTTTTTCTTGCTGTCACTCATGGCAAAGTTGGTAGCATTTAGGATAGTGGTGGTGAATTGTAATGGCTGGTACTTGTATAAATGTGTTTGGACTGGGATTTTTAACCCTTCCATGGGAATAAAAGTGTTTAAAAAAAAGTGTGGTGCTGCATTTCTGTTTTTAAAGTTCTGAGCAGTCAAAAGATCTTGTGGGCTTTGGAGTTCTGTTACTAATGAATACAGTTGTCAGACCATGTGTAAAGACTTGAGGAATCTAAATGCGGAGATCAGAATTTGGTGTTTGGAGGAGCAGGTTTTATTATTAAAAAATAAGCCAAGTATTTTTCTGGTTATCTTTATGGGCCTTTAGTTGTGTGACGAATTTTGTACACTGGGCATGTTAGTGAAAGCTTGAGCTTTTACTAGCTGATCTCTTGTCATCTTCAACAATTTCTTTTCTTCTCCTCTTGCTTATGCATGGAAACTCCAAGAGAACTGAAAGGATAGAGGCCCTTGTGATGCATCCAGAAAGATACCTGGCACATTTGACCAGGAGGGCTGAGTTGCTTTTGAGCTTGGTGAGCTAATTGGTACCTATCTGGCTGAGGGAGAGGGGTAAAAATCTTTGTGGATACAGATTGAAGGAACATGCTGCATGAAACCTCATTAGTCTGTTACTGGATCACAGTAGCTTTACAAGCCATGAGATGCTCTTCTGCTGATTTCCACCAAGGAATGTCCACCTGTATGCAATTCCACCAGGTCTGTGGCCTAACAGATGGTCCTAACTAATGAAGAGAGTCCTTTTAATTAGTCCGTCTAAAGACATTTATTCATGCTGGTGGGCGCTCCCAATAAAGTTTCAGTGACTGGGAGCTGTGCTGCTGGCTTCCAGCAGTCACCATCTGTTTGGTGGCAGAAACTGGCCACGATATCACTGCTTGCATTTGCCACTTCAGTGGACTGGAAACAGGTTTAAAGCTGAGGAAAAGAGGGGAGTGGGGGGGAAAAGGTCTCCTGGTTACTGCGTACAGAAGTTTGAAAGCTGTGGTATCCCTGCTTCCAGACCTAGGATTACAACAGCTTATCCTGCTATCTCTAACAGCAGTTTTAGAAAGCAGCTTTAGAAATCATACTTATTTCCTTTGGCAACAGCATTTTTTTTTATGTTTTTATTTTTATATCTGAGAATACCTTCAGTGCATTTACAAAGGCTTTCTTAGGCTGTTAGCTGGTTTCTTAACTGAATATTGGAAGTCCCTCTGTTCTTGATGATTGATACAAAATCTAAAATATTTAGAATTAGAAATGTTATGCCAGTAGTTCTTATTCTGAGGGCAAAAGACTTTGCTAAAGAAACTGTGCTGGCTTAACTGTGCTGGCTTAAAGGGAACCACTTAGTGGTAACAGTCAATTAAAAACTAGGAGGGATGTTAGGGAGCTGGAGCAGCGTAATAGAAGATAAATAAAACTAGTCACGGGTGATGAAGCTTTGTATATGTCCTCAGCATACAGTCAAACTAATCCAGTTAGGAAGGTAATTGAACCAGCTGAGAACTGCAAAATATCTTGGAGAAGAAACAGGTTAGAGTTGAGACAGGAACTGTGAGAATGCAGCATCCTTTAGGATAATTCCAACTTCATATGTTGTCTACATACTCAATTTACAGTCTTTCCCTGCATTCCTCGCTTCTGGTTGTGAAACAGAAGAAATAAGAAAAAGCAATTAAAGATCAGGAAACTTCATGGTATGGATGGACTGATTCTTATCCAGTTCTGCTTCGTACAGTTTAGACAGTTAATTTTTGGAGACATAAAGAATCAAAAAAAGCAGAGGATTCTTTTTTTTCAAAGACAGGTTTAGCAGCAACTCTCATCTTTGCTCATGTTTGCTCATGTTTGCTTTGATTACGCTGGAATAAGTTTGTAGGTGTTTTTTCTCCTGAAGTAAATTGCTTTGTTACCTCTGTGAATCGAGCTGATTTCTACCCAAAATATGCCTAGAATGCCTGGTCAAGTATATGTTGTGTGTGCTCAGTATCCTTACTGATTCCTACTTTAAGGAAGGTCTGAAGGGAAGGTAAAAAAGGATCATGTGGTCTTTTCAACAGACCTTCAGAGTGCAGCACTGCAAAATTATTCAGTGTGCAAGGATTATCAGGCAAGGATTTAACTCTGTTCATTTAACTGCTTCAAATAGTGAAATACATGATTTCTGGTGGTCTTGTAGACATTTAAATGTATTATAACTTGAGCATCTACATGATTGTACTGAAGATTCCTGGATTTCCTAATGGAGATCTCAATTTGCTCTTTAACAAATATTTAAGTCTGAAAATATCTTTTTTTGGGTGAACTGAAATAATTAGAACTTCATTTTCCTGAAAAAGCCCAACTTTCACACTAAGACTGAAAAGGAGTGAGAAGGGTATTGTGGGCTGTGTCAAATCTACCATTAAAAATCAGTAACTTTATATGGAATAACGTTTTCTGACAGAAATTGTTTGGCCAGCACTTTTGTTCTCAATGCAGTCTTTGTACTTCATCGTATTCTTTTATTTTATTTAGAGAGTGTTTTTTTTGTGGTTTAAATTTTTTCTAATAATTAAGTTCCTTCCCCTATGGAGAAGCATCAGCTGGTAACATACAGAACATTTATTGACAAGAACACTAAAAAGAATTGCAATCACAACCCAAACTTGTAAAACTCCAAGGATATTTTTTCTTCTTTCTCTGCTTGTCTTCATTTGGGTTGCCTTTCTCTTTGCTTTTGTGTATATGATATGAGTTTTAGTTAAACAGCTTGCAGAAGAAGTTAATTTTAGCTTCTGTGAATTATGATTGTGCCTTCCATTTTCCTGCAGCTGTTCTGCACATCAAGACAGGATTGTTGCATCCATTGCATTCTGCCCACAGAACATTATTAATATGCAGCTGTGCACAAACATCTGGGTAGTCTGGCTGAAAGCATTTTGAACATGAGCATGTGAATTCCATTCTCACTCTGTACCTCAGATAGACATCTGATGTGTTCCATGGGCCACCAGTTCTCTGGCATGAGCAGTGGAGGGCTTTGATGTCTTGTTTCTGCTTTACATTTTTCTTCTCTGCATTTTATTTTTCCTAGCCTCTTTCAGTAAGTCTGCAGCACATATGAGCTTTTACTTCCATGATGGAGGGCTAGGATGGAAATAATGGAAGCTGCTTGTTTTCAGTATGGACATTGGGTACTTTCTGGCCAGTACAGATCTTCTAATGCTTATTATAGAAATGTATCTTGAATGCTTTTCTTGGTTTTTGTTTTTTTTACCTAGCCTTTTTAAAGTATTTCTTTATAAGCCTCAGCTCTTCCTCACCCAATATGGGTTCCTCACCAAACTGGGAACAACTTTCACCTTTTCCCCTTCTTAGTGTTAGTTAAGATGTTATAAGCATTTGAAGATTCTAGGGTTTTTGGTTTGTGGTGTTTTGTTTTGTTTTCCTTGTGGATCCTATGGTAGTATTAGCTGAAACATCTATATGCCTTAACTGTATTTAATGGATTTTATTTGGATGTTAATTCAGAACTTGTGGGTATGGCTGCATGGAGTGTTTGGAGTTCTTCTTTTGTGAATTTTGCTACACATATTAACTTTGTTCTGGGGCACTTGGCATAAGTCAGGCACCACTATGCTTCTTCAGGATCTGACAGCAACCTTTTCTGGTCTAGTGAAAAGCAATATCAATCTTTCTGCTTATTGTAACTGCATGCCTTAGACACATCATGTATATTTCCTTTCTCTGATAGGATTTGATCCAGCTGCTGCTGAGCTTGAAGGAGAGTTTCCTGCTGATAAGGGGGAACTATGCCTCTTTTACTGGAGAGTAGTTTTTGGTGGTTTTTACTTAGTTGCCCACTGTATTCTATTTTAGTGCTATGCTGTTATAGAACTACTTATTTCCAGTTCATTTTGGGTGGTTGTGACTAATGGGAGTCCTGAAGTTAGCTTCCTGCTTTTTCTGTCTCTTTCCAGGTCTTTAATAGACTCCTAATTACACAGATTATAGTTATGCTGGTTTGTGTGTGTGCAGGGAAATCTAATGACTGAGAATCAGAAACATTTAAAGGTTTCTTTGAAGTACCTTTGAAGGTTTATAGATTTCCTTGCCACTATATAGGTGCAAAATCATAAATGGCTAAAGCCACTGATTTCCTGTGTAATTCATTGCTTCCCAAGATCTAACAACCTAATTAGTAGGAAGAGATGGAACTGCCTTTGGCAAGTTTTATCTGTATACCTATGCAGAAGAACAGATGACAATATGCTTATTCTTGCAGATGAGAGCCAGATGTGAATGAGTATGGCTGTCTCTACTAAGATGAAGTGCTATTAAGCCTTTTACCTTGACCACTACCAGCTTACTTTGTCTAGACACAGGCTGGAGGCTAAGGGAGCAGAAGACATGCAGGTTTACTTAGGTGTAGCCCTGCAGGTAGACACCAAGTTAACTGTGTCAAAGGACATGTAAAATGCAACAAGGAATGACTATGACCAGGGAGTGATGTTTGTGAGGGCCTTCCCCATGGCTTTAGATCTTAACCATTATTTTTCTTGTTTTATACATGATCTTAGCAATAATTGCTCTTTCCACCGGATTGTAAGATCTGAGGACTTTATCAAGGGCTCTAAAAAGAACTCTTTCATTTTCCTTCCTCCTCTGCAGGAGTTTTTGCTGTCTCTGTCTTAGAAGTCCTCAACCATTGTTATTCACTGACTAAAAGCATCAAGGTGTTAATGTCAATGGGACAACTTCCTGCTTGCTCTTCCTATTGCTTCCCTTTTATTACTTATTATTTCACTGGGTAACATTTAAGGTTTTTACTGTAAAGTGCATCTTGTACGGTGTGATACTACATCCAGAATCCTGAACATTTCAAAGATTGAGAAATGCAGCTTCAAAAGCCAGCTTAGTTCTTGCTTTGAGCAATCAGTGTTAAGTAACTGAAAATAAAATTTCACTCATAGAATTCAGACCTGTGCTTGGAAATGTGATATTTGTCTGCATGCTAATAGCATTGTTAATGTACCATGCTGGTACTCATCAGTGACCATTTTAATGAGCAAGAAGCATATGCAGCCATAGAAAGGAAAAACCTCACTCATTTCCTTGTGACTTGGAGGTTAGTTTTAGCTAAAAAAACCCTGCATTATCGGTGGCTGATTAGGTTTTCATCTAATAAACAAAAGCACAGGCAAGAAATGTAGATGCTTATTTCCTGTCTTCACTAAAAAGACGAGGAAATTTGAGAGAGCTAAATGAGCATCTTGCTTCTGTCAAGAGGATGGTTTTCATGCAATTCTGATTCTTTTATTCATTTGACGAGAACAAAATAGTCTCACCTTTATGGCATTTCTCAACTTTTGGGGGAATTTTGGCATAAATAAACAATTGCAAACCTTGCTTTTTCTATTTAAAGACTGATCCCTTCCTCACTATTTAGGCTGACTCTCAGAACGGTGGCAGCCTCAGTTCTGTGGAATCTCAGTCACTGTCATTCATCAGTTAGAAAACAGGATATTAGTTCTCAAAACTATGTTAATGCGGGTTGTGTGGACAGTATGAAGTTATGCAAGCAGGTATTAGGCTAGGGTCAGTAAATGCCTTTTGGATTTAGGTCCCACCAGTGTTTGAGTAAGAAGTTCAAATGGATTCTGGCCTTTTCTTTGGGGTTAAACACTGTTTTGTGAAGTGTTCTAAAATGCAAAAGAAGTCTTGGTAGTTTTTCTAAAAAAACCAAAACAACAGTAAGCTAAGGAAAACCTTGAGTAGTTCCTGTAGATGCCACTGATGACAACAAAACTGGGACTGATTTGGATCCCAAGATTTGAATCAACATTTGGTCTCTCCTCCAAAACTCAGGAGAAGAAAGTAGATTCTTTTCTGAAGTTCTAATTCATAGCTAATGGAATGCTTCTTGTTCCTTAACAGTTGGTTATCAGTCACACTGAATGTATATGTATGTGGAAAGGCCCTGGAGAGGCAGTTCTGTGTTAGCCAGGATATTTCTTTGGCAAATGCTTAGAGTAAGAGCTTTATCTACTTAAAGCAATTTGATTGTTGGCAGTCCAATCTATATAAACAACTTTATTGAGCTCCCGTTGCAGGACAAAATGCTAGAACCCACTGTGGGCTCATACCTTTTTAGGCAAAGACACTCTAAAAAGTCCTAGGATGGTGTATTTCTGCTTTATTAGTGGATTAAGGTTTAAATCCTGCTTGACCTGTGAAAGTCTGAAGGCAGTCTTAGATGTGTTAGTAACAGCCAGATTGGATTAGTGTAATTCTTTGTTTGTAGTTCTGCCAGCATCATCATTCAGAAATTACTGCTTCAAAACACAGTAACGAAAGTGATCTCTGGCGCTGCAGAAATCAGCAAGCTAAACAATCCAGACGTCTTTCTTCAGAGGCTCCCAGCTCTAACAAAATTGGCTGGAACATCTGTTTTCCGTCTTAAACTCTTTAATGATTAGGTTCCTAATTGTTTGACTGGGTGTCTGTGTAAGCACAGACCCAGGCAGTTTTGAGCTAATGCTGAACTTCTGGCACTAAGAAGCAATGCTGGATAGATACGATGCAATCAATTTATACGAAGTGGTTTATCAATAATGCCTCCTTTGCTGTGAAGTTTTGTGTAAGAGTTTTTGCAAAGTTGTTTTCTTTCTGGTTGGAACTAACATAGCTCTTCATCTAAATGGTACTCTGCAGAGCCTAGGATTTGATTTTAAAGTGTTGCAGTCTTACTTTGGATATCTATGGTCTCAGTAGTACAGAGGGTTTGGTTTGGTGTTCCTTACTGAGACAGAATGCATATGAAGGCTAAAGGAAGTAACTATTTGTTTTGTTCATTGCTTTGTACTTGAGAAAAAGAACAAAACCAAATGCTTAACTTTAACCACATGCTTCACTAGGACATAAGAAAATGTTCAAATGCTTTGCTATGTACTTTCCAGAATTAGGTCCTTTTGAAGCTTTCGTGCTCTTCCAAGCCAAATTTGATTTATGCATATTATTTTTTGCAGCCCTCTCTTAATAAGGGCTTGGTCCTGAATAATGTTTTCTAGTTATTGTTGCAGCCATTGCATCTTTGCAGGAAGTAGAAAGTTCATTTTTCTGAATGTAAGACATGAAAAAATCAACTGCCAAGGAGAAAGTAATGTCACATGTCTCTGTTTTCCATGTCAGTTTCCCATACAAACAGATCTTCTCTCCTTGGCTGTCTGTTTGAGCAATTGATGTCAGAAGGTAGATGAAGAGTGAGCTTATGGGGAAACTTTCAGTCTCAGTGGTTTGCTTACTTGTTTTTGTTGTCAGTATCATTATGCATGTCAAACAATAAAACAGGTCAGCAGAAGTTTTTAACCTTTTCAAATTTAAAGTCATGGGTGGCTGTTCTGAGAAAAGATAACATTGCCCTTTTTGCTATCCGACCAGACAACAGAGATAGACAATGCTAGGTGTTTCCAGAAGGCTATTTATTCCAACTTGTGTGGGGCTAATCAAGCCACTGTTATGGCATCAGTTACAAATGTAAGTACACTCCTACTTGCCTATCTCCAAAGCATTATCACAGCAGTGAACCTGGAGGAGTTTGAGTGCTGTGGTCTGCAGTTGCTTTTATTGTTGCTTCTGTAAGATATATGTATGTTTGAAGACACAACTACTAAATACTCCTTTGTAGATCTTTTGAAGATTGATTTTTCTGTCACCCAGTTTAGTCCTATTTGTTGTTTTCTATAACTCTTCTGTGTGGATCAAAAAAGTATTTTTTATTAAACATGTGTATATATATTTTTAAATCTAATTTTCTAAATAGTTGGAAAACAGATTATTGGAAACTTGACTGATGTAGGTGATGTGACCAAATGTCATCAGCAAAATCTGTTTTATCAATGCCATTGATCTACTATTATTAATTTGGCATGCTAGGAACCTTCATAGAGTAGCTAAGAATTTTTGTAAGAGGCTTATCTGTAAATTCTGATTTTGGAAAATGCTCTTTTCTAAAAAGAAGTTTAAATGTTTTTTCTCTTTGGGTGTTTGGAATATTTAAATGAAGTATTTTATCATTGAAAAGTGTGAATTCATCAAACAGTAACTTCTCAGTGATGCTTTCCTTGGTTTAGTTTTAGCGAGAGCTGGTAAGAGTGTAAACCATACCAAACCATACAAAACTTTCTGGTGGTGGGGAGAACCAAGGCTAGGAATTCACTGGTTTCAGGGAAGGAGTTGGAAACTGATCATCCTCACAAGTTACTACAGGGCAACAAGGGCCTCAACTAATTTATAGTAGTCTCTGTGTGTGTGTGTGTGTATGTGTATATATATGTGTGTGTGTATATATATATATATATATTTGTGCATGTCTGATCTGAGGTGAGGTGATCTGATCTGAGGTGACTGGCTTAAAGGCTAGAATCATACATCTCTAGAAACTAGCAGTTTTCTGTTTGTGATTTGGGGAAGACTGAGAATATAGACACAAGCATGTATCAGGCCACAAAAACTGCTTGTACACATCTCAGGACTGAAGTAAGCATGGACTGATTTAGCTATTTTGCTACTGGACCAGCTTTAGCTTTCTACAATAAATTCCTCCAAAGCACCCATGCATGTGATATCTGGTTCTGTACCCAATACTAGTGCATGTACTGCTTGCCTTGGTCTTTTTTTAATTTATACAGCAGTTAAAAGTGTTGTATATCTCTGTTTCCAGTGCAGGATGCACTGATGAGCTGCTAGAAATTGTGACTTCAGACAATCTTACAAAATCTTCTCTGAAATGGGAATTTGCTGAAGCACAAAACTGAGATCTCCCATGGTGGTATTTGTATCATTCCATCTCCGACACAGCGAAGTACTGTAAATAAGCTACCATAAAGGGCAGAAAAGCAAGATTAGAAAAAATTTGTGGCTGTATATGAATGTGGCTTCCCTGCACATTTTAAATTCTATTTTGTGGTCGATTTTCTTTAAACATGTGATACACATTTGCTAGCATTTACTTAAAGTTCTGTTCCCCCAAATGATGTTAAAATGTTGCAACAATTCAGTAGGGAAATGTACAGTACAATTTCTTTCCTTTCAAGGGTTGAGAGGTTCTTTTCTAATGTTTCTAACAGTTCATCTGCAAGGTTCTCACTCACTCAAACTGTGCCTTTTATTTCAAGAGAAATTGCAACAGATCTAATGAAGGGAACATTTTGAAAGCAATTTTTAGTATTCTTTTCCTAAAGGGATTAAACTGCTAATGTAAATGCTCACAACAAAGCAATACTTGCACACAGGATGAAATTTGAGATCCAATCATTCTCTGGCATTCACACGCTTGGAACAGGGTTGATTGAAATTAGCACACCCTTCATGTGCCCCTGCCTTTTCTCTCAATTTGTCACACTATTGAGAGCATGGAGTAGAAATTCCATTGGAATTTAACTGGATTAACCCTTGCAGTAGATGGGTTATGATGAAACTTAATTCAGGTGATACCGTGGAGGTGGTGCAGTAGGTCTCCGGTGTACAAATTCAAATGGCAATATGCATTTCGTGGCATTGTATTCTAGAATCTCATATTAAAATAAGTGTTTCTATAAGTGAAGGAGAAAGCAGGCATTTTCTTTCTTTAACTGTGGCTTGTGACCACCATAGGTTTTTCATCCTGTTAGAAGTTTGAATTGCCAATATAAAGGAACAGAAAAAATAGTTGGACTACACACTTTTAGTATCCTTTTTGTGGAGGAGAAAAAGCATCCTATGTCCAGAATTAAAATGTTCCAACTGAAATATTAAATGTAGCACTGTTTGGAAAGGTCTAGAATTTTGAGATCCGGAATACCAAACTGACTTTAGCATCAACTTTTAAGGATGGGAATGGATTCCCCAAGGAGTGAATACTGTATCCAATAAACAAGAGGTGATGTGGCAAGAAGTTGATGATGAAAAGGCCAGTTGTTGTTATAGACCCCTACAGCAGTTCAGAAATTCTGTGAAATGCTTGTACAGATAAGAGGAGCACCTAGGAGGTGGCTTGGAGATTGTTCACAAGGGGTTTGAATCATTCCGGTATTGATTGGAATAATAACCATGCAAAATTCAAGGAAGGCAGGCTTTTAGAGGTACTTTAGTGTAGTGCTACTTTTATAATGTGATTTGTTGAATGGTCAGTATAGCCAGAGGATATTTTGGACCTAATCCTTGGAAGCAAATCAAGTGCTTTATGATTTAATAAAGCTGGAAAATGGGCACTGCTTATATTTGAGCAAAGCCTTCTAGTGCTATCATCCAATTTGAAATACTTGTTAAGAGAGAGCGCTAGATGAAGCAACTCAAGTGACTAAGTGAGGGGCTATACAATGCCCTGAGGTATTTTGATTAGAACTCCTTGTTTTATAGCAAGGGGTGGGACAATTGGAGGGATTGGATCTCACATTCATCCCAACTGAAGTGAGTGAGTGGTGTGCAAAAGGTCATTAAATACTCCTGTGGCAGCACAGCTCAATGCTGAATATGAGTAATAAGTGAGCAGTGTACAGCTGACTGTATAAATAAATCCCTTTTAGAGACAATTAAGAGTAAATAGGAATACTGAACACGAACAACCACATACAGTACATTCTAACCTGGGGTCAAGGGTTTTCCAAATATACTGACGGTGTTGTGTAGGTATGTGGAGGCCTGGTTCCCTGGGGTGCTGGGGATAGAGCTGAGGATGGAGATCATTCCATCTTCATAGAAACAGCTGATGTTTGTTTTTATTTGAAAAAGCCAAATGAAAATTGTTTATTTGTTTTTATCCTTTGGAGAGAAAGAAGAGGAAATGTGGATCTGTCTTGGACAGGGGTGAATTTGTTTGTTGAAATGTGAAGGGGCAAATTAAGAACAGCATGTGAATCACCCAGCAGGAGACATACTGGACAAAAATTACATATTCTTCAGAGCTGGGGAGAGGTGAAGAGAGAAATACTTGAAGCAGTAAAGGAAGACCAGGCAACAGATGAAGCCCTTTAGCTGAGCAGTTTAGTTTATTTGTCTTATCTGGGGCTTGAGAAACAACATATTACATTTATGTCACTCAGAAACTGAGTTTTGTCCCTTGAGTGAAGGAAGATCAGGACATTTTGCTCTACTTTAGAGGAAAGAATTAAATACTTTCCCTTTTTCTAAAGAATGACACCCTAGGGGAGTTCCTGAGCTGTTCACCATATAAGCTAATGAGTCTGTGTGGACCTCTATGTGTGGGGATAAAGCTTTGACAAGACTTTGTTTTCCTCTTGCATGATTCAGGGAAAAATAAAGCATGTGATCCTGTGTGTTCCTCTGTGTGCAGATGTGTAGCCTGAGCAGCCTGATACTAGTGTAACAGGTTCTGTGATCCTTTGTGTGAATGTACAGCACATGGTAAACACCAGAGATCACTTTGCTTAATATATTATGCTGTAAGTGTAAGAAATACCATGAGCTGCAGTGAGAAGGAAGGAGGACCACCTAGTAATGCACTTCAATAAACCAAGGTGGTTCCATGGATGTTGTGGCTTAGTCTATGAAAGCTAACCCGTCTGTAAAATCTTGCCTCGTTCCTTCAACAATTAAAACAAGCAAGACTGATAGTCAGGTGAAATCCTGCTTATGTTAGCTGTCAATGGGGTAAACCAAAACAACTTCAGAACAGTTGTTTTAAGAGCTCAATGCACAACAGTGTTTTGGTAGTAATGCGAGATAGCAGACTGGTGTTACTAATCTCTCTGGCACCCATTATATACACACTTCTATACTCAACAAACATATCTACAGAAAGGGGATTTAAAGAAAAAGAGAGCTCTTGGAATTTCTAAGCTTAAAATGCTTTTGTTTCAGATGGGAAGATAATACTCTGTATCTTCTCTGCGACTTCTGAAACTCCTAAGAGCTTTTCCAGTTCATTGTTCCTTGGGACCTCTCTAAGTTGCTTGCAATGACCATTTAAACTTAATGTACACACTAGAGAAATGGTATATTTAATTGTTAAACATAAAAGACTGGTTACATAAACTATATTTTCCCATCAGATCTCATGACTGCTACCTGATTTTTATCTTAGGCTAGTGGAAAAATGTGGTTTCTTGGGTAATGGAGCAAAGTAGGGAGTACGTATTGAAGGGAGTAGTCATGCTATACTGACCAGAAATAGTATTTGGTGGGGAAGCTCCCTGAGGCCATCAGCTGAGTTTATGACTGTAGTTAAAAATAAAATAACAGGCAAATGGATACTGGAATCAATCTGTGAAGTCACTGAAAATAGCTAAGGAAATGATTACTTCTCTAGCAAGTACAATGTATCTGTTTTTATGTATTATCTTCAAATTGGCTCACTTTTTGTGGCGGAACAGTACAATGATTTTTGAAAGGAATGAAAAAATAATCAGTGTGGTACTTGGTCTTGACTCTCTTTTGGGGGTAGATTATGCTAAGAATCTGGTTTATTTCTATTAACTATAGCAAGGATTTGTTCTTAATGATTTCTTGTTGCATAGTTTTTTGTTGTTGTTTTTTTTTTTTTTGTTTAAAAGACATAACGCATAAAACTATTACTAATTCCTACTGGTAACCTTATTCATCATGGATAAGAAATGAATATGGTATTACTTGGGTCCATATTTGTGCTTTAAGACAAAGCAAGTTGTATTGAGTTAACTCAAAAGGTGCTGCAATATCTTCTAGGAAACTGAAGCATGTTGAGGCCTTAATAACGAGTAACCATGGACTGCTGAAGAAAAGCTCTCATTCTGCAGCTGTTAGTATTTTGGCAGTGCCCTATGCTTATGACAAGCCCTGTCAGCTTCAGCTGTATCAGTGTGCAGCAATACAGCAGTGTGCTCATTGAGTCAGGGTGCATATAAACAGTGAATAATGGATATGTCAAACTGGAAAAGACTTCAAGAGGAAGCAGAGTCCAATGCTCTGTGCTTACACAGGATGGATCTCCTACATAGCTGTTAAAAACCTTCATGGACTGGGTAGGAGATTGCATGACCTCCCTGGGTGGCTGTATTCTAATCTGTCACCAGTTTTAGTAGTTGAAAGTTCTTCCTAAACCTTAGATTGAATATGCAATTAAGCTAATTCTTTTTTTTTTTTTTTTTTTTTTTTTTTTTTTTTTTTAAACATCTGCAAGTACATAAGGATAATTGAATAACTGACCCTTTGTTCTTAATGCATCTCTTTTTCTTGAAAGGCTTGGGAAAAGACTTGGGTTTGGTTAAAGGCCATAGATGAAATATGTCAGAAATAAAAGTAGTGCAAGTAGCTTTGTGACTGGAATTCTTGTTTGTTTCATAATTGAAAATGGATCTTTTGTCATGCTGCTCTTAATGCTGGCAGTTAGTTTCCCTAATGGAGCGAAGAAAAGTGGCCAGCGTGTGCACACTGTTCTGTAATTACATAAGGAAATATTATGTTGACAAACAAGAGCTTATTGCTCCACTAGCATTTTGAAGTACCATCTATTCTTCACAGTGAAACTCTTTAAAAATATTTTCACAGCACTTAATTTTTACATGGCTAATTGTCATTGTAACTTTGAAAATGCAATTAGTTTCTCTTGAAACATGCTGTCAACATCTCTCGCATCATAAATTGATTTGTCTGGAGACAATTAATGAAAGGAGACCATTTGAGACAGTTTTATTCCAGAGGTCATCTGCAGAAGTGATGCTAGGAAATAATGGAAAGAAAAAAAGAAGCAAGCAATCCTTATTTTGCCAAAGATTATCTGATAATAATATTATCAGAACCTGCTTTGTTTTGGGAACCTGCTTTGGCAGGGGGGTTGGACTCGATCTCTAGAGATCCCTTTTGACCCCTACAATTCTGTGATTTCCAACCTGAGCCTCTTCCAGTGTAGCTCTTCTCAAAAAGTTTTGTCAACACAATTCTTTTGCAGAAGTCTAATGAATATTAACTTCTAAAGCAGTTGTTCCCAGCACCTGAGAACAACATTCCCCAGCCAGCACCATCTGTAGGTGCCTCACGCCATTTATTGTTTTCCTAAATAGCTGCAGGGGGAATAGCACATACATAGTTTTTAGCTTGTCCCAGCATTGTCACTATCTAAGATATTTTACTCTTCTTAGTATTAACTAATTATGCCCAAGCTTTCTTAACTGTCAGATATTCGCTTGAATGGGAATTGCTTTAACAAGAACCACACAATTTTCTTACAATAGAGTGACTGAGAAATGTTAACCTGAACTCATGATAGATAGTGTATAATCAAATTTGCATGTCTGGAGTTTTCGAAGATTCTAGCCTACTAAAATTAATCAGCTATTCTGAATTTCAGGACTGACTTTCTTGACAGCAATTGGCCATTGAGCCCTTGCAAGTGACCCTATGATGCAGTCTCAGAGAAGAGTAGTAGCTGTTTTATAACTGCATACATTCCTTTCTGAATTGCTCGTCAAGCTCTCAGTTATTTTCTTTTTCTGTTAGGTTCTGAGCTTTGCTCTTTGGTGTATTTCCCCTGTTATCAGCATGATGCCTCTTCTATTAGATTTTCTGGTTTTGCTTCAGTAGTATATGATTGACTGAAACTGCTGTTTTATTACTGTAAAGGTGACTAGGTCTCTCACAAACTCCTACAAGAATATACAAGCTAAGAAAAAACGTTTATGTAAATACAAATGATGTAAAAACCTGATGAGTCTTTAATTTCTCTGATAGTGTCTTATGGATCAGTGTTAGTCTATTGTCAGTTTCATCACAATAAAGGCAGGATTTGCACATCTTCCTTGTCAAGAGCTGCAACTAAGAAGTCTGGTGCCTGTTTTTTGGCTGGGCACAGCAGAGATGGTTTCTAAGTTAACCTCTGAAGAAGCACACATTGTATTAAGATGCGATGTAGAAAAAAGTGTTGATAAAAGAAGTAAGAGTTGGTGGTGATCAACACAGGGGTTAGAAAGCATAGATGATGAAGGAAGCCTGAGGAGTTCTTTTCTCATTTCAGAACAAAACTGAGATGAACTTTATTATGCTGGGTTGCGCTTTGTTAGACTGTCTGGTTGGGATAAGCTATGTGGTGAAATAATGTAAGTAAGAGTTAAATGCAGTATTTATTTCATATTCAAGGTACTTTTTTTTTCTGTTCTCAAAAATGTGACCTCTTCACAGATATAAACTAATGTCTTAGTCTCAGCTGCCAAAAAAAAATTGCAAGGTTCACCAAAGTAACCTGATTATGATTTGGGGCTCAAAATGGTTTTTTGAATTTGGAATGAGAAAACACCTTTTTCTTCATCCCTTCATTTTTTTTTTGTTCTGAAACGACATTTTATATTATCAGTTGGAAGTCAGTAGCTGGAATAAAGTGATTGTGCTGATCATTGCACCCACATACTGAAGTGGTTGTTCCATGGTGATTCCAGTGATATTAAATAAGTAACTTGAGCCTGTGAAGATCAACAAGAGAAAGAACCTAAATTTGTTTTTGCTCATTTGTGTTGTGTTGCCTTTTGAAGGCAATTTTCAAACCGAAGGTTAATTTGGCACACAAATGTGTATTGCATGCCTGGGGGGGTCAAGAGTACTGCTGCCTTGAGTGTGTGTTTGATGTGAAGGGAACACAGAAATGTGAAGTGTGTCAACAATAAGTGAACTTAATCCTTTTTTAGGAATGGACTGTGAGTAGGTTCTGAGTTAACTGGACAGTCCACAGTGGTAACTTTTTTCAGCTTGTTTAGGGTTTTTAAACCACAGAGCAGCATGAGAGTTGTAAGCTATGAGTTGATTTGTTAAATGCTCCAAAACATAGTCTAAAATAAGTGTTTGTGGTTTTGTTTTTTTGTTTTTTTTTGTTGTTTTTTTTTTTGTTTTTATTTTTTTATTTTTTTAATTATTATTATTTTTTATTAGCCATGAATGGAATTGTTAGATGTGAAAGGGGAACCGAGATGATGCCTGAAAAACAAGTATGAGAAGCCTGGAGAAAGCAGCCACTTACTTTCTCTGAGTATCAGGGAATATGGAGGTCTCACAGGAGTGCGTAGCAAGAAAGAACCGAAGATATGTCTGCAGGCCTAATATGGTTATCCAGCCTTGTAGGAATTTGCATTTATTTTGTGAGCAGAAGATAGATCTTTTCTATTGGATTTCTACAGAAATCTCCAAAGAAATGGTGTTAAATATTTTAGGATGGTTGTCATAATTTAGAGCTCTGTTTTCCAAGCTACCATATGCTACGTTGTTGAAGATGAATTGCTTTACTATTTCAACTCAGTTGCGTCTTGCTTGTGAGATCAAGATTATTTACCATGCTGATTTTAACCACTGAAAAAGCCAATTAAATTTCATAGGCTCAAGTGAGTATTTGATTATTTTCTATGCAAATAAAAGATATCTAAAAACTGATTTACTTATGTGAAATAGGAATTCTGGGAAAACTTCCCACACTGAGTGTTGTGTGGAATGGAGAGGAGGGAAGAGAGAGTTGTGTGCTCTTCAGTGACCTCTAGTACATCAAATTCAGATGTTTCCAACACTGTTTATAATTCTGTATTGGCATATGTTTAGAGAAAAAGAAACATATAGGAATTGCTGTAGAAGATTAGATTAATTGCCCATTTAGGCCAATGTCCTGTTTTCAATATTGGACAGTACCAGATGGATTAAAAATACATGCAAAATGTCACAATCTGACATACCTAGCTTCTGCTGGTTAATAGGCTAAGCTTGGGAATGTGAAGCTTTGTTTATTATTAGTCTTTTTTTCTTTTAAGTATTTTTCTCCTGACTCTTCTCAAAGAAAGAAGCAGACTGCAGTAATAGATTTATTCCCTTCTCACCAGCTGGCTGTTTCACTGAGACATAGTGGCTCCTGGCTCCCCTGTGGGAAGGCAGAGCCCTCCTGTTCTCTATGCTTCATTACAGTGCACAGAGCTGCTGCTGATAGCCTCAGTTATGCAGTCAAGGTTTTGATCAAGTCCCACAGTGAGTAGCATGTAAAAATGCAGGCAGAGAATACTGTTCTCAAAACATCTGGATGTTGGTCAAAACCTGGAGTTTTTAGTAACTTATCTGATGAATAACAGTATGGGAGCTTCTGGTTAAAATGTGAAGTATGACTTCTAAAATGGTTGTGATGCACCTAACTATGTATAGAATGGAAGAAGACTGAGTCTCCATCTTGCATGGCACAAAACACTCAAAATCAGCAAAAATGTTCAGAGCTGGAGAACCTTAGATGGGCAGTTTAGGTAGTTTTCTGTTCCACATCCAATGCTGAGCTTTTATTGTTGCCTTCTATAGTTAAACTGGATGCATTAGTCACCCATTGTATCCACCCTGGATGTCAAAGTTCATTTCTATGCTTGCTTTACATCAGAATTGAATGCATGAACTTTAGTACTGCAGTCTTTTAAAGGCTGATACTTGTGTGGTTAACTTTTAAGGGATATTTAAGACAAATGGAGTCAAAAAGCAAAGCCAAAATCCCCAAGAAAAAGCTTTTCTTGTTCTACAGCAGCTGTGGGGGGAGAAAAAAAAAGTTAATTTAAGGCATTTAAATTAAAAATAAAAAAAATTTTTAAAAAAATGTAAATTAGTGCTTAATTTACTTCTCCGTGTAATGCAATACACTAGATTTTTATGGTAATAATATTTATAGTTCAAAACATTAACATCCTAGAGCAGATGTAGTATCAGATTTAGAGCCTTTGGGGCCAGACTGACCAGACACTAACAGGGTAGAAACAGAACAGCAGGAATTGCTGTTCCTCTAGTTTCTAGGGCAATTCACACATCTCCCAGATCTTTCTTTAGTTGTTCTGTGTTTAACTTGGAGGCTGACTGAGGTAAACTGCACAGGTAGAAATTCTTCACTCTTCCTGGCTGAAGAGGAACATGCTGTTCTCAGTGGTCTGGGTAAATTCTAGTGAAGAGCCATGTCCTCCTTGTTTGTTTGCTGTGCTGTGGAAGGAAGCCTACCTATGCTGTTTTCAGTAGCATTAATTATGGAGAATTTTACAGGAGTCAGCATAGCAGGAGCTGGCTCATCCAGAGGTGCAAAATTAAGTGGCTATAATTCTAAAATATAGTAATACATATCAGCTACCTTCCACCTGAATAACTGAAACTAAAGCCAAGTTGGTTAGATCAGATAATAATGAAACTGTTCCATGGGATTAATATATATATATATATATATATATATATGTATGTATGTATGTTTAGGAGTTGGGAGTTGGCATTTCTTAAGGTGAGGTGCAACTTAATAACAGTGTTGATTTCAGAGATTATCCAGAACATGCTTACAACATGATTCTTCTAGAGAGACCAAACTACAAGCAACTGAAAATCAATGACAAAAAGTTGGAGGGCCTTAAAATCAAAGATAATGATCACCATATTTAAGTTTTTCTAAGGCTTGTCATCAGGAAAAACTTCTGTTCTGTCTTTGTTTGAGAAGTGTTAATGACTTTGACATTCAGAAGAGGAAATATGGATTTGATTGGTGGACTATTCAATGGAAGAACTAGTTGTGAGATTGCACCTAGAGAGTAGCAGTCAATGGATCAGCATCCAGAAATGATCAGTTATAAATGAGAGGTCCTAATTGAAACTTATGAAAAGGTATTCCTAACTATGTTATTATAATTTGTAAATATGCATTGAACAATTAATCTAACAAAAATATTCATGTTTCAGGATTGCCAGCTCCTTTTTATTTCTATGTGAAAGGAGTGGCATGTCAATTTAATGAATTCATACTTTCTGTTCAATAGTAAGTGCCATGTGAGCCAAAATCATGATAATGATTTGACACTGTATAGAACTATTGCGTTGTTTTTTTTCTGGAGCGTACTGCATTATCCCTTCACTGAGTTGCCAAAAATTGATTCTTTTGATTAGATAGACCAAATGTCTGCCATATGAACGTAATACAGACTGCAAGCTGGATTTTCCTCTGGAGCTAAGAGAATGAAATGCCTATACTACTAATTGGCATAGACTACCCACTCTAGGCTATATGATGTGATAATTCACCATTTGGTGATGTAGTTCTTGCTCTTCAGACCAGGGAAAGAACTCTTAGCCCAGGAGGCTCTTGAGGCAGCTGTGTGCATTAGTAGAGGCAAAATGCTTGAAGGAAGTGAATAAAGAATGGCCAGAAAAATGGTCAAAGAAAACTAATTGGAAAAAAAATCTTGTTAGAAGTTTTTGGTGTTCAAAAGGCAGTGCAAAATGCACATAAGAACCATTCTGACTGCTCCCTTTTTGTATCTTCAGTTCTCTGCTTCAGCATAAGGCTGAAGTTCACATGAAGTTCACATCTAGTGAACACATCTAGTGATGTGAACTGGTGTTTTTTTTTCTCAATCATCACAGCTTTCTTCTAGTGGGGGCAGTATTTGTCATTGAAACTATAAGAAATTATTTCTTCCAGGATAGAATTAATGCCTTACAGTACATCAACTTGGTCTCAGGATTGTGTGAGATGTAATTTGCCACAAAGCCAGCAGACCCAGGAAAGAAACCCAACTGATGAATAAATCTGTCTCTCTGAGATTTTCAAAGAAAGAAAATAAGTCTTTGGTTAAATACATAAACCTCCTTCCAGTCTGAAGAATGGATTGACACCCCAGATGTGTTCTGGCTCTTACTGCTGGAAATGTTATCTATTGCTGGAGTATTGTGGTGCTGGACATAAGGTCAGAACAAAATCAGATTCAGTCTTAGTACTGTCACTTATTACAAACCTCAGCAACAGATGCGATTCAAATGTAATTTCAGTAAACTTAGAGCTACAATTTCCAGTAAACTTATTATGTGAAGGCTATTAGCAGTTCACTGTGTGCGGAAGTGTAACGCAGAATGCACTATTAGAAAACCTTATTAGAGAACAGATTTTATAATTCATGAGAAATGCATTTGTTCAAGAAGCGAGGAACTATTTTTAGCACCTGCACAGAATTCAAAAGGAGAGATTGATATAGTGTGTGCAATTAAACAATCAAATCCAATGGTTAATTAAATTGTTCAGTTATAAGATGCCAGGCTTCCTAAAAATCTCAGAAATAATTATTGATCATCAAGTACTCTGCCACTTCTGGGTTTGTCATCAGCTGAAGCTGGTGAATTATTCATGGATTTCAATTTAATACGGTAAATGTTCCTTTCTGGTGATCAGTATCTGTGTGAAATGTGTAAGTTATTTCTTGTCTAAGTACGAGTCCTGTCTTGCTCACACTGCAGGCTCATCACTCCAAAGTCGAGCAAGTCCTGCACTCTTCTCCTGGACAAAATACACAGTAGTTTCTCTGGAAGGAGAGGCATGAGACAAAAAAAAGGGCTTAAATTCTAGGAATTAAAGGATAAGGATTTTTATTTATTTATTTATTTAATTTAATATGCTACACAGGAGAAGGGAGAACTCTTTTGCAATCAAGTTTCCTTGTAAGAGAAAAGCCAACAAAAACTGCTTTAATTTACCACACACAGCATTTGCATATTTCGTGTTATAGCTGTGCAAACAGGAGAGATTTAATCCTGCCTGTAAGCATGTCTTCATAAATGCATCATAAAGCCTTCCAGAAAGAATAAAATCAGCTGAAAATATACTGCCCTTGGTAGGCATATAAAATTTATTACTCCTACTCCATTCAGTAAATATTTACAATCAGCAAACATTCACACTACTCGGTAAGAGCTTTTTAGTGAGCTTTACATTTAAAGACCTGTTGTTTGTTGTGTTGTTTTTTTTTTTTTTTCCCCCTTGTCAATTGGAAGTTCTCTCTCTGAGCCAGTACTTCTAAGTAGGTTTGTCTCTCTATGTGGATGATAATGGTTTGGGTTGGAAGGGACCTTTAAAGATCATCCAGTTTCAAGCCCTCTGCTATGGGCTGGTTGCCACCCACCAGGTCAGACTGCACAGGGCCCCATTCAGCATGGCCTTGTACAACTACCCTGTGATAATAGGGGGTGTTTTTCCCCCCCCTCTCACTGATATCCCTACTACTGCAATGCCTCTGTAGATGATGTAACTTCTGTAAGGTTAAACTTCTGAGGATGAAATAATTTTTTGTTAAGCAAACCCTTTGATTTCTGGAAAGACAAATGAGGGTTTTGGCATACCCACACAGCCTGCAGTTACTTTATGTGGATGTTGAATTTGCAGAATTTCATCCATGTAGGGGCTGTAATTATCTCAACAGTAAAAGCTCTCTTGTGTGAGGTTTGAATAGGTTCAGACATAGGTGGGATACACAAACCATTCCGAAACTGTTGATTTTGAAATGAAAGAGGGCTGTCAGCAAGATATGAAAGTTGATGTTGCTATCTACACCAACTGCTTTGGGTCTGTATGGACTATTTCAGAACTGAAATAAGATGAATTGTAGGCATAAGGCTTACATATAGGACTCCAAAACTAAGACTTGGGGTCTGGGTTCATGGATTGGTTCTTTCTGCCAGGGAGATTTCTGAGAAGGTATATTTCTCTTGAGGTTGTTTTCACAGGAGTTGGACTCGATGATCCTTATGGGTCCCTTCCAACTTGGGGCTATTCTAGGATTCCATGGTAGTTTCTCCCTGCTGTCTTCTTTGGATAGTTGCCTGCCTGTTGTGTAGCCAGCTGATGTATTTGCTGCCAGTCAGAAGGTTGGAGAGAAGATCTGTGAGGGGTTAGATCAAAGGTAACAGTATCAAGAAGCACTTTTGTCCAAGCCTGTGAAGGCAATCTTGCTGTTTGTACAATCGACCAACACTGACACTGCTGTTGTAGACCTCCCATAGCGCCTAGGGTGGCAGACAGATGGTTTTCCTCACTGTAATTTCCATACAAATTTACTTGTTTGGCCTACTGCATACAAGTTTAATGTCTTTGCAGATATACTACTTATAAGAGAGCTGTGGGGATGGAGAGCTCAACACTGCTACCTTCAGCTCTGAATTCCTCATACAACAAACCTAGTGCTTAATAAAACACCATTAATGTGAAGCATAAAAGAACACCTTTGTGAGATCACATGCCTGTCATTATACCTCAGAATTTCTGCAAATATGCTGACAAAGCCATGTTTCTGTGAAAATATCCTATTCCTGCAGTTCTAACAGGTATTTGCTGCCAAGTTCTTGTACAATTTTGCACATTTAATAGTGAATGAGATACATCATTCAAAATAAAAAATTGTCTTTTTAAAAGACCAATGAATAAAACAAATACTTTGTTTGTTAGGAAACCCTTGTTTTCCTTCCCCACGTGGGATGTTTGTTCATCACAGAGAATGTGTCTAGGCCAAGTTCCAGCATTCGACTTGAAAGTATCATTCCAGAGCAGACAGCCCACATACATGTTTCCCTGTAAACAGATAGGCAGAAAAACAAGATTTTTTTTTCAAGTCATAACAAAAGAGAAGTGTCTTCGACATTTGAGTAATGCAACCTGGCTTTCCTGGGGAGAACTTTATAGCTTGTTTACTATGATGAAATCTGTCTCTCGCTTTACCAACTGCTTCCCAAGATGTTGACTTTGTCTATCCATGTCCATTTTATTCTTCACTCTTTTCTTTTCCTGTCAGGATTCCTGAGTTTTGTTTAAAGGTTTGCCATATGCTTCCTTTGTAATTTTTTTTTTTTTTTTAGCAGTGTTTCCTAATTCTGTTTTCTTGGCTACATGGTCATTGCCAAAGGCAGTAAGCTGTACAGAAATTTTGCCTTACCTTCAAACATGAAGACTGTAATTGCTCCCAGATATTTGTTCACTGGGGAGTGATAGTGCAATTATTCAACTGTCCTCTCCTTTGCTGCAGTGTTTTATATTTAGTGTCAAATGCTGGTGTCTCTAAAGTCGTTAAAATGAGACTGAGAGATAAATATGGTAACTATAGGATGATGAGTGATATTTGTGTGGTACCTGAAAGCTACAAAGAATAGATGTTACGGTTACAAGCTGGCGGTGAGCCTCTGGCAAGGTCAGTAATGATTTTGCTGTCTTTCAGTCATTATTGTCCAGATGTTTGTGGTGTCATTGGCCTTGGCAAGTCTGGAGAAAGAAGGTTATTCTTGTCTTTAATTTATGGCTTGTGAACAGATTCTTGTTGAAGCTGACTTTAAGCAGAACTGTGTTTCTAATTCCATCTGCCCTGAGTTTGTTAAAACTGTGGGGATAGCAGAACTGTGGTGTTCAAAGGAATCACAGATCTTTTTACACACTGTAGTCTTATGTTGACTATGATTATCTGGAAAGCTAACAAATCCCCTTAGGTTCATCATTTTATATCAAGCTGAATTATAAGTTACTGTGAATATTAAATGCTAACTGGAATTAATCTTAAGAAGTGTTTCCACAATGACTGTAGTGAGTTTCATTAATTGATTTAAGAATGTATTCAGGTCGAGGTCCAAAGTGTTGTTGGCTCATCATCACCTTCAGTCCTGGTTTGCAGCAGTGACAGAAGTATGCCAGCTGCTGCTTTCTGGGAATGGAGGCATAGTTCATTGTAATCAGCATTATGTTGTGGTTTAAGGAATGAAGGCAGCTTATGGTTTTTAAATGGGTTATCTGTAGCTCAACCACAGATATCTTGTATCTGTACAAACATGACAAATACACATCCTGTCTCTAGTGACTGTGGTTAGGGGGGATCATTTCAGGGGATGAAGAGGGTTTGAAAAGTGTACTTTTGTTATGTACAGCAGGAAAAGTCAGTTCAAGGGAGTATTTGTGTTAAAAAATATGTGAATGTAAACTGTGGGCCTCTGAGCTCAAGTAAGAGCTTTTGTTTTTGAAGTCCATTTTTGAGGGCAAATGTCATCTACAAAATGAAAAATGGACCTGTTTCTACAGGAAATTCAGGTATGTTTTTTCATTAAAAAAGGCCCCACTCCAGCAAACTTGCTAACATGACAGAAAGTTCAAGAGTATGAAATTATCTGAAACCAAATGAAGCAAACGGCTTCGAGTTCAATTACAGGCAATAGAAATCTGATGCCTATCCCACTGAGACAGTGCATCCAAGCCACAGGGCAGCTACTGGCCCATATCTGGCTTCTGTCCTCTGGCCGCAAATGCAGGTGCTCCTTTACAGCTGCTGCTATGGGAGATTTCCTCTGGCATGAACCCAGTATGAAGTGCAAACGTGTACCTTTTGGCTTTTTGGTGAGATGCCTTAAGTCATCCAACCCTGAAATAAAAAAAATTGCTATTGCAACTTTAGCACAGTTATAGCTTCAGCTCACTGATATTTGCTACATGTGATATGTGTCTGGCTTTAGGAATCAATTGCTGTTTCTTCTCCCCACACTTTACTTCCTTAAAGACCTAATGAGAACCCTTGTCAGCATAGAAATTTGGAAGTTGTATTTGTTGTACTGCTTTCTTTCCAAAATATGTGTGAAGCAATGGTGGTTTGCTCATAACCTGGCCTGACACATGGGGCAGAGCTGGCTGGCCGGCCCCTCCAGAGCTCCATGGCATTTTATTAATGACAGAATCTGCTTCCTCTCCTGTTAAAATGGATGTTAAGAGTACAGTGTGCTGTACTCTGTTCTCTTTTGGTTTGCCCTTTTGCATGGTACAGATGAGTGCCAAGGCTGGGACACAAGTATTGTTCAATCCTTAGTGCTAATATTAAGAATCAGTGTTGCCAACTCCATCTCCTGTAAATTATTCCTTCTTTTGAATTCTTCTGCTTTAGATGCTGCTCTAAGTGGTAGTGTTTTTCCTTTCCTGCTGAAATGCCAAATTAAAGCCAGATCAAAATACTTCTCAGCAGAAATATCTGGAAGATAAAAATCAAGAAAGATCTGAGTTTTCCCAGGTAGACTTGGAAAAATAAATATATTTCATGTTAGTTCAAACAGTTGAAATGTGTTGCTGCAGTTAGTTGAGTCAGAGTTTGTCATGTGAGTTCACTGTGTGTCTGCTCAGCTTCCATGACCCTGAAGAGGTACGGATTTTGCATCTTGTTTTGCTGTTATTTCCTCGGGTTGTTTTCTTAGGTGGATTATATCTTCTGCTGTGCAGCGTGAAGAAACTCTGCTTCTGCCCACTGGGACTTCATAGGAATCCAATGATTGCAATACGTGGTTGGAGGTGTTCTGGGTGCTGTCTTGTTAGAAGGATTTAAGCCTGAAGCTCTGACATTGATATTCCCAGAAGGCATTTTAGTGGATATGGTTCAACATAAAAATAATCCTAAAAAAAAAACCTGTAGATGCATTCATTTTATTTCTTTGTGTGTGATATTCTCATTCTGTAACGTTCTATATTTTGAGGTTTGGTTTTATTTTGGGGAGTCCACAGAATAATCTTTAAAAAAAAGATATTTTAGTATGTGCAACATATGAGTAATCTTAATTAGTGTGTAGAAATCTGAGGTCACTTCTCCTGGTCACAAGCCTGATTTTAATTAGCATTCCATTTATTAAAATATGTTTCAGAAAGTGTGTCTTTCTGTTTAGGGATATGGAAGCGAAGGGGGAGGTAATTCTCATGGCACTGATTAGCAGATAATGTTGAATCATAATACTGGAACAACTTGCTTTGACTTGAGAGTCAGAGTTTGGATTTTCTTATGTATTTTTCCCATTTATTTACCGATGGTAAAGCTTGGCGTTTGTAGTTGTATCTTGGGAGTAATGATTTACCAGATTTACTGTTTAGATTTCTTTGTGATGCTTTAGAGTTACGTGACCAAACAGCAGTGCTACTTGCCTTTGTGATTTCTTAAGTTCTCTGGCAGTATATGGCAAAACCACAAGTGCTATTTCCTTAATTGGGGTGTAGTGTAGAATCACAAAGGCTGGAAAAGACCTAAAAGATCACCCAGTCCAACCATTCACTTATTACCAATAGCTCCCACTAAACCATGTCCCTCAACACAACATTCAGTCATTCCTTGAACACCCCCAGAGTCGGTGACTCCACCACCTCCCTGGGCAGTCCATTCCAGTGCCTGACCACCCTTTCTGAGAAGTAATATTTCCTAATGTCTAGCCTGAATCTCCCCTGCTACAGCTTGAAACCATTCCCTCTAGTCCTAGGGGTGTTGCAGTCTTGGTAAAGAGCCCCTGACACCAGTCCTTTTGCACAGTTAGAAATAGCTTGTCCATGTTCTGAATACCCAAGTTGGCTCTCACTGTATTTATTCCCAGAAACACATGAGAAATGAGCTGGAGAGTTGAGCTGTCTGTCCTGCAAGACAGGACTGGTCTGAGATGGCACACTGCAGTGTGCTGTGGTGTGGATTTACTGGTTCAGATTGGTTACCGGAGGTCAGAGTAGCAAACTGAGTGCATTGTTCTGCCTCAGCTTTTTTTTGTTACTTTTCAGTGGTTTGGGGTTTATGCCAGAGTCTCTGGAAAAGCCTGTTTGTAACAAGGTTTCTTCCAGTTTCATATTTTGTTCCTGAACTGTGAATCTAAAACTATCCACGTGCTTGCACATTGCGCTTTCCTTGTCCTTCCTTGGGTTATGTGAGGAGGTTGATAAATCATTGAAGATTCCCAGCAGATGTGTTGTTGCATCTCTGGGAAGGGCAGTCTGACAACCTGTTTTGCACTGGTTTGTGGCCACCTCTTTCCCTGTAAACTTTCCAACTCAACTCACCATCAGTAGCTAACAGCCCTCCTTTGTTAACCTTGCATCAGATATCTGTCATCTCCTGGGGATTTTATTTCAATATGGAAGCACGGTGCATTTGAAATGGAAAGAGTTTCCAAAGCAGTTGGTAGTCTAACACAAGGAGAGAGAGACAATCCCTGTGAACAGCCGTAAGGCTTAGACGTGCAGACGTAGACAGATTTACCACATTGGCACTAATACTTTCAATCTTTTTGCAGAAAGAAAATATTGCCAAGATGCTAATGGATACACATGGTAGCAATATGTTCACGAGGAAGTGTAGTTAATTACTGGAGCTGGGCTGTATGGACTGTGTTACACAGATGGACTGTATGATACACAGACACTTTAAGTATGCAGATTCCTACTGAAGTGGCACAGCTTAATGACTCACTTGGATTTAAGCTGGTACAACCTATTGTCTCAATAATCCAGGATTTAAGCATGCTGTAATTGCATGTATCATGCATGAAAGAGCAATTTGTAGCTGTGGATAGTTTAATGCTGCTGATAGCTACGTGCTTTTATGGTTGGTTTTTTGTTTTTTTTTAATGCCCAAGAGCCCACATATGTGTCCTGGCTGAGTTCATTTGTTGCACCAAAGGTCAACTCCTTTCTGTACTTCTATTATTGCAAGCTAGAGCTAACTCTGTGGAAGCACACGAGCGGGGAGCCAGCTTGGGTCTCTGCAGCAATAAGATACTGCTTGTCAGTGGGGTCTGTTCAGTGTCTTGCACTGCAGGTTGCCACACATGAGCCTTCCTTGTTTTCGTTCTCTGTCACAGAATGATTTGGGATAATAGGCAGATCCCATCTGTTCCCATTTTAGGATGCTTTGCTTTCTTTTTCAAAATCTGCCCATAAATAAACATATGGAGAAATATAGTGGAGTTGTTAAGCTCACACCATGGGGTTAGCACAAAAGGCCCTGCTTCACTGCTCCCACAGACATGCTCAGCTACTGCAGCATCTATCATCCAGCATCACCTCTGCAACTTCACCAGGCCTAAATTTTAGGGTTACTGGCTGAGTGAATGGAAATACAGCTCTCCAGGAACTGTTCCAGTCCTCTCAGGGCACATCCACAGCTGCACTGTTGAGCTGTGTTAGGTTTGCATGGTCTGTGTGGGTGATGGTGTGTTAGGTATCTCCTGGCACACACGGGTTTGGGAAGGCAGAATTGCTTTCATTACACTTGATGGTAGATTTTGCTTCATCCTCAATTTTGGCTGAGAGAGGATAGTCCTTCATTAGCACAGTGTCAGCAAAAAGGGTTTTTGTAGCCACCTTCATGCTCATCACATTTCCTCTGCCTTGTGGTGTTTTAGGGTTTTCCTTACACTGAAATGTGGCTGACGATTTCAAAGAAGCTGTCTGATACTGCAGCCAGACTTCTTGCAACAGAACAGCATTCCCTGCAAGCACTGTGGAATGGGAGGCTGTGAGCCCAGTGTGATTGTACATTGATATTACCTAATTCTTAGAGTATTAAGGTAATTAGGAAACATGAGACTACAAAAATAGGCACCTCATTGTACTGAGTATCAAAAGCGTTTCTTCTCCCGTGTAAATTTAAACAGTGCTCTTGGCTACCACATTACAGTAATCAGCTTAGCTAAGTTTGTTTTGCATGTCTGATGTCAGTGAAGGCTGGTTGTTATTCTTTATGGTGATATTCTCTGTATCTGCATGAAACAGCAAAGTTAGCAGTCACACTTCAGACATTGCAAGAGGGAGGAAGCCAACGGGGGTGAAATCCATGCTTGTAGCAAGTGTGGGGCTGGAGGAGAGCACCCCACAGTATGTCAGTTGTGGCTGGTGCAGCAGCCACATCTATCCCATCCAGGCATGGGGACCTCTGGGGGTTTGCACCCCAAACATAGTGGTGTATTTTGGATAGGACAAGAGAAAATGGTTTCAAACTGAAAGAAGGGAGATTTGAACTTGGATATAAGCGAAAAGGGTGTTTACAATAGGGGTAGTGAGGTGCTGCCACAGGGTCCCCAGAATGGTTCTGGATGCCATGTCCCTGGAGACATTCAAGGTTAGGCTAGGTGAGACCGAACACCTGACTGTAGGTGTCCCTGCTCACTTTAGAGGGGTTGGACTAGATCACCCTTAAGGGTGACTTCCAACTCAAATGATTCTGTGATTATATGCACAAATGTGGGCAATGTCTCCATTAGACCTCTGAAATAGCTCCTCTGAGGTTACAGGATGCTTTGAAGATGCAGTGATTATACATTATTGTGACTAGGTAAGCAGGCCATTTATCCCTCTCCCCTTTCTCTTCAGGATAGGTCTTAGAGTTTGTGGGTTTTCAGCTGTCTGTCATCACTTATGGGTATTTTCCACATGGGGTAAGATGGAGAAATGATGGAGAAGCCTATCATTAGAAACATACTTCAGCTGGATTCAGACAGTTCACATAAGATGGAATTGTAGACAGGCTTTTTTTCAGATGCTTTTCTAGTTGATCCAATTTATAATTTGTCCCCTGCAAGCATGCCATTTCTAATGGGTTCCATATGCTTCTAAGCCTTCTTGCTATTTTCTACTTTAAGGATTGCTCTGTTCAGCAAGAAGTCTGCCACTCTACAGCTTGTCTAAGTTTTATTAAAAAATAAAAATAAAATTGGAAGAGGGCCTAGGACTTGGATGCCACTTTAACAGTTCTTCACAGCTAGCCTCAACCTCTGTTCCGATGCTGCTGATGGCAGCACACATAATCTGTTCAGAACATCTTTGTTATTTAAAGGAAGTCGGTTGGGATGTTTTGACAGCCAGAATTATTCACAGCAATAAAAATACAGCTTGAGGAACTCAACTCAAGGTATCTACTTACTGGTACTACTGTAGTGCTTGCAACCTGGAACTTCTTGCTTTCTTATCTGAAATTAAAAAATATATATACATATATATATATTTTACCCTCAGTCTCTAAACTGCTGTCATACTGAATTATTCTGGTTCCAGAGTATGGCTCTGTAGATACTCCTCTGCTGCTTTTTATGGTCTGAGAGTATGGGGGTGTTTTGACAGTTCATTGCTACTTTTATTGCCTGCCCATTTCCCCACCTATTCCCTGTTCTGCTGCTGTTCCCTCCTCCCTACGTTAATCCTCCATTAACGTTGCCTCATGCGGCAATGTTACTGGATGCCAAGGTCACTCTTGGGCCAGCAAGCTTTTGCAGCTATGGACAGTCACATCTGAACGATGTGCATGCTAGTTTTGTTTTATTTTTCCTCAACAAGAGATTACTAAGCAAGATATTTCTGCCCACTGAGCAGCAGTTTCCTGCTGAAATGAGGGAATCCTGCAAAGCCAAACACTGTGGCTGAGGCTAAAGTCCTTTTTTCTTCCATGACATTTCTCGTGGCTAACCAAAGATTTCCTAGTTAATTTGGAATTTAGCAGATAATTAATGCAGTTATCATTTGAGGTCGCTCGATGAGGAGAAAGAAGCAGGAGCTGAACTGCCTCTGGCACTGTCTGTTTCTAATATGACCTCCCTTCTTGCATCCTCTTCTCTGATACTGTTGTAAAGAAGCAACCCTACTTAAAGCAACTCCATGAGTTTATGATGGAAAAATTCACTTCTATGTTAATGTATGAATTACTACTTTTAATTTATCTTAGATTAGTGCTGCAGCTTGTAAAGTGACACTAGGCATTTTACAAACAAATTGTGAGAAGGAGTCCCTGCCAACCAGGAGTTTATGATCCAGACAGATCAAATGTGAGAGAAAGCAAATGTCACCTTCATTTTGTCTGAGCTAAATGAGGCCCGGAGAGTTTCTTCAAGGTCATGTGCAGTGAGAGATGCACGGATTGAATCCCTACCTCCTGAGTCTTGGAGCAGCACCTTAGTCATTACACAAATATTTCTCAAAAAAAAACCCCATATAAGCTTCTCAAATTAATTTCCCTATGGAAAGTATAAGTTTGAACACGAGTTAGTGCTAAGTGACTTGCAGGCTCAAGGCAAGGCACCTATTAAGAAGCCATTCAAAAATCAAGTGAGCCTGCTGAGGAGGATAGCTCTTAATTAAAATAGAGTAGTCTTGATTGGATTCGGTGATCTAATTCTTACTGCATTTACAATTTGTATGTTTTGAAATAACCAAGTTGTGCAAGCTTAATCCTGTTTATAGCTGAGTGAACTTGTCTCTTTAAATTCATTGTCTGTTAGTTGGAACATTAATGAGAAGTGGAAGATGGGCACTTTTGATCTTTTAAAGAAAGTACCTCTTTCTGTACCTCTTTCCCCATGCACGCCCAATGATAATAGTATGTGATGTGGTTTGGTTTGTGTGAAATTTGGCAGCAGGGAATCTGAGCTTCAGTGAGTTGCCTAAGAAAGAGCTTTACCATTGGTGTGTAGAAGATGAGCTTTTGTTGACCTGATTTGTGCTCAGAGGGAAGGCAGTAAAGGAGTTAATTTTATACTTTGCTAAATTATGGCAGTTTGTTTGTCAGAAGACCAGAGAATTATGAGATGAATGAGAGGGAAATGTTTTTTCTTGTAAAAGCTCTCCAGAGATGCTTATTTATAAATTCCATCCTATATAATAGCTGTTTAATATCAACAAGGATATGATGGTATCAACAAGTGACAAATTAGTACTGGAATATAATGTGTTAAATCTTGCATGGCTATTGCTGACTAATGAGGACTGACCTTTGCAGCAATATACACAGTCAGTTTATTAAAGCAGGGACAGAGCAATCTCTAGGCCTTTGGTCAATCTAGGTTGCTCTGGGCTGAGGAATTTCCATTTAAAATCTCTCTTCAGGTGATAAAGACTGATTCAATAGAGATCGGCTAATAAAGAAAGTGCTGGAAGCTACTATTAAATTCTAGCTTCTGTCAGCTTAACAGCAAAAACTTTTAATGAGGAAACCATTAAAGTTGACCTAATGAATCAGAAATGCTTTTCCTTGCTGGCTAATTATAGAGTGCCTAGAATATCTTTCGACATATGTAATTTATAAAATACAGATCTATTGAGTCCCCCTGCTCTTGAAGGAAACCTGTTGCACAGCAGAAGACTGGGAAATGTTTTCCTGGGAGGACGCACCGTTTTGATTTGAATAGAGAGAGAAACCTTGATGGTTGGTTGGGTGCTGAAATTAATCATTGATACGTAAAAAATACAACTCTGTCTGTAACCCAGCGATTGTGGATAAAAACAGTAGATAAAATGGTAGATAAGAATGATTGGTGCATGTCTGCTCTGAAAAAGACTGTTATTATAACCCCCTAACCAGCAAAGTAGGAAATTATATTAAGATATCCTGTTTACAACTACAGCATGAGGTAAGGCATCAAAGGATATCACTGAAAATGATGCATGTGCTTTTCTTAAAGTTTTTCTTCTATTAGTAATATGCTATGACAGAAAAATTACCTTTGTGATCCATGGAAAGCTGACTAGTTTGTGTATAAGAACCCAGCAAATAAGCTATTTCAACCAATGTTGCCACTCTGTTCTTCTTTCCCCAAAGTCTACATTTCTTAATAGCCATGAGTCATTTGTGGATGGCAGATATGAAGCACAGAAATGAAAACCATTATCAAAAGTTGTGATGAAAACTTCCATTTGAGCTAGAAACAATACTCAGACAGTGGAAGTCTGAAAATTGAACTGCAGCCCATTCTGTGTGTGGGGATGAGTTGCTTATTATGTTCATTTCAAATTTCATTTTTCAGGTGAAACTTCCCACACTACTCAGTCCAGCCTGGATTTTTCCCTTAATTCTCTCATCTGTGAAGCTCTATTTTGGACCCTTCATTATCAACCTGTGCACAGACCTTTGTTGTTTGGAACACTTTGTCTTCCCCTCTGTCTGTTTTGCTACTCTTGAGCAATCCTGCAAATCCACTCCTTGAACTGCAGGCTTTGCTCTGCAGATGGGGAGGGGATGAAACTCTACTCTTCAGGACAGATGTGATGGCATCTTGTCATGAGTCCTTGCTTTTTGCATTCCATTTTCTGATCCCTGGCAAGCTCCTGTCAATCTAATTACACTCCTGCCCCCAGTTCTTGGTCTGTTCTGCCCAGCTTGTGTGCTTAGTGTCTTCTGTGCTGTTGAATGGTTGCTTTATTCTACTGAGTCACATTTTAGTTATTGAAATTTCCCTGGTTTCTGAGTAAGTGATGCTGAATTATGGTGGTGATGTGTTTTCTTTTTGCCTGTTATTTCTTGATCTATTTTCATCTGGAAAAAAAGGAAATGAGAACTAGGGAGAGAGAGATGTTGTCAGGATATTCAAAATCTTGACTCTGATAGACAAATCAAAGGTGCTTGTTTCTTTATGTGATATATCAAAATGTGGTTCATAGTAAAAGTCACAACCCAGTTTATGTTAGTTTAAGAGAAAACCCAGACATGCATCATATTGTAAATAAAGACCCGTATGTCTCCAACTCTGTGTTCTAAAGAACCTTGCTCTATAGTTTAGACACAAAGCCTTGATTTCAGGGCACAGTACTGCAGATAAGGCCTCATGAGAGCAGAGTAGATGGGGGGACAGTCCCTTCCCTCAAAATGCTGACCGCTCCTTTTTTTGTATGCAGCTCAGGATACTGTTGGCCTTCTGGGATGCAAGTATGCAGTGCTGGCTCATGCTGAGCTTTTCATCCACCAGTACCCTCAAAGTAATTCTCTGCAGGGCTGCTTTCAATGAGTTGTTCTCCCAGTCTGTACATATATGTGGGATTGCCTTGACCCAAGTGCAACACACTGTGTTTGGCCTTGCTGAATCTCATTAAAGCCCACTTTCAAGCCTGTCCAGGTCCCTCTGGATGGTATTTTTCTATTGTTTAAACTGTACCGCTCAGTGTCATCTGCAAATGTGCTATGAGTGTGCTCAGTCCCACTAACCAGTTCACTAATGAAGAATGTGCTGAGGAATGCCACTCATCATTGGCTTCATCTGGACACTGAACTATTGAGCTCAAACCTCTGGCTACAACTATCCAAGCAACTTTTGATCTGTTGAACAGTCCAGCCTTCAAATCCATATCTTTCCAATTTAGAAATAAGAGTGTGGTGTGAGACCAGGCCAAAGACCTTGCTGAAGTCAAGTTAATGAGTTTAATATCAGGCCTTTTTTAAAAGATATGCTTAATGCTGAAGCACAGCAGCTTCTCTGGCAGATGTTTTGAAGTTAAATGTTGATAGTAATGTTGATATCTGTGGCTACCAGACAAGAGTGACAGGCTGTTCTGTGCATGCTTCTGGGGAGCTGAACAGGCTGAACCCCTAACATCCCCTGTGTGAGAGCTAACCAGCCAGGTTCCAGGCCTTCTGGACACCCCCTGGGCGAGAAGAGCTGACCAGAGCTGTGAGGGAAGTGGAAGAAGTTCCATTTTTACATCAAGGTGGGAGCTAGCACCAAGTATCTAAAGCAATAGTCCTGTGTGATTTTTTTACTCAAGACTTGTCATTATGTTGTCAATGATCTATCTATATTGAATTTCTGTTTGTTTTCTTTGTGACTGGAATGCCATATATCCAAAACAAATAGCTTTACCCTCTCCCCTAAGGAATTTTAGTTTTTCCGACTTAGGCAATTCTTCCCTTGTTCTGTACTTTAAGCCTTGAGAATTTTGTGTGTTGCGGACGTCTTAGTTAGGGACTTTCTTATGTAATTGCACAGTTCCAGAAGCTCTAAGTGTCAAAAGGATTCACAACAATATTGCAAATATTTTCACATGGGGTTCAACTCTAAGGCAGATTTGTGTAGCCTTTCTGTGTGTTTCACACAGCAAATACATAATTGCATGTAGAACTATTATTAAGATTTATAGTTCTGTGCATTTCCTGTGTATTAGCCATCCAAGAATTCTGTGCTGGGCCTTCTGTGGTACTGTTTATTTACTTAGGGTTGGTTTTAGGCTACAGGCATTAATAATTTTATGACTGAGCTTTCCTAACAGATGGCTTTATGGGCCGTAACAGCCACCGAAGAGCAGTGCCAGGGAGCAAAGCAGAGCAGTATATAGTACAAACAGTTGTGTGCAGGCTTGCTGTAGGTCACAGAAATACCTCTTTTACTGCATATCTTTCTGTAAAGGAGATTGAGAAACGCCAGCAAAGCCAAAGGAGTTCCGTATAATGTTCGTGGTATATTACTGTTACTTTGAGAAGTAATTGGTACCAGGCAAAAGGGCCCCTCCTTTCTCCCCACTCTTCCTTTTTGAGTGGCTTCCTGGGGAGGGCCTATAGATTCATGGCTTGTTATGAGTTAGCTTGTGTTTGCAGACAGTGTGTGTTCTGTTGTCCAGAAAATAGAGCAGCTTATTGACTATCAAGGGACTGTGCAGAAAGGAATGGAGCACGTGTGATAGGAAGCGATCTAAGCCACTTGTTGTGGAATTCAGTGGGCTGCTTGGTGCTAGGCTTGTCCTGAGCCCTCTTAATGTACAGACAGTACATCATGGTACCAGGTTCATGGTTTTCTCTTTGCGTCTGTATTAAATGCATCTTCTTGTAGACCCTGGGGAGCAATCCAGGTCTGCAGGCCAGTGAAAGCTGTGTGTGACATTGAGCAACATCTTCTGATAACTGCTTTTAAAGAAGGCTTAGGTACATTGACATGAAAAAAATACATTGGAACCTTCTAATCCAGAAACTTTTTGGGCATATGCCCAGCTCTTTTGGTGGAACTTGAGGATCCTGTGACTTTTGAGCAGGCTGTGATATTCCAGTTGGGCAGTTATGATTGATCCCACAAAAGTAGTGCCGGTGTTTACCTTATCTTGACAAGACTAGATTACATTTAGCTGTATCTCAATAACTTCCAGAAACTGCAGATGTCTCTTACATAAATAGAGATGTAACAACTTGCAGCTTGATTAGATTGTCCACCTTTTTAATGACTGCAGAGACCACAGGAGGCAGAAGAAATTACTGGGCTTTTGAGATATCGTGACTGGTTTAGTAATCTTGGTATGAGTTTATCACCTCGTGGTGCTTTTCAAATTAACACAATCAAAAGAGAAAAAGGGAGAGGAGAAATAGACTTCTATGCCATTTCTTCAAGTTTAACTTGGCTGATTTTAGCTTATAAGCAATATATTGAGGATATCTTGTAAAGATATCATGAAGGGTGATTAGGAAAAGGAAAAAATAAAGTTGATTCTTTAGAAAATACTTTTATACAGAAATCAAGTAATTTTTACGGTTTTCAAATTGTAAAGCCTTGGAAACGTGGTTATGCATGGAGAAGTCTGGTGTAGTTTGAGCCTCTCTGTATGTTTGAAATAGTTTGAGTTCTTTACAGGTTGTATAGAAATATATTTGAAGTATAAAAGGAATACTCTTTTTTTTCTTCAGTAAGTGGAGGATGATAAATCTGAGCTCTGATATTAAAATCTGAGCTCTGATATTAAGTAGTAGATGCCAGTGTGCGTATGAATGTACAGGTAAGAAAATACTTAATGATCTGCCATCAATGCAGGGACTAAATTTAGCTTTTCATATTTCACTGTAAGCCTTACTGTCACCAGGCTTTGGTAGTTCCTCCTTTATCAGATGACATGACCTCTTCTGAACCATTAGAAAAGATATCTTTTCCCTGCAGTAGTCTGGCTTTAAAAAGTCAGTCATTATGAAAGAGCTTCAAATAAAATTCCTGGATCTTCTGTGTGGTCTCTAGGATGATTGTCAGAAGTCTGGGAGGTGATTTCTATGCAGGTGTCAACAGAAGGCAAATTATAGCCCAAAAGTCAGATTTCAAAGCTTGGTATAAAGATGTAATACAAACTGTAGAGTTGCTCAGGACTAAAAGAATTACAGCTTGAGATTGTTCATAACAAAGTCACAGCGCACAAGTGTGCCACTTGAATGCTTAAAATGTGTGGTCACACAGAGTCCTGCGAGACACAGAACGGTGGCAAAGAGCTGGCAGTGGGTGTATTACTGATCTTAGATTAGCAAAGCAGATAGTCACAGTGATACAGTGTGGGTTCTAGTAAAAATATTCTGATTGTCCAAGTAAGTGCAACGTGACCTTTGTCAGGTGGAGGTACTACTGCTCTTTTTTGATTCTTTGTGAATGCGAGTCATAGAGTTGCTAAGTAAAGCACATTAGCCGTCCTGGTGGGTCAGTCCTAGTAGATCTTTGTATCAAATAATGCTGTGATTATTTGAGATAGAAAGGAAGAGAACTGCATTCACTGGAGGTCATTTCCATGTTGTATATTAGTTTCTGCAGATTCTGATGAGCTCCTCAGAATATATATGGATGGGTATGTTATTGAACTTCCATTTCCCCCCCCCCCCCCCCAAACTGTATTCAGTGGAACTTTTTGCAGCAGTCAGTAGTGGCCTACCATACCACACAGCTATACTTGCTTCATACTATGAGTATTGGATTATCAGGTTCTCTTTGCCTGCTGTCTAGGTTAAATTCTCAGAAGCCACTTTATCTTCCATTTTTAACTTGTTACTGTGTAGTCATTTAGAATAATTTCTCCTGAATTAAAGACAGAGGGAGGGGGAGGAGATGCTTACAAGAAAGAAACGTTTTGCTGATGTTTGCAGGGTAAATGTAAACATGAATAGTAGCGCTACATGTACGCCTTTCTAGTACAAGCAGCTCAACTTGCAGTATGACAGTTAGCATGAATATAAAATATTCATATCCTGTTCAAGTATGCAGTGATGAGCTCAAAGAACATCAGTCTTTCACAAGCTTGTCAGTGTACTATTCATGCTCTGTACAGCTGATATCTTTAGACGGTATTTTTTAATGTGCACATTATACACTTGGAAATATGTCTTATTTACACTTAATTTTTGTGAGACTTGCATGAAAAATGGTGCTGACTCTCACCTCGTGTGCTATGCATGAGAATTAAAAAGGTGCCTGAAATCACTCCAAATATTGGTGCACATTTCCTCCATTTTTTTCATAAGTGTTTGAACCTTTTGGATAATTTCAAGAGGGAAACAGGAACTTGCATGTTACTGAATTTTTATGAAAATCAGGTACAGTGCTTAGCTTCAAACAAAAACATCAGGCTGCCCTGCCACAGACTAAGAGTTGGTAAATACTTCATCCATTCACTGACTGCTTGTATCTGACCATTTGGGAAGCACACAGCGTTAGCTTCTTGGTTGGGTCGTGTATTTGCAATGTGGGGCAGATAGCAGCTCAAAACAACTCACTGGAGGGGAAAGTTAGGTAAAAGTAAGCTTCTGTTGGTAAAAACAAAAGTAATGGGATTTTGGATTGATTTTAAAAAAATCAGTCAACCATGAGGAATAAATGAATAAAAAAAATAAGGCTTAATTAATTTAAGTGCTAATGAAGATGTAATGGGCACCCTTCTTATATTTTGAACATTCTGGTTTTATCTTCCAATGGTTTCTTGCATCAAACTTAGTAATGGGTGTAATCATAAAAAGCCTGATCCAGGTGAAATCAGAGATGCAGACCCCACACAGACTTCTGAAGTACCACAATTCCTTCATTTGTCTTTCTTCATGTTTACACAAGACTTCACTCAATTGGGCTCTGATTTTTTACTGAGGCTTCTGCATACATGATTCTTTACTGCTGTCAAAAGAGGGGAAAAACATCAAGGAGAAGGACTTAAAGTTAGTTACATCTGTCTAAATAGACAAAATTATAAAGAACAGCTTTACTTCTGAGATGCTCAGTATTCTCCTGTGTGGCATCAGGGCTGTGAAACCAGAGCAGTTCTTAGGGGCTGAAATGCAGAAGGATTGCAAATCCAACTTCTGTGTAAGGCATTCTTACTTAAAAATAATAATTAGCAAGAAATACAAATTGATTAATTTGCTTAGTTTTTTAGGTGAAAATAATATGAAGAAAAAGGATACTAAGGGATTAATGTGCTCTTAAAGAAAACAACAAGAATCCTGTGATAAGTCAGATGGCTCTGAAATGAGGTTAGCAGTCATCTGCTATAGGAACATCTCACAGAGTTACACTTGGGTTCTTTAATGCTAGAGAAGTACAAGGTCTAGTCTTCAAGAAATCTGGGTAATGAGAAAGGAAGCTATCTACGCTTATGGAAAAGCTCATCCTCTGCAAATCAGATGTTGGTACACTGAGGTAGAGGGTTATTTCAACAAGAGAAATCTAAGAATCATCTAAAAAATTAAACACTAAAAAAAGGCAAAACATATGTATGCTATGGGAATGGTATAGAAAAAAGTTTTGAAGAGGCCTCTGGAATTAAAAGTATACTTAACATCTTTATTTCAAAAAGTATGACAGTACTGACCATGGACATGAAGAACCAATAAAGAAAAAGATATATCCATATTGAATGTGGTTGTAGAGTTCAGTATGTTCAAAGTGTAGGGACTCGGATAAATTCCAGCTCAGCCTCCTTCCTCAGAGAGGGATTTCTTTATTAATTGGTAACTTTGGCAGCAGAGGTTTCTACTGAAGCCAAATCTGATATGTATACTGAAGAAATGGTGGCAGGTAATGCTCTATGCTGAGAATCAATGTTTAAATACATTAAGACAAATAAGAAATGGGATAAAAACATAGACTTGGTTTATCAAATATAGCTTTTACCAAACTAGCTTAATGGCATTTCTTGATTAAAAAGTCAATTTCTAGATAAAGGAAATGTGGTAGAGCTCATTACTATGGTTATTACAATATCATGAAGACCATTAGCTAGAGTAGCAAAGGGAGATAAGGCCTTTTATAAATGTAAAATGTAGGAAAAAGATTATAGTATGGAAACAAATCTGTTTTTCCTCAGTGAAGTAGTCTTCTGTTTACAGATGGGAAAAGGCTGAGGATGGGTCTGTGGAAGAGCCTCAGATCTGTAAGAGCCCTAGGTAGGCATGCTTGATGGTTATTTTCTTTTGAAAGAAATGTAAATTTTTTTCTTTTTTTTCTGTAAAAACTTTATTGGGGATAGCTTCTTGAGTTCAGATTGTCACTCTGATCAAGCAGAAATGGAAAGAACTTGCAAGGAATTGAAAAAAAAAAGTGATATTTTTTCAAAGCCATTGATTCTGCCTTTCTCCTTATCTCAACACGTGCAATATTTTTTAAGTTAATTTAAAAGAATAAAATAGGCAAAAATAGCTTAGTTATTGTTCCTCACTGCATGAAGCTGCTCTTGCAAATGCTAGCTTTTTGTGTTTATATTTCATCCTTTTCTTGTTAACGTAAATATATAAATATTAGATGGTGTTATGTTTAACTTAATACTTTCACACTTTCAGTAGTAAAGCGTTATATAGTGTGGTGGATGATATGTTGTAAGCTTATTCTTTCGTTGGCAGTTTGGCACTTTCAATGACTCTTTTGAGTAGGATGGGACTTCTGTGAGTACCAATGTGCAACTTAAAATACTGTCCTCCAGCTAGAAATGCTAAAAATCCACAGTTCATTCACTCATGAATTTTACTGAAGTCCAGTAATTTCTACCGGAGTCTGTTCATGTGGAAGATGTTTGCCAGGTGCAGTACTGTAAGCCAGGTAGTGCTGGTACAATTGGGTTGACTAAAAGAAACCCCAGCAGCTATCTAGAGCACTGAAGGAAAAGAAAAAATATATATATATTTAGCAGAATAGTATGGAATTTGTACAATGTCCCAAGACTTGCAAAAGGTCTAGAAAATGATTTTTGACTGCATGTGGTTAGGCTACTGATTGAGTAGACTTGGATGACTGTAGAAACTTCTGTTTTAACTTTATTTCATGGTAAAGTTGTCTCACATCTGTCACCATTCAGCATTTTCCTGTGTTTGTGGGCTTCTTACTGTAGCATCTTACTGCATTTCAAGAAATATACCTGCACTAAATTGAAATTAAGGAGCTGATATGTGATACACATTTGTCTAGGAAAGGTAGGATGTATGTCCCACCTGTCATCTTCTGCATCAAAGCATGTTTACCAATAATTAAAATATGAGATGATGCACATTATTACTGCTATATTTTGTATTATTTACTCTATTTAATATACTTAAAAAGTAGGAAATCTTATTTTTCCTCATAGCCTGATATAGGTCTTCATAAATGAGATTTTTGACATACATTGAAATTTGTGGCATCCCTTCAATCGGATGGGAACATTATAATATCTCACTGACTTATCATAATTATAATTTTGATTTCTGGCTTATGTTAACTTTGAAGGTGGGTAGCAGAATGAAAAGAATGAGCAAGCAATCCTTAATGAGATTAAAATCTGATTAAAAGTGATTTCTCTTTTCTTATTTTCACATATTAATTTGCCCTGTACTCCCAGTTCTTTTGTCCTTGTGTGTCAGTATGATAGCACTGGTGTCCCTGCATTGCATTTCTGGTTATTGCTCTGGCATTGCACTACCTCTCCCATTGAAGAATGTCATTCTTTTATGCCCCTCAAGGGCTGAGTTAGAAACAGGGAAAACGAGTTTTGTCATTTGCTGCCAGATTTTCTTTTTTATGGGTTCAAGTTTTTCTGCATTGAGTTATTAACTGCAAATGCCAGCCTTTCAAGAGCTGCTTCTAAGTTGTTTCACAGTGGTTTTGTGCCTTGTGTCAACCCTGCTTCCTTTTTGCCTTTCTTTGAGAGTGCATTATGGCATTCCTCTTTATTTCTGAGTCCCTGGGGAACTGCATGAGTGGTGTGCATATGGCATAGACTTCCCAGTGTTGTTTTGGTTGTGTTTCCTGCTCCTTGCTATAGACAGTGGGGCAGATGGAAATCTGGGAGTGTGTCAGCCATGGCATGTGACATCTTTCTCTCAGTAAAGCCATGTGTTGTTGTTGTGCAGCCCCCTCAAGACACTCAGTGGGAGAGCAGTTGCACTGAAGTAGCTTCAGGAGGAAGTTCCTCCACAGCAGCACTGGATATATATACTTTTTCCTGATTCTTATGGAACTTGCCCCATGTTTTGATGTTAAGTTCAGATCTGAGCTTACAAGTTTTAGTCCAAAGGGATAAAATCATTAAAGGTAGCCTTGAAGTGAGAGAGACAGAATTTAACTTATTCCCTTTCTCCTTCTTTTAGTGATAAGGATTAAAAAAATAAAATTGTATATGAAATATGAGGTGTTCTGCTGCTGGAATGATATAATTGTTTTTGTTGAAAGGGACCCTTAAAGGTCATCCAGTCTTACTCCACTGCAGTGAACAGGGACACCCACAGCTCCATCAGGTGCTCAGAGCCCCCGTTCAGCCTCACTTTGATTGTCTCTAGAGATGGAGCATCCACCACCTCGCTGGGCAACCTGTGCCAGTGCCTCACCACCCTTATTGTGAACAACTATTTTCTCATATCCATTCTTGATTGCCCCTCTTTTCATTTGAGACCATTTTTGCTTGTCCTATCACAACAGATGTTACTAAAGAGAATCTGGCACTGGTGTGACCCATGGCAAGACTTCTTTTCAGGATGGATGTTAGGAAAAATTTATTTTCAGAGTGGTAATGCCTTGGAGTTACTGTCCCTGGAAGTGTTCAAGAAATGTGAAGATGTGGTACTGAGGGATAAGGTTTGGTGGACATGGTGGGCGATGTGTTGGAGTTGGACTAGATGATCTTAGAGGTCTTTTCCAATATTAATGATTCTGGGATTTTACAACTGTGAGAATGATGTGGATTCATTGTCTGATGTAGTGTAAAGGGCAATATGTTTCACTATTGTATAGTGATTCCTGTAGAGATGTCTTATGCCTGCATCTTGGCAAAACAGATTCTCCATTCTTTTGGGAAGAGATTTGCATTAGAGACATTGGGAGGAGCCCATGGTTTGCATTTGATTACTCAGAAAAACCTTTGTTAATTGGAGACAACCTATCTCCATGGTAGCCTCCATCTCAGGCATGGAAAAGTATTTTGGCTGATGCAGTAAATTTTGGTCGGGCCATGTTGAAGTCTGAGAAGCAGAGGCATGGGTTTCCTGTGATCCTTGTTATTGGGCTCTGGGATTATCACAGTCAAGCACTCAGAGGTGAAAAGCATGTTTCCTAAGGACAGAGCACATGCTGTTTTCTCTGCATGGCACTTATGAAACAATTTTTAATTCTGTTTCTTTAGAAGCAAATCTTGATTGTAAGCATGAAATCCAGATCTCTCCTTGAGATATGACAGATCTAAGTGACAAGGAATTGGACCGACAGGTCTTTCTGAAGTATTCATTCAAACCAGCATAAATAAGGACAATACAGCATAAAAACCTCCTATAGTTTCAGAAAATAGATGCCCATATTCTATTTGGTAGAATACTGGAGATAAGACTTCCAAGGTATAGCAAAGTGAACCTAATTATATTACCTTCTAATTCTAGTCTGATCTATTTCACTAATATTGATTTCACTTTGTATCCCATTTGGGCTTGCAATGGCAACCAAATTAAGCCGAAGTACTTAATTTTGTCTATCTGTTCAGGGAAAGAAGAATATATGCCTGGTGGAGATGATTACAGAGGACAAATACTCCTGTAGATTTTTCTTGTGCTGTGATACATTTGTCAACCAATGTATGCATGTTCAATTTCAGAAAAGAAAAATCAGAAATGATTCAAAATAAAATTCTCCAAACAGTCTATTGAGGCCTCATTAATTTTACAGCGACATCCATATATTGATTTCATGCTCTGTGGCCAGAATTGTGATAAGGATGATATTTTGAAAGTGGTCAGAAATTACACTGTGTTGCTTTAGGATTATCTATTACTGTTATTGTTTTAAAACAGTGTCATACCTGTACGTAATCCATAAACATCTACTGTGATTTGTTCAACAATCCTGTCTCTTGGCAGCAGTGCTGACTATGTCTTGAGTTGAATGGCATAACATGAAGTTAATCTGCTAGATGGTCAGAAAAATGTTTGGTAGATTGAGAGAATTTTAAAAGGAGCTGACTGAGCATTAAAATAAAGAGTGTCTATACTTAATCGATGATGATGATATAAGATTAAATATCATGGAATCAACAATACTTTAGAGGTGAACAGGAACAGCTTTTGAGAAGACTAAATTCTCTTTTAAATTCAGAAAACTGGGTAGTTCTGTATCTCAAACTTGGGCTAAACTTAGCTAAGTTTGCTTCAGCTACAAGAAGAATGAAGGAGAATAGATCCAGTATTTTTAAAAGGAATTATTTTGATTCTATTTTGAAGGTGGTCTTTATGTAGGTTTCTTCAGGGCTAATGAGACAAATTTGTGCTATATAAAATCTATAAATAGGGAACAAAATAGATGGCTTAAGATCACCTTGAAACATCCCATTTGTTTTTTCCTTTTTTTTCATTCTTCTTTAAGTTCTTGTGCTGAACAACAATCCATTATTCATAAAGCGGTAGCCAGGCTCTCAACTGATTGGATATTTATGGGTAACAGAACGTCTAGTTGTTTTAACCCTCAAGATCCAGGACACTTTCTGTAACATCTAGCTGTGGATCCTTCAAAGAGAGCAGCTCCTGGGAATGGAGTATGTTATTTCTGACTCCAAAGTTCTGTGCATCTCGTTGGTGAGAGCTAGGGACTAGATTGTGATAAAGCTTAGTTAGTTGCACAGTTTTATTTTTCACTTAAATGTTAGGCTCTAGAGCAGAGTATTAGATGTGACTTTGTTGCAGGTAAGCTGTGAAGGATGGTGATGAAGGCAGGATTCTGACAGGCACAAACTGTACCACTTTGCAGGCAGATCTGTGCCATACAGGCATTATTCATCATTGGGAAACAGAGGCATTATACATTTTGCTTATGCGGACTCAGGTCTATTAGAGCAGTGTTGAATGGAAGGGAAAGTCAAAGAATCCACTCTGCAATGCTTAGAATCTAAATATTCATGACACTTGATTAACTAGTCACAGGGCACCTAGAGAACAGGTACACATGGCTTTTGCAGAGGCCTTTCTGCTGTTTGAAGGGAATGAGCAGCAACACCCCAAGGCTCCCTAATTCACATTTGCCTTCTTACTATGTAATAAGTGCATGTTTTAATGCAAGTGGGTGACTAATAGATATTGAGGGGCAGGCAGCTCACCTAGAGACCACCCTGAGTTGCTTGACTTTGCCTCTGCTGTCAACAGCCTTAGCTGTGGATAATTAAGATTACTGTCAAATGCTCAGGTTTTATAGAATGGGAGGAGCTGTGAACATAATGTATACGTGTTCCAGCTTCAGTCATATAGCTTTTAATTCCAGCCTTTTTTTCCCCTAATTTAAGACTGAGCAGGAGCACTTTGAATTTGCCCTTCAATCTTGATAGGTTTTATTCTCTGCCTTATGTCTCATGGGTTGTAGATACACAACTTTTTTGATAGGGACATAATCCTTTTGTGTTAATTTGATTTCTGACATTCAGGAAATGACCCTGCTGCAACAAAGATGATTGCTTTTTACCAATTAAAATATACCCTGACATAGAGTATTAGGCCAGCTCTTTATGTTAGCATCCTAAAAATATCTGTCAGTCAATGCAAATTGTATGACTGGAGAAGACAGGACTTGAATAAACTGGTACATGAATTCAAGCAATTAATTTTCAATTTTTCTGAGAGAAAATAGTCAGTCAGTCTTTGATCTTAGTCATTTTCTAAGAGGGAGACCCTAACCAGTGCATGCTCACTTATTTTATATCATCCTTAGCTTGTGCAAAGTAAACAATTCATTTGGGGTGGGGGGGTGGTAATGAAGCTGTAGATTTGAGTGTTTTCTTCCTCACTTACTGGGTTCCTTAATTTCCTAATTTCATACTGCTTATCCTGCTCTGAAAGTCCTTCACCTCATGAAATAGCTGCTCTGAGTTCTTCACTGCTTCCAAGTGATGGTCTCTAGCATGCTGCTGGCCTGCCTGCTTGTTGCTTGGGATGTTCATTGCTACCTCGAGTGATGAATGTGTTAGATGATACAAATAGCCTTGCTGTCTGGAGCAGTCAGCTTTCTCCTTAACGGGCTTCCTGTGTGGGGTGGTCTTGAGCTAATTTAGGCCAGCCAAGGATTGCCATTTCTGTTCACCCCAACAAGTGATTTGAGGCTGTTATTTAGGAATTTCTGAGTGTGGTGATTCTATTTGGAGAGGAGCAAGTGCCACTGCATTCCTGCCCTTTCTTATCATTACCATGACAGAGAGAGAGAGAGACAGACAAGCAATATGTTGTCCTCGAATCCACACTGTTCCTTAGCCTCTCATGTCACTTGGAAACCTAAATCCTACACATGACATCTGGTATATAATAAACATTTCAAAATTGCTGCAATTTCTTAATGACTACAGCAAGTTTATTATCAGAGAGTTTATATCCAGCCTTGCATTGTGGGTCAGCATTAACAATGAGCCTGTTTTCTCTTTGGAGAGAATACATATAAACATACATGTATACGTGCATGCCCATGCACGTGTGAGTTTCCATGAATTGCACATTCTACTTCCCATTTGTCATGGAGTTATCTAGACCAATCTATGTCTGTGACAGGGGAGCAGTTGGCCTGTGGGCCCCCTGGCCCCAAAAATGAGAAGGGAAACAGAGAAAGGTGTAGGGAGATGGGAGCTGGGCTCAAGGAAAGAAACAGAGCAGCGGCAATGATCTAAGGAGGAAAACTGATTTTACTATGATATCGGAATGCAAGATAACACAATATAATGCAATCTAATTAAAATTGAGGCTAATAAATCAAGTAAAATAAGAGAAAGAGAGAGTTTTCTGAAGACTGGGAAGCCTACTTTGAAACTGAAGGGGCATGGCTTGGAATCACACCCACACCCACTGCCAGGCAGTGAGAGAGAGTCACAGTCGCAACAGAGTGTGTTAAGCTGGTAGTATAGTCAAAGTGTTTTAAATGAAGGTGTAGTTATCCAGGATGGCAATGTAATTTGTGTTGTTTGATTGCAGCACTTAAAACTGATCTCTTTCCCTGGGACCATTTTCCCTGAATGTGCTTTGTGCATGGACTTGTGAGAGACATCCCATTCTCAAAGAGAATTTTGTGCAGTGCTGGGTCATAAGTTGCTGTTAAAGGCAAAACCTGGAAAATATACATAGGCTTATGTACTAAGTTCTATAAATGCAAAAAAGATACATAAGGCTTTGGTTAATGGCTTGCCAAGCAGTGCCATCAACATAAGAAAATATGTGCAAACAAAAGAAGTGTATCTGCTTGCTACCTGAATGCTTCGCAGTGAAATGTGTGTGTGCTGCCAAGTTCTCAAAGCAGGTGAGCAGAGTTGCACACTTGTTAGTTTTGCAGACTACTCTTTTGAAACAGGCTGAGGCCAGGTAATAGCATCTACTATTGTGGTAAAGAAACAGGCATCAAGATGCCCTTGTTTAAAGAAATAGAGGACAGGATCCTTGCTCAACGAATTCATTTGTACCGTGTAGGTTTGCTCAGTAAGGAGATTTCCTCAGTATAGCAGTCATTTAAATGGAAGATATTCCACATATTCTAATTTGTTCTTGTATGTTCATAACTTTAAAAATTTCTGTTTTATGCTTAAAATTGTGTTAAGATATTCAGACTTTATTCTTCCGTATTTAACACTCCTTGAATTTATAGCCCGCAGAACCCCCTTCAATGGTGAAAATAAAATATTTCTGGGAGATTAATTTCATAGCAAGTCATAATCTCTTATCAATTCCTTCAACAAAGTGTAGGGAACAATTGCAAAAGTAGAGAGTTGGAATGAGAAGTTGCAATGATCCATATTTTGCAGAGGGAGGTTTTATCTTGGATCAGTTCACTTATGCTTTCTTCTACCAGCAAAGTCCTGACTTGTTGGTTGCTTTTTTTTTGATAAATTACAGGGATATTGCTGGAATCATTTTGTTATCACCATTTCATGAGGGGATAATTTTTTTTAGCCTTGATGATTAATTGTAGATGATTTATCATATTTATAAGGGTGACAGAAGAGAGCAGACACCATAATAGAGATTTGTCCTTGTTACAGTGGCTACTGTAGAATAATGCACTGAGAGCCCCCCCCAGAAAGCTTGAATTCTGAGTAGATGAATGAGACAAAGGGTATGATAAAAATATCATTAACCTCATTTTACATTCAGGGAGCTGAGTCAAAGAGAAAAGAAATGATTTCCCTAAGGTCTGTGGCAGAGGTGTGAACTGAAATCAAACTTCCTGAGCCCTTGTTGCCATTTATTACTTACTTGTATTGTGGCAAATAGGCATGCCTTTCTCAAGGGCCCAGGACCTGCCTGTGACAGGGGGGAATGATCTCTGGGATTCCCTTCTAACCCATGCTGTTCTAAGATTACTCTTCTTTTTTTTCCCAGTGATAGTATTGAATTGAAGTTGCATGCATGTGAATCACCTATTTGAAAAATGTAATGTGATTCTATACATAAATATGTAAACTTAAAAAAAAAAAAAAAGTTCTAAGGTGAATATACTATATTTTTTTCTTTTATATCTATACAGCATGTTTTTGTTCATTATCTTGATGTTCAAGATGGAAGACTCCCTATAACTGGCTGTTGGTTAAGTAGCCCCACTGGATGTTCAAGGTCAAGAGTATATTACATTAAGAATAGGCCTTGTTGGATAAAAACATGCATTCCTCATTATGGCAGTGATCGTAGCAAATGAGATTATAGTCTTATAAATCTGATTGTGTCTCTGGTTGAGTGAGGTAGTGTCTCACCATTCAATTTCCCAATGTACAAATTGACATACAGTGCAGGAATTCAGGAACTTTTTCTTTAGAAAAGAAAAAGGAAGAGCTTAGGGTGTTAGACACGACACTGAATGAGAAAACTGCGAATATGTTGAGGGATGACAGAAGAATTTATTTTAGTGATAAATATACTTTTCTAACCCATTTCTTTCAGAGAAATTGAACAGGGAGCGTCTGCCACCTTTTGCAGTCTATCAGCCCGTTTTTAACATTAATTTAGGAGAAGTCATCTCAGAGGCAGGTTTGGCTAAGAAGGGAAATTAAAGACTAGATCCTCTAAAACATACCTCCTCATCTGCCCAGAGTATCCAAACAGTTAAAGAATTTCAGTGATGTTTCATCAGCTCTTCCTTCATTAATACATTTTCTGGATAGACAAGATGAATGATGGTTTAGGATAAGTACAATTGATGATGTAATGAAAAAAATCAGGAAACAATTAGAAAACCTATTTTATGAAATGTTTTATGAGACTATATTTGCATCTGGGGAATATTAGAGTAAATATTGTGCGGGGAAATTAGTTTTAATTTCATGCTAACGGAAAAATCAATTCAGTTCTAATTAGGTTATGATTTTTAAAATACAATCAGGCAGTCATTTCAGTGTTTTGATTAGATTGTTCTATCATTTGTTTGGGTTTTGATAAATACTATTTTGGAAAATGCCTTTCAACACGAAAGCATTTCTGCAGCAGAATGAGTCAGATTAGGGGGAATTATTCTAAAAGCAATAGTATAAAAATGCATTAAGTGGATCATTGGGAGCAATCTGAGTGTAGTGAGTAGAGCTGTAGCTATTTAGTCTATGATGCAATGTAATGCAACTACTCTGGCAGAAACAACAGCAAGAATTCCTCTATTAATTAATACTTAGAGGAAATGAGCTGAGAGCATTATTGCTTCCCACACTAGCATACTTAAGTGTTTCTTGACCTTGCAGCACATGGCCTGATAAGGTTTTCTATCCTGAGAGAACCAGAAGCTAAATCACAATAGCATATTTGGGCTGACTTTATAAATGTCAGCCAAGATCATTCTATAAAGTTATCTTAAAGTATAAAATTGACAAATACGTCAATAGAGTGTATGTGTGTGTGGTTCATCCATAAGGACTATACAATATAAAATAAAGCCTATTCTACATTCAGTGTGCTTCATAGGACACTGTTGCTTGTTTAAATTGCCATTAAATGGAACACAGGGCTAAAACAACAACAAAAAAGTGCTGGGTACTGTATTCACCACTGCTTTACTGCATAATTCTGTTCTTGTGCCTTTGCTTTTTATTTGAACAAGTAGGCACTGTTGTATGGTAGCTGTGAATGGTACTGCGCGTGCCTGGCCAGCTCCATTCCACATCTTGGCTGCTGTGGTGATCCATTCTGGGAGATGAAATGTGGAGACCTGCTTTTCACTTCTCTGCATTTTCAGTACACCTACTCCATCTTTTCTTCCCGTATGTTTTTCTGTCCTTTTGAGTGACAAGTGCCTTTACCAAACAGTATATTATAATCAAAATGTCTTGTGCAAGGGCTAAAACTGCAAATACTGGCATTAAAAATTAATATGGTTGTCAGTCAGATGTCCACTTTTGCATGTGGTATTGCTTGAGGTAAAGCCTGGCATTGCTCTTAAGAGGCTGATGGAGGTTTGTGATTTATTTTAGATTATTTTTTAGGGTATGCCCTTACTGTTTTCCAGGTTACTTCTAAGGGACAGTATATATGTTTGGTAAAAGGGACGAGAAAATAAACTTGTGCTCTAGTGTCAGCAATAAGAACAAATCAAATTAAAAAAAAAATCATTACAAATTAAAAAACGTGGAAGGTGTGAGGTTATGCTGTTTCCTCAGCACATTTCTTAGCAAGAAATGTATGAAAACTTAAATATGAAAATCTGAAATCATAAGGTTTGATGTTTAATAGAGAAACAGCAGTGACTTAAAACTTTTATTTGCGCAATAAACTGTTTCCTGAGCCTGAGGGATTTTTTCTAGGTATTTGAATATTTTTAAGCTGCTCATTATGTATTTTTCATGTCATATGACATATACCATGGCCAGTGATGATAATATGCACTAGAATAATATGCTCAGTTTGTATCATACGGTCAGAATTTTTACTTGTACTTCAACTTCTGGATTAACATGCATGAATTCATCATGGGTGGTTAATAAGATTATTAGAATCATGGCAGTTAAATCCTTCTGAGAGTGAAGTTTGCAGATTTAGGCTGACCAAAATTTATAACCCTGTTTCAAACTGGCCTCCAAACAGCGTGCTAACCTGATTAATTACGGCACACCAAATCAAAGCACTCTAAAAATGTGTAGGAGAACAGGCTGAGAAAGAGGTTGGGGTTTTTTGGATATATTTCTGAAAATACACAAGAAGGAGTGCTATCAAGATGGGATTTGTGATGCAAGATAAGATAATCTAAATATTAAGACTGATTTGTGTTCTTTGAACTCAGGGTGCCCTTCTTTCTACTCGTGCTGCTTAGAGGTGAAGTGCAATGTGACTCTGGGGTTCCTCTGGTGCAGGGCTTCTTTGTCATTTTTGCCATTGGAAGCCTGAAGAAGTTTGGGGATAGGAGGAAAACTTCTCATGAAAAACTTATTTTCTGTTTTACTTCTGTGGGATAATGATTGGTGTTACTGCTCTTGAGGGTGAAAGAGTTAAGTTGTAAAATCACGAAGGAGCAAGGAAGCTACCAAGATAGGTTTCTTCAGGTCAATCTGTGCAACTGATTTCCTGAATGTTGTTGGCAAGAAAACAAAGTAGAAGTGTTGTGTGAGTCATGGCACATCTGTATTCATGCTTCCCCACAGACTCAGAGCTGTGGAAGAAAAGATCCAGTGCAGAAGCTTGGCAGGATGCTGTAAAGGATGCACATTGGGGCTGGCAGCAGAAAGAAAGGAGGCATGGAACTTCTGAGCTTGCTGAGATTTCTTTGCTCTTTCCAAAATAAACATAAAAACAAGGATGCTTGAAGTTCCAAAATGTAGTTATGTAGTTTTTCCCTTCACATACTCCTTTTTTTTTTTTTTTTTTTTTTTTTTTTTTTTTTTTTCCCAGAATTACTCTGTTTTGTTAAGATGGAGTTACCAGCTTTAGATTAGATAAAGTTGTTGGTGTCCAAAATGGTTTTCTATAACTGAGTTCTTGAACTAAATCTGCCACAAGATTAACTATATCTGTACTGTATCCTTTCTCAAACTGTCTTGTTCAGTCCCTCTAAAAATAAATGGTTATGTACTTACGGAATTTGGTTTTGACTCAGGCAGTTGAAGTATAAATTCAGGGATGAATTTTATCTTCTGTTTTGCCATCACTTTTAATTTTGTCACTTCTTGCTGTAACTGTATGATGAATAACGGAAGTGTGAGTTGATTTCCACCGTGTGCCTCTGTGTGTCATTTCATGTAAATGAGTGTATGCTCTGGCTCCATAGAATTGCATTTCCTGGAGTTTGCACCTTTCCTCGACCAGCTTTGCTTACAGCACAAGAATCTATTCAGCAGAAGAAAAAAAAAAGAAACCAACTATTTCAAATGGAGTGGCAAGACTCCTAGCCAGGAGTAAACAAAGAAAACCAGCAGAAGGGATAATAGGTATTAATAGAGTTATTGTCTGTGTCATATTGCCTTGCATAGCAAGAACTGTCCTTAACTGATTTATTCTTCTAAACGTTGTGATACCTGTGTTAATCCCATATTGGATCTTGCTATGAATGGAAAGGAAGTTTGAGATGAGAACTAAATGTTAAAAGGGATCGCATGTTAAAAGTAAATGTTAAAAGTAAATGATAACCATAAGGCTCAGGCAGTGGAACAGAAGATTCACAAGACTTGCAGGAAAGTTACTTTATTATTCTAACCTATAATCCCTGCTGTGAGGAATGATTCCCTTCAAGCCCACATATGGGATGTTTCTCTGCGATAAGAGGGAAGTTTAACAAGTGTACAGTAAACATTTCCAAAGTACATTGCATAGCAGTGCTCTTCTTAATGTCTGGAGTGAAGGCAGCCGTATGGCTCCTGACCTCATTTCTATAGAGGTTTCCATCTTTTATTATGCCTCTGTGTCTTTTTGTTCTGTAATCTGTTATGCAAATTGATGTTAATAGGACATCCTGAAAACTGCATCCTATTTTCAGCTTGAATCAAAGACTTAATGGAAAAAAGTCAGTTGAATCCTTAGGTTAAGCAAATTTTGTTACTTTTCTGGAAAGCTACTGAAGGACATCAGTTTTCTTTGTGACAGCCTCTGGCCCTGGATCCAATGGTGGTGCAGTCGCTCTAATTGAATACCAGTGGCGTGTGACCCATGAAATTACACCTGCATGCATGTAGAGATCTGTCAAACAAGGTTCCCTACTGCAGTGTTGTTTGGTTTGTTGTTTTTTTTTTTCTCTCTTTAAAGGAACTTCTGTGTAACTCAGTAAAACCGCCCACAGTGGGAATTCAGGTTGGTTTGAACAAGATGTTTCCTCCACACAAAGCAGGTTTCCATTCTGATAGCTGCTGGTTTGTGTCACAGTTCTCTTCCTTATTTCGTCACTGTAGAGCTCTAGGTTGCTTGTAGTATCACTTTAGTGTCTCTGACTACTGCAGGCACACTGAGCGATGCAGGAGGTGTTTATTAGAAAAGTCAGAGCTTATGTATTGGTTTCATTGTGAAGGGGAAAACAGTTTACCCAGCAAAAATCAGGTATAAGCTACATTACTGCCAACTCAATAATGCTTTCATTTGAAAACCATAGGTCACATTGTGTGGCTCCTGTTTCACAGTAAGATTGCTCTTTAGACAGATTTTGCAGGTTGTTTTTGTAGCACAGCTCTGACAGCTGCAGATCCACATGGAAGGTTGCGCACGATTTTATTTTCTTGTGAAATACGGAGTACTTAAACGCTTATCCATCTCTAACCATTAGAGCTCTTGAAGGAGAAGTTGGCAATATTCTTCCAGTGTGAAGAGAAACAGAAAAATGAGAAATGTGTTACTTCACTAAGTAAATTGATATGTTTATATTTTTTGGCCTTCTGTTGCCTTTAGAAACATTTTATTAAATATATTGCAAGAGTCTTTTAAGGCTCGTGCCAGGCAGTTCTTAAAAAAGAATTTTAAGAACCAAACACTCATTAGTAAATTATCTTTTATGAGAACAGAAGGATCTCTGGATAATGGGCATTTGTTCCAAAACAAAACAGTTATTTGTTCAGGATATGGAAGTTATTAATTATTTACACCTATTCCTACCTCAGTTCTACCTCTAGTTAAAATTCATGGCCTAGGCACTCATCAAATATTGATTTTTACCAAAGTTGATGCTTTCCCTTTAACATTATTATAATGAGGGATAAAAATCAAATTGCCTTCACTGAAACTCAATCATTCTTGCAAGCCATCTGCATTGATCTTTTTTCTAGGTTTTACCATAAATTATTCTATTCAATTAAGTAAACCCCACACATAATGACATTTTGTGAACTAAATAATTTATTGACTATTTTCAGCTAAACTTATCAGGCTCTGATGCACAGTTATTTTCATAACATTAATAGTAATATATACAACCCCCCTGCAACTGAATGTGTGTCAGATTCTTTGTTTGGGAAGACGAATCACCTGGGAGGTAGAAACCATCTCATTTACAAAAGAAACAAATTCTGGTGTTGTCATACACGTAGTGACTCAGTGCCTTCTCATTAGCAAAACGAGGGGGGCTTGCGTGCAATGCTTTGTGGTGATAAAATGATTGCAAAATCATTTTCAGCTGAAAATGATGCTATTAGCAACGAGGATTGTAATTAAATTGGTAGCAGTCAGCCCGTTTTACAGTTGACTGGTAAGATCTGATGGATATAGTAGTTGCTTGCTGGGGTCCGGAGAGTTTTTCTCTCTGCAGAGTGATGATTGTGCTTTTGTCAGCATTGCACATTCTTGTCACCTTCTGACAGTTCCTCTAGAAATCTGGTCATTTCCTAAATGAGTTTTGTTTCACATTTGAAAAATCATTCAGTTCCTGTAGATAGAGATTTTCAAGTGGAAAGGACAGGTTGTAACTCTGAACTCATTCAAGCAAGAAAAATTGCTTGGGAGAACCTTGTCATAGCTGTGAAGACATAGTTGAGTCATATTAATCATATATGGAAAGTCTCTGCTGGGTGTATGGAAGAATGGATGCCTGCTGTGTGGTGTGCTCAGCAAACTGACTGCACATAGCCTAATTGTCTATTGAAAACAGAACAGAACACGCTTAGGCACTGTGGAGTATGTAGACCTATATCTTCTGTGAAGACTCAGCTTTGAGTCTTCTCTTAAATGAGTAGTGCAGACACCATGGCCTTGGGAATGTTTGGAATACATTTTATCTTGTTTCCTTTTGCGTGAGCTGTGTGCTCTTGTTTCCTTTACAAATCGTGGCATTCAGAAGTGAGGTTCTAATCAGTATATTCTGCTAAAATGTGGAAAGTTCAGAATATGGTAACTGTATGGCTTAAAAGCTACAAAAACCCTTAACTATATCTTCTATGCAAAAAAAAGAAGAAGAAAAAAAAGACATTAAATTCTAAACTTGGATTTTCCCATCTTGATGTTTATTTTTATTTGTGAAGATCGCTGATTTCAAAAGGCAAATCAGACTGTGGAGCTGGGAAATAAGCAGCTGTGTAAGTGTATTTTTTAAAGCATGCCATTGCCAACAAAATAAGGGTAACTCATCTTCCTTCTTTTAGCACAACACTTTTTATATGATGGAGAAGGGAGCTGAGCATTTAATTCCACCTGAGAAGAGACTCCCTGTTTCTTCCATTGCTTCTTAGCCTCCTAAAACTAAATGCCTTGATGTCATGGCTTTGATGGGTTGCCACTGCTGTTCTCCCTGTCTGAGTAAATAATGGATCTGCAGGTAATAGGAAACTTAAGTTTAAATGCAAAAGCTTGTATTGATTTAATTCCCCATTAAATCAGGTCATTTTGTGGTTCAGTACCCATGCATTAAAACATGTAGCCCAAACAAAAAATATCACTTTTCCTTGCGTGGAGCTTAGAGTTAGTCCCAGAACAAAATGAAGCTCCCTGTTGCTCAGCCTACGTACACCTATCTGTGCTTCTGTCTTTATGCTCTGTTACTGCTTCTATTAGGATTCTAATGCATCCAAATCTGTCACCCTGACTACTTGCAAATTTAGGCTATTCCTGCTGTTTTTTTGCTGGTGAGCAGCATTTGAGAAATCAGACCCTGGCTGTTCCTCCTGGCTTGAGACTGCCTGACAAGAATTTTAGTTTTGGTGTCCTGTGTTATTCTGTGTTGTGCTTGTCAAGCAATAGCACACTTTGTGTGAAGAGAAACAAAGTGCAGGACAGATCTCTCCTGTCTCCCACCTCTCATTTTCATCTGAGAGAGACAAGAACCTGAGCATAAATTGATATGTGAAGTGAGGGTCCTGTCCATGTTTAGCTGTGAAGCTGAGCAAACTTGAGTCATTTCCACTGCTATCTTTTTCACGCTCTATTAGGTGGTAGCATAGGTCCTTTGCTGAAGGTGGTAGTTGGTACTAAAGAAAAAGGAGAAACAGAAATAGCAATAAATAGTAGTGAGAAAAGGAGATTATGAATGTTCCAAAGTTGGAGGCACTGAAGGATCTTCAGATCCACAGAGTTGCTAGTGTATTAGCAAGCCTTTCCAAAGACTCCTTGCACATCTTTATTGGAATGGGTTCTGTCTTATAACAGAAATACATTTGCCTTGTTTGCAGTAATGTTAAGACTGAATTGTGGCAAAAAATAGCAACCCATTTCTGCCCCAGTGAATTGAGGTCTCCTGGTTTTATCACTGAATATTGAGGTAACAACAAAAAGGAGGTACAGCTTGTGTATGCTATTGGGATTTGTGTCTGAGCTTTGTAATGGAGAGGAACTATGCTAATTTGGTTATGTCAGAAAGGAATCCCTGTGTTGTGAGTGGGAGTCATCCATATTGCTGATAAGCACCATGGCCTGGGGTTCAGCGTTGTGATTGGAGCTGTGTATGTGGAAAACCTTCCTACTAATGAATCACAAAGTACCCATCTACTAGCCAAACCTCTGTACCACATTTTGGCTGCATTTCCTTGTGAATCTGTTGGGGCAAATGCTTTTGTGTCACACACTTGTCAGGAGGGAGGTATAGCATGTGAATCAAACCCTTGTTATTTCAACCATTTTAGCTCCCCAGTGGTGTCTGGCCATATCAGTAATGCAGGCTTCGCTTCCTTCCAATTTGGCTTTATTTGTACCAGTGGGATTTTTGGCTTCTTGGTTTTCATTGCACTTGCAGCTCTTACCTCTGAATTAATGGGTATTTTGAATAAATCATTGTGAGGTGGGGTGGTGCTTGCTGTAGAAAATAATAATAACTGTGTTCAGCATATCTGAACAGATTTTGTCTATTACTTGCATACCTTGTGAAGCCTTTACATGTGTAACTTAATGAGGGTTCTTCTTATTTGAACCAGAGAAAGTGCCTGACTTGCACATACACATGCTATATGAAGAGAAAGCAATTCAATCACACTAAGTTTTTCTTCATAGAATTATTATCTATAAAGCACATAATGTTAGTGCTGTCAAGTAAAATATTATCTAGACAAACATTCTCCTGTATTGGGAAAAATTTGTCAGCAAGGGAAAGCGATGTCATTGCTGCCTGTATTCCAGCTAATATCAAATGTGCTGTACTTAACACTGAATTAGATGAATTCATGCTTGGACATATTTTGAAACTTCAATTATAAGGAAAACAACCACTGGATTGACTCCTACTGGTCCTGATTCCAGGTAAGGAAAATCCTAGAGGGGAAAAAGGACAAAAATCTTAAAATCGTAGAACAGTTTGAGTTGGAAGGGACCTTTAGGACCATCTAGTTCCAACCCCTGCTATAGACAGGGACACCTCCCTCTAGACCAGGTTGCTCACAGCCAATGTGGCCTTGAATGCTTCCAGGGTGGGGGCATCCGTGGCCAAGCTGGGCAACCTGCTCCAGTGTCAGTGTATATATCAACTCTGTTCTCTTTTTGCAGTTTTTCTTGGGAGTCGCTGCAAAGGTAATGTAGTGTTGAGCTTTTTTATAGCCCGATAAACAATTACTCCTGTTACCTAACTGGCAAGATGAAGGTATCACTAGGAGGAGACTCTTTTGCCCTGCCATTGGAATAGCATCTATACAAAGCAGCATAGGCTGAGCCTAAATCCTGAACCACCTCAACCACATCTTGACCCTGTCTGGGTAGGATGGGGGCAAGTACCAACACTTTCTCTGTTCCACCTGAAGGGTGGCAAATATATGTACCTGGCATACATTTGTGGCTGTACTCCAAGCAGATACTGAACCAAGTTGCAAGAGGGATGAGGAGTAGGTGGGCAAGAAATCAAGATCTTGAGCTTAATTTCAGACTGACATGAATTGCTATAGGAATTGACTCATATCTCGTACAGAAACAGTTGTCTTTCAAATGTCTAAATTAGAACCCACAAGCTCATCCCTTATAGGTAAATCTTGTTTTGTGCTGAGCAGTGACCGAAGAGGGTATGAAAAGCATTGCATGCATTAAATGATCATTGAGTGAGCAGGATAAGCGTTCCTCTGCCCCTTCTCTGCTGGAAGAGATCTATCTTTTCTCTCACTGGAAACCGCTGTGTGGCCATGGCAAGTCAATTCACGTACTGTCAATGTTGTTCTGTTTCCAGCTGTATTGTGGTCATACTTAAAAACTGACTTGGGAAGAGATGCTGCCCAGGTGTGCACAGCTGTGCTGTGGAAAGGCTTCACCTGTGCAAACTGCATGGATTTGAATTTGCATAGGCGCTGACACAACAAAGCCTACATTCCTGGGTCATTTTTATCCTCCTGTAGATCACCTACAGGTATGACTGATATCCTGCAAGCCACATGCTTTGATTTCATCCACCAGTGTTTAGAGTCAGCTGAAGTGTTACTATAAAGGCTAGAATTGATTGGGAAATGAGAAACAGCCCTGTGAACTTGCAGCTGCTGGAAAAGCAGTTGATTATTACAGGGAGAACAGCAGATAATTCTGTAAATAACATGGCATAGTGGTTTGAATGTGATATGTCTTTAGGCACTTGTTTTAGTTTGAAGTAGTGTGGATAAAAGCTAAATCCATAGACTCATTGGCAGTAACCCTCGTACATTATTAGTCTGTGTTCCCAGGAGCAGATGAACTCTGATATAGTTCATGGTCTTGATTTTCACATGAGAGGAGCCTAGTGAGTGTCTGGCTGGCAGGTGAAGAGCTCTGCCTACTAAACTGTATGCGGGGGGTTAGTGGGGTTGATTGGGTTTTGGTTTTAGAAGTGCTGCACATCTTTTTGGAATTATTTCTAATTTTATTGTGTACTTCAAAATATCTCTCTTTAAGAACGGTAGGAGTTATTTGTGATTTAATATGAGGGATGCTCCGAAAATAATGCCTCCTATGTTATGATGTTGTTTCATGACATTAGAAGCAGATGGTGGTGGTACAGCAGTAGTGGTTGAACCTTCCCACCAAGATTCTGTTATGTTTTGTAGTTGTGTTACAGGTGAAAGCAGGGGGGGCAGTCTGACAGAATGGTATCTGGCATGGAAATGTGAATGAAACAAAGGTGTGTCATTGAGTTTCCAGAATTCATAACAATTCTAGAAGCAGTAAAGTGTCGTTCTCAAAGAATTTTTGGTAGTAAGAATGGTTGAGAGCCCCTCTTCTGAGCCTTCATAGCTGATAAGGAATGTACAAGGATTCAAATGCTGAACTTGTCTCTCTGTCCCGTGGGGAGGAGAAAAGGAAACAAATTGCAGCTCCAAATAAATTAAACAAACAACAACAACAAAAAAAACCCTAAAATATCCCCCCCAAAAAAACAGTTCATTATGTATGGAGGGGACAGTTTTTGTCACAGAGGGACTTGTGCTTAGCTTAGATTGTTACCCACTAAATTATTGAAAACCAAAGTGTTTGGTGTATGTAACTCTTATTCTGCATGTAGTCTTTCAGTCAATAATATCTTCCCTTAATTAAATATTAAAAGAGAAAAGGGAGCTCTGACTTCAGCTCCTAGCAACAAACAGGTCACACTTGAAGTTTTAGTACTTGAGTTCCTCCATTCACTTCAAAGCAGCTGTTTCCCATTTACAACCCTAAAATCTCAGTGTATTACTTGCACAGGTACCTATGTACTTTCCACAGAGACATAACAGTATTCCACAAGCTCGTACAGAGCGCACCAAGATAAGTTACGTTACATGGTGTGCTGTCAAAGAGTCAGATTATGATGTTCTTTACTGCTTGTTTGTGTTTGAGTGTTTCCAGGTGACTGGAAGTGGAATTCCACTGGAAACCAGGCTGTGGAGCCAGGAGTAAAATATTACTCCTAAAGAAATGGATTGCTGTAACCTTGCAGATGGACAGACAGTTGTCTTTAGTCTCTGACAGCCACCTTGCTGGAGGTTACTGTGCTGATTGCTGTGCTTCAGGTGGCTATGCATGTCCCACAGATCATCTTGGGTTAGGGGACACAATGAAAGAACAGAGCAGTGGCCCAAGTGGAAACTACGGCTGAATCATTCCATGTTGGTGCACATACCATACTTTATTCTGTAACATTATTTGAGAGGAAATACTAAAACCGCATCTTTTCACGTAGGCCTATGTTCAGTTCCTCCTATATGAAAAGCCATATGTCTCTGTCTGCGGATGTGTCGCATTTCACCCTGCTGATCCAATTTATTCAGTCTGAACTTGGTCTAATGCTTTCATATAAATACATTTTCTCTGCCCAGATTCTTATTTGTGTCATGGTCTGTTCCTGCTAAAGATGAATGAAGACTTGTCAACAAATAATCTATCCAATAAATTAGAATCTGATCCAAAACCTCACTGACGTCAACAGAAACTCTTACTGATTTCAGTGGTCCTACAGTACCCTTTTCATGCTTCCCTAATGTCTGTAAATATATCTATTTTGGAATGAAAATATTTTTGTCCACAGCACTTCTTAAAAAAAGAAGTCTGTCAAATGACTGGAAAGTGTTGAGCAAACAAAACTAGAATTGTACTGTTTAGATGTCATCGGGTAGATGGGTGCTGACATGGAAAACCAATTGTGTGCAGTTAGTGTAAATACCTACAGGTTTCACTTTAACTTCCTCGAAATAAGAGCAGGGGCACTTTGGAAGGTCCCTGGCTCTTCCTGATGATTGTGCCAGCTGCATGCTACGTGCCTAGAGCCACGTGCCACAGAGCCGCTCTCCTTCCTCGAGGGCAGGTGGATCCCCACCCATAGGCTGTGGGATCCTGGCTAGGAGCTCCTGAGCTGAAAGAGAGCAAATGTGTGGGTGAATGTTTAACAACCCACAAACACTTCTTACTTTCTCAGAATTTGGCTGCCTTTGGAGGTTCTTGTGAATCTGTGTTAGCAAAGAGAAGTTTACTACATCGAGAGAAAGTTTATCTTGTAGAATGTTAAATAACCAAGTGGTATATAAGGTATAATAAGAAACCTGGCACATTCTGGCATGTAATTTCAGGACTCAGTTTGATCACATCTAAACTAATGAAAAATGCTCTGCTTTTAAATGGAGAGAGGCTCTATCAGTGAGTGCTTGGCTAATGTTTGAAGAGGAATGTTTGACTTGGAGCAGGATTTACCTGACCCATGTGAATGAGCAGTGAGAGAAACATCAGTGCTCCTCCCCTCCATGCAAGTGTGAAATTAATGCTCTGCAGAGGGATAGCTGCCCTACCAAGAGCTAAGGAGCTCCTGCTGTCAGAACCACACAGATGGTGAGAAAAAAGCAATTATTTTTGGGGACAGCAGTGAGAGCAAGTTTAAAAATCCAGGCAAACTTGATGAGCCTGGAACGTCTTGAATTGATGCTCCTTGACATTTCACAAGATGAAGGGGAGGAAGGATGAGTGAACATCCACCTCTCTGCATATGACATATTGCACTTGAAGTCATGTAGTTCTTTCCACAGAGATTCAAGTGCTGTGGGGTAGCCTCATGTCCTGTAATTCTGAGGTTTTCTAATTAGGATGGAGGAGGAGGTTATCGTAACTATTTGAAGCTGTAGGATTCTAAAACCCAGTACAAAGCAATTGATTCACTGCTGCTACATCTCTTAGATATTATTGTCAGGATCCTTTCTGGCTGATTGCTGCATGCTGTCGTTTCACAAAAGACTTGATGTATGTACTGAGTATGGGACTGGCTTTAATCTGCTGCAGGGAGAGCACAGTTCTTCAGATCTTGGTGCAGTTTAGGCTGATAATAGGGGTGAGGCCTTGCACTTGTTTTTATGTACATATAGACATACAGACACTTACGTTACAGGCAATGAATTGAAATTAGAGCTATCTATAACTTCATGAGGCTTTCAATTTTGTTTTTGAGTGCATAACTGCTTCCTTGCCCTGGGCTGAAATGCAGAAATCTTTTCTCCCACGCTGCCTATTGTATTTTTAGAAAGTGAGTTTTATTATTAATAGGCAGGCAGGCAGTGTGCTATGAGACAATGGCTTCCAATTAGGAGCATTAGGAACTAAATGCGAGCAAAATCTCAATAAGGGGTCAAAAAGAATAAAATAAACGATAATGATCAAATGAGACTTTCCCTCTGGTAGGGAGAGCAATAGATCCATCCCATCAAGCAAGCAAATAACAGCTAAGTAAATGATGAAGCAGATATTTGCTTTTCCTACCAGTGTTTTAAATGTCGCTCTTTCTTCTTTTTCCCCCCCTCACCCCTCCATTTTAACCCAGAAATGCTGATGCACCAGCATGTCTTGTTATGACAGTGAAAGATATTTCTCTTTTTCTGAAGTGAGTTTAGAAGAAAACAAATCCTGGGGGCAGTGTGCATCGACTGTAGAGAAAAGCAGCGTCTGTTGAAGCTGCCTGTGGCAATCTGTGGTTTTAGAGCAGACAGGCAGAGCTGATGAGAGCACCTGAGCTGCTGGTGGGAACAGGCAGTGACAGCTAAATCTGGTTATTCTTGGGGAAGAAAATAGAAGAAAGCACACTGTTACTGTTTAAAACAAACAGCCTGCGGCCACTGCGTGAAGCACGTCACTGCTGACCGGTGTGTTAATGCAAAATAATCATGATGGAGACTCCAGGTAGAGGTATAACCCAGACCAGCTGCAGGAGTAAATACTAGCTTTAGAGAACTCAGCAAAGAGCTTTCCTTCTCCTCTCTGCTTGGAATAGGGTGGATTGATCCCTTTTACTCAGGAAAACATGATGCTTCCCTGAAACCCTAAAATTGTAGCCTTGCTGATCTCAACCTGATAAAATAGGTTTCTATATGCTGAAGGTGTACATTCTGTGTCTACTGCATAATACCACTTGCTCAGGTGGATTCATACCCTGGCTCATTAATATCCAGTGAGAGTACTGTGAGGAAAGGGAGAAGTACTGGTAAAAAGATTTACAAGTGCTGTCACACTTTTGACACTTCTCAGGGCTGCTTTTTCCTCTAACAGAACGTAAGAGACACTGGTGAGAAAGGTGTCCTGAAACAACATGAAATTCACCTCTGGAAAATGTCTGAACTGAAAACAGGGTAGGAATGATAGAATCTTGAGGCCTCAGAGCAAGCATATTATTTTATGGAGAAGGTGCAGAAGTGGCTGCAGCTGCATTGTGACCATATGCTCCTTGGTGAGGAACTTAATGTGTCCCACACAGCCTCAGTAATTGCCTTGGTGTGGAGTGATGCCACAAAGGCAGCAGCTGAGACTGAGCAGAAACAGAGCCTGAAACCTCCCAGTGTGAGGGGAATTTATTGGTGCTGCCAACCTTGCAAGCTCAAAGAGAGCTCCTGTCAGGCTGATTGAGGAGTTGAAAGGAAAACAAGTCAGCCCCCCAAGGTATCAGGCATTTCACAAGCCTTCACCACACAGGTGTCAGCTCTGGGGTGGCATTTGCCCATCACCTGTCTCTGATTTTGCAAGCTACCAAGGTCTGTGCAGCACTCAAAGGGTTGCTCAAGCATACTGAGGGCTGAAAATCCACCTGGGTGCAGATTATGCCTCTTGCTTGAACTGGCATGAAAGTAGATGACTTGGAAATGAGGCACTGTACGGAGAGAACTGAGCATTGAGGGCCCATTGCTTGGTGTCTCTTTTTTTGGTGGCTTTAGGATGTTCTTGGCTGCTGTCATGTATAATCTTGCATTGTGTAGTTTCTTGTCTGTGGTTTGAGCCACATTTTGTCATGTGTATGAATGTAAGGCAAAGGAGAAATTGTCATCCAAAAGTAATCTGAACTTTGAAAACTTTCTCATACAAACAATGTCGATAGGCTGCTGAGGAGCTGTGAATGATAATGACAAAACAGGTTTGTTTGTGCCTTAAACAATGTGCTTTTGCTGGAGATTAGTAAGGGCTGGTCGGGAATTCTTGCTAGGAATCATTATGTGGGTATGCATAGAGAGAAAGAAAATTCTGCTTGGAAATGGATGACATTTTCCAGGTCAAGGATGCAGAGCTGCTGCTTCAGGGACCAGTTCCAACAGGACATCACTTGCATCTGGTCCCAGAGTAGTGTGGTGGTGGCTTACAGTCTTTACATGCAAGAAGTCATACATTCACATGTGGTAGTCAAGTCATTATTGTACCTGAGCAACTCTAGATAATGTTCTGTTTGACTGATAGGGTGTGCACAGTGACCACTGCACTGGGAATTGTCTTTCACTTTGCATTCTATATTGAACTGAAATACTGCAAAATTTAGGAGATCACGAATGGGTGGGAGTGATGCAGAAATTTCTGTTGCTTTTGTTTGATATGAAAAGGCAGTTAGTGCTTGTTTTTTACTGTATAAGAGAACATTATTTTTGATGGAGACTTAGGTTAATATTTAGGAGTTATTTATAGAGTTTAGAATCCTAATGCATAAAAAATACATATCAATCTTGTAAGGTTTCCAGGCTTTTGTTGCTTGGCAATCACCCACATGTGGAAAACTCGTTTCCTCACTGAGTAGGTGGGATTTGGGAAAGAAGGGAAGTTTAGTGTCTGTGTACTTGATTTTGCATCATCAATGCAGCCAACACAGTTCATAGTTAGAGCATATCTGACAGTCTGTCTGCCCTTCAACAGAGCTAAATAACAGATAAACAGAAGAAATCTGAAGTCTAAAACAAAAATGTACAGATTTAATAAGAGAGGCAGCCAGTCTTCCTTTGTGTTTGAATGCTAGTACCTCGTCTCAGGAATTATAAATAAAAAGCTGTGGCTTAAAGTAGCAAGACTATGTAAGACCTTAAGGATACAGAGAAGTTAATTTTTTTTCTCACAGTGAGCTAAAAAAAAAAAAAAAACAAAAAAACCAAAAAAACCAACACCCTGAAAATGGATAGTAAGTGCAAGAGCAGGGAGAGCGAACCTCCAGCAAGCTTTCTGGCACTTGAGATCATAGAATCTGCCATTGCTAAAGGGAAGTGGCTGGGAGTTTCATAAATAATAAATTGCTGTAATCTCATGAGATCATCATAAAAATATGCATAAGAATCATAGGCAGTAATAGGTCACAACCTCTGTAGATTCTAGAGCTGATAACAAACAGTAAGCTTGATAAAAATGTATCAGAGACAGAAACCCCGATCAGAGAGAGCTTCAAATTTATAGACTTTAGGAAATAATCAATTGGTTTTGCTAAACAGCTCAAAATAAGTACATGTGGGTAACCATGGTTTGTACAGAAAAGGATTGAAGTCAACATCATTTAGCCTTTTTCAATTTAGAAAGACACAGGATATCCAAAATCTGTGTCTGATACAGAAACATTCTTGTAAACTAAAAACTGTTGTTGAAGTTCTTCAGGCAAGAATGTCTAGGCTTTGTCATTATTTCCCCTTCAAAAAGCTGCATTTGAGTTACTTAAAAAAATAAAAAATAAAAATACCTGGAGGCAAACACTAAAAGTATAAAGATCCAGAATAACACCTGGCTTGCCAGAAAAATAAGATGGATTATTTTGTGTACTCTTAATGATCTAAAGAAGGATATTAATAATCTAAAGATCATTTGAATGCATTATACAGGTTGACGGAGCATGGGTTGACGTACACCTGCAGGGGTACGTAGAGTGTCTGAGTGCAAAAATCTGGTAAGAAGCTTGAGTGAAATACACTGTGTAAGCTGTAAGTGGAAATATGTATAGTGGGACAATTTCATTCCAATTACTTTTGGTAAAAGTAGAAATCAAGGTCTTAAAAAGAAGTACCTATGCTATTAGAAAGCTGCTTTAAGAAAGAGAGAAGTTAATGATGCTATTGATAGCTAGTTGTAGTATACGTTAAGTAGCCTTATAGGCTGGGTGTTTAAGCTCCAGCTCGGAAATATACTTTTCATTTATGGCTTATAGATATTCCCACTGGAATTAATGGGGCTATTCACTTTGGATCAGGGTTACTAAGCCACTTGGTTACAAAGAGAAATCTGAGACACCATCTGACAGTCCAATATAATGTGTAGTAGTGAGAAAAGCTACTTGAAATACAACAGAAGCCCCTAATACAGAGGGAAAGGTTCAAATATTGCTTTATTATTGTATCAGAGTATAAAGTCTTGCATTTGGTCACAAGTGTGTTCCTGGTGTTCCCCAGGGGTCGGTGCTGGGGCCTGTCCTCTTCAACATCTTTATTGATGACCTCGATGGGGGCATTGAGTGCGCTCTCAGTAAGTTCGCAGATGACACTAAATTGGCTGGGAGTGTGGATCTGCCTGGGGGTAGCGAGGCCCTACAGAGGGATCTGGACAGGCTGGAGAGCTGGGCTGAAGCCAATGGAATGAGGTTTAACAAGGCCAAATGCCGAGTCCTGCACTTCGGCCACAACAACCCCAGGCAGCGCTATAGGCTTGGGGCGGAGTGGCTGGAGGACTGTGTGGAGGAAATGGACCTGGGGGTACTGATTGATGCACGGCTGAACATGAGCCAACAGTGTGCCCGGGTGGCCAAGAAGGCCAACGGCATCCTGGCTTGTATCAAGAATGGTGTGCTGAGCAGGACTAAGGAAGTAATCCTGCCCCTGTACTCGGCATTGGTGAGGCCTCACCTTGAGTACTGTGTCCAGTTTTGGGCACCTCAGCACAAGAAAGATATGGAGGTACTGGAGCAGGTCCAGAGAAGGGCAACGAGGCTCGTGAAGGGCTTGGAGAATCAGCCCTATGAGGAGAGGCTAAGGAAGCTGGGGCTGTTTAGCCTGAGGAAGAGGAGACTGAGGGGAGACCTTATTGCCGTCTTCCAGTACCTGAAAGGTTCTTACAGTGAGAGTGGGGCAGGTCTCTTCTCACTAGTGACAAGTGACAGGACGAGGGGAAATGGCCTCAAGTTGCGCCAGGGCAAGTTTAGGTTGGATATTAGGAAGAACTTCTTTACAGAAAGGGTGGTTAGGTACTGGAATGGGCTCCCCAGGGAGGTGGTTGAATCGCCATCCCTGGATGTGTTTAAGAGCCGTTTGGATGTGGTACTCAGGGATATGATTTAGCAGAGGTTGGTTTTTTTTTTTTTTTTGTTTTTTTTTGTTTTTTTTGTTTTGTTTTGTTTTGTTTTGTTTTTTTTCTTAGAGATGGGGTACTGGTTAGGCTGCGGTTGGACTTGATGATCTTCAAGGTCTTTTCCAACCTGGATAATTCTATGATTCTATGATTCTATGATTTGGAACAGGGACCTATGGCTTGATTGAAGTATTGATTGTTAATTTCTGATTATATATCAGCTAAACTTTAGCTGTAGCAGTCCAGATATCATTGCTTAGACCAGAAATTGAGAAGCATCTTTGACTTCTGTCTGGAAGGTTGCTGGCCTTGGATTCAACTGTCTGCTTTGTTCTTGGTGCACATCACACCAAGCATCAACATACAATTAACAAATTGCAGTTTCCAGCAGTGTAAAACTTGGCTTTTTTTCAGCAAGACTGGGTAAAAGGACAACATCAGATAGGAAATGAGTGCGAGGGGTACAGGGGAAGAGAAAAGGAGGGTTTGTACAGGCACATGGCAGGCAGCTTGCGTGCTTGTGCAGTATTAACATCCTTCTCTCTGCAGTGAGGAAGTCTCTGGTGTCCTGACCCTCAGATATAAACAGATGCGTCCAGGCAGCCCAGCCCACTTCTGCTCTGTGCAGCATCAACATCTTTTGCACATAAGGTTCTTTATCATGAATGGCATTTTTTATTTTTTAATTATAAATTATGCATTTCAACAGTCTTAAACTCTGTTGTCTTCCTCCCCACCCCAGCTGAATCACAAAACAAGGGAGAGAATGGATTTAATGTACCTATCAGCTGAGCTTGGTGTGATAGATAACCACCTATAGGCCAACTTCAAAGGTTTTGTTTACAGCTTTGGGATAGTTGGGTTGAAATGGCAAAGTGCTGGGCATGCCTCAGCTGCTTTGGAAAATGAATGGTTGATGTTCTGGTGCTTCTGGCTTTTGAGAAGCAAAGCACTTACTCAGGTAGTCACATGTGTGTATAGGAAAGGTAACTATTGTCTCCAGTTTCTGGAACAGTTGGCCCAAATTCCCCAAACCAATACAACAATGACACTGTATAGCTATAGTAACAGAATTGAGGAAAAATAGTCAATTACAGCACACTACCTGAAAGGGAGTTTAAAAGCCCTAAGCTATTTAAAAGTCTTAGTCAAAAATGAAACTGAAATCTTAGTGTCAAAGTGAAATAGGAAACTTGTAGCAATCAGATGCTTTTGAAAACGTTACCCAGTAATCTCTGTTACTATGATGTCCAACCATTTTTTTCACTACTATATGTCAAGAAGAGCATTAAAATTCTTCTCGGGCTCCTTCAACAAACAGTTTTCTAATCTACGGATCCATTTTGGCTGATGGCTCCTAGCTCTATCTTGGAGGGAAAAAAAAAAAAGAAGAGCTTCAGCACAGATAATTTTCTTGGTGAGTGGTAGAGTCACCTGAAAATGTTGTTTGAGATCCCAAACTATGATCTAAGTATTACTTAGGTTCACTAATCATCTTATCTATTAGAAAAGATCTTTGCTTTTATCAAAAATTTTCATAGGTCTCTCTCTCTCTTTCCAAGAAAAAGATAGGAATGACAAACAACTCAGCAGCCTTATGAGGTCTCTTAAGGACTTTGGGTCCATGCTTCTTTGTGAATGATCTTGGAAGCCACAATGGTCTGAAAACAAGGCATTTCTCTTTCCAAGTATATAAAGGGAAAGGAGCAGGCATTGACTGAAGGGGAAATGGGAGAGGTGGTGATCCTGTTGAGCAATCCAGCGATACGCCCTTTCCTCGCAGTTCCTTCCTCCTTGGGTGAGATAAGTAACATTGGATGTTAGAGGCAAAGACCAGCAAAATAGGGTGGTGTCTTTATTTAAGAGAGGTGGGGATCCCCATCTTGAGATTAACATTTAATCTGTTTGGAACATTTGTATGTATATATATATATATTTCTCAGCATTTTCACAAGCGTAATGATGTACCTTTTGGAACTTAAAAAGTAAAGTAATTCCTTAGCCAGTCAGCATATATCAACCTCTCTGCTTGGAGACAACTGGACACACTGGCACTTGTGGCCTTCCAGTGAGTCTTTAGGTTTTTTTTTTTTTAGTGAGCAGAGAAATGAAGATTTAAAACAATTTTTTTTTGTAATAAGCAGAAATACAAAGCTCTCTACATCCTGTTATTCTGTGTGGTATAGTAGCTGCAAAATTCTCTTCTGCTTTGATGGCAGAGATTTTATTTGCATGGACTTAAAGCACAGTGGTATTTAGTAGCTATCACTGTGTTCTTGATTCCCTTTTACTTTGTTGGTTACGTACACAGAGAGAGGGGACTCATTCCAGCCTGACTGTGCATCTTTATGCCATAAAAGTTGAAAGTGCCCCTTCTCCCGATTATCTGTTGCTTTGGATAGCTTCCTGAGTTGATATCATCACCATTGTCACTTATTCTCTTCTACATGGAAGACTGAAGGACATAGCAGATAATCCAAACATCTCTGTGAATTGCTAGGTTTTGCAAGGCTTCCTTTTATTGATTTTTAAGCATTTATCTATCTAACATTTTTTCCAGGGCAGATGTAGTGTTTTCTTATTAATAATCTTGTATGAGATAGAACTTTCTTTCTTTGGGCACCTTTCACACAACTTCTTAGAATTATCCCACAGCCTAGTTCCTAAAGGCCCATGGAACCAAAGCTGAAAATCACTATGCTAATAGTACCTTAGTAACATGGAACTCAGTGTGAGTGCAGAGAAGGAGCTGTCATTTATATGCAGTGGAATCCAAGAAGACTACTGTGTTCTGCATGATTTGGCTCATACTGCTTATTTAGGACAAATAAAATAGGGAGGTGCCACTCAGGAATAAGCAAATCTAGTTTTAGTCTAGTCGAAGTTAATCAGCGTTTTTATATGTGGAACTGAAAGGATTTTTACTTTTTCACTAAATAGATCTGAAAAAAATAACATTTCACTTGCTGCAGGTTGCCAGGAGATAGCGCTAATAGTGGTAGAAAATAGCAGATCTTTTATCTTTCCATTAATTGTTTTCTGAAAAAGACAAGAATTCTGTACTAGACATACCAGGAACTTATTTTTCCTCGAAAAGGAGTGTCTAATTCCTGATAAACTCACTGAAAAGTTGTTTTATTATACATGCTATTAACATTTAAAAGAGTCATTAAGTATATTATTATTGCAGATTGCTCTGCTTTTGATTCGAGAGAATTGCTGTTAGAGTTGACCGGAAACCAGGAAAAATGTGTATAATTCATATTGGAAGAATATTTATAAATGGTGTTTTTCTCTTTTTGCCTAGGTTTGGGAAATTCCCTGGGGGCTCTAATGAAATCTGTGAGCTGTAGGTAGTCCATCAGTGGTTAATGCGGTGAGGTGAATAATAAACGGACCTTTTACCAGCATCTGCCAGATCTGTGAAAGACCAGATTTATTCAGTCACTGTGATAATGTGGTGAGTGTACATGTCATGAAATCACATTTAGGATAGAGAAATTTCATGGGAACTAAGTCAGCTCTGAGTCTGGCCTCTTGTTGTGGAATGGGTGTTGTGAAATCGCTCCCTCACAAGCAGTTTTTGAACTGAGAGTGATAATGCAGTTGCTGGTTAATGTCACATACCTCAATAAGCAGATGGACTGAAAGAATTTTAATAACTTGTTGGATCGAAATGATCATTCCTTCCACATTCTTTGTGGCTTCTTAGTGTTTATGATAATTTTTGCGTAGGATCCAATCTATACAGTCTATCCAGCTGTGTCTTTGATGTCTGTACTGTGGTCTCAAGGGGGAGAAGTCGTGAACGAGCGGTTAGTGAGCAACACCCAAGGGGTTATGACATCTTTAACACAAACTCATCAGCATAAGGTTTTTCTTCTGCAATGGATTAAGTCATTTACTAAGCTATAAAAAACCAGAAAACTAGTTAAGTGAATTTTACTGTGAAGTCAATAAGGCAATGATTACGTTGTAATATAACTGGGGCTGAGGTAAACAGACTCAGTCGTCTTTTCTTTGTTTCTCTGTTTCACCTATCCCTTTCATCCCAGTACTTTTGAATAGCCAAAAGTTATTCTGATGAGAGAACTGAAGAAGTATATAGAGAAGTCTTTGAGCACATTAGCTTCTGTATTGTGAAATCTTTCTTTCTTTGCCTTTGCAACACACGCAAAAAAGAACTCATCCAGAATTCATTACCTAAAATTTAACTCAAACTCTTATTTTGTATTCTGTTAAATATTCTCCATTCACATTTCACAGAATGAATTCCTAATCCTCTCTGAGATATACCTGTAAGATAAAGATAAATATGTAAAACTTACCTTTGAAATGAACAGTGTATAACTATTGCTGCTTTAAAAAAAAGAGAAAAAAATAGCAAACAACTTGACTTTATCCTCTGCAGCACTTCAGAATTTGCACATAGATTACAATTATTAGGGAGTTGTGAAGAAGCTGTGTGGAAGATTTTTCCTTCTGATAATTAGAATCAAAATGATTTTAAAGAAATTTAGTTTGTTTGGCTGTTTTAAATGTTAAAAGATAATAAACCGTAAGGACAAATCAGGCCTTCAGATGCCAGCTAAGTTGGGAAGCTCTTTTCATCATTAAGAAACAAGTCCAAATCATATTGTTTGACCAGTGTTTGCATTTAGGAATTGTACTAATGTGTGAACAGAACACACACAGCAAAACTATAGGAAAGAGTATAAATAAATAAAAGGTAAGGCTAAAAGTCATTTTGAAGATTAATTTATTTCCTTTTTCTGCAGTCCTACATGACTCCAGTAACCAACGCTGTAGACAATAGGAATGAGAGGGAATTTTTTTGTTGGATAATAAAAATGACCACAGGAGTAGCAACATGAATTGAGATGAGTCCCCCTTGCTCTTTGTGGAAAGTGAGTTGACAGTATCAATGAGGAGCAATTATATGGTAGCAAACATGAATACAGAGCTAGTATTTTGGGGTAGATCTGCTCATTTTGAGAGCATTTGGTGCATCAGACCAAGGTGTAGTTTTGGGTTATATAAATGTAATAAAGAAGCAGCACTGTGTGAGCTGAGGAAAGTGATCATATAGGAAAAATTAGACCACATGTGTTTATCCTTGAGTGGGGAGAGCACCTTGTGCTTTGCTTTGTCAGCCCTGAAATGCATGGCTGAACCCAGTGTGTCTGTTGCTTGGATGTCCTGTAAGGACATGATTTCCCTCAAGGTGAGAACTTTGTCTTGTGTGCCAGCAATATGTAGAAATGTCACTGCAGACAGGGCTGCTTCAACCTATTTTGTGAGTGTAAGATATTTGGGATTCTTGTATGAATCAATAGGGAAGAGGAGACTCCCCAGAGGGGTGCTCCCTGGGGAGCTGTCTGGCTGTGATTTCCCACATCTAGCTGGTTTAGACATCTGGATGTAAAATTCCACATGGGGATGTTACATGGAAATAGTGCTATTTTCAGGGGAATGCTAGGTCTCTAAAACAATGGATGGATTGTACAGTACTCATCCATGCATGCAGTTTTTCATCTGTGACTATTGCTAATATCCTCTGTTCAATAAGTCATCCAAGTACACTTTAGTGCCAGTTTACTACTCTCTGGTTTAACTGTTTAGAGCTCCATATGTGATAGAGTGGCAGAGGAGGTGAACCTTGAGCCTGATTCTTGCTTCACTCCTTTCATAAGTAGACCCCTCTGGAAGTAATTATTCACGGAAGCTACAACAGATTCAAAGAGAAAAATAATACTGTTTGATAGAGCAAATTCTGAGCTGCAAAACACTACTTTTCAATATACTCCTCACTTCTAGCTATACATTTTTGCCAGCAATGGACAAGAGCCTGCATGTCTTGTGCATAAAAATTTGCAAGGCTGTTGAAAATGTGGCCTGGAAGGTTCAACCTCTACTGCCATACCACCAATATCTGCTGCTGACATCATGGGCCAACACAATAAAATAGGAGGCACCACTTCCAGAGCAAACCTGATATGAGTGTAAATCACTAGGTATCATTTTCTGACTGTTTTGCTTGTTTTTTGTTGTTTTTTTGTTTGTTTTGTTTTTTTGTTGTTTTTGTTTGTTTTTGTTTTTTTTCAAATTATTTTTTAAAATTATTTTTATTACTGAGGCTATCTCAGAATCCTTATGTTCCTCTTCCCCTAGAATATTGCATGGATTTTGTGCTGTGTTTGAGTCTGAGAATGAAGAGCCAAAAGCCTGAAGTCTTTGTGTACAAATGTGGATGACTTGTCTGAACCTCCTGTATCTCTTGAATACCAGGTCGTGCTTTTTCCCAGTGCTTTGAAGGCTCATTGGCTTAAGAAGCCTGTCTTAGACAGGGCTAGTACATCAAAGTTGTATATCCACTATAAAAAATACTGTGCGATCCCTTAATCTGAATAATTTCAGATTAAGGAGAGAGAAATCTGAAGCAAAATCCTCATTTTTTACTCTGCTGCACACATCGTTGATGTTGAGTGTGTAATAACCAAATGCACAGAAAGAAAAAAGAGGGGAATGTTGCATTTGCAAATGCTGGTATCCCTTTCAAAGTTATTCCTCACATGAATTGACCTAGGAGAAAGTAAAGAGTCGCTAAGGAGTGGAGAGTTTGAATTGATAGGAAAATTTAACTGCTCAGTGGGTGTTTGTGTGGGTGATTTCATGGATACCAGCAGAAAAGAGCATCTGCACTACACCAGTCAAGGATCCGGCATGAAGTGTCCTAGTGAGCTCAATCACAGGAGGATTTGCTCATACAGCTGTTCTAGCAGTTGAGAACAAACTGCCTGAGAAATTTAAGATTGCCCTGTTTTCTGTTATTTCCATTGAAAACCCTGTGTCAAATGTGGGATTGTAATATATGCCTGCATGATGTAAGCTATATGAGATACCTGAACGGAAACTGCTGCCGTCAAATCATTTCTCTTGCTGTTTTTCCTTTTTACTGATTTAAGGTTTAAAAAAAAAAAAAAAAAAAAAAAAAAAAAAAAAAAAAAAAAAAAAATCACTAGTAAAAATTCAGGATTTAAAATTACCCAATACTTTGTTGTCTCTCTAAATTATATAACTCATTTTGGGAAGGGGAAAGGATGAGAAATGCTCATTGCTTCTTTAGTGGGAAAGTGCTCAAACAAGGCAGTAGCAGAACTGAGTCTGTCAAAACAATAAAAGAAAACGTTAACACTGATAATTATATTATTCAAACAATTTGAAATCCTCGGAGGGTGCATATTTAATGGTGCATTGTAAAGCAAATTGTGTTTTGTGTCTTGCAAGCGCCATAAAACAATGAAGTAATTAAGACACCTTTTGTCTGTCTGCTCCGATGTGTGTGGTCAGAGAAGGACTGTGAGTTTTAACAGGGTTTCCTTACATCCTATTTGTGTTAACTGTTGTCATTGCCGGAGTATTTTAAGGATTGATTTCAATCTGACTGAGAAATCACAATCTGAACCACAGGCGCAGCTGCCTCAACAAACTTGGTAGGCCTCATCCCATCAGATTCTGGAGGAATGCTCTTCTGTCCCCAGAATGAGACTGCAACGCTATTTGAATTTGGGCTGTGACTGGCCTGCAGCTTTCCAATTGCTGGCAGAACTTTTGGCTCAAATGTTCGGGTATTTTCTTTCTTTTTTTTTTTTTTTTTTTTTTTTTTTTTAACCTCTGTGCATGGAAAGCAAATGAAAGTGAGAGCTGCAGGTGGTAACAAGACTGATATATGTCAAGTAAGGCTGTGAATGTGAGCACTAGATTCTATTCTTTCTTATGATATACTTTTCCTTCTCCTGGCTGTGTCTTTTATTTATTTATTTTCAGTGGGATTACACCCATGTACGAGCAGTGTAAAACTGAGTTCTGTATTAGGCTTGCCTGATGCTGCAAGTGAGAAGGTGGCTGCATTTCTGGAAACAAGGGAAATAGTACAGATAACATCAGGGAATAAATCCTGGCAACTGTCCTTTTGTATAGTGGATCTATTTATGAGAATACGTAGTGAGTAGAATGTGGTCCCAAATTATAGCAGTATGTGGCTGCTGATACCGAGTATCATTTCAGCCTTCAGACAGATCCCATTTTCTGAAATTAACCTTATTTGCCTCAAAGGGTAGCTGTAACCTTATCTTTTCTCCCACTGGAAAAGTGAGGAAGAGGTCATTTTCCTACCACAACGCTGTATTCGTCTGCAGTCTGTCTGGGTCTTATCAATTAAAGCTTTGAAAAGATGGGGACCTTCACTTTTTATGAGCACCTGTGTACCCGCTAGGGACCAAACTGTATGGATTAGGGTTATAGGGATCTCTAGGAAAGTATCTTTGTTTGTGGATCAACCAGTAATAGGGTTTTATTTTTAAGGAACAGCAGAATTCCTGGGGGATACATTCCAATTATATCCCCAATTAGGACAAAAGAGTTTTAGTTTGGTTTGTTAGGGTTTCTGCATCCTTAGCGGTTATAAACATTTGTTCCTTTATATGGAGGTGTTAATTAACATTGTTAAAATTTACTCCAGGCTGTCACATTCCAGGCAAACAAAGAGAGGTCATTAGTCACTTGCAATTAACAAATGGGAAAAATATATATATATGTTTTTTTCAAAAGATATTTGAACTTTTAAACAGTCCATCTTAGAATCAGAATTGGATGAGGAATGTTGGTTGATTCCTAACTTTTACAAATTACTGACTTTACAAATTAGTAATCATTTATAAAAACCCACTTTACACTAAATATTGTGTATCCTTTTTTTGTTTTGAGCGAATCAGGCCGCTGAGCTTACTATGCAGATGTTTTGCTCTTTAATAACTCTTCACTGTAGAAGAGACTGATATTGCAGCTCAGAGCTTAAAAAAAAATCTCTCCAGACCTTAATATCTTCTTTTTTTTTTCTTTTTCTAATCACTGCTCAAAATAACACAGTACTCTATTGCCCTTGTAACTTTGACACATGATTAATTATAAATTTGAGATATTGTGGGTTCAGATATAACCTAATTGGGTATTTGTGAACCAAATGCAAAAGTGCTGAATGCAAGTCCATGCTTCGGTGGCATTTTGATATCTTTTTTTCAGAGGTTAAATCCCCGGTTTTGAAATACATGAATGCATACCATGTGTTTCTCTCTAGTGGATGAATCTATTTGCAGGCGTAAGGATAATTCAACTTCACATGAGGTGATAAATCTTCACCAGTAACTGCAGGATAAAGAATACTTGAAAAGAACGTATGCATTCTCTTTGAAAACTGTGTTAAAAACCTTGGATTGCTGGGGAAGGCCTTTCTTAAATTTTATAAAATACAGAAAATAACAGGTAGAATGCTGTAAACAGTGGCAGGTATGCTTTGTGTTTCTGACTTAGCCTTTTGTGCTGCTACAAACAACGTTTTTAAAGGGTGGATGTTTGAGGCACTTTGGTTTTGCAAGTACCTTGAGAATTTTGCTGTTGGGTTGCAGATTGCTTGAGCTAGCCTCTGGTCGGAGCTTCATTATGTCACAATCTCAGGATGAATCTGGTAACTTAGTTGCATGAATTTGATTTTATGAGTAGAATTTGGCCACAGAGCAAAAATTCATCAAGTTCTTAAAGGTTTTGTCGAGGCAGCCTCTGACTTGTGGAGCTGTTCCTGGAAATTTCACTGCAGGTTCTAACACTGAATGTTTTATTCCAAACCACTTTAAAGGGATGGTGACTATTGTGAAAAAAATTAACATTGAAATTCCTGCTGGGGTGAGATTGAAATGCAAGGTCTGATGGGTTATGGTTGATCAGAGCACTGAGATGGTTATTTTGTGTAAAAATTCCTCTGCATCTGACTAATGACCAAGTATATGGAAACAATATCAGGCCAGTGAGTTAAGAACAACGTACTTTGCACTTTTCCACTGAGGAATAGACAGTCTGATCCCAGCCAGTTATTTCCTGCTTCAGTTATATCTTTCCAGTTCTTTTCTTCATACATGGCTCAGGGGAGTATGAATTACAAATGGGACAATGATTGCATTTTAACGAAAGCCATATCTTACCACCTCAACATCTTTCTCAGTGGAAGAGCACTGAGTCCTTCTTCCCACTGTTTTTGATGGTGGAGAAAACCTCAGGAGTCAGATGCCTTTTGCTCTTAAAGGAGTATTAGTAGTGACCTAAAGAATGGTACTGAACACATAGTGTGATTATTCAGTTCATTATTTTCTCGCAATTCCTATATTTAAAGGATGATGGGGTGCATTTCACTGTGACTTCTCAAATACGTACGTCCCATGGTTTATTCATGGAAGGAAAACAGGACCTGGGTTCTATGCAGTGTGCACATACATTTTATTCATTAGCTGATTTATTTCCCCGTCTTGAGAAAAAGGCTGTCTAGAGTGATTCTGAAATCCTGTTTCCAGTTGCATAGAAGAAATCCCAACTATCTGCCTTGTCTTTGAATACCCAAGCAGAGGAAAAAGGAAACAGCTCTGTAACATCATTCCTGGAGCGATCTTCTACCACGTTGTTTTCAAGTTTGAATTTTTTGAAACTGTGTTGTAAAAATAGAATCATTGGCACAGGTTGTTCAGAGAGGCAATGGATGCCTTGTACCTGGTGACAGCCAAGGTCAGGCTGGATGCGGCTCTGAGCACCTGATGGAGCTGTGGGTGTTGCTATTCTTTGCAGGGGAGCTGGACTGACTGGTCTTTAAGGGTTTCTTCCTACTCAAAAATTCCATGATTTTATGAATATCAGGGCCAGTTTTGACTCAAGGTACCTTCAGCCATGGATGCATCTGAACGTGTCAGCCATGTGCCGGAGGCTGCTGGCACAGCTGGTACTGTGTACACAACAGGGAGTACTTTTTGACGTGAGAAATCTGAGTGTGACAGTTGCACATTTTATTAGAACTTCTTTTTATGTTGCGTTAGTGGAGAGAAGAAAGCTTGCGGCACGTTTTAAAAAGTCTTCAAGTGGGAAAACAAATGAAGATCTATGGTGCATATTGACATTCGTTAACTAAATATGGATAATTCACAGGAGCCTATTCTTTTCTCTGTTTCTAACAACAACAAAATCTAGATGAATTTTCAGCAGCTTGCACAGCAATAACCACTCATTCTTTTTTATGATCTTCATTTGCATTTATACTCTTCCCTGCTGTTGTTGAGTACACCCCTTTCACTTGTCCTAAATCTACAACTGCACTGGGTGCGCTTAAGTAGCTGTTTCCTACTGATATATTGATTATCACACTAATTACATCCGGGGTCTCTATATGGGCTAACAGACTCAATTGATTTGAATTTTTATAGGGACAAAACTCTCTACCACTAATTAATTCTACAGGGATGGAGCTAACCCTTCTCTTTTCACTCTTTTTCTATCAAAGTTCTTGATAGGCAAAGCTACTACTGAAAGCACAAAATGTGTGGGGACAGAATGCATGATAACTTTGTCTAGTAATCTTTTCTTTCCTTGTCTTTTTTAGGATTTAAATCTACTTGATGGAATGATTTGTTTTTACTGATGTGATGTCATTCTGCAGGCCCTGGCTCTGCATTCAACTCTGTATGTGCAGCCTGCTGTGCCTATTGAGGTCAGAGAGGTTTAGTTGGCCTCTTACCTGGAGCATGTGGGTACTTCACAGACTTTCATTGGTGAATTGAAAAATGTTTTTAAATGTCAGTAAAATGGATGTTTGAGTACAAGCTATCATGGGAAACTGGATAGTGCTTGGTGATAGATTCAGAGTATAATGAGACTTCTTTAGCTTTTACACCTAGGCCTTTGAATCCAGGGTGGGGAGAGCTTGGAAGCTATTAACAATGGCTGGTGACTCTTCTGTGGCTTCTCTAAATTGATCTCTTGGCCTCAGTTCATGTGAAAATGTCCAGTGCCAAAGGATTTCAATAATGCTCGCAATGATAACTGTAGTGAAGAAACCAAAGGATAACCAGCATAGCCTGAACAAGGACCATGCATCACACACCGATCAGTCTTATCACATCTTTAAATTAATCCATTTTCTTTTCTGGTGTTTTCAATGGTATGCCTAAGCCGGGTTGCTAACTTTCCTATGTACCAGAACAGTTGCTTCCATGAGCACAGAATATGATTTAAAAAAAAAAAAAAAAAAAAGTCAAGTGAAACTCTACTGTATATACATTCATTCATTTCCCAGTGTTATCTTGGGATAGGCAGGCTTCCTTGACAAAGCATTTGAGAGCATGAAGCAAATACAGGAGATTTCTTCTCCTGAAGTTCATATTTGTCAGGAAAATTAAGGTTATAAAGGCAATTTTAAAACAGACTCAATGCAAAGGCAATTTAATGAGTTCAACATGGGGGGGGGAAAAAGAGTTCTGTGAGTTTGGAAGAAGCTGAATGAGAGGTTTTGCAGCAGTGTTCTGGATGCTGTGATGCCATAATTTAAACTTGGGCAGTTTGGAAAGAATTACATTAGTTTAGACTGGAAGACATTAGAGTATAAATCAGAGTCCTTGTTTCAGAGAAGCTTAAACAGCTCCAAAGGTTAAGTAGATGATATAACACTGTTATGATGTGCTTGTTACCAGCCTTCAAAGGAAGTGATGAAGCAAGCAGGATACAAGGTTACTTGAATATGAGATGGCAGGGAAAATTTAATCTTTGGTTTTCAAAGGCAGCCAGTGAAGGGAGAAGTCCACGTGGACTTTTTTGAAAATCCTAAATTTGATATCTCTACCCATCATTTTTCTTGGGCGGAATGACAGAGACCACCTGTACTCTGCTGTCTGTGAGCTCCTCCAAACAGGACCTGCCTCCTGTGGTGGCGCAGACAGCAGTATGTAGGGATCCAGGAAGGAGATGGGGCCAATAACAAATGTGATCAATCATTTGGTAACATTTATAATCGATTAAGGTTCCTTTGCTATACACTGGGTGTGGTAATAAATGTTCTTGTTCATATCTCTTGGTAGCTCCAGCAATTGTGTGAACCTATGTATACCTCTACTGAGTTGGAGGTATCCAGAACTATGGAGCAATTTGTGTTCTGGGTGGACAAAGATGTAGGCACAAGTTTCTCAGAAGCATTGGGAATCACAATCAAATCTTAGTTATCATCATGGAAAATTAGTCAGTCTGTGGAAGCTCTTCTTTTGGGATCGTTTCTGCCCTCTGTGTATAGATTAACCATTAGAGTCTCACACTGAACATCTAACAGATTTAGAGCAGCTCTCTGTATCTTATCCTCCAAGCTATACCTTTTTTTTTCTTTCCCCTTTCTGCAGTGTTTCAGATCTTCTCCTCTTAGAAGCACTGACTGTTCTTCACAAATATCCTTCCCAGCACCAGCTAACTTTTACTTTTTTGGATTGAAACAGGCTTTCTGAAAACACTCATCTTTTGGAGTACGAAATTATACTCCAAGGAGCAATGTGACAAAGGGAGAAGTGGTTATAGTCAGCAAATATGTGCTCAGAAAAGTTAAAGCTGTGTGGGGGTTAGTGTGATTTATGGTGTTAGCAAAGTAAGAGCCAGAGAGAGGGGAAAAAAAAAGTCAAGAAAGATGTTGAAGAGGGGAGAGGAAAAAAGTGAATGGATAGATGGTGGAGTAGAAGGGAAGCAAGATATAACTAAGGTTTTAAAGCAAAGATTGTTAAAATTACTTAGTCTTGCTTTTCCATGTAGTGATACATATGGCTTCTTCTAGTTTGAGGACGCTGTCTGTTGAGAGCCCAGCAAAAAAGAAAACAAGAAGGATGCTGTTAGTAGATGGACCTTGCAACTAGAGATTATACTCAAAAATGCTGAATTACATTTTTCAAGTCAGAGAAATGATCGTTAGTATGGATAACTGTAAAACGGGAATTGGGTTTGAAATGCTCTTTGAATTGAAGAAGCATACTTTTATGATGTGTAGGAGTGAAAACTGGAAAGGATAAAGAGTGAATCAACATTTTTTACAGGAGACCAGGAAGGAACACAGGTGAACAAATATCTCTTGTTGCTTTCAGTAATTCAAAAGATTTTTTTCTTCCCTAGCAGTAATGCTTCATTTCACGTCCCTGTACATAAAGTTGCTCAATTTCTAAAACATAAATGGTAATAAAAAAAGCATCTTCCCACCAAAATATGTCATGGAAACTTTAAATGGTCTCTGTGAAACATCATGGATTTTGAGTGTTATAGTGGGTCTTCTGTCTTTCTTTTGAAGTGAAATTCTAGTATTTCACTTTTTTATTTATTTATTTATTTGCTGGTGTTGCATAGGCTGAAGAACACAATTCTCTGACCAGCTGCCTGGAATGATGTGAGCACTTCAGTTCATAGATTCTGGGATAAAAAGAGCTTCCCTCATAAAATCAGAGGGACAGACAGAGAGCTGAGATGATTTATGGTAGCTAAAATTTTAACACAGCTTTGAACATGCAGTAGCTGTTATTTATTCTATGTCACAATCAATCCCAGGCAGGGAAGACTACTGAGAGCATTTTCTTTGCAGGGCTGACATTTTTTCATGCAGGACCCACTACTCTGTCTTTTCTTCCTGCCTTATCTTCTTTAATAAATAAATAAATAAAAGATAAAAACAAAAAGCTCTCCTGTGCTGAAATGGATGTCCTTTGTAGCAGGGCTTTTAAAATTATCTTGAGTGTATGGTGAACCCAGGAAATTTCTGTTTTATGAGTCAGGTCCTACTGAGGTTTTATGACAAGATGAGTTAAACAGTAAAATATTCTTTGGATCATCTTTATACACTGGTATTTTTTACTGTAAGGACTTAACAAGTTTCTGGTACATATTGTTTTTTCTTTAGCCTGAGTCTCTGGTATTCAATAGCTATCTGTGTGGACTGGTCTGTAAGATGGACTGTTTCAACAGACTCAAAGTTCTGTTGACATCTGATTTTTGAGGGAAGGCTAAAGCAAAAATAAATAAAATTAATAAAAATTAATTGTCCTTGTGGAGTTAGGAGTTGTTAGATTGCAAGCTGTGCTGGTTTTACTTGTGTTACTCTCTTGAACCAGGAGAACGAGTAGGGGATTCCTGTGGGGAAGAGTGGGTGCATAAAGAAGATCCTGGGTGGAGACAGGTGGTCAGATGGTCAGGGATGTCATGATACAGGGAGTGGATGGAGCCAGAAGGGAGTGCTAAAGCTGACTCGCTTCCCATCTTCTCAAAGAAATGCCTCTCTGGTGATGTCAGGTAAGACAAGGAGTGAGAAGTGATAGGAGATGAGATCTGGGGAGGAGGGTAGCATGTCTGATTTTGAAAGTCCAGTCTGACTTGTATGTTTTATGATGGAATCCTAGGCCTTCCTGTCTGGCAATTTTCAGTTTGACTCTGGATAAAAACAACATAGCTCCGGTACATGTTAAGTGAAGTGAAATAGCTTGCAGCCATGGTCAAATTCTTCCCTGTTGAACTTGGAAGATTAAAGAGTTAAACCCTATGTCATTTAGAGAAATACTGTGGTTTGCATTTGGTTTTATGGTGATTGAGGGTCCCTTCTGGAGAGCAAATTGATTTCTGAAACATTTGTTTTGATAAAATATGAATAATGAATAAGACAGAAATCCTATGAAAGGAGCATACCCAGATGACAGCAAGGGAACAAACACAAGACTTTTATTCCTGCTACCATTTCCCTGTCGTTTCTACTAATTCTCGAGAGAATGTTATGTTTAAACAGGGGCCTCCCTGGAGCTACTTCTCATTTTGTAGCACACTGCTGAATCACAGTTCAAGGAGTACCAGCAATGAAATCAAGAGCTTTGTGATTCAGTTAGAGGAAGGAGAAAATCATTTTCTTTTTGAAAATGACAGTAAAAATGAATAATCCTTGTGTGTTCTTCATTAACCATGTTTTAAATTGTTGCTACACAAGCAACCGAGAAGGGGAATATTTCAGGAACCTATCATTCACTGTTAAAATCATCTTGATTTCCTGAAAAGAATTTGTTATCTGTAGAGTTCATTCAATCAACATATAGATTAGTTGGAAAAGAGATCAACTGTTGCTGGGTACAAAGGAGTTACTGAAGAATTAACTGTGAAGTGAAAGTGGAAATAGGTTTTACGACCTCAAGTGCATCCATAAGACTAACATTTTTGCCTTTGGTTGCCTAAGCTGGCAGAAATGTCAAATCTCTTAGAGGAAGTGGATGCTGCCATTTATGGCTATACAGGAGTGGCAAAGCAGAAAGATCTGGGAAAATTCTGCTTATTCACAAGCAGAAAAAGTGTTTGCTTGGAGCCTGTTCTTGATAGTCACTGAAAATTTTAACCTTTCCTTTCAAGAGGAAGATAGCTCTAGAAGACCAGCATGTACTTGTCATTTCTCTCTTCTAGTCCTATGAAGGCACAACGTTACTTGCCTTAAAGGTGTAATTTGTTAGAATTAAGTGAAACTGTCATCTTTATTTCAGTGGCCTTTCAACAATTGTTTTTCAGCACAGAGGCCATTGCTGACCTTTCAGGTTGTTTTTCAGTAGCACATAAGGGCCATAGATACAGCATGGACTAAAAGAATGAAGAAGGAATTGCATTTGAAGTATTACATAGCAATAGCATGGTTGCACATTTCCACTATTTTAGCCTTCCTTCTATGCAGAAAGGATGAATGAGTCTGGAGGTCCAAGGCCCGTCTGTAAGGACATTCAGAAAGTCTGAAGTTATCTGCCCTGCACTGAACCTTCCTTAAGTACAGAATCTGTCTTATCTAGTACAAGTAGTTCTTGAACTTATTTTGTTGAGTACTGCCCTGGAATTAAAAACTTTTTTTTGCGTTACACCTCACTATGTTTGTTTTTGTTTTGTTTTTGTTTTGTTTTTGTTTTGTTTTTGTTTTGTTTTTGTTTTGTTTTTGTTTTGTTTTTGTTTTGTTTTTGTTTTGTTTTTGTTTTGTTTTTGTTTTGTTTTTGTTTTGTTTTTGTTTTGTTTTTGTTTTGTTTTTGTTTTGTTTTTGTTTTGTTTTTGTTTTGTTTTTGTTTTGTTTTTGTGTTTTTTTTGTGTTTTTTTGTGTGTTTTTGTTTTTTTTCCTGAGGTACTCCAGCCTTATGCTGGACATGAAGGGATGAATAGCTTGATTGCAGTACGTCTACTGCAAGCCATAGGCCAAAAGTCAAGACCATTTGGCAGCATATCTTCAGAAATGAAAGAAATAATATTTATCCTTGTAATTCAAATGCATGTTGGTTATAAAAGTTCCACAAAGCAGTGAAAGTAAAGTCAAGGCAAGAAGTGATATTTCATACCTTTTTTTCTGAAAGATTTGATGCTTGGAAACTCTTCTGCAGATGTACGTTCAGGAAGCTACTGATGTGCCAGGTTACAAAACATTCTTCTGGAGCAGAGATGACTTTTCTGAAAGTTTTTCTTGCTGTTGTTGACAATTTCTATTCAGGCTTCTTGCCTGCATAATTGGAATGTGGACAATCAATGCAACCTGTGGAATATTTCCAACTGATTTTGTGATTGATAATGAAAACCTTGGACTGAAATGCAGGAGATTGCAGTATTTCCGTTGCTGACTGTATCTAATTTGGTTGCAATTAAGAGGACCAGAATTATAATCTTACGGCTGTGGTTCAGTGTTAGACAGCAGTACCAGACAGTGGTTTTAGCAGTCTTTGCCCAGTGTGTTACCTTGCAGGAAGCTGAACGGGTACAGCCAAGAAAGTAAGAGCTGGCACTGTGACTGGGGCACAAAGTTTTGCTTTTGTGAGATTTCTAATCCATTTTTATATATGTATCTTGTTAGGATGACTTTGGTAAAGATTCACTAATATTTTTTTTAATGTTTTCAGTGTATGTGAGTTAAGTGAATATGAGCCCTTTTGGTTTGTGTGGGAAAGAGAGAAGATAACCTGGAGAGGAGAAGAGCTTTGGGAAGGGGATGTGGGATGGGGAGAAGAACAAAACATTTTTGGCATATCTTCTAATACTTGAGATTCTGTGTTCTTACATTCTGAAATTAATTTCGAATGTTCTTAAATGCTGACAAATATTCAGTGTAAATTTCAGGTGTTAGTAAGAAACACAAAAGCAAAACTTTTAAAGCCAGAAGGGTTGTTTGTATTTTCCTACTCTGATGTAACTCAGAAATCATCTGATTTTATGTTGCTTCTTGTTGTGGAGGAATTTATTGTCTCAAATGATGGTAGTAGTTCTGTCCCTCCTAAGGGCATCTTGTGGAGAAATACATTTAAACCATGAGGTTGTAAAATGCTGCTGTAATGGGAACTGTAGAAGTACAATAGACAGAGAAAAGTTGGTCCCTGCACGCATCCGTTTCCTGCTGCTTTCTTCAAAAGGGGGATGTTTGCTCTCAAGAAGAGATGCCCATCTTGGACGAAGTGTTTCCTTGTATTTTCAATGGTCTCAGTCACTCCCTGCTTGGAAGAGTTTGTTTGAATTTCTCTAGGATAGACCTCAGAAAAAGCTTTCAGGTTTGTTATGCACCAGGGCCCTGGTGACTGACGGTGTGAATGGCATCTTTATAGACTTCTTTATAGCAGGAGCTTCCTGGGTGTATGGCAGTCAGGCTGCAGTTTCCCATAGTTCAGACTCTGTATGGCTTAGATCTGGTCATTAAATCACAGATGTTTCTTTGAAAAAGCTGAATGTTCGCAAAGTCACTCCTTTCAACATAGCATGTCTGACGACTTGTGGAAAGCACAGGCTGAATAGAACTGCTATTTGATTTTATTGTGTGTGTTTGGTCATTTAATATACAAAAGACTTGGCATGTGGCTGTGTTCCTGAAGACAAAAAGAATGATGAATAGTGTTTGCAGATATTTATGTGAATCCTTTTTTGTTTATATTTCTACCTTTAATAAATTGCTGCTGAATGCACAGTGTTCTTAATCATAAATGTGTGTTAGGCTAACTAGTAAGTATAGATTTGAACATAAAAGCAATTAAAAGTGCTAAATTTACAAAAATGCCATGTGTTTATCTGTGTATATGCATCTGTGTGTACATAAAGATCATTAAATTGTGAAAATGGGCACAGAGTGATATCTGCCCAATCTCAAAGTGAGGATAGGACTGAACAATCTGCTCGCAGTCAAAACAATGCTTTCTGTATGAGCAATATAGATGGATTTTTATTTTTTTTATATACATGCATGTATTTTTTTTTCCCCCATTTAAAGCACTTAAATGCCTAAATGCCAGGCACTTTAGAACTAACTCAAGAGAGGTGAGAAACTGCGTTTGTGATGGTTGCAGACAGGAATTAAACCATTTATTCCGCTACCAAAGTATACATAAAATTGCAATTCAGGTAAAATCATAGAGGCAATGTGAACTTTTCATTGCTTTCTTCCTTCCCTCTTACACTGTAGCAGTGAAAACTAAACTGCCATCTTGTGTGGGTTATCATTTCTAGACCTCTACAATGCTTATCTATCAGAGCAGCCAGACAAATAACACAGCACTCAGCAGGACGAGGCACTGTATTTTAATATGGTGAAGGCAAGAATTCAAAAGAAGAGGGACTTGAAATAATTTAAAACCATAGAAGCAGCTTGTGGATCATTGAAAAGCAACACATTTGGAACACAGATGGTTGGTTTTTCTCCCCAAAAATAAAAGAAAGGAAAAAAAAAGAAAAAAGAAAAAACCTCTCTCTTTGTACTGTTATTAATATGCAGTATTTATACTGTCTAGCTATTCAAGGCTCCTTATGGACAAACACGAATGAGATATTTTCACTGATGAGCTTCTGCACTTAATTATTTTTAACGGAATGAGAGATGATGGTCAGGAAACTTTTGGAAAGGAGTTGTTTTTATTTCCTTTAGTTGGGTGAAATTTGTTCTTGTTGAGAAACATAATTCATTTAAATTTTGATGTATGAAAAAAGTGTGCAGCCCAGATAGAGATGCTGTGTTATAAGCTAATGAGAGCTGAGTGCTATGGACTGCCTTCCAAATTAAATAAGTCAGGGAAAGAAGCCTAGGATTTACAACTACGTGTGCATAGATGAGTGATGGCAATTCTTTAGGATGCAGGTCAGCCACTCAGTGCATCAGGTCTTCCCTTTCCTGGAGCCCAGTGTTAAAAGAAAGCCCAGGATTTGGACAGACCTCTCAATATACTGTTTTCTTAATCCCTAAGGCCTTCACTCTTCCTGCCATGAAAACACGTCAGGCTGGATTGCATTAGAACCATGCATTTTTACCTGAGATAGTGTCCAGGGCATGGGGCATTGTGTGAACTTGTGACTATGGAATAAGATCTTGAATGTGGGGCATCATCAGGAGTCATATACAAAATTACGAAGGATTTAGTTTAGCATAGCAACCCTTTTGCCTTCCCAAGATTTCTTAGTAGTGAGTATATGCCACTGCACTGCAGCAGCACTTGCGTTGGGTTTGGTGTGTGGGACTGGCAGGGGTAGAATTCAGGGTGGATGTGAGCTGCTGGTAGCATGTTGGTATCATCCACTCTTCAGGAGGTCAAACAGGGATGTTGCCACCCTTATTCTGCTGCTTACAGCAGTCTACAATGAACTACTGGCATTTTTCTTATTTAAAACACCAGATACTAATCTCCGGTAGATACAGGATGCCTGAGATAATTAACATCAGAGAGTCTCCATGAAACAAGTTATTTTACAGATAAAGGAATTAGGCTATGTATGATTGACTGTCTCTAAATCAAATGAATACACAGAAATTCTCCCTTTCCATGAGCCCATTCCCAAAAATATCTGTGATGTCTGCTCAGGCTGCTGGGATTGTTTTATAGTACGTTGTGTCCTATGATAGTTATATCTGCTATGTGACACAGGGAGCAGAGTACCAGGGAAGATGCTGTTAGCAGTCATTGCTGCAGTATAAACAGGAAAGAAAGCCTTGTACTTCTGTGCTTTTTCTTCTTTCCATGGCAGAATGACTGCTTTAAAGAATATTTAAATGACAAATGAAAAAGAAAATATTGGGGCTTTTAGCAAATGGGTTAATCTTGGCTTCCTTGTGTCACAGCATTTTTCTGATTGCACTATTATGAAGGATTTTCTTTTTCCAAATAATATTTTTGTAGTTATACACCAAATCAGTACCACAGCATGCCACAGTCTTTCCATCACCATACCTAATGAGAATGTCATGCAATCTCTGACAGCAAACTGCATTTGCTCAGCAGTAGATTTTTTTCCTCCAGTGATGCCTGTAATTCCTGTGTCCTTGTCTTGGGTGTTTATCCGTTTTATGGGCAGTTGTGCCACTGTGGGCTTACGACTTAATATGGTATCTGTAACTTTTATGAGGAAGTATTGTTCCATCTCCTTCTGTAAGAACCCAAAGTTTGTTGTGTGGAGGTCGTGTAGCTGTATTATCTGCCCCTAACTTATCCCAGAAATTTGTCAAGCTTTTTAAGAGTGGAGTTGGGCTTGTGTAGGCAGTCTGCAGGAGTCACTGTGCTATGACTGGGCTCTGATGGAGTCTTACACTGGCACAGCACAGTTTCGTGTTTAATATGAGTACATCTTTGCTCGCAGAAGGGTGAACATGAGTTGGAAGGATAATTAAGACTGATCTGCTTATGAGTAATCTGATCAGTGCCCGTCAAGTCAAACTGCTCTTCTTACAGTGCTATGTTGCTTTTGCAGTTTGTGGAAAGCTCATCACCTATTTCCATGTATGAGCTGAGTTCTTCTACACAGAATCTGACCTTTTCTGAAAAGGGAAATGGATTAACTCATAATTAAAACCATTCAAATAGATGGTTTCTGTTTGTCATGTTGCATAAAATGAAGGTGAGGGGAACATAAATAGAAAAGTATTTGAAGAAGAGGAATAGGATAGTATGGTATTAATTTGTGGGAATATGTTTCTTGCTGAAGAGGCCAGAAGCAGGATGTGCAGTGCTCTGGTAAAACAACTACGTGAAGTAGTGAGAAGCAGCCATAGCTTAGAAAGATGTGCAAAGTAGCTTTCTTGAGTTTGCTCAATCAGATAAAGAAATTATAATGCTAGATATAACACAATGGCTTCCAGTTCTTTTCAAGAGAATCCTTTAATTACTTTTTATGTATACTTAAGCTATTATGAGTAAGAAAAGTCGTTCTTTGCTTGTTTGCTTTTAACTTTTTTTATTAGCTGTTGTCAAGAGAGTGCCAAGCCAAACCCCTGCATCTGACAACTTTGATCTTTAGAAAAGTTCATGCTGGTTTTAAGCTTTGTCTTATCATTCATCAGTCTGATGGCCCCAGGATTCCTACTTTTATAGTATTAGAGAAAAAAAAAAAAAAAAAATCAGAAAGGGGGAATTTGTTCTGATAAAATAAAAGTCTGTGGAAATCTTGAATGAGATCTAAGCCATTTTGCAAAGTGCAAAATGTTGTGACAAACTCATTACGAGGGGGGCTGGGGGGTGGAAAAACAAGTTGACAGCAGTTTAGCTCTTCCTAACGGCAACTGGAGCTGGAAACAGATGCATTGGAATACTGTGAGAAAGGATTTTTATCTTTCTAAATGAGAAAGTGACCAAAAAAGGAAGATTTGTAAAATGAAAGGGAAATATATAGCTTTAAATTAATATTTGGATGTGCCAGATTATGATGTTTCTGATTGGATGACCAGTTCTGCAGCTTCTTATGCTTTTAAAAAATTATTTTCATGGATATTCTCCATAAATTGTGCATAGGATATATATTCTGTGGGAGCCTACAGTTGACCACTGAGGGTAATAATGCTCAGGACCCAAATGCGCAAGGTTAAAGTGCTTATTTTTCCAGTCCTACATCAATCAGTGAAGTAACGAGCACTGCTGTAATGATGAGATGAGTAGATGGTCCCAAAGATAGGCGAATATTAAAGGTTGAAAATCCTTAGGGAATCGAATGCCCTTCTTGTGAACTGCTGGAAATATGCTTCATCATCAACTGTATTCTGTGGGTAGATGCCAATTATATGAAAGTCTGTCTCTCTAGATCTGTTAGTGTTATTTCAGTGCTTGGGGGCTGGATCTTAATACAATATGCTCTTTTCTTCTCTGACTAGTAAAGCAGCACAAAATAGAATTATTAGTATAAATACACGTTGCCTACAAAATGTAAATCCAGCAATTAGACTTTTCCCTGGTGGTGTGCTCTAATGAGTGTACCATATTCTTTGTGTTGCTGTAGGGAAGCAGTGGGTGTAGCAGTGGGGCTTGGCTAATTTATGGGGGAATCCTCAGGATACAAAATTTTTCCTTGATAAGGGCAGAAATAAATTGTATTCTAAGCAATATTTATCTCAGACAAGCTTGCCTCCCGAAAGCGTATCACTGGGATCATCACTATTTACAGCTTTTATGATTTCTGAGGCTTTCTGACATGTGTGAGCTGGTGAAAACCTTAATGGAAGGAGTTACCTAATCCTCTTTAATCCTGAGGAAGGTGTAGGTGTAGGGAAAGCTCTGATAAACAAGAGGTGGGTGGAGAGGGCTTTTGTACACTTTGAGAATTTTACTATTCCCCTTTTGGATTGAAAAATACATTTGCAGTTCCTCCTTTATGCACTCAGATGAGCATGCAAAATGCTTGATCCTTTCTGCCATTGTTTTGTGTAACTCGTAGCTCTGCATTGTATGTACTGGTTTGTATATTGTGTAACGATTGTGTTGTAATTAAAGGTGAAGCTCTTTTAATGAAGCTGCAGTGGAAAATGCTTCTTGTCTGGAAGGAAAATGCTGGGACTGTCTCGTCAACACAACACCAGGGACATCTTAAACCATTGCATGACCTCTCCAGAAAAAAAGCTGACCCATGATAATCTAATTATTGTTTGTTGTGATTGGTAGATAACAGAGTAAATATTGGAGTAGACTGATTGCCATCTCCGCTTTAGGGAAGGGATCTTGACAGTGTTATTTCACTGAGCCCAGCTGCTAACAATGTTGCATTTTTTTTTTTCTCTCTGATGAGTTAGTACCATACCTTGTTGGAGGAACTCTAGGGCATCTGATAGCCTAGAGAAGGATTAGGTCTTGGGAGTATTGAGTGACTACTGTTCCACATTTGCTCGGCTTTTTTAATTCTTGAAGCTCTCTCTATTAGTTTGGGGAAGTAGAAATAGCCAGGAATGTGGGTGAAGAGTTCCCATGAAAATTAGACCTGTTAATGAGGGTTTGAGTATGAGGTCTACAACCTTAAATAAGAATGTTTACTAGTAAATGTACTCAGTACTCATGTGGGAGACTGAAGATGTAAATGGCATCAAAGTGAATATATGTGCTAAATATTTTGGATGTGCTTTTCATTATATGTTCTTCAGGGTGCATCAAAGGAGTTTTCTTCAGGCGGACAGAAACAAATTTTTCTTCTACTTTATAATGACCAAAAGTTTTGCAGCCATCTGAGTTCTAGATCCAGCTTCACATGAGGATAAATTCTGAATGGTGATTCAACGTACACTGACAATTAACCTATCAGGGTGGGACACTTTCTTTGCATGTTGTGATACAACCAAGTAGCACAAAGTACCGGTGCTGAGACAGATTCGTTTGTTGTGATAATGTTATGAAACATAGCCCATCTTTCAGAAAAGAATAGCAATGGGGAACCTGAATGTTAAGCAAGTTTTGAAGCAGCTCAAGCAAGGATATTAAGGGAAAATTTGAGTTTTTTTTCATTGTATATATTTGAAGAGATTAAGGTATCCTGGCCCAGAACATTAGTCTAGATTTTGGTTTGTGCACCCTTGTGACCAAAACTACAAAAGCATTTCCATAACTACTTTTAAAACCTCTCAATATTCTTCTGAAGCCATCTCTTTTCCAGAGTTTCCTATAGGTATTTAGATAATAACAGAGATCCCCTAAATCTTTCAGTGTCTTAGAAATCAAAAACTGTAGGTGCACAGGAATGTTAACAGTGTTCAAAGACTTAATTTGCAGGAGCTGAAGAAAAGGGAAAAAAAGAAATAAAAATGTAGAGCAAACGTTAATGAAGCAGGATAAGCTACATTTGAAATTGCACTGACACTCTCCTTTTTTGGGCTCTGATCTGGAACTAGCAGGTGTCTGAACTTTGCTGGATGATGGGCAAATGCTGAAGATTGTGTTCCCTAATTAAAAATTACACTGTGTTGTTGCACATGTTGAGCAAATTTCATAAGAATCTGGGCCTTTCCTCTACCCTTCCACTCTCTTACCCAGTTCCTGGAGCCTCACAAGGAGCAGGAATATGGCAGGCAAATTAGAGTTAGTGTTTTTCTTCTAAAGAAAGGTACCCTGGTGGGAACAGAAGCTGCTCAAATCTCCTGGGCTGCATCTCACAGTAGAAGGGGCTTTTTGCTTACCTTGTGGCAACTCCCCACCCTGGTATTTTTAATCAGTTAAAAAAAATAAAAAATAGAAATGGAGTTGATCTGCATTTGCCTTGCAGCAAATACCTACTGGGTTGGGAAACTGGGAGAGACATGAGAAGGATAGTATTTATTATTTATAACCATTCCTATAGTGCTTATCACCACAGTGTGAGCACCATCGACAAGGCTCTAAATGTGAGAGAAAATTTAATAATGCATTAATAATAATGTGCACTTGTCTGTGGTGGCAGCAGTTGTGGCTGCAATGACTGAAAGTGGGAAGAGCAGAGAATGGCTGCAATTGTGGGAGACCTGAAGGAGCTAGCAGGGAGCCTGGGAGAGCCAAGAGCCCAGTGTCTGCCCAACTGCCAGGGCAGCAACAGGCATTGGAGTTGGCAACCTTGCCAAAAATAATATGCTTAAACTGTATATTCAGGGGTAGACAGGAATGAACTTGAACTTAATTATTAATGGTTTCCCATGCTGCTCTGCCATATGCATACGAATGCATGCAGAGGCCTGCCTGGCTCCTACTCTGAGAGGTAATGACGGAAGATGACCAAGCCTGGAGTTTGCCTATGTTAAAAGACTGCAGTTCAAAGCTGGCACCCCAGCTAATGAACTCACTCCCTCTGCTTGTTTTATTATGCTATCCTTCTCTCTTGCTCAGATCTGTTCTTTTATAATGCCCGTGGCCTGGAAAAGAGAGTTCAGATCCCTCTGTACTACCAATAAGCTGGTTCTGATGAGGTGCCGCTGGGGAAAGAAGGACAGTCGCTAGCAGAGTAAGAAAGAAACAGATCTGAAGCAGTGTAGTTTTCAGTCAAACTTGCGACCAAATTGATTCATTTCTCATTCATTGCTTCAGGAAGAGAGAACTATTTTCCATTGCTACCTCCTGCCTGTGGCTTATCATTCAGTTGTGTGACTGAAAAATAGCACATGCAGCTTTGGCAATATGTGTTCAAGAGTGGCAGGAGTTGAGAAACAAGGCAGTAATTTCTCCAGATAGATATTGGGAGGCTTTTTTCACAAGCAAAACAGTGGTTTTTAGAGATGGAAGGTGTACTTGAGACAGGACAGGATGTGTAGTATTGACTGCACTGCTTTGGTAATCTGCCTCTGCCCCATGTGCAGAAAGTTAAGTGTTCTACAGAAAGGACTCAAGCTTAAACCCATTTTCTAGGTAGAAGACTTCACAAATACCTTCATCTGCTTCAGTTCAAGTATTCATGAAAGAGTTCAAATATATATTTGTTGTAATAACTATGTAAGACCTGTTCCTACGGGTAATTGTCTTCTGTTTTTCTAGTGCTTTGCTATCAACCTTAAACAGTATTTACTTCCTGGTCTACTTTCTTGCCACAGGGGCCCCTACATGCTCTTCTTCTGTGATGATGCCAGGTAACACCTAACAGTCCTATTGGTCAGATAGATCCTGAAGTCAGTACTGTAATGCACATTTACTGTGAGGGTGTATGGGACGATCAATGGATACACCCATTTGTGCCACCCAGACAAAATCTGCTAGATCTCTAAAGAAAGTTGATATCTGATAAACACAAAAATCAGATACCAAGTACCAACTCTCCTCTGTTATTTTCCTATTTCTCTTTTTACCCCAAATGATGCAATACTATGTGCACTGTATCTTTCTGCTGGAAGGATCCATGGCTGGGATAATCCAGCATCTTCATAGAGCAGGTGAAAATCTTCAGAGCACCAGTGGGTATGACACTATGAATCTCACTAGCCAGGTACTGCGTATTTGTCATCTTCCCACTTCTGGACATGTATTATGAGGCTCTAATTTACAGAAGGAGTCCAAGATATGACAAATCAGTAACAAGAAAATCCAAGGTTGTTGAAAGCAATTATGCTGTGAGGAATTCACACTCAAATTACTGTAGATTTTACAAAGAGACTTTGTAGTCCATAAATCCTGAAACTACAGGGGAACAGATAAACTGGTTCAATACATCCATAGTAGCTTTATGGTGACATAATATGATGGTCAGAGAAGACAAGATTATCAGTGTGATACTGTATTGCAGCTACTATGCTTTCTGAAGCCATTAAGACTGATGTTTTCTTTCACTGAAAGTCACAGTTTAATTCTGAGGTGGTACGTGAAGTCAAGAGGTAAAGCTGTCAGGATCCACAACATCTTTAGAGAATTAATATAGTTGTTTATAATTATGTATACTGAATCACATTCTTCTGCCCTGATTTCTGATGCTGTAACCTAGGGGAAAAAAAAACACACAAAACCAGTGCTGTTCCTAGATATAGAGTTGTGTTTCTTGTTGGCTTTGTGTGAGCAAATGTGATTTTAATTTGTTGACTGAGGAAGCTCAGAGTTTGGCACCTGGCTGTAAGAAACTATCAATGAATTCCTCTGGGGTCGGTGGCTCTCAGTTGATATAGAGCCATTTAAGCCAACTCTTAGACTAGTTGTCATGTGTTGGCATAAGCTGCTTGGGGAAGGATGATGTGGAAGCAAGAGAGCAATAGATGTAGCGTGTGCTTACCAGTCTACTGAGTTTTAAGTAGTGTTCTCTTTATTTATTTCATTCTAGATAGACTTTCATGAAGTTAGAGCTTCCCTGTAACCTTATATTTCACGCAGGATTATGCGGGGGTCAGGCTCGGTTTTAAGCACGGAAAGTAATATACGACTCTTCACACTCGCTTTCCTTTTTCTCTGTGGCTGAGCAGTCCAGATATTGGATATTTTGATATTGGAACTGTGGGAGAAGACTTCGTTTCAACTACTCACTTTATAATTGCCATGTATTATCAGTCTGTGGCCATGCAGAGAGCGTATTGCAGCAAGGGCTATATAGGAATTCCAAGGCTATCCTCCTGGGAAAATAGAAAAAAAAAAAAGAAAAAAAAAAAAAAAAAAGAGTAAAAGTGAGTGTTAGGGCAGCAGGACAATATCCACAATGAACTTTGATCACTGGAATGGAAAGAAGTGCACAATCTAGGATTCCAGCCAACTGGTTCACCTTTTAGGTATTTTATAGGGTCAGTCCATCAGGATGAAGCAAGCATTGGCAGCAGTAGATAATGTTTAATTTCTGTTGGCTCCATCTCACTGTCTGATTTTGCTAATTGCAATAGTTCGAGCCATGAGAGACAAATTACTGAGGCTATCCGCGAAGGCTGAACAAAGTGCATGAATATTTTTCATGCACCAATACTCCAAGTTTCATAAATAAAAATTTTACTTCCCTATACGTACTGAGAAGAACATAAAGATCAGATGTCTACAGTTTTCCTTCAATTCTGAAGCGCATTAATCTTTAGAATTGAGATAATTAGAGCTGTTCTTTATTAGATATCTATATTCTACTCAGTAGAGAGTAAAAGTCAGAGAAAGGTGGAAAGCCTAAGTGTCTTTGGCTTGAGCCTTCCATATGCTTTAGAAGGAAGAGAAGTGCCAGTGGTAGTTTGGTTTATTTGGCAGCTTCTCTTTTGTTTTTAGACACCACTTTCCTTTCAAAAAATAAAAAATAAAAAAAAAAATTAAGGGTTTGTAGGCTTTTGGCTATCTTGGTAGCTAAGACAGTAGTAAGCACCTGGATTTAAAGCATGCGTGTGTGTATTTGCCACTTCCAGTCCAGCTGTGAAACATGGCAAATGCCAGTGGGGCATGCACAAGGGGTTATGCAAAGCGTGGGGCACGTACCCAGTGTTAAAAAACTTGAGCAAACAATTCTTCATGCAATGGATTAACAAAAAGAGATAGAAGAACTGAGCTTATTTGTTGTCATTGTCAAGAAGCAGATTTATCTACCCATAACAAGAAGCATGCATAACTATCAAGTAACATACACCTGACTTGGGGCAACTCCTTCCTTTCTTCTACCCCGTAGTGCTACAACTGCTAATCCAGGTCCTTGTCCACCCAAGTCAAGCAAGACAGGGAAAGAAGTCTGATTCCTTTGTTTAGAATAGAATTGCTACTTCACCAGATACAAAGGAAAGAGTTCCTTTTAATTATTACTGTTCGGGAAGATAGATTTTTGTTGAAGGAACATTGGAAGATGATGGTATAAGTAGGAATGTGTTTGAAATAAGCATGGCATAGCAATTAATTCTGTTTTTACATGTGATATATCAAATGCAAAGGGGAAGCAAAGTTCAGAAAGGATTGTGTATTGGGGTTGTCAGGAACTGTGTCAGTTCTGGGTTTTTATGGAACCAAGCTTGATCATCGCTTCACTGATATCTCAGCATTGGCTCATCTATTAGTGTAGGTTAATAGGGTATCCTAAAGGGCTTGTGGGAATCAACTAATGTGTGCTACCCTCACAAAACAATATGTTCACTGAACGGCATTGCATGATAATGCAGTGCTGGACAAAGAGTTTTTACTCTGGTTTTCTTGGTCTCAGGGGATGCAGCGTCTGGGTGCATCTCTGCCAGGTTGCTTCCTAGGTTCAGATGACATGCATCTCTTGAGCGAAAGATATTGGTGGAAACCAATAAAATGCAAAAGACTAGGCTCCTGACCTCAGTCAGAGCAATAAGCAATAAGGGCTTATTCATGGGACTGTGGAAGGTGCCACATACCTGGGATTCTGGAGGGATTTGAGTTTTGTTTGTCATGCCAAAGGCCACAATCAAGTTTGAGATAGAAGCCTGTCATTTTGGTAGCCCAAAATGAGTGACCAGGTTAATAGTTCAGGATTTAGAGAAAAGGCTTCAATTTTCTTTGTTTTTTCATAGTTTGTTAGCATGTGACTCACTCCTTTCATACCCCAAGCACTCATGTAGCCAGGACTGGTTGTGGGTGTCCTGGAAGCAGAAGTAAATTGAAAGATGAGATATTCAGATTTATACTGAGGAAATCAGTGGTGTGTAATCTCATATCTAGATACTCCTTAAGTGCAGTTTTAAGTAGGGTGCACTACAGAATATGTATTAATAAAATATGAGGTGGTAAAAGTCTGTTTTCACTGAGCCTGGGTGGTTTTCTTTCCTGGAATCCCTTTGAAATAGCAAGAATGCAGTCATTTTAGCCTGTTCATTAAGTGTATTATTTAATCCCACACACTGTAGTTCCTTAAGCATAGAAACAATCTATTTTACACTCAGTGGGAACAATGAGATGCCCCAGAGCATATTTAAAACAGAACTCTCAGACACAATTACTTGGCTTAAAAGAGTCTGAGCTGCATTATTATTATGGAAAAGCTCACCAAAATATGCAAACAAAGCCCAGTCATTTCTATTCAATATTCCTTTCTTTCATAAAAACTGAATTATATGACTAAATACTAGAAAAACTGTTTTTATGACTAAATTCTGTCTCTTCCTCAAGCCTAACAAGTCAGCTCTCAGCTTTTTTTTTTTTTTTTTTTTTTTAATTAAATTTTAACTGTTTTCACTTTTCCCCCTACTTTTCCCAAGTATATATTCATAGTTCACAGGTCATTTTCAGCTGTTCATTTTCTCAACGTTGTATCTGAAATTATATACGTTGTATTTAGAGTCAGTGATGCACATTACTTTACAGTACATGTTGTTGAATGGTTTCTGTCTGTGCATATGTCATGCATAGATGCAAGTACATGCATCCTATATACCCACATTTGCAGACATGCCAAAGCTGTTTATTTTACATATGTGTGATTTTAAAGAATTACATGTGTATCTCAGTATGTAAATATTATATATATTACATAAATACCATATACTTTATAGAAATACATAATTATAGAAATATGGAATTTACAGAAATATTACAACATATTTCAATTTAAAGGATTTGTTTTTTGCATGGAGCACTGGGTTCAGTAATATTTACTGAGTGAAAAGCAATAGACACTGCTGAAATGTGTAAGACTTGCAAATGAAATGCTGTCTTACTGCATTTCTCTTTTCTAAAATCTCTGTGTCTCAACTGAGAATGTATTTTTCATGCCTGGATTTCAAGAGAGCCCTCTCAAGAGAGTTAAATAGAAACCAAATAAAACCACAGCATCTTTGTTTGAAAAAGTCTCTGGGAAAGATTATGCAGTGCTTAAATCCTTCTCTGCTTGTAGCAGGTTTTTTGGATGTCAGGTTGATGTGCTTAAATTTCTTTATTAATATATATATTTATATATATATACATTAATAATAAGAATAAAAAGACCCAACATGGAAAAACTCTTCTATTGTTAAAAAAAAAAAAAAAAAAAAAAAAAAAGTACAAAAAATTTAAAGCAAGAAAGATACTTAATATTTTTCTTCTCTCACTTTATTCCTCCCCCTCCCCTCCAACCCCCCCCCTTAGTCACTGATTTTAAGTGGTTAAGTCTTAAAGTATATTAAGCTAACAGAATTAGGAGAGTTCAAAATCTCCTTTTCTGGGTGCAGAGGAGCACAGTCTGGCAGGTAAGCTTGAAAACCAGTGATGACACACTGGAAGAGGTTACCCAAGGAAGTTGTGGATGCCCAATCCATGGAGACATTCAAGACAAAGCTGGATATGGCTCTGGGCAGCCTGGTTTTGTGTTTGATGACCCTGCACATGCCAGGGAGGGGTGAAACGAGATGATCATTTTGATCCTTTTCTATAACTCTATGAAGCCCCCTCTGCTCCACAGGGTGGAGATAGAAGGCATCTGTGAAACTCACAGGACCCTGTCAGCAAGGACTGGAGGGGGGGGAGGTAATTGTGATAGAGGGGCAGCAACAAGGGAAAAACTGTCTTGTCGAATCTCTTAGCAAGTTTGTGGATTTCCGGTGTAGCAGGACAAACACATCTTCTGCACCATGTGGTTTTAAAAGCATTGTGGGTGATCCCATAATTTAACACTGGCAGGAAGTTAACCATAGAGAAAGAGGAGGGGAAGCGCTGAGTGTGGGGAGAGCTCCCTGGCAGTGCCATGCCTGGGGTCACGCCATGGCAGTGCAGCTCCCAGTCCTCATCACACCCATGGCTGAGCTCAGCCTCCCCTACTGCTGCTTAACCTAAATTTCCCTCTTCTTAACATCACACTGTTGCTACTAATGATACCTCTGAGCTATATACTAAATTATTCTTTCTCTTTCAGCTTTTCCTTTCAAATACATGAGGAGTTTCCAGCAATGCTTTTAGCATAGATGGGCTGGGCTTACAACCAATTACTGTATTTAACTGAATCCCAAATGATCTTAAATCTCTGACAACTTCCTAAGTTCTCAGGGTTAGCTGAAGGAAAATGTTTGAAATTAGTTTTATCAATACTTTCAATGATTTTGCTCATTTTGACTGTTATATCCTATTGTAGTTTGGAGGGGAAAAAAGGAACAGCTAAAAGAGAGTTTGGGGGAAAAAAGATGCAAAAGAAAATAACCTGAACAGCATACCTTCTAACTGGAAAAGAAATCACTTGTGAGGGAGAAGTCAGCTCTCATTTTAAAAATAAGGACGAAAAGCCATCAGTCTGTTCTATTGTATAGAATGTTTGTTCACAGGCTTATAAGGAATTTGATCAATAAGTTCAGTACCAGCTGAGAGCTCTGTGATATTTTGGGTCACGGCGGTGAGTGTGATGAGGTCTCTGAGGAAGAAGCTGCCACTGGAATTGCTTGTGTGAAGGTTCCTGCCCTTTCCATGTGCTTCACATCTATCTATCAGTTGGAAAGTTCCAGCCCAAGGGCAAGTAATACATGATATCTTGCAACTTTAGATATGCTTTTTTGCCTTAGAGGTGAATTTCCAGTGTTCCTTAAGTTTTGAATCTTTGAAGGATAGCGCAAAGGTTATCTTAGATACAATAAATACTTTGTCTATATCAGGGCTCCCTCAGTCTGGGGCAAGAGTGTTCAGTGGTCTTATAGCAAGAAGATTTGGGTAGTAGAGAGGGAAAGATCCCAAAACTTCTGGGAACTGCAGGACTGCTTAGAAACTCACTTATCTGCAACCTGACGAAGGGCAGAGCAATACTCAGGCTCAGTTCCTGCTATTTGTGGTGCCTTATCAGATGCTTCATGCTAAAGGGTCTGTCCGATTACAGGTTCACCTTTCTGGCACTGTTGGGGTTTGGAGACCCCACTGGTGTCTGTAACAGCCAGAGGCTGGTCCTTGTGAAGCTCTCCATTTATACAGAATCTTAAATGCAAAGTTCTTTGCATTTGGTCTCTTGTTCTTTCCTAGTTAAAACATCTCAGATGCCTGTGACTTTTCACAAACCCATTCAACAGCTGAATCTCATATCTCCCTCTAGTCTAGAAGGTTTCTGTATAAGCTATTCAGTTTACAGCTTCCCTTATTCATCTTGATCCTTTCTGTTAGCAGTAACTGGTCAGCTTCTCTCTGGAAGCTTTAGCAGTGTACAAAAAGTTCTGTTTGTCTAATGCTTTTCTGATCCTGGTTGTCTTTTCCCTTCCAGCCCTTAAGCAGCAGGACACCTGTTCTCTTTCCTGTTCATGTTCTCCTAGTCCAGTCCTAAAAATAACAAAATCTTGTTAGGATTCTTCTTTCTCTTAAATTCGTTAATTTCATTGTGTCTTATTTTATGGGTCGGATTATGGTCTTCAGATGACTCCTTTTAAGAGGCATAGAGGGTTACTTCATCACCAACATGCTAAGGCTGTTTCTTTTTGTGTAAACAAGCAGAAGTCATATTTTTGATAAGAAAGTTGTGTTTCACTTCTGTGGTGGTTACCGAATCCAGCTGTGTTAGAAGGGTACCTGGTTCCTTTCTGTCATGAGAGATATGGGGAAGGGAAGAGTGTTATGTGCAAGCTGGGGAGAGCATATGCAACTGAGTAACATATTGCTGTGTGAACTGCTTCTTCCTTCTGCTTATGCCAAAATAAGATGAGAGACAGTTGATTTTTGCTATCAAATACCCAACTCTTCAAGGTGTACGGGTAGGAGAAAAGTGCTATTCTGTGCAATGAATCATAGATATATTTGCTCTTCTTCTTGCAATGATGGAAAGTGGTTTTGCGCAAGTAGAGTATGTTTGTGTGAGCATGTTAGCAAATAGCCATGCACAGAGCTTCTAGTTCAGAGCCAGAGAGGGCACATCTATTACTGAAGATGGAGTGTTGCCTGTATGTTATTGCTGGGATAGTTAATTTGTGTTTCTTTTGAACTGCTTTATTCCTTCTCACTTGCAGTGCTCCATATTTGTGAGCATTGCTAGACATGGAATGAAGACATAGCCCTTTCTTCTCAAATATAGCTTATAATGTTTTAAAGTTATCACCAGATTTTGTTGTTAGTGCTGAATAACTTAAAAAGAGGAAAAATAATTCTTAGATCAGACTGTGAGTTGATAGATCTTTGGCTAATTTAAACTCTGACTATCCTTTCAGTTACATCTGAAAGTAATTCTTACTACCTCCTTCAGTAAGGACAAGTCTTTTGGTTTACAGATTTAAGTTCTGCTTCTGTGTTCATCCTCTGTCCTCTTTTTCTAGTTGCAGAATCTGTAAACTGAAACAGTAGAAAGGAGGAGACTCTTAGGAGGGAGCATCACATTGCTGGCCTTTCTTTTTATTCTTACCTGGGCGTCCACTCATGGCTACTACTGAAAACAGGGTATGTCTAGGCATATGTTTTGTGCAGCCTTATGCAGCTCTTCTTGTTCGTATTTCATTTCACAGTGGTTTGAATTTACAGGAAATAGTCGTATAATTATTTCCTCTTTTTGATGAAAGGTATATTTGGCAGCAATTTCAAGTTGCATAACGTTATGAGTCCTTTGCGTCTCATTTCCTATGAGCTCTCCTAATGATGAAAGGAGAAAATTCACATGGTTTCTCTAAAACTCATAGGCTATTCATATGGCTTGAGTTTGCAAAGTACAGGGATGTTCTGTGGACTTGGCAGTAAGTGAGCAAGTCTTTATGTCTAGGGAAGAAAAATAAGAAAGGAACACATGCCCCATGCCCAAGTTCTCTGTGAAAATGTTATTGTAGCTCCTGAAAGCCAGAGATGACTGAGCTGTGTGGGCAGAGCTTGATGGGTGCTGGAGGAACCCAGCACACCAGCCCTGTGGGTACAGTTTTATGACTACAGGGCTCTGAGATGAGAGGCAAAAGACTTGATACTACTCTAGCACTCTAGTCATCTCCCTGCTCTGCAATGTTATTTTTTCTTCCTTTTTTTCCCACTGAGCATCCCAGGGAATCCATCCATAGGAAGTTCCCATCATTCCCAATTGTGAGGGAGAAAGCGAAAGAACTTGCCAGATGCCAACAGCAAAACTGAAAAAGAAACCTCCATCTCAGGGCTTATCTCCACAGTCAGCCATGGAATGGAAGGCTGTTGTCATTTCTTCTCCACTTCTCACTATCTGAGGTTGATCCAGCTCTGATTGTGCAGTTCTGCAGCTATCACTGAGCCCAGAATAATAAATAAGGCAGAGAAAGCAGGATATTTTGGGGATCTGATCAGGATTAGGCCTACTAGTTGGGCAGAGCTAGACTGTGACTGCCACATGAGCTGATGTCGATGCACCCTCAACCCATGTGCTGCTTGGGATGTCACTGAGCCTCTTGGATTTCCAACACTGACTATCTGGGCACCACTGTAATACAGGTAACAACCAGACAACACATGGAGAAGCATACATTGGCTCAGTCACTATACTACTAAAATATTACCCTATGTTTGAGAAGCTTTCCACTGATTTTCAATTCAGAAGATAGGTACCAGAGCGTACAATGTCCTACTGACCACAAGGCTGATTTAGACCTTAATATGGGATTTTTAATCAGATTTTTTTTATTTTTTTTTTTTAAATTATATTCCACTTCCATCTCTCTCTTGCTTGATAGTCTTCTAATAGATTGGGATTATTTCCCGCACTCTTGTCTGGTTATCAGTGAGAATTAGCTTCCATGAGGTCTGCAAGCCTTCATTACTCCCTGAGGATTAATATTCTGCTTATGAAGATGTGAAGAAAGCAAAGAAACATTTCCTGGAGATCTATGGTGACATCTGCCCTGTTATCAAATCAGTACCATTGTGAGTCAGTTAACTCTTCTAAACTCCCATTTGGTATGTAATGTTGCCTTTGACAACATCATTTCTATGTCTGCAAGATTTGTAATTAAGAATGAAAAACCTAAGATTTTTCTGAAATGACACAGATTTAAATCTTGTTTAAATCCTTCTACCAGCTTCAGAAATTAATGCTTTCCTGATGTTTATCAGAATTAAACTGGGGACAAAATTCTCACTTATGTCAATTGAGTTTTGTCCATCCAACCACTCTTACTGAATTCATGGCAGATTAAAGGCACTGTAAACCTTTCTTAGACCACCCTTTAGGTGTCTGGTGCACCCTAAAGCCAGTGTTACAGCGCTTCTTGTTTTTCATATAATCTCTGTTACAACTAAAAGGTGAGATTAAGGGGCTTAACATTGTGATGGAGGCATGAATTTGGATAATTCATTTTAATGATGTAGTATCCTTCCATCTTCATTCTGTGGCACATGGTGGTCCTGGAAGCAGCTATTTGTTTTTAGAAGTGTTATGAGGACTCTGAACCTTTGACCTTCTTTTTCCTTTCTGCATATAGAAAGTCCTGGAAAATTCCCTAATGGCACAAATTATAGGAGGCAGAGTCTTGAATCTGAGAACTCTTGCACGCACTCCCTCCCTCTGTTTTTTTTCCCTCCTGCACTTGTCAGATTGTGAGGAAAAGATAATCTTCATTCTACACAGGGGGAATTGGATGCAGTAGAAATGTTTCACAGCAGTAGAAAAAAAGAATCGACATATAACCCCCCTCAACATGGTGTTCAGATGTAAGGTATTTTCATTCCCTCCCCTCCCAATCCTTGCTGTTCTTGTTGAATGGTGACGAGAAGAATAACACTACCTCTCCCATCTCAGAGCAGGAAATCAGCAAGTATAATACATGCATATGCATAAAATTCAGCAACAGGAGCTATTGCCAATTTAAGCCATTGTTCTTCTAATTTGAAGAAAAAAGGCAGTCTTACCGCCTTTATAGTAAAAGCCTCAAACAGATTAGGTCAAGTCTCTGCAGACAAAGTAATTCTGTGGTGCTTAAAATGATAGGAACTAATCTCCATGAAAGCTGAGTCCAGGGGTATAGGCTATTAAAGACATCTATATGCTATAGGCAGAGAAGAAGGTAAGAGGTCCAGCTCATAATGAGAAACGATAACTCTACTCACTTTGTTTACAGTTTACCCCAAAGACCACAGATTAACACAAATCTCAGAGCATCTTTATTATGGCACTGCATTGGAGAGGGGGCTGCCAACAGAGGATGGAATTGCTAAGTAGGCTGGGACCATCTGTCCTCTCAGGGAGGTGAAAACGTGCATGATTGAGTGACACCTGCTTGTCAAATGTGGCCTGCTGGGAAATTTTCTCTTGGATCACTGAGCTCAGAGTACATTACCTGCATTAAAATCAGACAAACAATCTCATCAGCATTATGCATTTAAGCAACTTATGGCAATATCAGAATGAAACATATATTGAAGATTTCCAGATTTTGCAAGATCAGGAGCTCATGCTTTGCTTTCCATTTTGGCAAGCTTAGTTTCTGGTGGAAATTGAGCATTTGAAAAATACATTTTCTGTTATTTTAAGGATCACTGGAGATAAACCAACAGGAAATGCAAGCTGGCTTTTTTTTTTCCTTGAAAAGCAGTGACTTCTTACAAACCAAGTCTTTGCATGCATAAAAGTACTGTCCTTCTGAAACAGAATAATTTTGATTGCACTCTGCCTAATGCAAGGAACTGCCCCTTTTAAAATATTTATCCACCTCAGAACACATTTAAGCAATATTTACTAAAACCTTGAAAAGAAGGATGGAAAAACAAGAGTTGACACTTCTGACTGAGCTCATGCTGTTGAGAAGAAAGCTACTTCTATTGCTCCCTTTCAAAAAGCACCACAGCATGAGCTAAGGTCAGAGTGTCACCTTGAATTTTTAGTACAAATCCTGATATTCTTCTCTTGGGTGGCTATCAGCTTGATCATTAGATCTAAATCTAGATGCCCCTTGTAAATCACAGGTGGCTTTATCAGTGGTTGTAATGGAGGGGGTGTTTGTGTCAGGATTTGACCTTTAATGTGATTTTTTTTTTTTTTTTTTTTTTTCCCAAACTCACTGACTTTGTATTAAACAGGAAAAATGTTTATCATTAAAATCTGTTCTTGATTCTAATCAACATTTTCACTTGTTGAATTGCAGAGTTGTAGGCTAAGTAACACAGGAGGTGAGAGAGAGAAAAAAGAAAGTGGTTAGCAGTAGATTTATATATTGAGTAAATGACACTACCAGCCCTATTGCAAAATAACTTGTAGCTCTGTTATTGATTTAATAAAGTGGTAATTCTATGGATCAAGACCATTAAAGTTTATTAAAGAAAGTGTTCACTGTATATCCAGTTAGGTCCTTGCAGTATTGAGAGGGAATGCTTGACTTTTCTATTTCCTAGCCAATAAATCTTGTGTGTCTTCTGGACAGTACAGTGAAGGCTATGTATTTTACTTTCAGTGTTGTGAGTGCTGAAGCAGCCAGTGCAGTGATACATGTGCATGTATGCGTGTGTTTATCTCTGACAAAAGATACAGCAGAAATCCAAGTAAGAACAGTGGGATCCATCATTTACTGCGTCGTCCCCAAGTCCTTTTCCTATTAGTTCTCATGAAAGTTGTGTTTGCCTATAAATTTTAGTTCCAAGAGCTCTGGATTCAGTCACAACTGAATCAGTTCCTCTGTTCTACAAATACCTCATTAATTTCCCTTGCTGCTATTCCTTTTGGAGACCAAGGCATTATGGGGCTAACTCCATCTTTGTGACTGTGGATGCTGTATTCAGGAACATAGCTGAGATCTGATGCTGATCTGGAGCAATTTAATGTCAGGGACTGGATCAGCCATGTGTTCCCTTCTTGGCAATGGTGCTGGGGAAGGTGGCAGAACCCTCTTCCCCCTGGATGCACCTCTTTAGTCACCAGTAATGCTGGTATAGATTTTACTGGGTCTTGGCATTGCTGGATCTCTATTAATCTTTAGAAATTTCCTTCAAACAGAGAAATCTGCTGAGATGTGTTAACACAAAACAAGCAGAAATGAAGAGCAAGGTCCTTTGCTCTTAAGCAAACATCTTGCCTCTCCACTGTGGGGCCTTGCTGGCAAGACATGCTGAGTTTCAAAGGGATGAAATGATTTTGTTAACCTGAACGTTTCTTCGGTGACCTCACTCTGGCTGTTGCCATGCTTACCTGCAAATACAAAAACAAACAGATGGACTGGTGCTCAGCCAAGGAGTCAGGAAAGGTCTGTTCGGGGGGGAGGAATGATCACACAGTAACTTCTTTTATTTTGTTTTTGTTTTAAATTTATGCTAAGTTGCTTAAACTGGAGTGCTGGAAAACCAAGTGCTTTTGGGGGCATGGAGATATAGGTTCATCCTGACAAACAATACTCCTTTTGGGTTGCTGGGATGATGAGAAAATGTTGGATATGGGAATGCTGTCGGCTATTAAATATGATACTGGCTGTGATCTGCTCTGCTCTCAGGAGCTTTAATTGTGGGCTTTAGGTAATTTTTCAAACTGGATTGCAGGTGTGGTGTTGCTGCTCTTCTTTGAGCAGCATTTTGTCACTCCTAAGCATACCATTTTTTTCTTTCCAAATGACTGACTTCAGAATACTGACTTTGAATGCACTGATGAAAAAACAGGTAATAATTATGACCAAAAAAAGAAAAAGGAGAAAAAAGAGGCATACATGATACAGGGTTTTCTTGTGAAAAACACTTTAAAACAATTAACTTTATTCTATATCAATTCTTCTGCCATCGCATCTCCAGCACACCTGGTGTGTGTGTATTAAGTGATGTGATTAATATCTGTCAGATATGGTTTGTTTTCTCACTAATTCTTCAGCAGTGTGGGAATCCTGTGAAAGGAATGACTTTGCAGAAGCATTCTTTTTCTCTTCTGGTTGTATCTGATGCTGTGTGTTTGCTGGAGATAACTATGTTTCTTGAGGGAAGAGGAAACTGGGCGCAGCTGGATGTTTCCCAAGAGAATCCTTTCATCCCAGAAAATTCCTGTTGCTTAAATCCAAAATAATCTATGGAGGTGGAAGAGCACAGGAAGAGTTTTAATAACTGTTGTCTTTCATTTTATCTTACCTGCCCAGTGAGTGCTGAAGAGTCTGATGGGGGCTCCTTGGCTCCCATCTGTAACTGGTAGCAGCTCATGTGTGTCTCAGAGACCTAAAAGATTTGGGAGCACAGAAGCCCGGACTGCTGTCTACTAATCCTGTAGTTCCTGGGCAGCTTCCAGCATCCTTTCAGGTTGTCTTGTTTCCATTTATAAAACCATCAGTGCTCTGGGAATCTCTGAAGCTTATAGATCTCAGCAGCTTTATAGACAGCTTGCTATGAATTGTGTTTCATCTTTGTGAACTAGCATCCATGAAACTGTCTCAAATAAGAGTTTCACAGGGATTGACTGAGAGACCACTGATACTGATACTGGTGCAGAGCTTCCAGAGAGTGACTGTCAACCATGCAGACAACCCTGCCTGTTGGGTTGGTGTCTGTAGCATAGCCAACAAAGTGCTTCCACCGCTACCAGTGGCAGTGGTACCTGGGCAACTGGGAAGACATTCCCATCTGGATGATACATTTGGTTCTTGATTATTTTCTAGGAGATTTTATTCTGAATTGGGAAGAAATTGTCTTTTAAATGGGGTCACTTCTGTCCAGGCAGATGAGCAAGTGTAATTGGTATGGTCCTGTACATCCTGTTGCATGGTATATGGCCAGCAAATAAATGAAACCTCCTGTAAAACTGCACTGTAACCTGGAAGACTTTGTTTAAAAGCATCTGTTTTAAACATTTATAATTGCTATGCATTAATGTGGTCACTGCTTTCTTCTTTCAGAAATTAAGACCTGATTTCTATTGACATGAAGGCCACTTTATGACAATCTCACTGTTCAACAGTGTCATTCAGTAGATGTAAATATAATTTGCTCCTATCTTGAAGTCTGTTTGCGTCATAGAAATCTTTACAGTGGCCTTTGTTTAAATGTGAATTGAGGTTTTGAACTGCAAATACATTTACTGTGGTAAAGAAACGCAAAAATACCTTAGGCCTGTTCTGGTTGCGTTCACAGAGGAAGATATCAGGACTTCAGTGGTTTTATTCTCAGCCTACAGAACTGTGACTAAGAGGCTCTTTGTGTTTTCAGTTTGTTTCAGATACAACCTATGGAGAAAAAAATATTATTTCCTGGGTCACGTATAACAGCTTCCTTCTATTGTCTCTTACTTACATTTTCCTTTTGTTATTGTTTTCATATGTTTTCATTTCTTTGAATATTTATTTCTTTATTAAGTAAAGCAGTGTGCGAGCAAGTGACTTCTATGAAACACAGAAAATGAACGGGGCCTTGCAACTAAACAGGCTGTAACACGCATTCAGAGCTGATTGTCTGAAATGTTGGGGCTCTACTCCACCCCCTCTGTTTTGCAGTTATGGACTTGAAAGCACCTCAGGCAAGAGGCTGTTGGAGCAGTGAGAGCTCTGAAATTTTTGTTTGCATAAATTCATAACTAAATACTCTGGTGTGAAAGAGAAGGGGATAAAATGTTTTTCTTGCTGATTAGCAATTCTAAATCAGCTGGTTCCTTCTGTTGGTGGGGGCAGTAAAATGCTGTCAGACCTAAAAATGCTTATGTTTATCTGGGAATACAGTAATGCATTTGCTCTTGTTTTACATGTACAGAGTATACATTCAGTGAAGCACTCAGGGAGTGTATCATTCAGAGAATGGGAATCATTGAACAATTAATAATTCAGATCTGTTGTACCCTGATGTACATCATAGTATGGCATCAGTCTAGAAATTGTGCATGGGATAATCCATCAATCACTTTGTTCTTCCATTCAATTTTGAATAATTTTTATTTCTACTTTTCTAATTTGCTCTGGAAAATCAACATTTTCCAGCTTTCACAGTAGTTTTCCTTCAGCTCACGTAAAGTCTTTTTTCCCATATTCTTAGCTGATGTTGAATGATACAAAATCTCAGAATATATTCAGTATATGAATTAGGATATATTTAGTAATTGCTCCTAGATATTTTCCTAACCATGCTGGGATGTAATTGCTACTAGAGATGAAACACTTCAGATTTTATAGTCGAGGTTTTCTATATTCAAATCCATAGAAGCTCATAGATATGATGGTATTGACATATTTGCTTTCATTTAGTATGCGATGGTCTTGAGAGTTGGTTTTGAGGCATTTGCATGTGGCAGGTGTGGTGAGTACATCATCGATGTAGGATCAGTCCCCTGGACCAAGCTGCAGACAAGTTTTAATTCCAAGTTACTCTGAATTTGTCAGAGTGGATGCCTGAACTTGAGTATGACGCATCCAGGGTTTTATCTGGACATGCCACTTGGCTGTCCAGGTGTCATTCTCTCTATTTTCTGACAGTGTTTGTCCTCCTTCATTTACTGTTCTTTGCTTGTGTTGTAAGTACATTTCTCAGGAAATGTGTTTATGTGGCAAAACAAACTAGCGGTGTTAACAAAATAGGTTTGCCTTTAGCAGTGCACAGTAAGTTTGCATCCCATATTGCATGTGCCTGCACAACAGCCCAAGGGGGGACGCTGCACTGGAGCCTCAGGAGCAGGCATAGATCCATCAGATTTGGGTTGTGCTTGCAATCTTGCCACGTACTGGCTTTGATTTGCAGCAAATCATCCTACTTCTCTGTATTTTTCTTTGCTTTCTCATTCTTTTCCTGTGTTGTCATGTGCAGGTTATTAAAGGGAAGGAAAAGAGGAAGAAAGTGTAAACCTGTTCCTTTCTGTCTTCTGAGAACCATCCAGGTGGTACGTTTTTGGGCTGTGGTGCACAGGAGAAACCGCAGAGCCTTCACTGCTTCCAATCACTACTTCATATTTAGATTAGGTCCATATCTGCTCTGTTCATCTAAGAACTGCAATCTCTTTGAGGCAGTCAGCAGCTGAATATGATTTTGTGCAGCTTCTACCACAGCACCAATATTTATCTAGAGATTTCTCATTCAGAACCTACAGAAATTTAAATAATTACAGTGAAGTTTATTCTTTGGCTGCTTTGGAAAAGTAAGCTCTGTTTCAAATCAGTACCAGTCTGGAAAGACAGTCATTGCAGCCTGGGCTCTGCCTTGCAAGCCTTCGTGACCTGCCTCTTGCTGTTTCCTGAACAAGATGCAGATGCTCTAGGAATTCATTTAATGGGGACCAAATTGCTGAGGGTAGCTGCTTGCAGCCACATCCACAGCATTTCTGTCTGGAATTTGGTCTGATGGAGGCACAGAATCAGTATCCTCCAGGTAAGACGCGCAACAGATTGATGGTTTTAAATGGATGGGCTGCATGAGGGCAATCATGCTCTGGCCCAGCTGCTGTTTCTTGTTGCTTACTCCCCTGAGACATCAAAGACCTAAAAATTTAAGGGGGAAAAAAAGGTGGGGGAGGGGGAGGGGGAAGAAAAAAGCCAATGGTGTTGAATGTGAAGAAATTTCCACCATGAGGATGAAAGCATCAGAAAGACAGCTAAAAGCTGTCACATGTCAATCACATAAAGGGTAGGAAGCATATGCAATGCAGTTAATGCTCTGAGCAAAGGGGAAATTAAAAACAACTAGTGTCTGGATGTTAATTATATGCCAGGCTGCTAATAAGTTGGAGACAGTGTGAGCATCCACTTCTGATGCAGGTGAGCCTTGCAGGACAAATACAATGAAAGATAAGACAATTTTGAGTGGTATAATATTAACCAGGGTGGTACAGGTGAAGTTAGTAAGGAGTGCTGGCACTGCACCTGTACAAATATTCTTGCCCTTTTCAGGGCACTTGCTGGCAGTGATGCACAATAAAGGTGCATTGATCTCTTTTATCTTCAAACCAGTTGTAAGGTCTAAAATACTGAGTGAACCAAAAGACCTCATTAACTTCAGCTATCAACAATACTGTCTAATGTGTTTAAAAGAAAAAAAAAAGTTAAAAATCCCAAGCATCATCTCAAACAGTCCCTCTCTCATTATCTCAGCCCTTCCTGGAGAAGATCAATAAACAATTTGCATATTTTTTTTATCAATATTTAATGTAATGCAGCAGGATGCTTTTGATGGCTTGGGTCCTTCTGTGCACTCTTTTAACATGACAGAGACTAAGAGCCCAGCAGGTGCTCAGGTGCTGGGGTCAGTTCCCAGTTAAAAACATTAGGGATTGGTCTGGCTAAATAATCTACAGCTGCCCATCCAAGGGCAGGAGTGAGAGCTCACAGAGCATGGTGATGAATTTTAACGATCCAGGAAGACAAATGAGCCTGAGCTGCCATGCAATTAGTGGGCTGTGGAAAGATGTGTTGGGTCTAAATGAGAGACATGATCTGCTCTTGACTCCTAGTGTGGTAGGAGCCCTCCCTCTGAAGGCTGTAATGAGGAAGGTAGATGAGATCCCAAACAGGTTGACAGAACAATTAAGGGGAAAATGGGAGTTGCTTCAAAATGTAGTATCCCCATCAGTGGTACAGATACATACAGAGCTTCCCTTTTATGAAGTCCGTGCTGCTTTTCAAGACCAGTTATGTGCCTGGGGATTTCCTTTTGCTTCCTATGTACTTATATATATTTTTGCTTCCTATGTTCTTATATATATATTATATATATATATATATTCCTGATTCAAGATTTAGTTAAGTAAGAAAAGATCTCAGAAGAAAAAGCCTAGTTCTAAACTTGCTTAGGGAGCAAACTAGGAGCAACTCCTCCAAAATCTCTTCAATTAGAACAGACTCCTGACTGGTGCATGTTGTGTAGATATATTATTAGTGCAATAGACCAAAGGCAGTTTCCTTCCAAGGATCGGGCCACTGTTAGACTCTGCTTGATTTGGACTTTAAAGCTCTGTGATGAATGTGAGTGCTCAGAACAGCTGAATCATAGAATATCTCAAGTTGGAAGAGACTCAACCCCTGGCTCTACATAGGACTAGCCAAAAATCAAAACCTGTGTCTGAGCGCACTGTCCAAACTCGCCTTCAGCTCTGGGTGCTTGGTGCTGTGTCCACTGCCCTGGGGAGCTTGTTCTGTGCCCACCACCCTCTGGTGAAGAACCTTTTCCTTACACGCAACCTGACCCTTCCCAGAGGCAGCTCATTGGAATATGTTTCCAAGTTCTGCTTGGAGCAAACTTTGAGTTATTCCTCTATCTCTGGAGAAATGGAAAGGTGTGTATTTTTAAAATGTGTCGTAGAATAAGAATATAAATGTTAAAAAATAATTATGTTTATAAAGGGATCAATCTGTGATTGCCAGATAACTTCAAGAAGACTGCTTGTACATCAAAATCTCACCTGTTTCAATGGCAAACAGATGGCACTCTAGTAGTACAAATAATTCACCAGCAATAATCTGTGCAATAGACTGAGCCTTACTTTCCTGCCTAAACAGTATCAAAAAGAAGGTGGCAATTTCCTTGAACACTGCTCATTATTTGAACATACTTAGGCTGATGATAGAAGATTATACACATATTGTGCTGGAGATCCACAAGAGATATGTTTCTGTTCGTAGGGCAGGTTTGGCCCTTCCGTTTTGTTACTTAGTTGTGATTTGTCGCATAGGCCAGGTAATGTTGTTTTCTTTGTCTGGCTGGACATTGTTATAACTGATGAGGACGCTTGCACAGGTAAATTGGAGTTAGCTTTACAAATAGTGTTGCATGTTGCGATATTTTATTCAGGGCCAGTACTGAGCTGATGCATGTTGGTACGCAGTCAGTTCGCTTTTCATGATATTGCAAAATGCAGAGGTTGTAATGATTGTGGAGGTAAACACAACTACAAAACAAACAGGGACAGAGAAAATTCATATTCAGAGTCAAGGAAGTTAATATGGAAAGTTTTCACTGCATTTGCATATTATTGAAATTATTGAAAAATCATGAGGGGGAATGCTTCTGAAGTATCCAAGCAGTTGGACCCAGTTTGACTATGGGCTGAAACACTGTCAGGGGGTGCTTATATCAGTATTCAAGTAGACTGGGAAAATCTATGAAGTAGAGGCTGGTTTTTTTTTCTCCTGCAGTATCCACAGGACTGGCTACTGGTTGACAACATGAATGCAGCCTCCTGTGATGGCTTGGTGCAGAAAGCAAAGGAGAAATCCAGGTGACATGATGCCTGCTGGGTAAAGATAGTATTTTCACTGTGATATTTTATTCCATCGTTGGCTTTGTTACCTACTGCTCCATGCAGAGGACTGAGCCATCTGTGAGCTCTGTTTAAGCCCACAAGAGCTATTTTGGCTTTGAGCCCTATATTTATATTGTGATCTATTACTTTAATACATGTAAAGATTTACAGCAGACAAGGACTAAGTATTGCTTTAGCAATGGAATACTTGGTGAATGAAAGAGCCTAGAAAACAGAAATGATTCATCTATATATCATGGTAAAAAGACTTTTTCAACTCTTGGTTAATTTTCTATTTGATTCATTTATTTGAGCTGTTTCTTTTTTTTTTTTTTTTTTTTTTTTTTTTTTTTTTCTTTTTTCTTTTTCCTTAATAATCACATTTTCTAGCCATCCTTTAGGCCAGCTAGTTAGCATGGTTCTCTTGAATCACAGAATCATTAGGTTAGAAAAGACCAAGTCTGTCTACTCAAACTGTCAGCCTATCACCACCATGCCCACTATGTGCCCCATCTAAGAGCCTAATAGGTCCTGTACATTCATGTAGGCCTATCTTCTAGAAATGTTTCACTTGCCAAACTTTGCAATCTTGCACGTTTAAAAATGCTAATACTTGGGATACTTAGGGATCTGCTTTCATCTAGAAGTGATAAAATATGAATAAAAGCATCACAAAACAAAAAAAACTAAATGCCAGTTTAAATTCATGCACCCCTGCCTCAAATGGATGATTTCTTAAATAAGGGGTTCAGCCTTGTCCTGGCTATTTTACACCCTTTGGGTTTTAGAATAGATCTGTTGCTTGTGAACAGAACAGAAATAAAAAGCCAAACCAAAACTGGGAGACGTCAGCAGAGGTACTTTTCATTAGTCTTGTTGAGTTTTGAAAGAGAACTCTCATACTAATGTGCACTTCTATAATATATTTTGAGATCTGCTGATGAAAATTGCTGGGTGGGATAACAATGAAGATTACTAGCACTGAATATAGAGCAAATTAGTGAGGAAAATTTCTAGTGAAGTTGGAATGATTTCTGAAATTGCTTGAACTATGAACACTTGAATTAATGCGCTCCTCCAAGATCACTGCTGTTAGCTATGCCTAGGTATGTTTCAAATGGCTTTTCCTTCATGCGTTCTATCTTTAGAATCACAGTGGAAGCGACTGTTCCACTAATTCATTGTTTGTTTTTTTTCCATATGCTGCATCACACATAGTATATTTTCCTTTAACCATTTATGTGCCTGCTATGCTGCTGCTAACAGCCTGATGTTCCCCAGAAGAGATTCAGTGAGTGCATTGAAATTCCTACTGTGGGAGCCTGGAGTTCATCATCTGGCCCTTAAGGTGAACTTACTTCATTTAAGAGAAGTGCATCCACTGACCAGAACAGTTCTTACAAGAGGGCTACATCAGATTCTACAGTGGGTATTGAGTAATATTTCAGTCAGCAACACACTTTGAAGAAAACAGGAATACTTTTGAATAAACAAGAGGGATTGTGGAATCTCAATCCTCAGAGATACTCAGACATCAACTGAATGATATATTGAGCAAGATTGGCCGCAGACTGTTTGGATTGCATACCCTCTAGAGGTCCCTTTTCAGGTTGGTCTGTTATTCTAAGGTGAATAAGAGGCTGTAGAACTTAGAACTGTGCCCTACAGAACTCAGGACAGACTTTTTAAATACTCAGACTCAATGTAGGTTATGCTGACTCTGTGCATTACATTGTTCTTGCTAATTTCAAAGTGTAATAACATTTCAGTGAAAGCATACATATTCATATTTTCATGCATGCATTATTAAGAGGAGATGAACATGTGCTAGTACATTCTAAGAACTTTAAAGCTGTGCTGGTCCATTACTGTGGTTTTTGTTTCCTAGAAAAGAAAACAAACAATAGTTAACATATAGTGTTGTAGAATATGAAAAGCAAGGCTTGAAGTTTACCAATGACTTTAAAACCATGTGCTTGAATGTTACAGCTTCTCCCTGAACTCTTTTAAATTTAGTCTCTTGTTCATTTTCCTTCTGTCCATCAGTTGTGCTGAAAGGAATATAGCTGTGTGAGTGTAATGGCTCTCTGCTTTACAAAGCCTCACCTCTTAGCAAAGCTGCCAGTGCTGGCTTTGCATCCAGCTTCTTGCAAGCTGTTCTTTGACCTAGCTAATGGTAGACTAGCTGAACAGGAAATACTGGCCTTAAAATATCTGCTTGTTTCTTAACTTTCTTTATGAGAGAGATCAATTGTGCAGTTTCTTGCTCCGTGAAGGAGAATGGACTGATTTTATTGTTGCTCTGGAGATATACTCAGAAGACTTTGTTTTCTATTATAAGTGAGAAGGGGATAAACTGGAAGAAATCCAGTAAATAGCAATTAGCAATCTAGACAGTGTGATGAAATATTGAATGAATAGTGTTTGTTTAGTCTACAGAAGAAAATTCTAGTGGGGATAGGCTAATAGTCTTCAAATACATAAAATCCATTCTGCTGGAGGGAGGAAGGGAATGATGCCGTCTTGTCTGATAGCAATAAACAAGAATTAATGTACTTGAGCAGAAGTAAGGAATATGAATATCCCAAGATGGAAGGGATCTGTAAGGATCATGGAATCCAACAGCTCCATTCTGATTTCTGCTCCTATTTGTACCTTCCTTTGATTGCATTGCATTCTCTGCTCTGGGAAGCTCCCACAGTCTTCAGTGTCTTATATATATATACTTATATATATATATAAGGTGAAGCTGTAGACGTAGATAAATACAACTGTGGTGGAGGCAACTTTATGGTTGATAACTGATCCTGGTCTCACTGGAGTCATTGCAAAGACTTCCACTGGCCTCACTGTGTTATTCTAACTTTTCATACTTGTGTTCATCGATCATGTTCTTTCACCATAGCAGCAAATCGATTTTGTCCTCTATAATTTGGACGTAAAATGTTGGCACTGCCTCTTTTATCAGGACTCAACAAAATTTCATTTAGGGCTCTCAGTCTCTTCCAAATCTCTCCATGTCCAGTCTACACCATTATCCCCTGTATATTAGCCCCTGGAATTATCTCTAGGTCGTACTTTAGCACCATGTAAGTGAGCCTTTGGTCATTAATTCACGTTTGTTATCCTTAGCAGCAATAGCTGCTGAGTTCTGTGACTGACAGGTTCACTGCAGCTCCTTTGAGGTAGATTAGCTAACTATGGCATTGCCTTGATTACACACTTTCATGGATGCAGATGCATTCTTGCATCATTACTTAAAACAAATGCTCCTTTTTGGAGCAACAAATTAGATTTGATTTGAGGATAGTGAATTGATTGGTGCCAGCCACATTTCTTTGGACTGTACAGCAGCCTTGTGTCATCCCCACTCGCAGAAATCTTGTTGTGATGTTCAAGGGACAGTCACCATGGCTGTTTCAGTGGAAAATTACCAGACAGACAGACTCCTCTGTGCCCTCCCTCTCTTTCTGAAGAAAAATGTTGAGCCAGTTTTAGGCATTTCGTGCTCCTTCTGCAGTCGGCAAAGGGAAATAAGCTTGCAGGCAGTCTGGTGCATAATGAGATTACTCAGGAAGTGGGAGTTCATTTGCCAGCATGAAAAGGACCTCTCCTCCAAAGAGAGGACTCCATTTACCACTCTAAAGGCCTGCCTGTGATGCAGCCAACCTCTGCTCATCTTTTTAAGACAGCACTGAAAAGAGTTCAAGAGTGCATGGAAGCAAGAGAGTCTGAATTCTTAGGCACTGTTCTGAGGGCAGTGCAGTGAGAAGGTTCAGGAAAAGAAGTTGTGTTTCCAGCCATGACACCTGAGCCTGCTCATGCACTTTGAAAGCAAAGTCTCCAGAGAGGGAAAAAAATAAAAGAAAAAAAAAAACACACAAAAAAATGTGGTGTTGAGATACTGTGCTTTGTGCTGAACACGGTGCTGCCAAAGTCTGCCGAGTTTGGTTTAAGTCTGTCCAATGCATCAGCACATTCCAGAAGTTCATCTGGTCACCTCCCTGCTTTATCTCTGAGTTCTGATTTTTATTAAACTAGAACAGCCACCTGCTTGGATCTATTTTTCTTTCCCAGTGCATGCAAACACCAGTGTTGAGATACCCAGGGAAAGCTATAGGCCAGAACTGAAATGCTTATGTATGTTGGATGGCCCTGTCAGCACACACTGTCAGAGGCACTAGTTTCTATTTGATGTTGAAGTCCAAGATCTGTGTGAATTCTTATGGTCCAAATTTCCACCAACCTTTTATTCAACTTCTCTGTGTGACAGTGCTTAGAAACAGCAGCTTTCTTTCTGATGAGAGTAACGGATTTCTGTACTTATATCATAGTTTCATACAGTTTGTTATGGTCCCTGGGTTTTGAAGAACGCAGGATAGCAGTATCATGATCCTTTGGCATGATATTGTTGTACCATACATCGAAGCCACAGCAAATACTAAATGCAGATGCAGACCCAACGCCATATCATATGATGCTGTTATAGCTGAAAACAGGTGGCATCCATTAAAAATCTGCACTTGTTTATAATTCCTGTTACCCATTTCTCAAATCAGTCTCAGCTGCAGCTTGCTTACCATAGGAAGAAGAATCCAGCAATCTAGCAGACAGGGATGAAAATGTAACCAGTTTTTAAAGCAGCCTGGGTGGTTAGGTGGTTTTTCTTCTTGTTTTGTTTCCATTAGTAGATCTTATCTTTTTGTTGATTATGTTATAAAGATAACATATCTTAAAACCGTTACTGAGAAGCTCTAGAAAACTGATGCTTTCAATCAGTAATTTCAGATTCTGCTCTGGTGAGCAAAAATAACTAGTTTTGTTTGTCTCAGCAGATTATCATTTCGAACTAAGAATAGCTAAAAATATCTCAGTTTACATCTGCAACTTAGGAGATCCATGGAGTTTGGCAGCTACGGTTCCCATGGACACTGTTTCTGCCATGTCTTCCACTTCTCAGAGATCACAGAATGGCCTGGGTTGGAAGTGACCTCAAAGATCATGAAGCTCCAACCCCCACATGGACCACTAGACATGTTATTTAACACATCTCCATCCCCCCATATGGACCACAAGATATGTTATCATATGAAGTAATGAAGAAAACCAACATAATTTGCTTTATCCGTTGTTTTTTCCACCAGATGTCAGAGGTGAAGAGGGCTCCTTGCACTTGTTTCACTTCATTTTCCAGGGCTTATGCCACACATAGGAAATGACAACAGGTCACATATTCTTCTCTGTAACGGCATCAAAAGAGCAATGCAGGAAATGGAGGCATGGTGATGTAAGTAGGCTTGGAGCTAGTATGGTTCTGAGATCAAAGGCATCTCCTCCTTACCTTTCCTGCTCCCTGATGGCAGTGCCAGGTTGTGCTGAAAACCTATGTGCTACCAGCCCACTCCAATTTGTGCCTAGAGTCATGCAGCCCAGACAGGGAAGAATAACAAACAGGCCGTACACACCAAAGGAGGAAGACTTTTGCTGAGCTGTCTCCCTTATGAAACGGCAACCTTTCTTTAGACCATTTAAATCAGTAATTCTAATGTTTCTTGTGATTAACAAAGCTTTGGGGAAATATTTTCACTGCATATAAAGAAGAGCATGCATCTATGCCTTTAAAGAATGTAGCAGACTCAAAATATTGCCATGTGGTTAGCAAGTTAAAGACTGCAACTTCTCCCTAGTGTGCTTGCATTCACCAGATTCATCAAATCTAAAAGAAATTATAATTTCCCTGGCTATTGTGTTTAACAAAGCTTTGGAGACATAGTTGTCTTATTAACATTTTTATTTCATTTTTTTTTAATAGTATCTCAGAGAAATTAAGGAGATGTTATTAGTATTTGAAATTATGGAAAAAAAAATGTTTTTTTGTCTTCTCAGTACTTAATGAATGCTGTGGTGTATGCTTTTCTGTGCATAATGAAACCACATTTTCAAAATCTATTTGTGAGGACAGTCTTGATACTTGGAGAGAAATTACATTTCATTCAAAGGAAATGTTGTCAAATGCCCAAGGATTTGTGGGATTTTCTCTATTATCTTTCATCTATAGAATAATGATATCTACTGGCAGCTTAACTCTTCAAAAGCAATATTCATCCAGTGTACAAGAAAGTGCACCTGCCTGAAAAAAAAAGAAACAACAATAAGACTTCCTCTCTTATCGCACAGTATCTGCCCATCTTTACTTTTATCCTGGGTGGCCTATACGTGACAAAAGATGAATGATTATTGTAAATCATCACGGTGTCAACTGTACATGACTGTGACTGGACTGAATCTGGAACTGCCTCCGTTCTTTCCTTAGGTCCTTCAGTCCACAGTGTTAGTTTGCTTTTTATTTAAATATATCTATTTTGACATTTTGACTTTTTCCATTCTACAAGCTGAGCCTTCTAGTTTGTGTAACTTCTGTGGTGTAAAGCGGAAGGTGTATTTGTACAAACAGAGCAATTGCTGTATTTTTCTTGTGACTAACCTTCCCTTCTGAAAGGCTATAGGATAAACAGACTCTTGCCAGATTATCAAAGGAATATATTCTTCATATTCAGTAAGATAAACCTACGGTGCCTGCAACACTTCACAAAAGAACTCTTATTCATAGAATTACAGCATGTAATAAAACCATGGTATATCCCTAAGTGCATCCTAAGCACTCAGAGCATTATCAGGCTCAGTGGGAACTTTATGTCCCCGAGAATTGTGGAAACTAGATGTTGTACCATAAATTCCTTCATGCAGGGGTCATTCTCTCCTCTTGCTGATGCTCAGGAACAAATAATCATATTAACTAAATATAATGCATATCACATATCATGCAGTGGTAATTGTTTCCAGTGGAGTTGCTATATCCCATAGGTTTTAATACAGAACCCTAGATTTCATGCAAAATGAACAAATAATTCATGTTGTCCCCATAAAATTTCTCTCTGACCCCATCTCTGATGCATAATTTTGTGAGATGCAAGTAGAAATTGAGGAGACTTAAAAGACAAGATCATTGTTCTCTGTTGTGCTTTGCTTCAGACTGAGTTGTTTCTGAATACTGCTCTCCAGCGTTCGAGATGAGTGCAATAAACATCCTTTCCCCAAGAATAGCTTGGCTGTAGATCACATGGTGTGTTCAAAACTCAGGCACTGTAGTGTTTTCTCTATATTATTTTTAAATGTAAGCAAAGCAGACAAAGCAGAATATTTGTATTCAGTTTGTGGTATCCCCATCTGATTGTGCATCTGCAAATTTGTACTTTTTGACTGCTTTAACATAAGATATCTTGGGATGAACTGCAGTTATTTATATACGATACAGAAATGTAACCACAGTATTTCTCTTTGCAAGATGTATATAGGACTACTCTCAGCAATATCTAGCCTTTCGCAGTTGCCATCCCACTCATATCCATCTGTATGTCTGTATTACCACACCACAGACTGGGAAACAGTGTTGTGATAACCCTGTCAGCTCTGCTCTCTTCTTTGGATACAAAGCCATTCAGTCCATTTGAATGCACTGAACTCTCTCTCTCTCTCTCTTTCCCCCCCCCACCTCCACCCTCCACTTATTTATTTCTTTATTTAGGTTAGGCAAGCTCCTTTCACACAGGTCAAAATAGGCTCTTAGAAAATCTGAGAAAAACTAAGTATATCTAGAGTCAAGTTTTGGTGGGTCCTGACATCTTCTGGCATCCAGTGGCACATACTGGCCATATTGCTGGTAAAAATTATTACTGCTCTACCTATATAAATGCAAGTTAGAGTTTCTTTTCTTTGTAGAAGCTACTGTGATGCTGTATTTTGGATTTGTGATAACATTCTCATTTAGATGGTGCGGAGCAGTGCTCACACAGGTCCAAGGACCTATGTCCTTTCATACTTCCTGTGCTGCTCTGCCAGTGAGGGTATGCATGAGGTGCTGGATGGGGGCCATGGCCAGGACAGTAACCAAAGGGATATTCCATACCATGTGGAGTTATGCTCAACAATATAAGTTAGAGCAAACTCTTCAGCAGGGTCCATTATGACAGGACAAAAAGAACCAAAAAGAGGGGAGATTTAGACTGTGCATGTGACTTTTGCTTTGCCTAGTAAATGGTCTCAAACTATGAGTTCTTGCATTCAGCTTTCCAGTTCTCTCCTCAGTCCTACCTGGAAAGAGTGAGTGAGTGGCAGTGCAGGCCTTTGCTGCCTGTGCAACAGAAGCAGTGGGGAATTCTCCAAGAGAAAAGCCTCCAAAAAAAAAAAAAACAAACTCCAATTTTTTTTGAGAGGAAAAGAATAGGAAGTAAAACATAATCCTGCATTAATTTATCTTAGCAAAGATTGTGCAAGTCCCTTTGTGCAAAGTCCATCTAACTGGGGCCACTATGAAAGCGCATCCCCTGTGGGCATGCATGGAGCAATTCTCTGTGTAAGAGCGACATGGATGGTAAAGTTTTATCACTCGAGGTGGTTTGATGCAGACTAGATTACATGTCCAAACAGAGATGGATCATATGGTGAAAGACAGCATAAACTGCTGAATAGTTTGATGCTCTGTGGGAGCTATGTCTGGTATCTTTGCTTGCTAAAATTGAGCTTAGTGAATGTCTAGGCCAGTTTCAGCTTTCAGTCATTCCAAGCATGTGTGGCTATGCTGGAAAACTGATAAACTTGTGCAGTTGAGTGCCTGTGAAGTCAGCAAGTTCCTGGCACAGCTTGGAAAGTATTTGGTTTGACATTACTTCACCTGATGTACAACCAACATTAAAACTTCCCCTCAAGCAATATATTTAATTGCATGTTTTTCTGAAAAAAAAAAACAAAAAACAAAAAAGGTTAAATTCGTTCTATCAATAAAGACAAATTGCTTTTGTGTTTGTTTATTTTTTAAAATTTATTATTATTTTTTTTATTTAGGGGGATTTCTAGGCAACTTGAAATCTTTCTTGGAGTAGAATACATCTTGTGCTAGGTATGTACATCTTTACTGCTCATACAGAATAATGGCTTTTATTAGAAGTCTAATCTTTTTTCTTAAAAGAACCCTAGTTAAATGTTTTGCATGCTATATTCTAATATGATTAAGTTAACTGTTTCCATTATTGCTTTTGTATTTGCTATGCTGTCAAGAGTAGTGTTAAATTTATCTGTAGCACTATTTGTTACCTTTTTAGCAAACAGTGACAGTATTCTTTAAATTGGACTATTGTGTTAATTGAGAGGGTGGAGTTTTATTCTCATGGTCCAAGCTTCTATTAAAAAAACTCACAACCTAAAACAAACAAGAAAAACAACAAACAAAACCAACAAGAAAGCTGGGCCCCTTTTCCTTCCTGTTCTGTGTTTAAAGACCTATAGCAGCATGAATGAAACATCACCAAACAATTGCATCTCCCCGGCCCCCAGGGAGCTAATGTATTTTATCAGCATTTACAATGAAAAGAACAAATATCAGATTCTCAGCATTACCATGACTTCAATTCTCCTCCCCCTGCATTATTATTATTTTTTTTAAACTCATTTTAAAGAGCTGCAGGTTGCCATTCCCTGCTCTGTGCAGGAGAAGCTCTAATAATGGGTCAGAATTCATACACATGCACACAACCCCCACACTTATTCATATATATACGCATTTTATTTTTTTTATGGTATGGCAGAAGATATTATCTTGATCATTCTCTATTCGCAGTGCTACCTCTAATCCAATGCAGAACCAGATTACCAACCCAGCCTTTTGAAGCCTTGATGTTATTTTGCTTGATAAATTGGGCACAAGGCTAAAATTGAAAAGAAACCCTGTTTTTATTATTGGAGACAAATCTAGCAAGCAGGAAGCATATGTTGTGCTTTGGACCACATGCTGGGGATTGGGAGCTAGAGGGCTCTCGCACCAATCAGTGACTTCAAACAATCCCCGGCGTCCACCTGGGACAGAATCTGTGCCATTAGTCTTCACTGGAGCAGCCATCTAATGCCACCAGGCAGCCCCAAGGAGCAGAGGAAGCCACCTGACAAAATGTCACAAGGAAGAAAGGAAAAGAAATAATCAATACGTTGGGTATTGATTTGCATTATTTTTTTCCCCTTACAGTTTGATACCAATATATGTTGATCAAATGGGGGGTGGGGTGCGTGGTGGGGGGGTGAGGCATGTTCTCGAGGCTAAGACAGGGCTTATGTGAAAGCTTTAATGTTAGAGAGCTAATGCAAAGATCACAATAAGAGTGCAGACTGGCAAGCATTGTATTTTTCAAAGGGCAGTGTTGAGTATTGATCTGTATTAGAAATGATAATGAGGTTATTTTGTGCCTTGGTGTAATACCTTAACTATTTCAGTGCTTCAAAAGCATCAGAGTTAAAACATTGGATCCTATGAATTTGTGATGCTTCCAGCTCCAGTTCCTAAATTTTTCCATCATTCCAAGTAGGAATTTCAGTTTTGCATTCCTGGGCTATGGCAGCTACTTTGTCATACAGTTTTAGCTTCTTGTTTTAATGTACGTGCTCATGAAATAGGAATTACTGAATCCCACCCCCTCAGAAAGGAGCTTTTCTTTGCAAACATCTTGCAGTCTCTTTCATGTTTAAAATATTTTAAGCAAATGGAAGGAATGAACCTTGCAACTTTTCCAAATTCGGGTGAAGTTCAGTGCTTATGGAGAATGTGGCACATTTTTGGTAACTGATTGTGGAACTACCTTGGATGCTTTGTTTTGATCGATAGAAAACATTTCCTAATTCATTGTGACTTTTCTGCTGATTTGTGTATATATAATGGTCGCATGGTTAGTGAAGCAATGTGAATAAATTATTAATGTGAAGGCCAGATTTTCATTTGATGCAACAGCACCACATTAGTAATTAGACTGGCCGAGGTTAGCAGCACCAACATACTGCATGAGACAAGGAAAGGAAAGCTTTGCTGTTACAACTTTCTGCTGAGAGGTGAAAGAAAATCTTACAATTTGATTCCTTAAATCTGTTATTTCTGATGAATATCTTTTGTTTTTCAATTTATTTCCAGCAGTTGGTTGGAAATGAAGATGTAAGAGTCAATTAAGGTTGATCGTAGAATCATAGAATGTCTTGGGTTGGAAGGGACCATAAGGATCATCAAACTCCAATCCCCTCACCTTTGGTGCTGTATGTTAAAAGACTTTGCAAGGAGAAGACCTCTGGTTTTATCCTGACACCATTCAAAGTTCACAAGCCTATTTGCACAGTTAAAAATATAATCCCTATCTAACATTTCCAAATTCAAGCACTCCTCATTCTTTTTTTTTTTTTTTTTTTTCTCTGTAGCTGCTCAAATTAAAACAAAACAAAGAAAGAAACACAAACAAACAAACAAACAAAAAACAACAGAAAACTGTAACCAGTCCCTTCTAGGTGCTCCAGGTTAAAGCCTCTTTCATTTAAAATTAAGGACTGTCAAAAATACTGCAATCTGATTAAAGAAAAAAACGTGCTAACATCAAGAGAGGTGTGCATATGAATATGTTACTATCTATACCATTTTGAATCATGTAGTTAAATTTTATAAGCATACTTTTCTTGATTTAATTAAAGTTATCCCCAGTATTAAAGAACAGCAGAGAAAATGCTTCCAAAATGTGACTTATTTTCACCATTTTGGGATACTGTGCATTATAACTGTAGTGAAACGTTGATGATTTACATTGCCTGTTGACCCAGACTTGTGGGTTTAAGTGGGCAGTATTTTCTCTAGGAAGTGTTGTTTCTAAATAACAAGGACACATTACAAATGATATCCCAGGGGCAAGATATTAGAAATGGTTGGTGGGAGCTGATGTTTTTATCACTGATGTAAACAGGTCTTAGGCACCAGTAAGTGCTCCTGGGAATCCTCCTGTTAAAATTCTTTCGTTTCCTTTTGCCGGTGAAATCAGAATGCTGCCACTTGCTTCTGTCTTTTCTCTTGCTTATAGACTGCTGTATATCCCTGCTTCCAATTTAGATTAGTTTTCAGACTGATTGTATGTTGAATTCTTCCTCTTGATGTTCTTCCATCTGTGACTGTGTGTGTAGGGGGTCGATGTGCAAAAGCAACCACATTTCCTTGGTGTTATTCTGTCACATCTGAGGTCATGCCTAGCTTGTCTTGCCCAGCTACTTTGCTCTTTCTGCACTAAAATTAGTGTATGTGAAGACTTATTTGTGGCAAGCAGCTGTTGCAGTTTTCTTGTCCCTCCGGGGCAGAAGTTTGGGAACAGCAGAAGGGGAGGGAGTAAGGGAGGTTGCTGCCTTCAAAGTAGATTTAGGTATGTGGAAGAAAGGAAATTTTCTTTATTTATTTATTTATTTATTTATTTATTTTTAAGTCAATTGCCTAAAGTGCCAGACCGGGATCGCTGAGAAGGATCTGGTTACAAAAGCCCTGCAGATTTCTGCCTGGGATCAGAAATGAGAAACAAACAACACTTTATGATAAAAATGAATAATTCCTTGTGCATCAAAACACAACCTCTCCAAACTGTAACTTTTCTTAAGTTTAAAGATTGATCAAAGTTAGTCGTGCCCAATTATTGCATCATGTTTGTTGACGTAAAGTTCATGCTGTGGTTGATAATATCCCAGCTATGCTTTCTCAGGCAGCCAAGATGCTCCATTTATCACTATCTAGCCAGAGATATTTTGAAGTAAAGATAAGCTGTTTGCTATTAGAACAGCAGCATTCAGGAGCTTCTTTGACTGATTTACAGCCTGTCCTAGTATAGCCAGCTATTTACAAAAGTCTGAGAATGGGAGCTGGTTTTCATGAGCCATGATCACTCTTCCCCACTGATTTCACAGGGTGCTTCGGGGGGATAAAAAAAACTGAAGCAGACAAGGTCTGAGGTTATTCTTGTCCCAGGCATATGCTGTGACCCCACAGCCCTGCTCCTTCTTTATTAATAACTGTATTGAACCAAAGTAGTTTTTTTAATGCTCTGTAGGGTGTCCTTTTATTAACTTCTCTTTATTCTGAGAAAAACCTATTAGTTGTAACTCTTTGTTTCCTATTATTTAACTGGAATTTAATCCTTAACATGACTTGCTCTTTATCCCTTACTTATTTGTTCCCTTTGATAGTCTCCAGTGAGGGATCCTACCAAAAGCCCTTTGAAATTGCAAATAATTTACACCCACCACACCCCCCTTGCCCACTCTTTTATGAACTTCTGTAACACAGTCTGGAAGACAAAGAGACTTGATTAACTCTTATGGGAGCTCTGCTGGTGTCATCCTATCAGCTGATATTTATCCATGTGCAGTATTTCTCTGTTGATAATTGCCCTCTCCCATCTATTCCCCACTGGAAAAGTGACCCTTCCAAATTGGATGTCATATGCTTACAGTAATAGTCATCATTGGGGAATGTTCTGACTCATTTTAAGTAGGGACAGGAGATCTTGGAAACGATTTTGACTCAGATGCAGCAGAAGCATTAAGTCCCGTAGTACAAATAACTATACAAGTGAAAATATATTTGATTTGTAGATCTGTGCTTGCCCAAGAATTGGACTTGCCTCTCATTAGTACAGAAGGTGCTTGGGTCATACACAGGTGGTGTAAAATTATTATTATTATTATTTTCTATTTTCCCTGTGTTTCCCATTCTCTTCTTCAGGTTCTTTTTTTCTTCACATTCTTTTCTCAGTATTGAGTAGACTATGAGCATGGCACAGAAACCCTGCCTAGCCTATGGAGCCAACTTGGAGATGGTTCCCGGTATGGAGGGAAATGGAGTCATACTAGCCATCATGGATCACCACTGTTCCAACTCTTTCATTCATGTATGGCTTATGGATGACTCACTCCTTCCAGCTCTCTGGGTTGTCTCTGGGTTCTCACCCCTTATGATCTCTCTGTTCAGTTGGGTGCAGTCCTTATCTACGTTTCTCTTTGAGGCCTTTTTTCTAGTCTTAGGCTTATGATATTCTGTGCCAATCCTGGAAAAATGTCACTACTCCTCTTTACCAAGACAAGCTCCTGGTCCTGCTGCAGACACGCTGATCCAGTTTACCCTGGTGCCTGAACTCCATGCTTTGATCACCTGTGGGTGGGCTGTGAGTGAGGGTCAGGGACTCAGCTGTTGCTCAGTTTCTTTCTACCAGCTTTGAAGTGCTTTTTGAGCTGAAACCCCCACTGAGAGAGCATACATTCCTCTGCTGAGGGTCTTCAGCCATGCACAGCTTTCAGAAGGGGATGTTCTGGCTCTGGCTGAAGTGATGATAGAGAAGAAGGTTATTACTAGAAAACAAGGAGCATTACTGCTAAACACAGTGATTTCTGGTAAGCAATCCTTTCTGTGCACCGAAAAATGCACAGACAACATTTTAGCTGGTGCTAGCTTCTAGGCTTGTGCAAACCACATCTAACAACATTCCCTCCAGTGCCAGTTAACACCACATAAGTACTTGGACTTAAAAGTAACTTTTCTTGTAATTTTGTAGATCTGTATAAGTACAGCATTTCTAAAGGGGCTTATGCTATGGATGCGTTGTTAATCTCTGAAAGGTTGGAAGATTTCAAGCAAATATCTTACAAAGCTTCCTATAAGAATTTGGACTAATTATTTCAAATTCAAACTGTTTCACAAAATCAAAGGGGAATTAAGATTTTAATTTCTTTCTTCCCTTTTGTTTTTCTTCATTATTTGACAAAGCCCAGAGAGTAATCCCATCTTAAATATGAATATGAAGTAGACCTAACAGATGTTCTGTCTGCTAGAAAACTTTGTTTAAATAGGCATGGTCTGCATGTAATATGCGCATGAAGGTCAAAGCTTGTAACCTGTGGTATAAAAACACAAAGCTTTGACACCACTTTACTTTTATTTGTAATTTTTTTTTTTTTTTTTTTCAAGTCAGTTCAGTGAATGATTAATAGTATTGGCTTAGAACAGGCATGGTACTGGCAAGAACTGTGTGAAATCAATATTGCCAACATACCTCTGTCCTGACCCCCAGCACTTTTTCTATTCCCTGTTCCCCATCTTTCTGGAACAGATCCTGCCAGCCCTGTGCCAAATGGATTCCCATTTTCCAAAGTATCTAACAGCTGAAATGAAATTGGGAAGGAAATATAGTCTCCAAAGCCTACAATGTTTTGCTTCTTTTACTGTACAGTGGATGCCACTGGAATTCAGGATATGGCCTTCGTTCAGGTGAGTTGTGTTTTGCACAAACTGTTTATGTTTTATGCATTGCCACCTGGATTAATGAACCCAAATTAGGAGCTGAAGAGTCCTGCCTCTGGAAAGAAGGAGTGAGATATAGATGGTGTCATATAAAAGGCCATGTACTGGGGATTTTAGAAACGGAGTGTTTGCATTTCCCTTTTCTAGCCCTCCATTGATACAGTGTGGGCTGTGTTATACAGTGTGGGGATAGAAGACATGGCAGTCCAGGACCAATCTGTTTCCCACCTTTCTAAATGACTTTGCTGCAAGAGGTCCTGCAGGGCTTCTAGACTGACTGTCCCCTTCCTCACAATCACTCCTAAAGTAATGCCTCCTATTTGTTTCCATGGAAACAACAGCAGTAGATACAAAGAGCACAATAACGCTATTTGATAGAGCTAATTCTCAGCTACAGAACACTTTCTCAGCATAGTCATCAATACTGGGAGTGCATTTTCACCAGTGATGAGTGAGAGTCTACATACCATGTTTATAAATGTAAAAATCTACATCAGAGGAGGTTTCACTGTTGCTGTGATGATGCCATTGCTGAAATGCACCACTCACTGCCTCTCTGTGCTCACATCCACGATTTGGTTTCTATAAAGATTTAATGAATGTGAATGGGTGCCATTTTTTCCACATGGGGAATTTAGTGACACACCTTTTCTTCGTACACACTTCCATGTCAGATGCCATTCTGTCAGACTTGTCCCTCTGCTGTCATCTGTCAAATGGCAACAAAGTGTAATGGAATATTGATGGGAAGGTTGAACCTCTGCTGCTGTATGACTAACATTTGCCCCTGATGTCATGGGCCTACATGATATAATAGGAGGCATTACTTTCAGAGCAACTCTCATAGCTTTGCTAAATGCTGTGACCAAATTCCTGAACACCATCTGAACTTTGAGAGGAATGAAGCAGATCTGTGCATGTGTGTGGCCACCATGAGAACCTCAGTGGCTTTGTGTGAACAGGAAAAGGAGGCTGTTTTCATCAGAGTAGGTCTTTTTTCCCCATTCTTCCTTTTTCACTTCTTTCTTTTTCTTTTCTATTTTCCTCTCTATTTTTCTGGGGGGGTGGGAAAAAGAAAGAAAAGAAGGTAGGAATTCTGAAAAAACACTTGGGTTTTTTAAAAAAACTTATTTCTATGTGGATGCTTCTGAAAACTGGTAACAAAACTGAAGCTGAGAGAAATGAGAAACTCCTGACTTCAGTGTTACTACTTCATGCCTGGAAGAACTATGGAAAGTATTTGGAAAATGTGAAAATGCTATATTTATCTCAGCATTTCTTTCTGCAGACGTTTTATCCTGTCCACAAACTTTCAAATGGAGATGCTTTGTCGGAGTTTAGATGGGAGGTTCTTATATCTTAACCATTCTGCTTTTGTTCTGAACTATTTGCTGCGTGGTTTCAGGATTTTCAGATGTCAGAGTGTGAAAGAAGTCTTGTTTGTGCTAAACCCAGTAGATACTGTGTTGAGCTTCACCTAGCTTTGGTAACAAGTGAGAGTTGATTTGCATGTGTCTGAAACTAGATTTCAAACACATCGCATTCGAAGTCGGTCTTAAACTTTTGAACTTGGCTTTACATGTGGGTTTTAAATTCCTTGATTAGGGCTTTAGAATCCTATTTCAGGCCTTTCAATTTGTACATTCTTCTTCCTTTTGTGCTGAGTAGATCACTATGTTGTAAAGTTAGATGAGATCTTTCCTTTAAAGCTTTCATTAAAACCTCATTTTCTCTTGTTTTTAATGTGTGTGTTTGTGTGCCCATTAGTTATATAATAATGCATTTCCTTTACTTTTTTTAAAATGTCTTTTTACTTATGACGGAGTGATTTGAGGATGTACTCTCTTCTATAACAATTTCAACTTCTTTTTTGACTTCTTCATCACAGCTTTTGCCAAGTTTTTTGTAGATGTATTAACAATAGCTAGACAGAGCCTTTCAGACTGTAAGTGAATTTGCAATCTGATCACGTACGGTATGTCTTTGAAAAGAAGGAAATACAGAGACAAAGGCAGAATGTGATAGAATTTTATTTAATGCATTGGCATGAAGTGTAAATACATACTGAATACAGATGCTAAACTTTCCTAGTTCTGATATGAAATAATTACCCTGGGGACTTCTGTGTAAAGTAAGCCCTATAAAACCATTCAAATATGGATGATGCGTTTCAGGTGACCTCTTCTTAATATTAAAGTTCATCCACCAAATGTAAATGTGAATGTTTACTTAGTGACAGAATATATTTTACCTTAGAAAATGAAGAGATTTTTTTTAAAGTATGAGTAACTATTATTTTAGCATCACAGAAGATAATACAGTATATGTAGTGCATCAACAGAGACATTTTTTTTTATGATTCAGCAGGAGTTAAATTGTGGCCCTCTGGTATTGAAATGGAAGTTTATCACTGACTTTGGCACTACTCAGATATGGGTAGAATCAAAATCCACACAAGAGACATCTGTACCTTTTCATAGAATCATAGAATTACTCAGGTTGGAAAAGACCTTGAAGATCATCAAGTCCAACCGCAGCCTACCCAGTAGCCTATCTCTTAAAAAACAACCACGAAACAACACCACAACAACAAATCTCTGCTAAATCATATCCCTGAGTACCACATCCAAATGGCTCTTAAACACATCCAGGGATGGCGATTCAACCACCTCCTTGGGGAGCCCATTCCAGTACCTAACCAGGTATGGCTTTTATGGCTAGCAGTTGTGTTAAGCTGGAAGTGAAATGGATTTTGCTACTCAAGGCCAGGCTGGATGTAGCACTGGGCAGCCTGGTCTAGTGGTTGATGAGCCTGCCCATGGCAGGAGGGTTGAAATTAGATGATCGTTGTGTCTCTTTCCAACCCAGGCCATTCTATGATTCTATGAAATTGTAACAGACTTTTCTTAGCATTTTGTGGAGAGATTTGCTTCTCTGAAGAGAAAAGAGGACTAGGAAAGCACTTGGCCAATTCTTCTGCCTGTGAGAAACTCACTCTGAGCCCTGAGATTTGCAAGAGTAAAATCACCCGGTAAAAAGAGCATGAACTCCAGTTTCTGTCTGAGTTAACAACGTTTCAGAGGGAACAGAAGATGGAATCCTAGTGGGCATATTAAAAAACAAAAATGGTAGAGAGAGGGAAATATATCAAATCTTTTTCCTAGATGCAGGAAAATAATTAGGGGTCATATGAGTTTGAAGGCTGAAATAATGTCAGAAGCCTAGGAGCCTCTAAAAAATAGAATCAAACAAACCCAAATGTTAATGCATAAGGGGCATATTACTGCCGGATGGCACATACGTTCAGCTCTGACAGAAAGCATGTGCACAGACTAAAAGGAAAGTATGTGAGCTTCAGATTTCATGGAAAGTGACAGTACCATATGTAGTTTCTAATGAGTTTGTAGTTTGCTAACTATGCCTAAAAAAGCTTATACAGCTGCTTAGTGAGATCAACTAGAAAAAGCTCTTTCTAATTCTCTTGGCGGGTTGCTGGTTTAAAGCACGAGGCGCTTAAACTTTCTAAAGTTGTTATTCCTTTTATTGCTTTCCATATCATCTAGAAATTTCGGTCTTTGGTCCATTGTTTAGGTGTTGTACCTGAATGGAACAGCACTGATTACTCCAAGGAGTGTTTTCTGAATTTCTTTCTCAGTAAAGCACTGTTCAGCTGGTTATTGGCTGTGGTTCTGCTGTGGAGACTGTTAGGCAAAAAGTAGTATGTACAGTTACTGCTTTTGGCGGAGTTCAGAAATTCTAAGCTATGTTGCTGTATATTCTCAGCAGAAATACTTGTATCTTCAGTAGACCCATGTTAGTGTAAGTCTGAAGGGACATGGTGTTTGGCTTTGACAGAGTTGTGAAGGTTCAGTATGTTGGAAATCAGCTCTGTTTGTCAGTAGAATCTGTGGTCTTTGCTTTTTGCATTAGTGAGATTGTAACAAACCCCCTGTAAATATTCATTGCAGAAAATCAAGTTGTCTGCAAATGGAAATGTGATCAGAAGGGCTTTCTGTAGAATATGACATCAAATTGCTGAAACAGCTGCAAGAAAGAGCAGAGAGATGTGTGATTTATTTGGATTGGAGGGAATTAACAAACAAGATTTTGATTATTGTAGGCAGGTGCAAGAGATGTGCTTTTCCACAACTACTCTTCAACATATATATTGACCACATGGTGCATGAAAGTGGATCAAGGAAACCGCAGCAGCAGCGTAAAAAAGCACATAATGACTGTACAGAAAGAACAATCCAAGCAGGGAAGAATAGATTAAGGCAGTCTTATTTGCACGTAATTTGTTCCTTTGTGAAAATGCTGAAGATCTTAAAAGCCTTGGTAAATGCCTTTAAGGGAATATGACAGAGAAAGGACCAAAAAAAATCAATAGTCTTGATTCTTTTTCTCCTAGTTTGCATTAGTGTAGCCTACTGGCTGAATCTGTGTAATTTGGATGTCATCTAAATTTGCAGTTCAGACAGACTACTAAATGTAGCTCAACAAGACAGAGCCTTGTCTGTCTGATTGTGACTAATGTAGAGAAAATGAGGTGTCTGATAGGGAGCTCAAAACTGCCATTCCTCATGTAAACTGGAGATTTCAATTTTTCATTCCTTTTCAGTTAGAAATTACATCAGGAAACAAAGCACACATGGAAAATGCACAGGAAATCTGGTTTTTGCATTGACCATTTTTTTTTTTTTTTTTTGCAAACTCTGCAGCCTTCTTTGATGTCACGAAAGATTAACCAATTAGTGAATTAAAGAGAAAAATGATTTTTTGGGGGTGTCATTAATCAAGATTATTTCCTTTACCCTGGGGGGAGGAAATACCATAGGCAACAAGCTGTAATAATGCTCAGTGAGCTCTAATTTATTTCAACTTCTTTCTAGGCAGAAGCTATGGAACTTCTTTCTGAGTGCATTCACAGGGCTGCTCTTTAAGCTGCTTAGGCCTGGCCAAAGAAATTGTACAGGAAATTGGTTCCTACCCCTTTAATGGCTGGAATGGGAGATGAGAAGGCATGTCTTTAAGACGATGATGAAGAAATGGGTTGACACAATGACAGGCTTTTACACATCTCTTTTTATTGAATACGAGAAGACACAAGAACCTTTTAATTGCTCATTTTCTACCTGCCATAGAGCACAACAGAAAGAACAAAGCAAAAGCAACACTGCTTTGTCAAGTGATTCTAAGGATCTAATTCTTACATAAGGTTGTCCAAAGGGACTTTGTAGTTCTGTGGCATGTTACACTGCAGACCCATCTTGTCTGCAGAATGCCATGAAGAAGATAGGGACATGCTAATTCCTCAGACTGCCATCTCACAATAAATGGAGGCCCTGATCTGAAAATGCTGAGGAATATATTGAACGTATGCAGGCAGGACTGCCAAAGTCTTCAGATGGGTAAAAAAGGAAATATTAGATCAGTTATCTGGCATTAAATGAGAAAAGTAACTATCAGACTGAATACTATATACTGTTTTAAATCTCCTGAAACTGTAGCTCAGTAACTCAAGAACATTTTATTCTGTATATAATTAAAATGACCACAAGAAAGGTAATTGGGAAAGCCTATTGTAATGGAAAATCTGGTGTCATGTCTCATAGCAAACTGAAGTGCTGCATTAACCGCAGCATTGCTATCCTTGGAGACTGCTCCAAAACCAAACTGTGCAAAGACTTTCCTTGGTTTTAGTAAGCCCTGCAGGAGGCACAAATGAAGCGTTTGGTCATCCAACGTGATGAAATGAGAGCAAGAAAAGGAGTTCACATTAGTTTGAAAGTGATCAAGGGGAAGAGGAGATTTCCTGGCTTTGGGAAACATCTGGTTATTCAGTAACGTGTAAAGTTTCAGTGCTCTTCCCTTGGAATTCATTATTTGGGAAAGATTTGGAGATTTCTCCTCTGTCTTTCTTCCCTTTTGTTACTTTCCAAGATGATGCAAGATTTATTTCCATTCTCCTCTACTTCCTTTATTCTGGGGGAAAAAAAAAGAAAAAAGAAAAAAAAAGAAAAAAGAAAACCCTTTGTTATTTTTTCTTGTTTTAATGTTTAACATTTGTTTCCTGCTCTTTCCTTGTCAGAAAGTGGTGACTGTAGAAGAGGTTCACTTTGAAGAGTATTTTGGGAAAATTCTACAAATTCCGAAACTACTCTGTTGTGACGCTTCTTAACAAAATGTTTGTCACTATACTTTGTAAGGCTCTTGCAGATGACTTGGAACAAAGAAGCTATTAAAACATAACAGAATGGGCTGGAAGGGACCCTAATGCTCATCCTCTCCCAACCCTCTGCTGTGAGCTGGTTGCTCCCCACCAGATCAGATTGCCCAGGGCCCCATCCAACCCAGCCTTGGTCACCTCTAGCAATGGAGCACCTGTATCTCTTTGGGCAGCCCGTACCAGCACCTTTGAAATATCGATCATATCTAGTCATTTTGCCTTCTACAAGTCAATGCCTTGATTAACTTATATTTCCAAATGTATCTTTCCAATTGGGAATGCATAATACAATATTTAGTGTTTTAGATTCTTATCTAAAGACAGGCAGAAGTGTGATTATTTAGAAAACACCCCCAAAATACTGTAATATCAATCTTCGCATGCAGCAGTGAGACAGAGACATGAAAAATGGTGCAATCATTGTCCTGTGATCTGATTTCAAGATCACAATTGTTTTCTCTTCCACATTGTGTGAAAGCTAAGACAAACTCATCTCTCTTGCTGTGTCTACACTGAACTTGCAGTGTTAGAGGTCTTCTAAAGCCTCATCCAAAAACACTTCAAAGACAAACAAAAATATCTCATTGAATCCTATGCAAAAAGGCAATGAACCTTGTGAATATTATGCATGACTTCTTATACAATATACATAAATCTCTACTAATATGTGTAGGTCTTTTTCTTTTTTCTCTCTCTGCTTGTGTATATTTCAGTGCAGCTTTAGAGAAATAATTTAATTTCAGGTTTAGCTGTATTAATCATCTGAGTATAAAAGCACAATGAACAAGGAAGGTAGAGATAGAAAAGGTAAAGCAGAGATGAGCCTTAGCTGCAGTCCTGCTCCTGATGCAGTCAGTGGAAAGTTTATTTCATATGTGGGACTTGATCTAATATAAAAGCCACCCAGTTCCGTCTGCCACCTGCAGTTTGTGCTTCTTCGTTTTCTCATACATAGTAAAACAGGCTTATCCTTTAGGGAGAAAAAAAAACTATTTCAAAAATGACCTCATCCATGAAGAGGACTCTGGCTAATTCAGGGAGGAACCTCAGAAATCCAGACCTCTGTGTTAATAAAGAATAGTTGGTAAAAACTATCTGTTCTCAGCACTGAACCCTTGAGTATAGCAAAGAAATATGACAAATAGCTGTGCACAAAGTTAGATTCCAGTTTTTGTACTGGAGAGGGCAGGTGACTTGGATTCTACTGATTCTACATTATTTCTTTCTTTCTTTTTTCTTTGTTTTGATTTGAAACTAACATTTAGCTCATAACTAGCCTAAAGCTAGAAAACAGTAAGGCATTTCCACCTTTTAGTGTGTTTGTTTTTGTATAGTTGCTAGTGGTTGTCCCTCTCCCTTTCAGATAAGTCTGACTGAGAATGAAATCCTCTTGGTGAGTCCCAGCCAAAGGCAGGCTGGTAGCAGCTGGACTAAAACTTGCAAACACCAAGTCTTCCTTCTTTGCACAACTGCAAGATACCAGTAAGCCTCCTCACTGCCTGTAGCTTCAGTATACCTGTGCAGAATGATCACAATACTGTTCTAGTCTGCTAGCACAGGACTTCTTTGCTGGAGAAAGATGTTGTTTTGCATTTCCACCTATTTCACGATTATAATGTTGGATTCTTTTGAAGATGGGAGTATTGCCTTAACATAGTGCTCTACACTTTGTCTTCTCCTATCTAATTCAACCATGTTTTCTTCCTTTTTCTCCCTTCTTCATGCTTTATTTGTGTTTCTAACTTCAGTTCCCTCATTCTTCTCATTTCCCATTTATCATCTCTATTTTTTGTTACTTTTCTCAGTATTTTGACTTTTCCTTCATATTCCCTGCTTTTATTTTATCATCTAGCTTTTTTCCCCCCGTTTCTAGTTTTATCTCAGTCTGTTCTCTTTTCCTCTTTTTCAAAGCTCCATTTTGTTGATAACCATACTGAGAGAAGTCAAAGTAGATGACATCAAACTCAGCCAACTGAGTTTTTTAAGAACATGTTTGGCTCTAATAGTCACGCTCGTTATGCATCTGTAAGCTATTTCCAGCAGAGTCTGGGACAATTTTCCTTGCTTTATCATTTTCCAGTGACTGTTGTTCTGTTGTTCCAGTTGTCTTTTAATCTATCAGCATATTTATAACTTCTGAGTTAAAATAATAAGAAACAGTTGAATCTGTGTAAAACAATAACATTTAATGTTTTTGGTGTTGGGGGAAGGCAAAGGAAAAAGTCTCCTTCATCTATATCCTAATTCCATTTAGAAAGAGTCAGCTTCTCTGTTGCACAGACAGTGATTGGGGATGTTCATGCTTGTCCAAAACTCTGACTCCTCCAACCTCCTCAGTCACAGCAAACAACTCAATATTGACCATTTTTTCCATTTCTCTGTCTCTTAAACCCCTCTTCTAAGGATGATAGCTCCCCCTGGACATCCCCACCTACAGGAGAAGAAGTGCTTGGAGCTCTGTGCTATCCTGCAGGGTTCTTTCAAAGAAAAATCCTCCTGGGTGCATCCTCACATCACTGACACTCATTTCTTACTACCAGAAATTAACCAGGCAAAAAATGACTTAAATAGCAGAATCTTCAGTTTGTATTAATTTTGACCTGAAGTTTTCAGCTTCTGAAGATTTGTCAGCAAAATAATGTCTTTGTTTCTTTGGAAGCTATTTAAAAATATAGTCACATATTCAACTCTTTCCTTTTAAGTTCTACTCCTTTGACAGGCTACTTTAGGAAGGTCTGACTATACATGATAAGGCCATAAATTTGATGCACAGATGGTCCAATCGTCTTTGTAATTATTGTATTCTGCCATTAGGTACACAAGGGTTTCATTTGTTTAAGATATATTTTTTCTTGTAATTGGAATCTGTCATGGCAGGTTGGATTGTCTGTTTGCTGGTGGACAAAATGTTCCTGTAACAGGTTTACTGGGATAGGTTAAATGCAATGTGAGGATATTTTTTCCCTATCTTCCAATAAAGAATAAGTCATGTGTAATATATGGTACTATTGGCTGACCTAGAGTTAGTTGTCGCAAAGATAATGCAGCCGTTGAGGGAAAGCATTCTGTGTGAGGTTAGTGATTTGTTTTTAGAATGAGTTTCCTATTAACATTAAATAGAGAAATAGTAATTATTTGTAAACTGCTCATTTAAACCCACAATAAAACATTCCTGCTTGCTCAGGATAGAAAATAGCATAGCTTCTACAAAAGATGATAAACAAAATACTGCTTAATCATTTGGCTAAACAAAAACCCATATCCGTTTTTGTTAATTCCTGAGATTTAATTAAAACACAGAGGTTGATTCCAAACCAAACCAAACCAATGCCTAATTATCACAAGTGTTAATTACAAGCCTTGCTTTAACTGAATGACTAATAGAACAGAATGGCAAATGCCTTCCCAACAGCAAACAGATTTACTGACAAACGAAGCAGAATGCAAATTGAGGGCATCTTCTAGCCTTTGAAATCCTGTTTTACCTCTGCTGTGAATAATAAGTGGGAATTGTTTTAGCCCATGTTGGTGATTGTTTATCATGAAACTCTGCTTTCTCTTTGATGCAGGGAAAAATAGAAAATGAAAATAAGGTAAACACCTTAATCCGTGAACCCTTTTCTCTCTTGTAGTGTATTTTTAATATATGAATATCGATAAGACCAGGAAATTGATCTGCTGAGGGTGTACTTACAGATAGCTACTAAAACCAAGATGAAGAAAAAAATATGGGTTTCAAACATGAGTACGCCCAGAAGACATTTATGAAGAGTTTATAACTGGAAGTGGGCTTGGACAGCTGTTAGTGCCAAAATGGTGCCTGTTGTCGTAACACATCTTTTCTTCTCACTCAGGAAAACCAACTGAGTTGCAGCAATAGTAATGACAAATGATATAGCTTTTCATTTTTGAACCATAGTGATGAAGGATTTTGTTTCAAATCTTCTTTTTCTCTGTACGGAAAGTCAACTTACTATTATGCTTAATTTCAGGGATTTGATGACAAACACGGTATACACTTTCAGGAAAATTTACACTAATCTGCCAACAAGCAAATCCAAGTGTAGAAGAACTTGAAAGATAGCTATGACATTTATTTGCAAAGGTGTGAAGGAAGAAGGATGCTTAGACGTGGAACAGGATTTTGGTGGCTATTGGTTTCAAACATCCTGTCTTCAAGTTAACAGATATTATCAGTCTACTTAATTTTGTGTTTTTGTGTTCTGTGAAGGTAACAGAACAGTGTCTAGGAAGTCAAACACAAATTAAGCATTTTAGTTTGGCTAGAGATTAGGTCCAATGATTCTTTCTACTTCCCTGATTTGATTATCTATGTGTGTCTGTATCTTCTTGTCTTTTCATCCTTTTATTTTTGTTTCCAACGTGATCAAAATTTTATTGCAAGTTCTTATTCTCCAAGTTTACTAGAATTATATTCTTTTAAATGGCTCCCTATGTATTTATGCATTTATTTCTGTAGTGTAGAATAAGAAGGAATTCTTGTATTTCCCCTTTGAAAAATATATTCTCAGGTGAAGTTGATGAACTGAAGCATAGCAGCTGCTGTACTGCGGTATTTTACATTCATATTACTGCCTGAATTGCAGCACCTCAGAGTGCCTGGCAAATATTAGTAAGTTTAACCTCAAGCTTCCCACGGAGGTGGGATTGTTATCACCATTTTACAGACATGTTGAGATGGTGGGCTGAATTACTCTAAATCTACACAGCAAATAAATGTTCATAAATGAAAAGCACTGACTCAAAGTCTGGATATTCCTTACGCAGATCTTTAGATCATCCTTTTTCTGTGCTGAAAAGTTAGTTTCATTCTCTCCTCCATTGAACTTAATGGCACAGGGCAAAATGATGGTTTTACTGAAATTCAGCTACCTGATTGCCTGCTAAAATCTGTAGGGCTTGTTTTAAAGGAGGGAAAAGCAATACTAGTGGTTCTGTCTGATTTTGATGATTACTAGCAATGACATCAGGGCACTCTCCCCTTGAGCTTACAACTGTACAATTCTTCTGAGAGGAACCACTCTGTGATTTGATCATATTTGGGCATGTGTTTGGTTCCTTGCACTACTTAATGCTTCTTTGCTAGACAGTGAGAAGTATAACTTTGATTCCTACTGAGGTGTCATTATCACCAAATCATTGTGCTGTCATTGTGCTGTGTATTATGGATCTAGATGGGAGTTGGTTATTTGAAATGGAATAGGGCAGAACAGCTCAGATAAAAGGGACCTTTGTAGATCCTCCAGTCCAACTTCCTGGCCACTTTGGGGCTAACCAAAAGTTAAAGCCTATTGCTGAGGACATTGTCCAAATTCGTCTTAAATACTGGCAGGCATTGGTCACCAACCACCAACAGGGCAGGAGATTCACCTCTTTAGGCTGGTCCCTATCTTGACAACTGTTGCACAGGATAGCCTGCTTTTATTTTATTTTAATTTTTATTTATTTATTTATTTATTTTCACCTTTCTTTATCCTGTGATATTACCTTCCAGATATTCTATGCAAAACATGCAATTTCAAGTCTTAATCTGAGTGGCACCATTGGGAATTGCAGAGTGCTCTCCTCAATGGGAGTGAGATTGGCACATCAGCCCCCTGGTGTGTCAGAGCATTACATCAGCTACTTATCAGCAGCATTTTTGTACTGTTTGTATTCAGATGTGATTAAGTCCCAGTATGATTTTATTCTGGCCTCCTCTAAATTAGATTAGTGCAAATCAATTGAATCCTTCCTTCAAAGAGGTAATTTCTTGCAGATATCTTGCAGGATCTACTACTGAAATGGGATCAGTTAGTACAGCATTCAACAAGGTGGATCAACTGCACTGAAACGAAGTTAGTGGTGTGATATTCATTAAAAATGTACTGCTTCTGTGGCTGATGAAATTCCTTTTGAGTAAGACACTGCATCTGACAGGAGAATTCTGAAGCAACATTTATTATTTACTAGTGTGAGACACTCATTTTGGAAAAGAGCTGAGTTTGAAATCATGCAAGCATCTGTTACATAGTTAGATGAGATAATGTAAATGTTTAGAAAATGCAAATTAAGCTCACGATAATTAGTAATGATGCTTTTCTACTTTTATTAATAAGGTAATGCTTCTGGCAATTACATTTAAATTTCATATGACGATTCAAAGCACTGGGACAATTTCCTGTGTAGAAGAGCAGAAATCAGTGTGAACTTGCTTAGTGATCTGTATCACGGGCTTGTTACAGAACTGGAAGCTACTTGTCTTCACTTTTCATCACTCAGCCCTTGCCTTTTCTTGATACATATGAGATATGAAAATAACTGCAAATTACTGTGTCACATTTTGTATACAAAGGCTGTTGTAATAATATTGTGAAATGAAAAGACAGCCCTCTGAGTCTTACTTCTAGGATATGCAAACATACAAATCCACTTCTGTCCTGTATATGGAGAAAAAAAAACAAAACAAAACCTGAACAACCACCAACTTAAAGCAACTTTGATATGTCATACTACTTTATTTAAATGTATGTTTGCAAAAGCGAGTCCTTTCTGATGTGTCTAGGACCCACTCAGGGTTGACATCTAAGGCTGTGCTGTTGGCATAAACCAGTCTAAAATCCTGGCAGAGACACAGAAAGGAAGAACACTGAATGTTAACAAAGGCTTCATTAATATTGATGTGTAATTCACATAGCAGTGAAAAGCTTCATTATTAGCCACTATTGTTATGGTTCTAGCATTAATATTCAATGAGAATGTGTGGGTATTGAAATTCCCTGACTTCTAGGTACCCCAGTGGTCCAATAATAATAACAAAAACTATGCTAGAGTCAGTGGGAGCCTGGTGTTATCCGTGAAGTAATCAAGCTCTGCTTTGTTTTATGAAGGTTTCTGAGCTCATACAGATGTCTTGTGGAATGGAGAGCACCCATACTTCATTCTGTCTTCAGAAAACTCCTGCATTTACAGATAAAGGTAGCATCCTTTCTCTAAAGCTGCTTGCTGAATCTCTGCTGGAGAGAACTGCCACAGGAAGTAATTTTATACCTGGTAGTCTGGAGGTAAACAAAAAATAACACCAAAACAAAACAAAACAAACAAACAAACAAACAGCCCCCTTTCGTCTACCAAATCAAGCAGCAGTCTTCAACTTCAATTATAAGTTGATTTTCTTTAGGGAGGGAAGGGTGTGTAGTTATAAAAGACCCCATTCACTCTAAGATTTCTTGAGTCAAGTATTTTCTCATCAGAGTTAGGTATCTAAATGCATGAATCATTTTACTATTGTATATATAAATGAGATTGTGATGCAGTGTTTGTGCACATGTGCAGGCTGTGATCCATAGAGAGAGATGGAATATCAACAACTGTATTTGTGAAAGTAATTGCACTGACATCAGTAGGGCTAATGGCAGTGCATAAAGGCAAGTACATACATGAAATCCTTGCAGGCTGAAGGCCTCAATGTCTAACATACAGGCTCCATTTTGAATACTTAAATGAGGCTGTATTCCAAATGTACCAAGACAGTTTTTTTCTTCTGAATTCTCTCCATTTTCCTAAAACAGAATTTAATTTAAACAACAACAGCAACAAAAACCTCTGTGCATCTTGAAAAACCCACTGACTAGGAACAAACCATCCATTCTTTGGGAGACTCATTTATTTATTTATTTTATAAAGTACAGACTTAAGGACATTTGTAGAAATCACCAGGAACAAAGGCCTCATGGCATGCTACAAATACATGTGTGTATTTAATTTTCCATAGATATCATTAATAGCTACTGAAATCAAACATGTAGTTGTTTCAGTAGCTTATAGAGACAAGGATTTATTTTCTTCTCACTGTGTCTCTTGCTAACACAAAAGCAAATCCCTCTCATCAGACCCCCATTCTTACCCTTGAACGTTGGGCTTAATACATTACAGTAAATCTCAACACACAAACAGAAGTTCTACTGAAAACCCAGTCTCAGAGATTGGTTGTGACTCTACTGTAATGTGGCTGTACTGTAACACACCTGTTGTCTTCCATGGCAATGGTGGATTTACTTGTAGATCTCCATATTCTTCCTTTTCAAGGACTAATGCATCACATCCTACCACTGTTTCCCCAGTAGGCCTGTTTGTGTAGAGCACTCTCAAATGACTCTCTTACTTTCCTCTCTGAAATAGTCTGGGAAATCTACAGCTTTAGGTCTAGTACCTATTCTACCTACCCCGAAACACAGTGGTGATCCAATGGCACATAGACTAAGTGCTTTTTGGGGTGATGTATTGTCAAGCTGGTGCTTTAGTGAAAGTGAGTGCCACAATGTGCCACATGCACAGTGATGAGACATCTGAACCAGAGCAGCATTCAGAGATGATTTAGCAGCTGGGAATGGGAAGAGTTTGGATACATTATCACACGTATTTCAGAAAGTTTTCTTTATTGCTTCCATGGTATTCGTAATTCATGATGAATGATGGTTATTTGTGCTGTGCCACCAGCTGCTGGGTGTTTTATAGTAGTGTCATTAGCTCACTTGCAAAAAAATGACAATGAGCACCAAATACAGCTGGGGCGTCAGCGGAGTAACATAATGCAAGAAAAAGAGATTGAGATCAAGTGAATATGTAGAAGCACTTATTGCAGGATAACAGTAACAATTAATGGCATCCTGGAGAGATTTATTCTGCCCTCGGGTAACAAACTGCTTAAACATTGTTGCATGTTCTGAACATTTAAGAAGATAATCTGCATTTCTTCTCACTTTCAAAGCCTTCCACAGGCATACGGTGTTTACTTTTGCTCCTTAGTCATCGTTAACACTTCATCAGTGACAGGTTTACTTTTAATTTTTAGCCCAGTTTATACTCTCATACTGGCAGATGAATTTTCCTGCATTGTTCTTTGTCAAAGTAAAAGCTTGTTTCTTGGTCTTAGCAGGTAACTGTTGTTATTCTATCTAAACCAGGTGAAAAATGGCTAGATAACTCATTCACACTGATTATTAGTGTATGTGTCCTACCTTTATTCTCTTTTGCCCATAGCTCATCCTTTAGCATCTAAGTCTGAGCTTTAAAAAGATATTTTCAAAGTTATTCCAAAGTAGAATTCAGAACAACTCCCTGCTTTTTGTCTTGAAGTACTGACTACATTTCTTAGACTTCTGAGTCTCCCATGTGTATTGCTATTTCCTCCTCTCCAAGGATATTTATATATAAAGCTGTTCCTACTGCTCTGTGGTGAAATGGCTCTTTGATTTTATTTATTTGTTTGTTTGTTTGGGTGTTGGTTTTTATTTAGAGCACTTTAATTTGCATGACATGTGTGTTTTCTTAAAATAATAATAATAATAATAGTTAAAAAATATAGGTTCTGTGTGAGACCATGGACTAACTTCTTTGTAGGGGTGGTCTCTAGTACTTTGCTATGAAATGAATGCTACCCAGGCTGGTAGTCTGTGCAAAATCTAGCTGATGATAAGTCTACTTATCCTTTTGCATTGCCAGCTGAGATTCTCAATGCCCTCTTTTAATCAGAATTTGAAGTGAGCAATGTGCAATCAGGAAGGGTTTTTAGAGAACAGAGAGATGCTTGCCATTTTACTTGTACACTTAACGTGGATTCATTTTTTTTCACCAAATGACAATGGCACTCACAGGTGTAAGAGAAGAAACTAACAGAAAACACTCAGCCAAGCTGTCTGATAGTGAGATACTTTGCTAGAGAGAATTTTCAGTGGAGTTGCAGATTGATTCCAACTTACTGTGGTTACCTGGTGCTCAGGCTGATGAGCTCAGTGCTATCCCTTCGTTCATTTTCTTCCCAATAATTAGAAGGCCAAAGTGGTTTACTGAGCAGTGGCTGCTGTTGTTTCCATCTCATTTTAAGAGTCCTTTTGCTATTCATTGCCAGTCAGAGGGTGTGTGTTAATACCATGTATTTGAACTGTGAAATGGATGTTATCCTTGGGATGGGGGGAAAAATGGATTTCATCACTGTCTTGGCAGAGTAACCAGCCTTCAGATCAGTATTCTTACATCCTCAGGTCTAACTGCTAAATGTGCAATTGAGGCCAGAAAGAAAGAGAAAGAGTTTGCAAGAGAGAGCTACAAGTGACTGTAATCTACTCCAGCAAGGCTCCCAGTCCTCTGTGGTGGTTGAAGGTCAGTGTGTAGTCCACTCCTCTCCATGCTCTTTGTATGCTTGTTTCATGGCAGATTGATCCAGTTTACCCAGAAATCTGTATTAAGGTACTGTTGGGCATCCTCACTGCTGATGCAGGAGTTGTGCAACACTTATTGGAGAGCCTCAGCTTTTCCACCAGTGTGGTCTGCTTGTCCTTGCTGTCCTGAGAATCCCACTGTCTTGGGATGTATATAAAATATATCAAAGATAAAGCAATAAAATGAGGACAAAGGCAAATATGTAAGAGACAACACAGTTGTTATGATCATGTCTGTCTTGAAAAAAAGGCAGGTGGCTCCAAGTTTTTTAAAGATACAGCACACAGTAAACAAAATTGCAGCAATTTCATGCACTGTGCGAACTGGGGCCTGGAGTCCTGAAAGTGATTGTTGTGTTCTATTTTCCTTAAAACTTCTCTAAAATGTTTCAAGGATACTATATAATTTTAGTTTAGGCAGCATATTTTCCCCATCAACCAAACTGCAGATGCATAGAACAGCGTATTACTAGGAATCATACTTAAGCCCATCAATATTTCACAGTGAACCTGGATATTAATTCAAATTAGACCTCCTCCTGGTTCAATTCTGCAACCTGAGTAAAACACACCATAGGAAAAAAAACTAAACACTACTGTGAAAGATATGTACCCAAGATGCTGTTAAGCTAATGGGTGTTATTTTTCACTTGACACACTGCATTTATATTTTTGATAAGACTTTGTTTCATGTATTTTCTGCACCTTTTAGAAATAAATAAAGGAGATTCAAAATGTCCAGGGAATCTATATTTTTCACACAGGTATCATTTGCAACTTCAAAAAATATTTCATTCTTCTGGTTAACTTTGTGAGTCATTTTGAGTCCTGTTATATGTGCAAAGTGCTGGTAAAAGAGTAATATAAAGTGTTTACACATTATTAATAATTCTCCTTTACTGGATACTGAAATTCTTTGAGCAATCACATTTCCCTCCTTAAAAAGGACTGTAGAACATATAATTAATGCTTTCAATTATAAAGGAAAAATAACCCTCTTCCCGATTGGCCAAGTGATGCAGGAAATTAAATATCATTTTTAAGCAGTCAAATTTAGTTTTCAAGAGGCAGTATTTCCCCAGTGAAGATTTCCTAGAGGGTACAGGAAGGGGAGCATTTATCTAACTTTAACTCTTCTGCCTACAGGCATATATGTGTGCTGGGTTATTATACATCAGCTGTTTCTGAGGGGAAAGATCTACCAAGGAAGAATGGGTGTATATGGACTATGGCCAGGAAAGAAATGGAATCCGGGTAAGGCTGCTGAAAAGTGATTAAATCAACTACAAACATGAATGCATACAACCCATCATAAAACTTCCTATGTTATTTTTTCCAACTTTTTTTCTTTTTCTTTTCCTTTTCCCAGCAGTCAATCTTTATCATTCTTTATTAATATTTTAGCTTCCTCAGCCATTTATCTGCTCCGTGATGTAGAAGGACCAAGGGTGACAAAAATAAAGTGCGTTTGAATTGTAGGCAGGAATTGAAAAGCTTGTAAAATATGTTTAAAAATCCAAAGATGGAGAGATGGACAGAAAGTGACAAGTTTTTAACAGTAGACAGATTTTATGGCAAAGAAGATAAGCATTTCTGTGTTTAACTGTGCTTACAATTAATCAACTTTTAATTCTGTTCATTAAGCTTCATTACTTATGAAGCAGCATATTATGGTCACAAAGGAGTGGATTTGATTAAAATTTGAAGCAGAGCAATTCAGAAATAGTAGTACCACCCAATAGAGCTTAGCATGATCAACACATAGGAGTTCTGTCACATTAAGTTGAACAGAGCGTCTCCCTCTTTATTAGGTCAGAACTGGTGTCTAGCTTATGGTCCTTGTTTGTCTTATGTGTGGTATGTGTGTGTATGATTACAGAACTGTACAGCTTGATTTCCTACAAAGGTACAGTGTAGATTTACCTTGTGTGTTATGCCGTGATATGTGAACAAATACTAGTTACCACAACATAGATGTGAAACACGGCAATTCTCTCAAGGTTTAATTGTGGGAGTAAGGAAAGTGATTCAAGGAGTAAGTCCTGAAGTTTTTTCCTTCAATTAAATGCACACAGTTATTTTTTTCTGTTAACAAGTGATAATGTCTAGTAACTGCTATTCCAGATGCTGGGATTTTCTTTTCCAGTACATGCTTCTGGCTCTATAGGATGACTGACTTGACATGGTTTTTAGGATCTATTTTGACTCTAGTTCACGTCCCAGGGAATTTAAGCCTTTTAAGAGCATTCAGCAATTAATAACACACTTGGATGCACGAAGGCAAATGTAGAACCTTTTTTTTGGATCCTCTGGGAGCCTGTTGTGAAATCTTAATGATGTCTTGTATTCAGGAATTGTTCTCACTGCCTTTCTTTCTACCACTTACATAATCGTATCTCCTCTGTTGCAATCTGTAGTGAAAAATATTCAGGACTTGCCCAAACTTGTTTGCCTTATTGACACAAACAATCACACGGACAGTCTTGGTATTATTCCTGTGAATGAACTCAGCAGGGTGTAGCCCATTCTCTCACTGCCGAAGTGCTCAAATTTGGGGAATATTCATAGTGTTTCACAGATATGAGTGTCTCAGTACTGAGAGTATTGTCTGTGTGCACAGACACGTTTCCCCATGTTCTTCTTGGCTAAGTGTTCAATTCGCTGTTGATATTGTGCTTAAAAATTTGTTTTGAAAACATAAACTTACTTTGCATCACATCTTCATGTGGTGGTAACAGCCTTCCAAATGGTACTGAAGAGGCAGGATCAGATTTCTCAGGTTTGGGTTTGGAATAGTCAGACATGCATTTCTGCTGGATGGGGTCAGTGCCATCAGGACAAGGCACAGCTGCTAGCTGTGAATATTGAGATGTGGAAAGAAGTGGATTGGCTCCAGCTGAAGCCTAAGGGACTGACTGCACTGCTGAGTACAGTCACGCTCCTAACTCAGGGGTGTTGCCATCCATATCATTTTGTTAATTCTTTACTGACTGGGCTACCCTAATTTTGGCAGTTTTCTTTCCAGAGAATTTCAGTTGGTTTCTGAGAATTTGATCAAAACTGATTCATTTCCAAGAAATGGCAATATGGTTTCTTCTGGAAATGTAATACTAGGTATCATACAACTGGTTTTGCTACTTGCTGTATGCTTTAAAACTAGTTCTTTCGCTTTCTTAAGCCTGGTTCTTCTCCCAGTTCAACAACATATATGGATAGGGTTGATTTTTTTTTGTTGTTGTTGTTTTGTTTGTTTGTTTGTTTTTCCTAGCTAATCTGAAACTGTGAGGAATTTTAAGTTATTTTAGATATATTTCTGATTCTGGAAACCTATACCTTAGTGAATATACTACACTGTATGGGGTCATGTCTATTTTACCTGTGATGAATGTCATCCTCCTCCTGTTGCCATTCTGCTTCCTCCTGTTGTGGAGTCAGCACGCTGTCAAGACTTCTGGGAAGAACTGGTTTGCTGGGGAATTCCTTTTTTTGCTAAACAGGCAAGCCTTCATAGTGGCTCAGGACACCTGGGGGCATTGTGTAATGCCTAATGTGAGATATACACTAGAGAAAGAGGATCTAAGAACATGGACAATGAAATATTATTTAATTTTTCTGGAATAGATTTGTCATGAAAGTTAACAGTGGGAAATAGCCTTTTATCAACTCAGTTATCAGGAATCTAGATTTAAATCTGCATATTAGCATCAATGGCTGTTATGAAATCAGTCTTTCTTTGAATAGCAGGTAAAAAACATACACAGAAATAATGACATAGAAGTGTTTTTAAGGCTACATTCTTCATCGGGATGTATGTGATACTCAGTGTTCATGAAACCTGTCTCTATAGACTTGTAATTTGAAAGTAGAAGCAGAAATTGTAAACTGCTAATATTAATTTATCCCTTGAGATCAGGGTGGTAAAGTTAGGTAAAGCACTCTCGTGGAACAACTTTTCCCCATCCTTAATTTAGTAACATGAATGAACAAAGAACAAAACATGAAATAAAATCAACATATAACTCCGTCCCCTCCTTTTCCCCAGGACAGAAATGAAAACCACTTTAGAGGAAACTCTTATATTTATATAAAATAAGGATTTTTTCCCCCTACTTCCATCTAATTTCCAATGAATAAGAATTACTTTCATGCTATGTCAGACTCAGACGGGATTTTAGTTGAATTTACCCTGAGCTATATAAGCATTATAAAGTGAGACCTTTTTTCCATAGATATGAGACTGTTCATGGCTTGTATATTACAGTTTGCCTTATTACATCTTATGGATTGAAGCCTAAGGCTCTGTAAGTGAGTTGCCCAAAACTGAAGGACCCTTACAAGCTTTGACAACCAACAACCTGCATTAACAAATGATGTGGATATTTCATTTGAAGTGGGAAGAATAAAGAACATTGCTTTAAGTCAGTGAGGAAAATGAAAGACTTAATATAAGTTGAGTACAAAAGATGAGTCTAAACCTGATTGCTTTCTGTAGGAATAATTAAATGGAAGCACTCTAAAAAAGATACACATTTTAACAAGTTCCTTCTTTAAATGTGTTTCATGTACTTTCTCCATATCTTCTTCTCTCTCAGCACGTGCTCATCCAGTGTCTGCTGCCTTCATTAGCAGTTAAATTAATATTGTCTGACCACCAGTACTGTTGCTGAGAACCAGTCTTGATAAACTGTGAGGTTGTTTTACACTTGATGAAAAAGCCATGTTTCTTTTTTAACATAAGAAATCTATGCTGTTGGAGGTGTGTATAAGAGGTAACTGATGAGATATAAGGTTTTTAGAAAAGCTCTTAAGCACATCCATTATTGGGCATGATTTCCATGTAAGTGGAGTACCCTACTAGCTGCTTACTTGCATTATCTGCAGTCAGCAGCTCTGAAAGTTGTGTGAGAGTTTGGTGTTAGCAGCTATAATCCTAAAGGTCTTATGGTGCAAAGCTTCAACTCTATTCTCTGTGACTTTTAAAGGTATGTTAGGTGTCCTTGCAAGAAATGTATGATGTACCAATTTCTCAGGGAGAAAGCGGGAGGCTGGGATGAAAGGTTTTGTACAGTACATAAATGCTGAGGAATTAATTGTATCGGTTGTAGAAATGGAGCAACACAGAAGAGGCAGAAGATAGGTAAAGTACTCCCCTGAGATTACAGAGTACTTGCATTCTGCTCAGATAACATAAACTATGAGATGTGGACACTGCTTGGTATTATCTAGCAATTGCTTGACAAAATAGATATTTTCTGTAACTAAAACAGTTACACAGTGGGAAACGTATTACACTTACTTGAAAGAATCCTGTGATTTTTTCTTATATCAGTTCTTCAATCACTCCTGTTGGAGTGAACCCCACTCTGCTAGTGTACAAGAGCTACAGGTTACTAGAGCTAGGGAAGAGTCTGAGTGGAAGAATTCTCTATACTATACTGACGAGAAACAAGACAGCTCTTCACAGTCCTTTTCAACAAAGAACCACTTTGTTTGCAATGTGTGTTTTTGCTTTTCTGGACTCAAGAGAAGCATAAAATAAAATGGAGCTGCCAAACTTCCAGGCACAAGGAAATTCAGAAGAGGGGGTGTTTTTGAGACAGAAGACCCTTGTCAGGCAGCTGAGGTCCTGCTTGTAACCACAGTTACCCATAGCGGCTCAGAATACAAAGAATTGTATATGATGAAAGCATAGCAGAATTATAAACTATAAATTATTATTATTATTATAAATTATTATTATAAATTATAAAAATTCATTTTAAGATTTCTCCCTCTCTTTCTCTCTCTCTCTCTCTGTTCTTTTTTTTTTTTTTTTTTTTTTTTTTTTTTTTTTTTTTTAATAGAACTGGTGTTTTAGAAGACATTTAGAAGTATGAACATACAGATAAATGCTGGTAAAATAATCCAGAAGTAAAATTCTTATTGGAAATAGGAGATATTAAGTACTGAAATGACCAGGAGTGGAAGGTAGTGTTCAAGCATATTCTACAATTGCTATGGTTTTTAATGATTTAATGATGAGATTGTATCTGAAACCAGAAGCTGGACTCGATGATCCCTATGGGTCCTTTCCAACTTGGGATACATTATGATTCTATTATTTTTCACTTTTTTCACTGGTTATAAAGTGTAAGTATTGATATCATTAATATTTTCCCCCCATTTAAATGTCACAGCACTGAAAATATTGTGATCCATTTATTGTTTGCGGTTATCTTGCCAAATAAGCAGGAACAGCTTTCAGCCATTAGCTTGTTTTTTTTTCTGTTCAAATCTCATAATAAGTCACCTAAATTATCAACAGAAAAAATATTTCTTTCATTAAAAAGACATTTTTATATTTTTTCAGTTCCCATTGTGTGATATGATTTCCCATTTTGCACTCCAGTTTAAAGGTCAATAATGAAGTCATTTGATATTTAATCATCCTAATGTTTTGGTACTTTAATTTGACAAAACTGATTAAGAGTTGAATTTGTTGAAATCTATGAGAAGCCGGGTTTGGTTCTTGCTCTGTGTTCAACAGTTGTGAAGATTTATTTATTCTTAATCATTCCCTGTTGGCTTAGAGCTGCAGATGGAGTTCTGAAGCATGCTGAAAATTCAGAAAATAGACTAGTGGGGATTTTTCAAACTCCTTTGCAAGCTTATCAGAATTTAACAAAATCAACATCGTGAATGGGGTCGGTATCGTGAATGTAAGGAATTCATAAGCTACTGAAACAATCTCACGTTCTACACTCCTGTTTCGTTTTAGAAAATACTTCTTTTTAAGGCAGAATCCTACTCCTGGGGGGAAAAAAAGACCACCACGGAAAACTGGGAATACAGAAGGTTTCAACCATCTCTTTACATTCCTGTTTATGTTTACAGAAAACATCTCCAACTTCCAGATTTTTACATGAATATTTATTTGTTTGTTCTCTTAGAATTAGCCCCTGACTACAGAGAAAGAAAAGATGGGATGAGTTACTGTACAAAATGAGATGAGAGAAAAATAAGAGGGCTAATGAAGAACAGATTTGGAGGGAACTGCAAAGTTAATATGTTGGAAGAAGCCAAACGGATAGGAGGATTACTATTAAATTCCTGCCACTCTTATGTTATCCTCTTCTGCTTCAATGCCTTTATTTGGCAAATGGAGAGAGTGATATGTTTTTGCAAAGCTAAAAAAATAGTGTCAGTTTAGTGCACAGACAGCTCATCTTCAGTGACAGTTGTGAAAGGGAAAGTATGAAAAATATAAGTTTTTAGGGTTTTAGATGCTGCTGATGGGTCTAATGCTATCAAACAGTTCATAATTTGGAAGGAAATAGAGAGAAAAACCTTTCTTTTAGAGTGTCTGAGTGAGTGTGTGAGTGACAGAGATTCTCTTTTCTTTCCTAGCGGGGAAAAAATACCCACATTCTGGACACTTAACAAAACAGAGGTCTTGTTTCCAGCCAGTCCTATTTATAATAATAGATCTTCAAGAGATGAATCTTATCAGAATAAGATAAAGATGACTTCAATGCAGTGAATAAGTACCTCCACAAGGAGAAAATGAAGGCACTAAAGAACTCTTCAGCCAATCTAAGAAAAGCCCAAGAAGAATCAATTGCTGGAAACTGAAGCCCAATTAATTCAGATAAATTGTAATTTTTTAACTGTCAGAATGATTAAATGTTGGAATATTTTCTGGGACGGGCAGATTCTCCATTTTCCAAGATTTTCAGACTGCGGTAAGAGAATTTCTCCTGAGTACAAGTTATTTCTTAAAAATCACTAGGTATTAAGCTTAGTAACTAGATACAATTTAATGGCAGGGATGTTCATGTCATATCACAATCCCATCCAGCCTCAAACATGATGAGTCTTTGAAATAGTAGCACTTAAAGCTCTGCAGATGAAGGCTGTTACATAGGTTAGGACACAGTTTTACGGGTGTATTTTGACTTTGTCTTACAGACATTGGTAATAGTAGGAGTAGGCACTACATGCGTTGGTTTCAAACAAATATTTTTATTGCTACAGCAACTGGTTTTCTGTTCTGTGCAGTGAAACATTTTGTGATTCTTTCCTTTGTTTTCAAGATATCTTCTCCGTATTATATTTCACTCAGAGGATTTTTCCTTGCTGTTCTCAGATCTCCTGAACTTTGAGTTCTGCTCCCATCAAAAGGATGCTGCTGACCTGCTCTCTGCTCTGCCCAGCCACTTAACTCAGTGGTAGAATTTCTTCTGCCTTCACCATTTCCTTCAATTTATTCTCCACAGAACCCTACCTCAGCTCTCACAAAGTCTCAGCTTTTCTTCAAGTTATGCCAGGTAGGGATGAACAGCACTAAACCGGTTTGCCCTTGTTTCTGTACTCTGTCATCCTGCATCATTTCTCTTCATTTGCCATTCCTTCTTTCTAGGCTGTTACCATCTTCTTCTATGCTTTAGGTGACTGGGGGAATGAATTGCATGCAAGCAACAGAAGTTTTGTGGTTTTTTGTTTTTTTGTTTGTTTGTTGTTTGTTTTTTTTTTTCCTCATTATCTAATTGTGAGAGAATAAATGAATCTAGGACTGAGCTTGAATTTCTTCCCCAAACATTTCTACCTTTTATGGTATTACTTGGTTTAAAATCACTGTAATAAGGATGTGAAGGACTGTGATGGATTACTAAAATTCCACAATTAAGAGAAATCTAAAAAGACTTTTATTCCTTTACCTTGCTCATCTTTTACTTTAGATGGCTCAGTAGAGCTCATAGTCAGGTTTCCATGCTACTTTTGCTGATGTAGAATTTCTGGAATGCCTTGCCCTGGGATAAGAACAAGCAGCCTTTAAAACTTCATATTTAACTTTTAACAGCTGTCTGATGTTGTTCTATACTGTACTGAGAGTTCATTATGCAAACTCACATCACACTTGCTAGGTCAGGTGTACAGTAGAAAGCAAACCTTGAATTCTTTCTATGTGAGCCAGCAAAGGAGAAAAATGAGATGATGTAATTCACCAAAACTGATGTTTAATTTTGGCAGCTACTACAGCCATGCTGTGATGTTGTGCTATGCAATGAGAATGCTGTATGCTAGGCAGCACTCTTTATATGCACCAGCCCACCTTTTCATCTCCTGTAAGCCACTCTGCACCCAGTGTCCCTTTCTGGGCTTTATTGGTGCTCACCTAATGGAGAGCAAGAGGTGAATTTGTACCCCTTCTGCATCTAGAAAGTAAATTTCAACCTGTGTTTAAAAAGTATGGATCATTTATTCTGGAAAAGCACTATGAACGTTATTCATCTTGCCTCCACAAGCAGGTGTCTACCAGAAAACGAGTTCTGAAAATGTGTTCCCAGATTGAACTGTGGATGTAGGATTCTGCTAACAATTGCAGTGCCCATTCTGTTTCCTTTTTGTTGTCTATGACTTTAAGGTCAGTCCATTTTCTCTGTTACTACTGTGTGCGCTTCTTCTGTGGAAGACATTATCATATTCAAAGCTTCTTCTATTGTTTTGTAAGATGACCGTAACAAACTCTTCTACTCTTAAACGTGAAGAAGCCAGTGAAAGAGTATACTGAACAAAGGAGGATAACTGCAACAGATACTATAAACACATTTATGCAGTTTAGAACTGCTGCGTTGCCCTCAAATGCTTGATTTCTGACATTACAATTAGATCTGATTCTCTTCTGTTGATAGCTTTAGACTGATAAACCATAACCGAATACAATTACTGATTTAGTGAATGTGAGTGAGAAGAAAGCAAAGGTTCTGTATATTTAAAACAGGGGAATTCTTTTCATTCGAAAAGCTAAAGTCTCCTGTTTGACATGATTTATAGCAGTGAGATCAGGTCTGATAACCATCCAGATTCAGACTATAGCTCCTAGAATGGATAGATTATTATCTTCTTTTATTACATTCATGCATGGCTTGCTGTTGAAGCTGTATATTAAAAAGAAAACAAATACTGTATAGCTATATCCTGTTATCAATTCAGTGAATAGACTTCTTAGCATGCCTGATCAATGAGGAATTTGGTGTGAAATCAATGGCAACTCTGGTCCATAGCAGTCAGTTCTCCTGAGGGCAGTATATCCATGTTAATGTCACATTCAAATGAGAGCAAATTCCTATCGCCCTGGAAATCACTGAAGCCTTTACTGTTGATTTAAAGGTGAGGTGGCTGTGGGAGGTGAAGCCCTAACTCTTTGAATTTAGTTTAAAAGGCTGTTATTCTATTTATCCTTAAAAACATGACTACTATGATTGTACAGTTTGTCAGGAAGCTGAAAACAGTTACATCACAGTTCTGTGCCTCTATGAAGTCATGCAAAACAATTGGTCTTTTTCTACCCTCTTGGTCATTTTCCAGTGTCTTATTTGCTGTCTTTATAAGGCTTTCCATTTTTTTTATCTGTACATCTAATAACCCCTTTGCTAATACCACCTTTTTATTTAGGGCTGGAAGTACACTCAGCCTTTATGTGTCAATACCTGCTCCAGTTCTTTTACGACCACATAAGTATAAATAGCAACAATGACACCAGATGCAAACTTTCAGCCCTGCTTTTGCCTTCACAAGTTTCATCTCTGGTAGGCACATCACATCTTTCTCTAGGCTTTTCATTTCCTGCCTGGGAGGAGTGGAGTGGCCTCACAGATAGGACTGCAGTCAGCTGCAATATCTTCTGCACATCTTCTGTTATAGTTACATCTTAGACAGACTGGACAGAAATCATGCTTGGGACGCTAACGGGTTGCAGGAATACTGGGAAGACTGGCATATCAGCAGGGAAAAGCTGGCTTTCCAAATTGTGGCTATAATATTATAATGCAATATTAAACAGATTTCTTATATATATATATATATATATATATATATATATATATATATATATATAATGATTATGTTATATTAAACATTTTAAAATGAATTTTATAATTAGTTAACTAGATGTATATGTGTGGCTTTATCCTTATGCCCTAGCACATTGGTGTTGTAAGTACCATTGTGTGGATCAAATTCATTATGGCCCTGTAGGTTTTAAATGGTCTACCTTAGAACGTACTTAAATAGCAGTCATCATGTGACTGTGTTCACTGATTTGTAAATATGGAAACTTCCATATTCTACAGAACTAGATTAACTCTGGTTGCCTGTGAAGGCTGTGCTGAGTGCAGGAGACAGCAGTGAGATTTTAATTATTATAATTTAAAATATTGTCAATATTCAATGCCTTCTGCTTTCTCCTTTCAGCAGTGCAAGCTTAAAAAACCTCCCAAGCAAATTCTCTGCTTACTTCTTTCCCACTGTTTCCTGACATATCAATATGAGGTCTTAGGAAGGCTGTAAACCAAAGCAGGATGTGGTGTTAGATTGCTTCAGTGCATCTGTGATTACCTCAGGATGCAGAACTGGTGAGATTAAAAGGGGGGCAGTGGTTCAGGCAAAAGAGAGAAATATATAATATATGCCATATGTAATAGAGAAAGAGAAAGCACTGAGTAGATAGCAGATTTTGAGTGAAGAAAAACCCCAAACAATAGAAAGGACAATGGTTAGAGGAGAATACTGTGTTGGTTTTCAATAAGCAGATTTGTGGCCTTGTGTCTAGGAAAACCATACAGTGTGATGTCCAGTGCTTTTGATATGCCCTATCCACACCACGTCCTCTGTGGTCTCCTTCTAATGAGTCCCATTTTAGGTTACAAGCATAGAGAGTCATTCAAAGCCTCACACTTGATTAGTCTGTTGCCTTCACTGCTGCTGATCAAGAAGTGCTGCTGAACTGATGGTGGGTCTGTGCAAATAAAGGGCAGCTGCTCCTCCCCTTCCTCAAGGTCCCTGGCATGAGAAATCACAGAGGGCTTGCCACTTATATTTTGTTGTCTGTCCTCAACAATTAAGGGATAGAGGGAGAACAGGACACAGCAATGGAAGGGGTCTTTTGAATCTTCAAGTCTGATCCTTTGCTATTGCGGATCACCTCCTGCTGTTATACCTTTCACTAGCTAATGAAGGACCAACTGTATATGTTCCTTCTGCTCCAAACAGAAAACTCTAACAGAATCAAACTCTTCCAAAGGTTAGCAGCTCCAGCCTGAGGATATTTCTGGCTAGTCTCTGCTCATTAGTGACAATATTTCCCTTTAGCTTAATTACCTCACCTTCCTCCTCTGACTTCACTAATATGTTTATAGAGAACAAATTATCTCACCTCTCAGCTTTGTTTGGTTGGGCTGACCACCACATTCTTTGTTTTCGGCTCCTAATTTAGCCTCTCCACTCCCTGTTATAGCCTTTGGTGTTGCTTTCCTTAAGAAAAAAGTAATAATAATAATGAAAGTTGATGAAAGCTGTATGTAGGTCTAACCACTGTTTCCCATGGTAGTACTGCATCTCCTGGAAATACCATCCTTTACATGGACTTTATATACACCATCACATTTGTGGCTGATATAATACCCCTCAATCTCAGCCACTGCATTTGAAATTTCTGCAGTGTTTCTTTGTTGTTAGGAATAACAAGAGCAGTTTGTTTTCTTTGCATTTCTACCTCTGACTCAGACTGACTTTGGCAGTTTTTGCTTCCTCTGCAGCCAGACAGTTTGATTTCTTCAACCACTGTTCAAATGCCTTTAGAGTTGGTTTTTAACTATATAAGAAATAGATCTGAGCTGCAATTCATCTTGCCTGAGGCTTTCTCTGCAGCAGTGGAGGCTGGAGATGCTGTTAGGGTGAGCACTGACATCTGCCACCATCTGCAGTCTGCCCACTGCTCTCCCAGCATCCAGATTTGTTCTGCTGGGAATGTTAGAATTGTGTCCTTGCCCAGAGCTTTCTGTATCCACTCATGGATCTGTTGTCCCTAAATGTGTCTAATCCCTCTCTGACCCTGCAGATACTCTCAGACTCCACAACCTGCTGTGTCAGCAGATTTCATGAGTTTACCATCCCAATGCAAAGTAGTACCTGTTTTCCTTTATCTCTTTTAAATTGATACCATTAGTTTCACTGAATGACCCCTATCCTTCATGATGCCTTGATTGCATCCCCTTTGGCCTTCTCTTCCCCAAACCTTTGTCATTTTCCTCCAGGAAGCTGCTCCATTCCCTTGATCATTTACCAGCCCACCCATACTTTTTCCTTAAGTCCAATCCACTCTTCTGGAGATGTAGGAGTAGACCTGCACTGGGCCCTCAATAATGGCTTTCACCACATGTTGCTGTAGCAACAAAATGTGGTGTTTTTTTCTATGTCTTCTCAATATTCTGCTTCAAAACTGCCAGGATGCTTTGATTATTTTTGGCTATAGTTGCACATTGAGTTGATGATTTCAAAGGTTAATCTTAAACTGATTAATCCAGTTTAGCTGGATTAAGTCTGAGGCATCTCTGCAATTTTTCACCTCTATTTTGACTGCTTGTTCCAGGTAGATTTTTCACCTTTTGAAAGTTCTCTTCAGCATTCTTCAACCTTGCCTGTTTAATTAATTCCAGTCACTTGTTTTTTGCTTGATCAAAACTAAGTAGTGTTGCAGACAACCTCAAAGTAAGAAAATGCATTACACAGTACAAGTATCAGAGCTTCAGAATAAAGAGAGCATACTACAGGAGGTCACCCCAAGCCCTAAGTTCTAAAATACCCAAGGTGAACCGAGATGCATCTTTCCTATTCAGCACTATTAACTTCATTCTATAGATTCCTTTTCAGATGTGTTAGAACTGAATTCCCAAACACCCTCCCACTTAAATCCTCTCAGCAAGGGATATTTTTGACACAACATTAAGCGGTAAAAAAAGGCCAAGATACTGTGAGCTATGACTCCATGATAGTTTCCCTGTAGGTAAGGTAATAATTCTGGCAAGTAATGACTGGACACAAGCAGACTATTTGCCACATTAGCATCAGTTGTGCAGCCAATTATATTGACCTGGTCAATCCTATCGTATCCCTTGCAAACCAGTCAGTTTAATTCAAATGCATGCAAGAAAGTTCCTGCAGAATTAGCCCTCAGAACTCCATTCAAACTTTGGTTACATAAAGAAGCTTTTCTTTGCTTTAGGTTGTAATAACAAATCAGTAACTGATTTCAAAATTAAGCTCCTTGTGTGCATGCAAATTATGCATTTCAGCCACAAGCTCTGCTAACAATGCAGAAACAGAAGAAAATGATGGAGGAAGCAGAAAAGCCCATTCTTCCATCTCTTCAAAATTTCTTCAGAAGATGATTGTATGAGCCCCAGTCTTTGACCTTTGTGCTGAAGTAGCAATCTTTAATTATAAGCAATTGGCCCGCGTGAAGAAGGGTAAATCAGTCACTTAGTATAACATGTTATCATCTTCCTGATATTTTGCCATTAAGAGCCCATTTTTTGCTAGATAGAATGATCACTAATTGTTAACCTCAGATGCAGAAAAGAAACACAATAAAAGAATCTAATGATAATAATTTTAAACGGAGAACTTAAACCCCACAGGACAGGAAAATCAACCTAAAAACCCTGAAAAGTATTTCCAGATTTCAGTCCTTCTGGAATCAGTGTAATGCCACTGTGTTTATGCCAGTGATGTAGATTCTTCCGCTGTAAGCCCTTGTTCCCTAGCACAAGCTGATTTAACCTGCAAGCACAAGCTTCATTATTATAGCAATGATCAATAATGCCATTCCCATCTCTGCCTTCTAATTTATAGATCTTATTGCCAGGCATCTCAAAATGAACCATAGAAACATATTCTGGGGTTACATACTTATTATATAATGTCTTAGGACAGGAATATTACTTACTATTATTAGATCTGGATTTTTATCTCATTAAATGATTTGACAGAAAAGGAAAAAAAAAAAAAGAAAAAAGAAGAAGAGAAAGAAAAGGTCTTCCAAGATGTTACTGTCCTCCCAGACAGTATGTATCCCACTGAAAGGTCTTTGAGTTGTGCAGCTGTCAGTTTGATTCTGGTGTGTATTTGAACCACTACCAGCTGTCACTTGAGAGAAAGGCAGGTAGCTAGAGAAGACTGCAGCTCCCTGTTTCACTGCATCTCATCAGGGGAACATATAACACAGCCATGTGTAATGTGTAATTTTTTAGTGCTTCTTTCCTGGCTTTTGTAGTCTTTGCTTACCTTTGTTTTGAAGATCTCTATTGTTCATTTCTCCTCTTGGGCACCAATAACCCAACCTGTTCTTTAGAAGAAGTGGAAGAAAGTCGGGTGGGCAGCTTTGCAGTGGTTTTACAGTTGAAGTTGCGTTAATCTCCCGTGTTCATGGTGAAAAGGTTCTGAGCATAACAGAACCTGGACAGCGAGAACGTTAAATGGAATAATTCAGGGTCCAAATAGATAATTCTGGGAGTTAGAGAGAAGGGCTAAGGAAAAGGGAACTGGTAAGTGATAAAACAAGATTAGAAGGTCTGACACAGACTTCTGTTGGCATGAGAGACACTGAAGGAACAGGATGAAAAAGGGGAACATGGTAGACAGTTAAAGGAAAGGTTTAATGAGACTTGAAAAGAGCAATGAATTAAGCAACAGGATAATGCTATAAATATATATGTATATATCTTTCAAGATATACCATAAAAGGCAAGGAAGAGAAAAATGTGTCCAAGGAGAAAGAAAATTTTCTAACAATGGAGAACCAGGCATCTGTATTGAATCAAAACTTGAAGAAACTGCACATAAGGAGTTGATTCTCTGTTGCTGCAAGAGGCTGCTGAAGAGCAACCAAGATTTGGAAGGGCAACCAGCACCCTTGCCCTCAGCAGAATATGCTAGGAGAAACAGAATGCAGAATATTTTCTATATACATTAGCAGTAATGATGGTTGCTCTCATTTGATTTTATTTTTCAAAATTTCAGGGTGTATTTTTTATAAATGTAGTTTTTAAAGGAAAAGGAGTCAGTAATACATGAATTCCAGCTGACCAAGGACCTCCTACTAATGCTGTTCCATGTGATTGCTCGCCAAATACCTCAGACTAAATGTCAGAGCCTTGTTTAATGTAGGCAACTGGAGTTATATCTTTTTTTTCTGTAGAGTTGTACAATTTTACACCAAAGGAGATTATGGCAAACTTTACATCTAGATAGAATCATAGAATTACCCAGATTGGAAAAGACCTTGAAGATCATCAAGTCCAACTCAGCCTAACCATAGTACCTTGAGATATTGCAAACCAATACAAAAAATAAAATTGAAGATCTGTGTGTGAATAGAAAATTGTGGATTTTGTGTTTTCCCAGAGTGTTGCTATTGTTTCAGCCGACTGAAACTTGCAAAACAGTTCCCCTGTGCAATGTTCTAAATTAGTTTAAAGGACATTTCTCTGAGCAGACAATAAGCAGTTCCATGAAGCGAACTGATAAAGTATGGTTTTCTTCAGCACTGTGTTGGATTGCCTTCTGTTTTTAAGATGTTTCAAGTAAAACATCTTTTGTTGTTGGAACATACCTAAAGTAATTTTCCCCTGTGAATTCTCTACTTTTTAGGTTGGATTTCATTCATATTTAGTCTTTTCTTCAGTAGAAGCATAAAAGCAGTCTTCCTTTACCTGAGCACCTCTGGTCATCACAGGATACAGAAACACTTATTTGGTTTCCCTGTTACCCAAACAAAGTTGCCTGACGGTGCCTCTTTCCTTAAAGCCTTAGACAAAACAAATAACCAGAATCCCAAAGATATTGTGAAGAGAAATTTGTTTTAGCATGCCCTGAAATCATTCAAAGGATACAACGCTACTCAGCAGAGCTTGAAACCTGTGGAAAGGTTTCTGCTTGCTTCTTTCCTTGATGTGAAGATCCATTAATGCCCAGCATTCATGGATTTTAATTCACAACATTCGTGTTACTTTAATGTAGTTTGATGTGTGTTAATAATGCATACATGCTTAAATCAATGTGAATAGTACCAAGTCTAAACTCAGATAATAATATGTGTCTGCTATTAATTTCTGGTTTGCAGGAACAAAGAGTTTGCTATTTCTCTCTCTCTATCTTTTTCTTCTGCCTAACCCTAGCACTCCATCTCTCTTGGTTTATTTTCTAAACTGAGTTTTAGTGATTTCAATCCTTCATTCCGCTTCAGATTGACTTATTAATTCCCCCTGTTGGAAGGTGTTCTGATTTTTATTTTATTATTTTGTTGTTCTAACTAAACCCAAGGCACTTCTGCAAACCCATGTCTCTACACCTGGCAGAATGCCACTGTTATTTAGCCTGTAAGTACAACTCAGATGAAATCCATGTCTTCCAGCAGCTTATAATGTACTCTTTGTTTCTTATTAGTTTTATTTTTTGCCTCTGAATTCTTCCAATGATTCACATTTATGTTTACTCCTCCCATGGCTGAATACTGTATTTAGGACAGAAAAGAATAAGTGAAGCCAAAATGTTGATTTAGAAGCTCTGACCACACCATCAGCTGCTCCAAACTGGCAGAGCTGAAATGGGCTTGTCTTACTGCTGCTGAAGATCTGGATCCAGAAACGGAAAGGAAAAAGAAATGGCTGAAGGAAAACAGTTTTCTTTTGAGAGTGTTCAGCAGATTTTGCCACAAATTAAACCATCGGGATGTGGTGAGTTTCCAGTGAAAAGCATTTTAACAACTGCTGGCCTGTGTGAGATAGGATCCCAAGTGCTAGGCAAAGATACTGCAGAGGGATTCATTTCTTCTGTACCTGGCTATCAAATACTAAACACTCAGGGTGAGACTACTGATGAGGCAGATATCTGGTGTTATAGGTGCCTGTGGCTGCACACCTTGCAGCTGCCTCCCCAGATGGATGCTGTGTGGAGTGCTGGCTGTCCCATGTAGCTCTGATACCCAAGGAATTTTAGTGGAACTCTGCAGCTGTGGTTTCTGAATCCCACCCTAGGCTGTTAGACATCCTAGATTAACCCTTAGACCTCCTCTCTGCCTTGTTGTGTGGCTGTGCCTGTAGAAGCTTGGATGCAACAGTGCAGGCTATTGTGTTTGGTACCAGAAGTGTAACTTCTTTAACATATAATCCTTCTTCCTCACAGGCACTTCTAACAAATGTAAATTAAAAAGCCTGCCTCTTCAAGCAGAATGTGCTGTGCATAAAATGCATTTGCCAAATAATTCCAGCACTGCAATAATCCATTTCATGATTTAAAAGCCTTGTAAAAATGTCAAAATGGTTGGTTGGTTCTACCATCTTTGTGCCATCTACTGCACTGAATAAATAAAGGGAAACACAATTTATTCACTGCTTTGGAAGCTCAACATTTCTCTCACTGATGTGTGACAACTATTATCATATTTATTGTCAGTATTACACTCCTAAGCATGCAGGTGATGCATTGTGAGTATTTCATACTGATAAAGCCATCAATAATTTCCTACTGGACCTTCTTTGCTCAGTTGAATCTGCACAGCTGGCTGAGATATCTAGAAGTAAGTAATGAGGGGTTAAGAAAGGAAAAAAAAAAAAAAGAGAGAGATAAACCAAGAAAGATCTGACTTCTGTAATCTATTTCAGCTTTAAAACAAGCAAACAAAAAGTTTGTTGTGTTTTTTGTTGTTGTTGTTGTTTTGTGTTTTTTTTTGTGGGGGGGAGGGGGGAGCATAAGCCAAAGCTGAAGTTTTCCAGTTCACTGCCAAATGGGGATTCAGCAGCCAAGATGACAAGATTAGGTAGCAGAGAGCATTGTCTATTTCAAAATAGGCTGCAAAAATATCTTGCAGCAGCTAATATAAACCATTTACCACCTAATCTTTTTGACGTGCTTATATTTTCAAAGGCACCACTGAAATGAAAATAAAATTAAGAAAGGTCCCTCTTCCAGGGCACAGGCTAGTGGAGAAAGCAGCTCTGGAGGGTCCCAGGGGCTTACTTAGTCACAGTACCCTGAGACACTGAGGTAGAAGCTTTGCTTTTGCAGCCTGACAGCTTTATGTTTAATGTTTGTACAGAATCTTTGATCTCTTATTTATACATATTTCTCCAGGACGGGGAAGCAAGCAGAAATAGAAATTTTATTTATATAAATCTTTCCATATCCCAGAGGTCAAGAACAACAGCATTTCAAACAAAGTGGAGGAATTTATCTTTGCTTCTTAGTTTGCAGGAGCGATATGCAGTCTAGATCATGCCTCTGGATGAAGCTCAGGTGTATCAATATATGAGTAAAGTTGTCTTGAGGGTGACAATGCCATTATTTCTCATGTACTTGTGACATTGGGCCATCTTTTGCGTCGTCTCCGGTGGCCTGCAGTTACCTTGGCTGCCCTCATCCTGTTTTCTGACCTGGAAGGGAAAGGTGCTAATGAACCATACCAAGGTATTTAAAGTCAGCTCGTGCTCGGTCACTTTAGCTTCATCATTCCTGTAGTTACTGAAGCTAATTCACAATTATGATTAAAATCAACTGCATTAAATCCTCAAAAACTCCATAGAAACTTCAGTGTTCTTCACAAATAATTTTATTATAATGTGAGGACCAAGAAGCCCAGTTGCAAAATTAAAACAACACAAATTCTGTTTCCTATTTGAGCCCAACCAGAAGTGTATTCCTGACTTATTGTGCAAGTTGTCTGGCTTTGGTAATGTTGATCAAGGAGGGATATACCCTCCTGAAGGGCTATGCTGTAGATATAACCAGGCATGCAGCCAGTAATGCCTGTGAAGAACAGCAATACAGAAGGTTGTTATTATTTTCAAGCATTACGTGAAGCTCCAAAGGAGGCTTCTGGAGAACTTTTATATTGGGCAAACATAAAAATATGCACTGTTTTATTTTAGGAGATCTCAGTGAAGTTCTTACACAGTAAGTGGTGTTGGGCTTTTTTTTATTGCTATAGATGTCAGCATTGTTATACCTAATTGTTTTGTTGTTGTTTTTTTTTTTAATAGTAATATCATATATTTCCCCCAATTTTGATTCAAACTACTGCTTTACTGAACAGTTAATAAACAACATTGTTGTTATTTATTGTTTTTTCTTACAGAGGCCCTTGATGTTTTCTCGCAAAATGGATGTTTTGCTGAGCTCATTTTTTATCCAAAATATGTTTTATTCCAAAAAAGAGAAATATCTGGATGCTGATTTTTTAAGGCTCTCTTCCTTATAGATGGAAAAGCTCATGGAGATGAGACAATATTTATTCCAAACAGCTATGATCACATGATGATAATTGAAATGTCACGTATATAAATATATAATAATTGTCATTTTTTTCACAGTATTAACTGCTAATTAAAGCAAAATGGAGTAACATTGCTGAAGACCACAAAAAGACCCCATCACGTGGGTACATAATGCCTTCATTTTTAGACAATAACATAATCCATGAAAAGCATATTTCTATCATTTATGTGAAATCAAGTAGGTTAATCATTTATGATTTTTATGCTTCAAAGCTTATGTGTGCTACATGCTGTAGAGAGATCTAAACCATTACTCTAAAGCCCAATGTACCATGCACGCTCCCTGCTGCTGTAGCGCCAGCCTCATCAAATTGAGCTTTGTCTAAAAGATATTTTAAATATATTATTGGATGAAAGGTGCTGCTTGATTACACAAAACCAGCACAATAAAGCTAGTTAGCAAAGGTATACAGCTCTTGGCATTCATTTCCTCTGAGAGCTCAAAAAATCAAGCCTGGGAATACACATACACAGAGATGCGATACCAACCGTGTATTCCAGTCTAGATGTCATCGAGGTTCTGGTAATATGAAACATGAAGTTGTTGTAAACATTTCCACTCAAATTCCTCATCTGAAGTAATCAGTAGCTATTAAACACACACTTGTCTCTAGCTGGGTAGCAAGACTAGGAAAAAAATTGCAAAGTTAAAGGAGTAAAAAGTAAAATGCATTAGTAAACCAGATATAAGAAGCCAGGTGGAATAAGTGGAAATATAGAAAAATATTGGAAAAAATATACAGCAGTGAGGTCTGAATTTCCCATATTTAGCTTGAGAATTTAGTAGAGTTTCCTTCGCTGTGCTGCCAATCTGGAGTTGCCTGCAGGTGAGTTCTTGTCTGTAACTCAAATCAAGTCAAACAGTGTCCTCATGCAAAGCGGTAAGTGTTCCACTGAGTGGGAACCTCACCTCTCTCTGGTTGTATTTAAAGGGGCTCTAAATTACTCCTCACCAATGTCTGCCAAACATCTTATGAATCTTCCACACGGGAATTTTCTTCACTTTTGGGATAATTTCTCCATGCTTCCTCTCTGACACAAAGATGACCTATTGACTTAGCTAAGATTTCATCAAAAGGTAGAGTGTAATCCTCCATCAACGTCATGTTCATTGCAGCTCCCAGCAAAGAAAAATGGGGATTTGTTATGAGGGCAGAGAAAGGAAGAGAATGGGTGGAATCAAGGATAAACCAATCCAAATGCAGAGTAAAACCAGGTAGATAAGGTTATTTTTAGGGTTAACCTATATAGCAACCTATATGCAGAATCCGACTGCATAGGGTGACATACATGTGCCATAAATAACAATGAATCTTAGAAATGTAATTTTCTGTCAGGAGTTTGCATGCTTGTGAAAGCTCATAAATAACTGATGTTTATTACCCTCCACATGGCACTGTTGCAGTAGCTGATAATAGCTGAGTAAATAGTAGATGGGATGAATTCCTCCACTGATTTCAAATAAACCTTATGAGTTGAAGCAATAAAGAATGTTAAACAGTGTGCACAAAATAACATGCTGTTAGATACCATATATGATGCCTCAGTAAACACTAAGGCATTTTAATCTTGGTTCCAACATAGTAAACTGCAAGATAATAAGCTCAGGAAGCATGCTAATCTTTAAAACTCTTCCAAATGCTTCTGCATACTGTTACCCTGTGCTTAAGACTGCTGGCAGATGCTGCTGTCACTTTCTTTCTGTATCACTGAAATGAAACTGGTCTGAAGTTCAGATAAACATATTCATTTGTGTTGAAATTTATTAGTGTAACTTGCATAATGTGTCTGTGAGTGTGGTTGCAAACTGTAGTTCAAAGCACACTCAACTCCTGTCCATAACAAGTGATAAAGGGCACTACGATACGTTTATGTGCTCTCACTTACACCACTTGTTTAAAAAGAGCCCCCAAAGAAGAAATATTCTTGCACATGCCTATAGACAAAAGCACTCTAACACACCAACAAACCACAGTCAGCCTGAACAAACTATGCGCATCTCTGTATCAGTGGCTCCATCAGTCAGAATCCCCCCTGCACACCATGAACCACACTGAAAAGGTTTCCAGTTCTCCCCATTGGCTTTGTGATATGTTCCACGTGCTGATTTCCATTCTCTTGAATTGCTCTGTTGGGGTCAGCTGCCTCCCTTTTCATGCTGCACTATCAGTGTTAGAATACATGGAATTATTAAAGTTGGAAAAGACAATAAGAACATCTAGTTCAAGCATCAACCCATCCCCAACATGCCTGCTAACCATGTCCCTCAGTGCCACATCTATCCTTTTCTTGAAAATTTCCAGATGCACGTTATGCTTCTCTTCCAGATCCGTGATGAAACTCTGAGGAGTTGTGTGGTGGCATGGGAACCAAAAGGCTGTTGGAAAGTCCCATAGGATGGCAACTGGTAATGCTGGGCCTGCTGCTACCATATATCAACACACACAACTCCTACTGCACCACAGAAGGCAGTGAGAATAAAGACGTGTTGCCTTCTGGGCTCCACTGATGACCCTGAGTGAGCATGTAATGTGTCCCATATATGGAAAGGTAAGTTGAAGCCATTACACACTACGTATTATAGTATTTGATGCTGGAAGAAAAAGGGGGGTGGTGAAGGGTAGGGGGAGGGGGAGAGGAGGTGTTTAAGTCTGTGTTTAAGTACTGCTGGCTCAAAAGGCTGTAATACTTAAGATTTAATGGAGCATTGACACTATGAGACTTGTAATACAACATGAAGTTCAAAGAATTGACAGTGTTTTCTGGGTCTTCACCATTCTCATTAACAGAAGAACTTTTAGGCACTTGTGTTAATATAAGTAGAAGTAGTGGGAGACAAAAAAAGCTAAAGACCACTTCTGTCTATTGGAGTAAACCAAAACGATGTCAAAAAGTACACATTTGGCACATTAATCTCAAAGAAAAGAGGAGTGCTTGTATGAGTTAGTGTAACTTGAGGTGCACTGCAAAAGGCTGACTTGAAAATATACAGGATGAGTCCTCCTGTACAAAATCGAGGAGATCTAGCACCAAACTGGGTTTACTGCAGGTTGTAAGCTCAGCTGGGCTTTACAACAGCATGATTTGGCAGTGGTTTTAAAAATAACAAGCAACTATGCTAGCTGTGTGCAGCACACCACCAAACAAGTGCAATGACCTGCTGTGATGTGCACTGAAATCTGTTCCCCTCTTTGATTTCATTTACATTGCCATGATGCAGCACGTTCCTGGGCCTGAACCGAGACTTGCTGTGGCCCCTGATTCACTGAAGTGGTGAAGGGTTGCCCCCTATAGGGAAGGAAAAATATAATTCAGCCACCTCCTCGGTTCACATCAGGTTTCTTTTGCTGATTTCTGGGTGGAGTCTGACAGGGGCTGAGCCTGGGAGTCCCCAAAGTGGCTTGTGGTAGGAGCACGCCTGGAAGAATCTGCCAGGGATTGAGTGCAGAGAGAACAGCCAGAGGGAAGAGAAAAAAAAGTGGTTTCAACGCCCTAGATGTATGGATTTATATATTTATTTATCGTCATCCATAATAAATAAGCAACCTTTTATTTATTTAATGCAATACATTTGTAGATTGAAGACCTTTGCAAAAGCAGCGCAGTATTTTTGTTCCAGATAGCTGAGAGCGTTTCTTCACAGAAATTCAGACGCCAAATTTAAGTGTTAATTATGCTAATAAAGCTTAGGTTTCAGCTTTCGCAATTCTATATCCTCTTTTCAAGAAATGCCTTGAAAGAGTTGGTATTTATAGTTCAACTCTCCCCATTCCTTTTTGTTTTTGTTTTTTTTTTTTCCCATGATATTTGGCTAGCAAAGGGCTTCCACGATCCACTCAGAGTAAACAGAGTATAACTCTTTGTGCAGAAGTAGTCTGCGGGAGCAATGTCTTTTTAATCCCCATCAGTAAGGTGACCCTAAGTGTTTTAACCGCATTCATGTGCTGCCAGCAAGTTTTATGCTGTTGGTGCAGATGGTATGGATAAGACTCTCTTTATCCTTCTTTTAGAGCTGAAACCTGTGTCAGTGTCCACGGTGTTTGAATAGTCTGGTTTTAATAGAAACATGAAAACGCCATATGGAGCCAGACAACCATTTCCTTCCTTCAGTGTGTTTGGTGAGTTTGAGTTTACTTTAACATGACATCTTATAAATCATGTATCGTGTAGTGACCATATAAGGTTACCTTTTATTGAGAGGATATTGGTGTTGAGAGCTCGCTATGCTTGGATATTTATTAAGGAAATGAAAGATATCTAGAACATATGATATGCTTTGTGTTGCTAAACATTATTAGTTTACCAACAGAAAAGTGTTTCTTTTTCTCGCCTTCTGAGTCTACAAGATAAAGTACTGAAATAAAATTTGCCCTTGAATTAAAGTCTAATACTGCGTACATCCTGTTGAAGTCACAGACTATTTGACAGCGTGTTTTGAAATCACTCCCGGCTTCATGTTTTATGCAGGAAGGAAACATACCTGTGGAGACAGCCTCAGGCAGTGGTAATTAAAATACGACTGTGTGCCACATGACCTTAAGGCATATTACTGCTTCAGCCCTTCACCTTGCAGTTGTTAAAATATTGGGCTAAGGTTTATTAACAAAGCACCATCTCAGTGTTAAGAAATGTGCTGGGGGAAACAGGTATATCATCTTCCCCTTTGTAGGAAGGAAGCAGTAAGTGATAGCTCAGTAAGTTCTGTGACAATGTAATATCTGTCCATTTTCATCCCTGGCAGCTGCAGGTTGCCTAAAGCAGGTGGTGCAGCATAATGAATCAATCCATCAGTTTTGGAGAGAAAGCACAAATACAAAGATAACGACAGAATAGAAATATTTGAATATATGTCCCCATGCACCCAGTCTCCTAAGTCCTCTGATCTTTCCTGATCTCTTACAATGATCGAATCTGAAAAATGAGTCCCTGTTTATTCCTGTGTGTGACGGCCTGTTAACCAGAGTGATCTGATGACTGTTTCAGGATGAAAATCCTGATTATCTCCTGGGACAACCTGTGCCTTGCAGGGAGAGGCGCTGCTTTCATGTGTGACCCTCTTACCACCCATGAAACCATTTAGATACAGATCTCTCAACCTGCATCTCATCAAACTGTGTTATGTAAAGTGACAAGGCTTTTGCAACCTGTTGAGATTGACTGTACTATGACACCAATGTTTGATTTCTTCAAACTGCTTTTAAGGGAAACAGGATTCCCAAGCTCTTCTTATAGGCATGAAAGGAGAAACAAAAAATACCAACACAGATAAGAGATGGCATTTCCTTTTGGTATCACTTAACAGTGATCTGGAAAATAACAATTCCGTGTGCAGGTAATCCTTACAGTAGTAGTTCCTAATGCTTAGGAGGTAATAAATACAGTGTCTCTGCTTAAGTGGGGAACTGATGGCTGGGAGAGCTCTCCACCACATCAGAGCCACGCTGGCAGGCACCGAGCCCAGGCTTGTTGAAAAGACTCATATATAGGACTTACAGCTTTGCGGAACTTGGCAGTTCCCAGTGGGAGCTGGTAGAATTTGGGGCAGGTCTTCCCACGTTCCCCATGCTGCTTGATGGAAAACCTGAATGAAGCAGGACTTGGTGCTGGTGTAGTGGCTGGTAGCTGGGGCTTGTTATTGGTCAGTTGTAGGATTTGTGCTGAGCATGGGTGTGCCTTCTGTGCACTGTACAGACAGAACATATTTGCTTATGAATGGGTGTGCTCTTCGGGTGGTCCTTTTTTGGTTCTCTATGCACATGTATACATGCCATCACACTACATCTGTAAACAGACTTGATGGAGCAGAAGGGTAACCAGAGACAGAAGTGGCAGACGAACAAATAAATCATCTCCTACCACAGCATCTCTGTAGGCAAATCCTAATGTTTACAGACTCTGAGACGAGTAAAGAACATTCAGAAGTACAAAGCATGGTTAATGACAGTCTTAAAAATGCTGACTGTTCTTTCCTCCCATTCACATTTTTTCTTTTGTTTTCTTTGTTGTTTTTTGTTTGTTTGTTTTTTCATAGAGGCTCAAACCCTTTTCATTTACATTTGATTTCCTATAAATAGCTGTGTTCTGTTTAATGTATTTATGTTTAAAGTCATGTTTACTTCAAAGGCAGAGGGACTTCAGATGTCATTCATTTACTTCTGGCAGGGGACTTCAGACATCAGATTTCCTCTTGTCTTATGTATGAAGCAGCTAGGAGCTTCCAGGCATTAATTCAGGCCATGTAATGACCTGCTTGAGGCTATTAGTCTTCCCCACCTATGCTTATCTCACTCACCTACTTTCCTGTGCCCAGTCCTTCTTCACTTTCTCTGCACATCACAAGGACTCTGTGATGGAACACAAGAGGAGCTAGAACTTTGTGCCAATCATTTCTGTGGTATCCTTTGAACATTGCTTCTCTGCCTGAAATAATTAAAGGCTTACTTTATTCAAGATGGATGAAGCATGGAGTTTCCTGTGTTTTCTGAGCTTTTAGAACTTCCTAATTGAAGTAGATTCAACAGGCTGTGTTAATAGTTACATTTGCACGAGGGGCACCATCATCTTAGCAGCTAATGAAATCCTATACTTTTGCACCTGGAAAGTTGCTAAGTAATTGTAAATGCAGGGTCAAGTTTAGCCTTGGTGTAATTGTCGTAGTTTTTGTTTTATGGCCCCAGTGTGATTGTAAGCTTCGTTTGGTCTGAAAACAAATCAAACCATTTCCTGCAGAAGCTGAATGAAATGACATGGGGATTCATCAATCAATGTCTTTTTGATAAGCTCATTAGAACCAGCGGCCGTTAGAGGGCAATGGCCAGAGGTTATGGTCTTAAAGCTATCATTAAGTCTGGCCTGACATGCAGGTTGGTAAACCATAACTCAAGGTTTCACAGTTAGGTAAATTTACACCAGCTGAAAATCTAGCCTCCTTCTTTTATAACATGTATGATTACTATCGCAGTTGAAATGTAGAGGAGAGCTCTCATTTTTTTTTGCAGAACAAAATTATCTATCAGTGTGCGTGTCTATCAGACTTGACATAAGTGCTTCATTTCAGTGGTATGATTTCCTGTTTGTTCATGTGAGGTGGCAAGAGCCTCGTTGTACTAAGCAAAAATAAAGGGGAAACAAAGTGTTAAATGTGTAGAATATTTTCCCCTTAGTCCTCTTGTTCTACTACAGCAGAAGGGCAGTAAAAGGAAGATTAAAAAATAAGAGCCAACCCTTAAAACAGAGTTGTGATCAGTAGAGCATAAGCAGCACTCCAGAGTAAATTTTATAATATTATAGGCAAAAAAATTCCATTCAGATATGCATCATAGATTAAACAGAAAACAAAAAAAAGCACACAATGAGTACAGTGTTGTATTTTCCAAAGGAAAATATATTACCACAGTTTAAAATGACAAAATATCAGAAAGATTTCCACTTCACGGTATATTATTTTGTATTAGAAAACTTTAAAAGTGCTTTGGGCTGAGTTCAGAAGGGAAATACTTGGGTTCATTATTTGATACCACCTTATATCCTGTGGTAGTAAAACAGGACTTGCATTGTCCTCTTGGGACTGCTCTGAACAAATGCAGCTTGTATGAACCCCATGAGCTTCGCAGGGACAGGATTTTGTAAGGTCAGTTCATTATGGCCTTTTTTTCCTCTGAAACTCAAACTTGAATGAGTTGTTGAGTTTCACTCCAGACAAGGACTGTTCAGTGGCTTTTTATTTTTTTTCTCTCCATCAGGTTTTGTTCATCAAAATGAATGAAAGAGGGCTCATTCCCCTAAAACATCTTAGTGAGCCCAAGTGAAAAAGAATAAAACAGCATTTATCTGTATTATGTATTATGGAGTCTGCCTGCTGATGCAAAAAGAAAATTAACACCTTGGCTGATAATTTGGACTACTTTACTTTTCTGATATTTTACAGCAATAATTATTCCCTTCTGTGAAACAAAACTTTTTAAGGAAGATTTTAATTAGAAAGTTTCTTTTATTTCCCATTGTACTCATGGTACCAAATTGAAGTGTTTCATTGTCCCTTCCATTAATTAATAAAGTGCTTTCTGCTTTTTGTAAAAATTGGATATTGCCTTCTGAAGCTGTACTGCATCTTGTCTGCTTCATTCTTCTCTTCATTCTGACCAAAGGGTATTTGTTATACTAGGAAGCAGTAAATACAAGAATAGAATGAAAATAATTCAAAGTGCCCTTTAATAATGGTCTGGAGTTGTGTGTTTGCTGTTCAAGGCACATGAGGATTTACAAAGAGACATTTTGGAGACACATAGAGCTGGGAAGATTGACCCAACTGTATTTCTGATGCAAGCAATTTGTTTCTGTAAACATAAACTTCTCCCAGAATATGAATCAAGGAACCTGTCAGGGAGCTAAAGTTACTTAACCATTAGAGGAGGCTTCTGGTATGTTAGTCTTTGTGGCAATAAAATCTCCTTAGGGAATGAAAGCAAATTTATGACCTATTACTACATGTTAAATGTTTTCAGGCCTGTCTCTGAGTCTAGAAGATGCAGTTTAATTTATTAAATGTAGCTAGATTGAGGTATTCACAGAATTCATGGGATTATAGAGAAGTGGACTGGGAGGGGATCTCTGGAGGTCACATAGTCCATTCCTCACCGCAGGACAGCATACAGCTGTACATGGATCTATGAGTGATGAAGGCTCCATGGCAGCCCTAAGACGTCTATTTGATTGTTCATCCTTAGTACATCAAAAAGTTTTTCCTAATGTCTCACCTAAAACTCTCTTGCTAAATTAATAAACATTTCATTTTTGTCCCATCCAGCAAAGTTACAGAGAATAGACTGTTTGCTTTCTCTTTAAAGCAACATTTTGCAGATTTGAAGATCACTGTTGCATTTTGCATTAGTCTTTAACTCTCTACAATATGAAGCTTACCTGTTTCTCCTAGAAGTCCAGATTTCTGGTCATTCCTGTTGCTCTCCTTTCAACATCACTGGCCCACATGTTCCTTAGAGTTAGCTGGGGAAAACATAACTCAGATGTAATACTCTGGAGCCTTGCAATTAGTGAGTAAAGGAAAAAAATTATATTCTTATTACCAAGGGCAAAACTTCTTATGTTTTTATGTTCATCTTTTGGCCAACTTTAGAACCCAGATCCTTACAAAGTAGTACAAAGCCAATTAATTTTTGTAACAAACTGTTGGTTGCCTGTATAACAGCAGTCACCTCACTGGATTTGCATCCTATTCTCGGAGACTGTTTCAAACTGATCAAGTTCCTCTGCAATTCTGCAGATTCTGCATATCAAAGCAGATGCAGAACAGCTCCCACCAACGTGAGGTTTAATAACACTGTGCTCTTTTATCATTCAGTTCGTTCACAATAAATAGTATGAGGTAAGGAGAGACCTCTGTGAAATCCACTTGCTGCAGCTTTTGACAGTGAACCATTGGTAATGTTCAGTGTGGCCTTCTAACCAGTTTTGCATTCACTCCCTAGTAGTATTCCCTAGTCCACATTTTTTTCTCTTATTTATCAGAATGCTGTGTCAGAAAACTTACCAAGGGCAAGATATATGATACCAACTGCTTCTCCCATGTCCACACAGTCTATTATCCTGTAAGGGAAGGAAATTACATTAGTGTGACACAATTTGTTCTTGACAAATCCATGCTGGCCATAACTCATCTCCTTGTTATCTTCTGGATGCTTACAATAGCTTTTTGATTATTTTCTCCATCATTTAAAGTAATACAGTTAGAAGAGTTGTCAGTTAAACATCTTTTTTATGCATCTTGTTGCACATTCATTACCTGAAACTGCACAAAGAAGAATTTTAACAATTTACCCCTTTTTTTAAGAATGGTAGGAATGAAGTTGAGGTCCCTTTGGTCCTTGCAAGGAAAACACGTTCCGGGAAGAAGTCTATTTTCCGTTCCAGCCTTTTCCTCATTCCATGTGGATGTGGAAAGTATCCCATTGAAAAGCTTTCTTCCAGCCCCTGCCAAATTCAAAAGCCACTTACTGTGATCTAAGAATTGAATGCCAGAACCACAGTGCAATACTTTCTAATAGATCTCCACTAACTGGTCTTAATCAAGTCTAGAAATGTTCCACCTTTTCTCTGCATAAGCTTAAGGAAAAAAATACAAAACAAGTGACAACAGAGAAACTGAATAATGTACAACCTTATCAGCTGTTAAGGGCTTTTATTGGATACTGCCCTACATAGAAACTTTTAAATTGAACATACTGCTATGCTGCCCAGTTTCAATGAGATGAGTGTCAAGCCAATTACATGTAATTCTTTATGACAGGCACAGTAGACTTTTAAAACACAAATGCTCAGATTAAATGTGAATAAAAAGATAGTCCATGTGGTCTACTTCACGTCCAGGCAAGTGAATGAAGGTTTCCCAGATTGGACTCTAGATTGTGCAAGTTTTAAGATGTGCTCACAGACAAAGAGGGGATAGAGAACATTTTACAGTGCCATGTTTCTGAAGGTTTCCATTATTTAGCAGGAATCGTTAACCATTTCTTTGTTAGAACAGGCTGTTCATGAAAGGAAGTTCAAATAAATTTTCTGCTGCTTCCATTGAGTTTTACAAAAGGAAAATGCAGCTGTTTGTGCAGATGCTTTTGTACAAGAACTGGTTTCTCACTATTGCAACTTTAGCCAGCTGTAAGAGATATGAAGAAATGATACCTGCTCTTTTTAATTAGTTTTCTTTAATTTATCTGTTTAATAGAAGTAATTTCTATGCTGTTCTTGCTATGCTACAGAACTTCATCTCTTTACTCTTCCACTTCCCATATGTGTTTTCCTCCAAGACTTTGCGGGTGTGATAAAGTACAGCTACTTCCACAGCTGGAGTGTCACATATGTGGGCTATGAGCAAACAAAATCTGGGAGATGTATCAACTACTTTGCTATTAGTTTTGCAAAAATTAACTTCCACTCCATGAAATAAAATATGTTTACTTGAAGTTTATGTTGAGCTGCAGATTTGTATCTTCTATAGGAAGCTAATGAGCTTTTTGATTTTCTCTGGAAAAAATTGGCAGGCAGAGTTTAGAATGAAGATGAATTGCAATGAGAGTTTTGGATGCGTATCAGAACCAAAGGGAATTAACAGGCTAATACAGTAAATGGTTGATTTGACATATTTGCTGTTGCACCTTTTTTCCCCATCCATGTTTAAGTGTAACAAAGCAACATTTCTCTGACTTGCTTCTTGTTGGTGTGTAGGAGACTTGAAGAAATAGAGTGGCCTGGATTGGTCCTTGATATGCAATTAGTTCATGGAGTACTGTACACAGGACTACAGGTGAGATTTAAACTACTCCTTTTTCTTACACTCTCCTATATCCAATGCAGCTGCTTCTGACCCTGATACACTGGTACTCCATGGAGGAAGAAGGACAGCCCGTTGTCTTAGTCTCTAGCTGGAGGTGGCTTGGCTTTCCTTGTCCATCTGCAAGTCACCTGTTTGCTCCAGTGTTTGTTGCGGTGAAACTAATGTGATTAAACTTAGTAGTTGTCAGTCATGAGGCCAAAAGTGGGAAAGGGGAGATGCTTGAGGTCTTTAGTACAAACAATAGTTTTGAGAAAGTGAGATTTATTTTTTTTTCTGTTTCTAGAAACACAAGTATTGGAGTCATTCACTGAAGTGATCATCATTAAAAAAGGTAAAAGAGAGTTTGATTTTTGTTACATACGTCACATGGTTAAAATGTGGACTTCACTGCAACTGGACTTTGAGGAAGAGTCAAAAGTACAGACAGATGAAATGAGGTCATGTAGGACAAATCCTTTACCGGGATTGCCAACACAACGGTCCAGCTGCATCTGCAGCTCTTGCAGGGAAATGAAAACCTGGCTATCAAAAGCTCTAAAGTTGCAGGAAGGAAAGATCATCCTTAATTTGCTTCCCTGGTCTTTTACTTGCTCCCTTAGTCACTGGCTTCTCTGGCACAGAAGAGAAGCTTTCTACTTGAATCCTGCAATCAGTGTCGGGTAGTGTAGTTCTCACTGGATATGGACCATGTATTCCCATGAGCAATTCATGAGCTTGCCTGCATGCCTGAAAGAAGCCAATGTTCTCTGGTCTAAAATGCATGACAAAATTAAATCATTTTTAAATTGGAGTTAATGCTAATAGGTATTTTTCCGCAGAGCTCATCATGTTCTGTTTCACATGCAAATCTCTCTCCTTGGTTCATGAAAAGCAGTCGTTTCTTTAACCTTCCTTTAAGTAGGTTTTTCCTCTCATTTCCTCTATGTCTGAAATACCTGACCACAGTTCCTGATTATTATTAGTGTAACACCCATAATCATACTAATAACTGTCTTCATTTGCAGAGCACCATTAGCCAAGCCTCCCACCGAGCCAAATGTGTGCCAGGAAAGGAATGGTGTCTTCTCATTAGGAGGGTAACAGTCTGAAGGCATTACAGGACACAGTGTTGAGTGCCACCAGTCTTGGAATTAAACAGGTAAGCAGTGTACAGACATTAGTCCTGATGAGCTTATCCGGTGGAATTTTTCTGGGATTTCTCACAGGAAAAGAGAGTGAGCCTTTGAGAAACATGCTTTGTGACACACAGCAGTGCACGTTTGTGTGTATGTGTCTTCAAAGGGCAAAGAGCAGCTAAATGGCCAGCTCATCTGAATGTCAGTGACTACTGGAAACCTGAATCATCTTTGAAAGGTAGCAGGCTGCTTGCTTGTGGGGGAGGAAGGGACATGGCCCTTGCTCATGTGAATAAGCTCAAGAAGATGTTAAATAGCTATGTGCATTCGTTTGGGTTATTATTAGAGCCCCAGGTAGGTTCAGCGTCCAGACATGATAGTACAGAAGCTTTGTTCAATGAGTATAGATATTTCGCTCTGATATAATTCTCTGCTCTGCTCAGGATGACCCTTCCTTTGTTTCTGCGTGACACCTTGTGTACTCTGTGGTTGTTCAGTGATTACACTACAGACATTACACTGACATCCAAGCCTTTGTAACCATTGTTAAAAATAATAATACAAAAATGGCATGCTGTTTTCTGCAATGCTTTAAGGCTATTTGCAAATTAAAAGACAGCAGTGAGTGCAACAGGCTGCTTGCTCAGCAGTGTTGGCAGTGCAGAGCGCAGAGCAGCAGCTTGGCCCCATCCATGCCTGCTCACAGATGTGCTTGTCTGGGGAATGAAAGCAGAAGCCAGCACACTTCAAGGCTTCCCTGGGGCTCAGCCTACTCCTTATTTTTGACAGTGCTGTTTGATGCCTTCTGGGTGCATGTAGCCATGGGATAGGGTTATGGACATGTTTAATAATGACACAGTAAAGGGATATTTGGAGGAGTCACGTGGAGGCTGAAGGTCTACAGAGATCAGCTCCTGGCAGGACAGCAACTCCTTCCTGCAGTGCTGTGAAGGTCACCTCTGAATCTTTGTTTTGTACTGCAGCAAAGTTTGAGGACAGCTTCCTCATGCTCTGTTTAAGGCAGCTTTTCTACCATATGAAGAAAGAATGGCAGCACTTCTGACTTTGTCCTTCACAGTTGCTCCTCAGTGCTCCATTCTTTCCCTTCCCTTCCAATAAGAAAGAAGGGGACAGACTCATTAGCAGGGTCTGTTGTGGTAGAATAAGTGAAAATGGTTTCAGACTAAAAGAGGGGGAGATTTAGACTGGATAGAAGGAAATAGTTGTTTATGATAAGGGTGGTGAGGTGCTGACACAGGTTGCACAGAGAAGTGGTAAATGCCCCATCCCCACGCATGGTAAGGCTGGATGGAGCTCTGAGCACCTGATGGAGCTGTAATGAAATGTCCCTTTCTGGAGAGCAGGATCATATGGCCTTTGAGGGCTCCTTCCAACTCAAAGTATTCTTTGATTGTATAATTCCTGCATCCAGCTCCTCTCTGGAAGTGCTGGCTCCTGGTTCTGCTCCTTGTCAGCATATTGCTGCCTCTGCTTTTGGTTTAGCCAGACCTGAGCTTATTATTCAATCAAAACTCAGTAGGAGTTTTGCTGAATTATTGTAAACTCACTGGGGCAAAAGCTGTGCCTTCCTACTCAGCAGTGAGAGGCCATGCATATTGATTACTGCTGGGAGAAAATAAAAAGTAATACATTCACATTGATTACATGTGTTCTTACTGTGAGACTCATTGCACAGCCCCAGTATATTTCTGTTTTCCCTTTATGACTATTAGCAATAAATCAATTACTTTTTTTTTTTTTCCTTCTCTTTTCCTTTCCCTTTAAGTAATCTAATGTTCTGCAAAATGAATTTGAATAAGGAGAGTTGACTGTAAAATAACTTGTGGGGAAAGTACGATAAACTGCCTTAACTTCCCACTCATGCTAAAATTCCCCCCTTGACATGTCTGAAACCCAGACAGTTCCTCCCAGATGCAATTCAGATGGTCTGGGCCCAACAGACAAAAGTTTTGTGCAAGTTTTATGCACTTCATCTAATGAATATGCAATTATTTTTTTTCCAATGCAATTGTGACAAATGGTACAGCTGGGGACCAGACATTCAGAGCAGTGCTTTTCTTCCAGCCCAGGAAACTACAAATATTTGCTTTGTTCCAGGTATATGTTGGACGTTCTGAATTTTAAGCACTAAACCATTACTTATTATTCTATCTTCCAGTCCTCTGTTTCATGTCACATATCTGCTACAGAGAATGGCATTGAAAAGCTTAGGCTCACTATTCTGACTTAAATTCCTGTTCTCTGGAGAGCAAGATGTTGGTTTATGAGCAGGAATTGAGCAATCCAAGTGCATGATGCTTGTACTGCCATATTAAATTGAAAGCAAAGAGCTGTAAGTAGGGCTGACATTTCTGTCTGTCAGCCACACACAACAGATATGAACCGAGATCAAGATGGAGGGAGGCAGAAAAGGGTGAAAAGGGCACCCTCCCAAAGCAGAAGGGAGCCAGATGGAGTGACACCATGGATAGAAAGACAGAGATTCAGTGTATGGGACTATGCAATGGTTCTGTAGAAGGAAACAGAAAACGGAAGGATCTGAATATCGATGGAAATAAAGAGAAGGAAAATATAATGAAGAGTAATGGACAAGACAAAAAGAAAGATTGTTGCCTGATACTATAGAAGAGATGTCCTGCTGTTGACATCTGCTCGGCTCAGGAGGAGTCTCCCTTAGAAAGATGTTGAAATACTCCCATTCAACACATTTAAAAATAGACTAAACAAACCCCAGTGAGCCAGACTCTCCTACTCGTACTCATACGGGGCCATAACTCATGCCTGCAGTTGTCCTTTGAAGCCTGGGAACCCTTGTGGAATGAGAGGGGCTGAGCTGGATGCCAGGCAGAAATCTGGTCCTGGGTCTTGCATTGTCACAGACATGGATCAGATGAATGATCAACTATTTTCAGGTCAGAAATGCCACACTGGCATACGGCTTCGTGCAAAGACATGAACTCAAGGAAGAGACTTAAAGCAAAGCATGTGTCAGAGGGTTTTGCAGAAGCTGCAGGAGGGCTCCAAACAGCAAAACACAGGAGCACTCACTTCCATCCAATCTCATCAGGGCCCTGATAAATGCGTAAATGAACTTTTTTCCTTCTTACACAGTTCTGAGTGATGACAGTATCTCTACGATCTTCAAGAGGAAGCAATCATTTGCTGATAAACATCTCCTCTCCAAATGTACCTAGTAAAAAGATACATTCTTTTGTGTATATTTAATTACAGGAGAACAGATTTTGTCCAAATAATTAGGTAATTTAAACTATGCAGTCTTTCCCAAAGAACTATATTTAACCTTCATTTGAATTTAATTTCCACATCACAGTGCCCCTTAAGCGGTTCTGTAAGTCAAAACAGTGATCAAATGTTTTTTAAATGTCAAATGTTGCTTAATTGTGGATAGCACTGAATTTGTTTTAAGAGATAACAGCGTTTGATCTGCTGCTATTTTTTGTCTGCCCCATTGTCATGTTTCTCTTCATCAGAAGTTTCTGTCAACTGTTTAATCCATACAACACCCGACTTTCCAGACAGCTGAAGATTTCAAAGAAGAAATGTGGGGAACCCTTCAAAAGTTTCATGAAGTATTAAACAGGATGTGGATTAATGTCTTGCTACTACAGACCCCAGCACTTGCAAGAGGAAGGGAAAAAAAAAGCATTTTTAAAATTCAAGTATTATTAAGGGATTATAATGTTTTTGCCTGAATTGAGGGTAGTGCTGCAAAGAATAATTTTACAGCATTAATATAAATCAGCGTAACTGCATTGGTTTAATACACCTATTCTGATTTTCAACACTCAGGATCTGGCCCCTTAATCTAAATGTATCTTTTGCTGCATGGAAGTAGATCATTTTTCTCCTGACTTGCTCTTTCCTATTGTCTTGCCCCTGTAAATTATATATATTAGGTTCATAAGCAGTGTAGTGAAAATAGACAGGAAGAGATTCTCACAGTTTGAATGAATTATAACAAAAACTACCGTAGGTCTGACCTACATTAAACTAGTTCAGTAGAACAAGCTATACACAAAGTGGCTTGTATTTCAAGGTTGGCTCTAAGGTTGATTCTCAGTTTAAAAAACAAAAAACAAACAAACAAGAAAAAGGAACAATTCCAAAGAATCACAGTAGTCTTATCGGTCTCTTTGAAATAAACAAAAGCCAGTGTACACTCTACAGCTCAGTCATAAAAACAATAGAGCAGGAAGACTTTCCTGTAACAGCATCTCCCACTGGGCGATAGCAGTTGAAAGTACTTACCATGATTATGATTAATTTCATTAGTGCTCGGTTCACTTTAATACTTTTCTCCCTCTATCTCTGAATGCAGATAATTTTTCCCTGCAAGTAAATCCAGGGTGACAGTTTAATAGGCTCAGACATGCTTAGATCCGAAATGAGACTGTAATATTAATATACTATTGACCAGTTATAGATTAAGCAAACTGAGGGCGCACTTAAGTAAATGACTTCAGAGGGACAAGTTAATGTGCTAAGTGGTTCACAGGCAATGATTAAAAATATTCTTCATTTACTTGGAAATTAATAGGTTTCTTTAATTAATCTAATAAAGCCACCCTATGGTACATTACATATTTGGTGCTTGTTTTAAAAGAAGATGCTGAGTTGCTGGATCTGGAAATTCCTGTACTGCTTACTGAAGAAAGGAAACAGTCATATATAAAAGCAGCCTTGCGTATGACTAGAGTTTCCAACAAGCCATCTTCTTTGCCACAAGTAGGATTAAGCTGCATGAAGGGTGTTAAGCAATCAACAGCACCGGCAATTCCATGTGTGAATTGCAGAACCATCCAAGTATCTTCGGGGATTATTAGAGTATTTCACAACTGCATCCCGTCAAAAGAGCACTTTTCTCCTCCAACAGTCTTTCAAATCCAGCTGATCAACCAATTGAAAGAAAACAACAATATCTTTGCAACAACAGCAACTTATACGCCAAGAAGTGCTAAAGCCTTGCAAAGAATTAAGGGGTAAGGAAATGATGAAATCATCTACAAGCATTGCATGAGCTTTATTTAATCAGATGCTGCTCAGGTAGTATTATCATCTGAAATATAAATAGCCCGTCACCGCCAGCTTTATAATGGAGAGATTAGTTTAAAAGATAGTGTCTCATTAATAGTCTTTCTGTGGTTTGTCTTGCAAGGGCACTGAGAGGCCTTGCCTGCTGAACATTGTACATGTGTTGGGATGGGATCATACTGGCTCCCAGAGCCAGGGATGAGATGTTCACCCAGCCCAATCAGAGTCCCTCCAGTGGACAGTGGTACAATTCGCAGAGTAAAGATAGGTCTACTCAACTGAGAGACTTCATCAAATCCTACTCTGCTTATTTCTTCGGCAAATCAAAACAGAGGCCTTGGTTGTTGTTTTACCTCTTTGACCAGCATCCTATCTTGTGATCACTCCTACTCTAATGATGTTTGATATGAGAGGGCTGCTATGGTGTTTTTCTGATACGACAACTTCAAGGCCAAAAAACTACAAAATGGGGACTAAAGTTTCCATCTTCTCCATCTCCCTATTTTCTTTTCCCTTGCCCTAATTACTGCAAATAGGATCCTTTCTCTTTGGTTTTACCAGAATTTTTCTCATCCATATAGTCGAACAGGAGACGCTACTCTCGGTTCTCTTACCTGTTCCACAGCAAAGCACATGAACTAGACAAAGTGAATGTTTTCCCAGAACTCACTGGGGAGAAATCATTACAAAAAATGTCAGACTATCGTATTTCTACTTCCCTGGCAGAAACTACTCTGTACTTAGTGACCTGGCAGCCATGAAGAGTGTCTGATTGAGTACAGTACACAGTAGCTATAAGAATCAAAGAAGAGGAGGAGAAATGGATGTTTGACTTGGGACTCCATGTTAAAAGCTCTTGCAGAACCAATCCTTAGCTGTTGTTTACAGCTGGCTGTCTTGCCTCAGGAACATTTGCATTGAAAAGCTTTCAAAGTTTTCTTTCCAAGTAAGCTGAGAAAAACGTTTTGGATTCATTCCATTTACCATGTATGTGGATGTATGTGTGTATGTTTTCATGGTAGGTGGGAAAGGGAGGAGATGGAAATCCTTTCAACTTGCAGACAAATTCTCAAGTGGATGGAAGTAGCGTTTGAAATCCGTGGAGCCAGGTTGGATTACAGCTGCCAGGAACCTGGCCTAGGCAGCTATAATGTTGTGTGGAGCTGTGGTTTGAAGAAACCTGAATGTGGCCATACAGGCAGTAAAGATGAAAGAGATATTTGGTAGCCAGTCCTGTTTCTTTCATGTGTGAAGGACAGCTGTGCAGCTGCAAGGAGTGATGCTGGCAAACTCATCGGATATGTACATTTTCTCTCTCTTTTGTGGGTTGGATCATAACAATTAACTTCTCTGAATGTTTGTGGTGAGTCTAATCTCGGGTGTGTCTGCTCCTTTACATTTGCAGCTGAGGGTGGCAAATAAAATGGCTAAGTATTGCTGTGGGCTATTTTGTCACCAAGCCTATAATGAGGCATTCTGTGCAAGGCCTGGAAAAACCATGCTTCTGAAGTAGACCACAGGTAGACAGGGCTTGCTGCAGGCAAGCTTTGTAAATTTTGTCCTCCCTCTTGGAGAAAGTAAAAGAAAAAAGAGAAACAGTATCTTGTTTCCTTCATGTCTGAAATAAGCTGAAATGGGGGAGCTTTGCATTCCTGTGTGAGAAGAGATTTCACTGATGTCAGCTTCATGGTAGTTATTCTTGAAGTCTTTTACCTCAAATGGTCACCTCTTGGTTGCATTGGGGATGCAAGGCATCACTTAATTGCAGGAGACATAGAAGCCCATAAATCAATGGCATCTAAAGGATACATGAAGGGAAGGCAAATCTTAATGCAAGCTCTCTGGAATACAGCAATTCTGTATTTGAGTCCTAACAGCAACTGTATCTTTAGGGGGTGAGGAAAAAAATGTTAATATGAACACTGCATTGAATACCATCTCTATTCTTTGTCATCTCATTCACCTCCCTAAACAGCAATGGTGGTGTAATAGGAAGGAGTGATGCTTTGGGTTTTATTCAGAGGTCTACTACTAACCTGTGCATAGACTTCAACAAATCTCCTTGCCTAGCAGCATATTTCCATGGAATTAGTATCTCTGAGATACTAATTTTCATTTAGAAATTAATCTAGCATAATTTCAGTAATAACCACTCTTAGTTACATTGCACGTCTTAGAATAAATATTCTTCTTTAGTTATCACACCAGTTGTGATTGCCTTACAAATGAAGTATGCAGACAGTGAAAGAATTCTCTGCAATTTATTTCAGGTGATGATTTGGCCCAGACCATAAAAACCATAACCCTTTTTCTAATTTGGCCAGGATAAGATGTTGCCTCTCTTTGTCCATCTGACACAGGAGGTGACTCAGTTCCTCACTAGCTCAGGAATCCAGGCTTTACTAATGTCTGGGATTTGATTACGCTCACATGGCTAGTTTCTGAGAGGAGCTGGTAAACTTCGTTTTGCTTCAGTTATTAGTTTTTAAGGCTATGAAAGGTCAAGATAAACCATCCATAAATGCAGCAGCGATTAAAACCTCACTTAGCTTATTGCACAGTATGTAATTGTTCATCGTATGTCAAATAATAAAATCTGATGGAGATAACTGCCTAGCATTTCCTTTCACTTAAAGGTACAGGCATGCACTGCATGTACTGTTACCTACAGGCACATCAGTGATGTTTCTGTTTAGATATAGCTGTGTATTAAATAAGGGAATATTAAATATAAATGCTTTAGTGGGCTAAAACTAACTTTTAACTTTTAACTGCTAAGTTTTCCCTTAAAAAAAGGTTAGGTATTACTAACTCATGAGGAGGAAATAGAAGGATGAATGTAATATTAGTCTGTCTGAGAGTTATGTTCTTAAAAGATGGCTGATGCCTTTGTGGCTTATGGGTTCTCCTATTTGTGCGCAAAGTTGAGAAATGTCATCCAAGCATTTAGAGCTCCCATTTTCCTAAGAGCTCAGCTTTCAATTACTGCCAAAAAGTAGAAGCCAATTTTCCAAAAAGCTCCATATACTGAGTGCTTCTGACATAATGTTGGCTTGAAAATGTGCCTATGATAATCATGTTAGGAGCTATGCTGAATGGCTTCAGAAAAGCTGGGTGAGCCCTGAGCATCCTGAGCTGTTAAAAGGCTGCCCCTGCCTTACTCCTGTGATATTCCCTCTGCAGTAGTGTCTCTACTTTATGGCTCACTGTCTTGCTTATAGTCCTTTGTACTTGCAGCATGCTGCACTATATTTGCTATCCAAATGCCCTCTGGCATTGCCATTGCTGCCCCAGCTGAACAGGAATCTGGCTTCCCCAGGCCTTGTATCACTATATAGATTATCACAGTCGTAATCTCTCTCTGCCTTTTGTGTTTTTAGCAAGACTGTCTGCAAATGCAGAATCTAAACACTGAAGAAAGAAATCTGCCTCTTTTTGTTCCCCAGACTCCTGACTTCGTCTGCCACTCTGCCAAAGCTAGTTACTAGTGTGGCAGCTGATAAATAAAGAACAGGCTGCCTCTCTTTCTGCACTACAAGTACCCTGTAGCTGTTAATGTATCCCGTGCTGCTCTTTTTTAATAAGCTGTCTGAATAGCCAGCTGCTAATGTGTCTGCGACAGTGTGCCCACCTTTTAAAAGTTCATTCCTACCTCTTGCTTCAAAGCAGCTACTTCTGCCGACAGAAAAACACGGGGCAGGGAACCATGGAAAGGAAGTCAAGAGAGAAACTGCTGCATTTCCAAAGGGACTTTTGGCCAGGGGACAAACTTCTCATCTTGCTAAGGTATGGGGCCGAACAGCAAATGTCGAACCCCACTACATGATCCTAGGAAGACTTGCAGGGCAGGAGAGTTTTAGGGCTAATATGTGATCTGGTTTGCTTTAAGCAAGTATCCTTCTCATTGGGTACCAACTTTTATTCTGTCTTCCCATGGAGGAGTATGCTTTAAACTATGTCTGTGATGATCTTTGGAGTAGTCTTTCTAGAGCTTCTCTCAGCAAACCAGCAGATCTCTACGTAGGCAGCTTGGAAACTTACATACCCTAAAAGAGTGTGAATGTCCTTGCAAAATCTTTTATAGTAAGGGCACTTTATAGATTGCTGATGGACAGTCGGCTGAATATGAGCCAGCAGTGTGCCCAGGCGGCCAAGAGGGCCAATGGCATCCTGGCTTGTATCAAGAATGGTGTGGTGAGCAGGACTAGGGAATTCATCTGCCGTTGTACTCGGCATTGGTGAGGCTTCACCTCGAGAACTGTGTTCAGTTTTGGGCACCTCAGCACAGGAAAGACATGGAGGTACTGGAGCAGGTCCAGAGAAGGGCAACAAGGCTTGTGAAGGGCTTGGAGAATATGCCCTGTGAGGAGAGACTGAAGGAACTGGGGCTGTTTAGTCCGGTGAAAAGAAGGCTGAGGGGAGACATTAGTGCTCTCTGGGTGAGTGCCTTGCTCACCCCTCAGGGGCCCTTGTTAATGCACTGAGTTTCTGTGAATCCCTTTAGATTTTCCAGCTCCCTGTGAGCCAGATACCTAAATTATGTGGCTTTAAGTTACTTTAAGTTGTGCCAGAAGAAGTTCAGATTGGATATTAGGAAAAAATTATTCTCAGAAGGAGTGGTGAGGTATTGGAACAGGCTGCCCAGGGAGGTGGTGGAGTCAAGAACCACGTAGATGTGGCACTGTGGGACATGGTCAATGGGCAATGTTGGAGGTAGGTGGATGGCTGGATTAGATGGCCTTAGTGTCCTTTTCCAACCTTAATGATTCTACACAGAAGGAAGGACAGATATGGAAGGAAAATGAAACTAGTAGCAGAGAAAGCACCAAAGAAGCAGAACCTGTAAGATCTAACCATCAGTTATCAGGAAGGAGCTTTGGCACACTTGGTCAATTGCTACGGTAGGATTTAATTCCATAAACCACAAAAACAATGAGGAAAGCAGATGAGACAGTCTAATATTTTGGCAGCACCTGCTGTCTTGTGAAGAGGTAAATGCTGTCAGAACGCCAGCCTCTTATCCTCTTTTCTGTTTTCCTTTTGTCTTTTTGATGGATTCAGGACTTAGAATAGGATCCCTGTGCTAGGACTCCGTGTTGACCATTTCTTGCATCTTGGGTTGATAATTGCATTTTCTACTAAGTTCCTTGTTGCTTAGTGTGGTGAGTGTGATTTTCCTTCCACAATGGAGCTGATGGAAGTACATAAACAACATTGCGAGGGGTAGAGTTCAAAAAAGTGTTGAGACTCATCCTAGTTTTGGCTGAGTCTCTCCTTCTGTTTCCCCGACTTAAAGATGAGATCTTTAGAACTACAAAGGTGTGCCATGAAGATTTATAGCTGTGCCTTGTGGGAAGTGGAAGCATCATGTGGATGAGGGGGAAATGCTACAGAGGTATCAGTCTGACCAGTGAATTTATGTAGTGGGGAAAATATTGTCTTACATACACCAGCAGCTCAGTGTGGCAAGTTGCAATCCCCTTTCCAATTGCTTCATATGTAATTTTCTCCCCAAAGCCAGACAAACTTGTTCCCAGCAACAGCAAAAATTAGATGACCTGAAGTGACCAGACAGATTTGTGACAGACAGACATAGAAGCCACCTAATTCCCAGATGGGAAAAGCCCATCATCCCAGAAAGCAGTGCTCACCTAAGGTCTCCATGCCAGTGGGAGCACACATGAGCCCCTTCACTTATGACTGTGTTCTTATATGACTGTCCTGAGGCCACACAGGGATCCAGGTCATTCTGCTGTGCTTGCTTCCCAGGCTCAAATGGATGCCAAACACATACTAAAGCGTTATTTTTTCAAGCTAACATCATTGCTGAAAGATTAAGTTAGAAATTTCTCAAATCCAGATCTCTAAACATTTAATATCATGTTGCATTTCTGTGAGGTAAAGCAGCAGAAATCCTTTTTGTTTCTCTTCTGGATGGAGGAGGATGCACATGTGGAGTAGGTGTGCAGACTGTAGTGCAATATGTAACCTAAAATACCTTTTCATGTACATCTGGGTCAAGCCCAGATGACCTTTCACACAATTCAGAAATTTCTTCAACTTTGGATTTTCCCTGAAAGAATCCAGGGATTAAAATATGTCAGTGTGATTTTTTTTTCTCCTATTGTTCTGCAAACAATAAGAAATTCCTTGTCCTTTTTAGGTTCAAAATAAATTCCACAGACTTAGTCTGAGGCACTGAGATATCATTTGGAACAGTGGACTCCAGAACAGATGTAATATTTGCACTAGACTGTGAAATAAATAGGCATTTGAGACTGCGTTAGGATGTGAATTTCCATAGTGCCTTGAGGGACGTAATTTTTGCATTATGTGAACAGTCTGCATGAGAAGACCACGCAGTGAAGCTGAACAGCTGTATCCTGCCCACACATTGTGAAGCTAGGGAGAGGCCAGGAGCCTGAGGGAATCTGTATAAGACACTGTGTCCCTGAAGTTTTTCAACAAAGAAGTTGTGCAAAGATGTGCAGTCTAGAAGCAGAGCTTGGACAGAGTTCCCCCCTCCCTGCACCACGCAGCGTAGCATAAACATCAACTGCTGTCTACCTGCATTTGTTTATTTGTTTTGAATTAAAACACCGCCTGTTGCTTTGAAGTCCTGGGAGTGATGGATTTTGTGCCTGTTTTATATTCAGCTCTCATTTTATTGCTAAGGGTGTAGCACCAGCACAAGAGGCATCAACAGGTTCATGAAGCTGTGTGGTGGCACCAGATTAGGCTTCCTCCTAGAACAAGTTCCCTTCTCAAGCTGGATAGTCTTTGAGGTCCCTTCCAAGCCAATCCATTCTGCGTTGATTCTGTCCCTCCCATTTCTCCCTATGTGCCCTGAGCAGAATGATGTGCGTTCAGCTCTCTTAAATCAATATCTTTGTGCTTTCCACCTGGTGTACTGTGTAGGAAATCTCATGAAAAGAGAAGTAAACTTTTAGTAACCCTGGCACCTCCTAGGGCTCGGGACAGATTGGTCACCCCATGCATCTAGTGGCTGATTAAGAATCTGAGTGGGTTATAAAACAGTCCCCGTGTGATTAATTGTGTAATTGGAGGGGCGTTATTAAACTAGGTGATAGATAAAGCTTCCTGCCATTCATGAGGGCCACTTCTCTGTGAAAGAAACTGCTGCAACAGCCACAACAACAACAAAAGACAAGGTTCTCTGAATTATTTAGAGTTGCCAAAGGTGTTGAGATAGGAGCTAATTAAAAAAAGCTATCTGCAATGCAATGCTATAAAAGAATAATAAAATTCAAATCTCGTTTGTTCCACTTCAGGTTTCTCGTATGCATAAACCTCTATAAAAGGCAGCATCTGTGTTCACATTGTAAGCTGAAAAGATATCACGCAACCACTAATTCAATTGACATTTTTAACTGTTCATTCTACCATATATTTCCATTTACTAGATTTTTTAAAGTCCCTTTAAGTGCATCTTGTATAGAACAGGATAAAATAAGATAAAGTCGTTTACTTCCATAATGAGATTGGCAGCAGGAACTGATGGAGCATTGAGCTGTCAATTTGAACGCCAGCCATACTTGCAGGATTTAAAATAGTATTTTAAGCTTTTATACCAGTCATGATTGTATTTATATTGTGCTAGTTATGTGGATTTGTGTGGCAAAGGAGTGGCATCATGGAGTATTATCTCATTTGAACCGACGATTTAGAGATCACTCATCTGTTATGATTTGAGATGAGACATATTATAACAGCAATGCCCACAACCTGTTGTTAAATAATAACATCCTTCAGCTTCGGTGACAAAACTGAGGGTTTCTTTTACTTTTCAGTAGTAGGAGGTAATTTTAACATGCCGAGATGATTATCTAGAGCAGGGGAGAGTTATGGGTTCCTTTTTTTTTTTATGGGTTATGGGGTGTGTTTAGGTTCTTTGTTTTGCTTTTTGTGTGCATAGTTACAATTCAACGTTTTCTTCTAAATTCACAGTGAAATCAATAGGAATGATTGGCTTGTAGATCCATAGCAAGATTGACTCCAAGCATACAAATGAAGTTGGAGAACAGTCACCTGAGCTCACTTACAGGGGCGAGACACAAACACAGAAGGCTCAGAAGTGGCCTCGATGTCTCCTTTGCTCTTTTCATGTTGCCTCAAGGCAAAAGGAGGAAAAGCAGAGGCCCACAGCACCTGCTGAATGGCTGGAGCAGGGGGCAAAGCTGGGTGCCAGACCTTAACATTGGCTTTTCAAAGTAACCCTTAATATCTCTGGGGAAATGAGGGGGCTGTGTAGTAAATGAAAGATTTGCTGTGGGAAAAGAATGGCAAAACATTATTTGTGATGAAAACAAAAGTGATTTTTGTTTGTTTGTTTTGTTTTGTATATTTACTTTTTCCCATTGATAAACCAGGGCAAATTTTCCAGCCACTTCTTTTTTCAAAGACTTTTTTCTCTTCTACCAAAGCAGGGGCAGGTTTAGGAAACAAACAGCTCCAAAAGTAAATCTGAAAATAGTACACAGTGCTCCATTTAAACTCAAGGTGAACAGTGTAAGCTTGGTCTGGAAATAAAGATACCCCCAAGGGAGGTGCCAGAGCCCATGGGAGGGAAGAGCTGATGTTCTATCTGTAGCTCCATCTGTGCAGAGGGTAGCAGTGGAGGCAGCTTCCTACACAGATGCCTTTTGAAGAGCTGAACTGGCTTCGTGCTCGCTGTATGGTGCCTCAGGTTGCAGCCAGACCACCCACCAGTGCAATCCAACTTGGTTATCTCATGGCTGTGTTTGTAGGAACTGTGGGAGAGACAGTCCAGCTGCTCTACAGCCCCTTACAACTGCTGGAGGGGTCAACAGGGAGGAAAAATGGCGATGTCCCCATGGGCAGTGATTGTGGAGCAGTCTGTTTGGTGGTAACTGGTCCAGTTGAATATCAGGGAAAACAGTGAAAGAGTTGTTGAACAGTGGAACAGACTGCCCATGGAGGTGGTAGAGTCATTGTCTATGGAGGTATGGCACTGATGGATGTGGTTAGTGGGCAATACTGGTGATAGCTGGACAGTTGGACTAACTGGTTTTAAAGGTCTTTTCCAACCTTTATGATTCCATGGAAACCACATGGGCTGGAGCTGGGTGGAGGAGAAGAGACCCCCACATGCTGAAAGAGGGATGAGGTTTGAGAAGGTGCTGTGCATCCTTAGCAAAACCTGCCTTTTACTTCCAATGGGTGAGACAGTCCTGCACAGCAGACCTTGCTGCTTTGGGGAAGCTGCTGGAGCTGATCATAAAATGATCCAGATGTGCCTGTCAGAACAGGGCTCTGGATCTGTTTCTGAATTTGAATTATATTAAACCTAATCGAGGTGATCCTAATGGTCTCTTCTGGCCCTGGAATCTGTGAAATATATTAATCTCTGCTAGATAGAATACTTTCTGGAATAATATCATAATGATTATTTCTTTAAATATTTTAATACCTAAAACTGGCAGTCATTGACATTTTTATTCCACTATATCTTTCCCAGAACAAAAGAGTGTATATCCAATATAGATAGAAAACCACTCCCGTGACTTTTTTCATCTCTCCACTATTTTTTTCCTCCTTGCTGGGGCTCATCAGTTCAGCTGACCGTGATTTTTGATAGCATTTGATATGCAGGGCTTCACTTCTTTTTGTGCATAAACGTCTCAGCCAGTGACATAGCTTTCCCTGGTTATTTTGGGAGAAGGTGAATCACTTCTTTCCAAAGCAGCAGCTGTTGGCTAAAGCATACTGTATTAAATTTACTTAGCACAAAGCCATTACTACTGTCCTTGGCAAGTCTTCTTCCTTCTAAATCAATTGGATTTTGTATTGCATAGTGAAACTCTTGAGGAATGAGCAAGCACATTTACAATTCCCACTACAAGTGAAACCACTGCAAGGTAAACACACACGAAGCGTACACAAATACACACATACAAACAATGCTCCGTGCCAAAAGAAGGGAAGCTGGCTCTGAGTGGAATATAAAATCAGACTCAGAACAGTTTTAGCTTTATTAATTCTCTCCTCTTCCTTGTTTGGATTGCTTGAGTCTCTGGCAGACCAGGATACAGAAGTTCGGAAGCCACAGGAGAGCCTGAACTCTTGCTTTATACAGTCCAGAAAGAAGCTGGAAGTATGGAAATCTTTCTCACATGCTTGTGCAAGAACCTGTTTTGTTGTGGTCCCAGCTTAATTTTTACATTGAAAGCAAACAGGCTATGAACTGGGCTGTTTTTGGATCTTTCCCACTGTTACAAGTGATGCAGTTTGTCATCCCAGTTCAGAGGGGAACCAGCAGTTTCTGAGGTTTTAAAACCTGATTTTGTTCTACATTAGAGCAAGGTAAGAACAAGTAGGATTGAGTTGGAGGATGGCTTTGAATATAGAGTAACCTGCAGGGGTCAGCTGAAGGAAGGGAATACAGGTGGGAGGGAACAGCAGCTAGAGCCCATGTCCATATCCTGCCCTGCCAGTTTGGTGACCATAGATATAGGCCTGGAGTGGGGACCCTTACCCCATGCATGCTGATATCTGTTCTGACTAGCAGACAGCCCCCTGTGACTTGACCATTTATGAGGCATGCTTTGGTGACAGCATTTCACCAAATGTGGTTACAATTCATGCAGTGCGTGTGATGAATGAGACTATAAAACATTGATAGCTCGCTACTTTTCTTTTTTCTTTCTCCTTGTATATGCCACCTTTCTACAGTCCTGAGTGATACACTGTCATGCAGAGCTCAGCAGTGATTCTTTTTTCAGGAGCCATTACCATGACACACTACTCACTAGAGGATGACAAGCACTTTCATCTCTCTCTTGTTCTCAGAAACATATGTAGACTTTTTTCTTTAAGTCACTCACATAGCTCTGTAGTCCTGTACTCACTGGAGTGGATGCCAGATCGTCTCTTCATTACTGCAGCTGCTAACACTGAACACGCACAAGTTATGCATTGTTTATATATGTAATGAGTGTTTTTATGTTCCATGAAGAACTGAATTGCTTCAGTTGGGGTGATAAAAAGTTCTCTTCCTCACTTCTTCAAATTCCCCTCAGCATGGTGGCCCATCTGTAACTGGACGCTGCTAGTGCTGATACCTTCAAACACAGAAAGTTTTGAACTTGTCTCCTGTGCCTTGTGTTAGCAGGGGCTTAGCTGGAAAGCAAGAGGAGGATGGGGCTTCTCCTTTTCAACTAAAAGAATGACCTCGTTGTGTTTGGGAAGTGAGAGACCTACATGCAGGGAGAGTTAAGGCTTAGCCATGCATGGATGTAAACTTTCCATTCAGCTCCAAGCAGAAATCCCTCCAAAAGGGTCTTCTCTTTCCGTTCCTGCCCTAGAGATTTGTTTCTGGCCCACACAGGTAAATCTCCTCCAGCCACTGTAGCATGTTGCCTTTTGTAGCCTCTGCTTTGGTGTCTGATTCTCCGTATCCATTTTGTGATGTGGGCATATCACTAAATGCTCAAACTGCCTTATTTCATAGAATCGTTAAGGCTGGAAAAGACTACTAAGATCATCTAGTCCAGTCATCAAGCCCATTTGTCAAGTGTGTTTCCTTCTGCATAGCAAAACAGCCTGGACTGAGGAGGAAAGGGAAACAAGGGGTCTTTTGCTGTGCCTGGGGCAGCTGTGCTTACCCTTCTTGGGAACTGAAGCCAAAACAAACAGTTCTATGGGGTTCTGATTGGCATTTCCCTAATCATATCCTGCAAGCAGAGCAGCTGGGATGACTGGACTTAAATTAGTTATAGTACAGTTACAGGTCTCCCCAGCTATCTAGAAGACTGAAGAAGGTATTATTTACAACCAGATACAGCAGTGAGCAGATTGTCTTTTGACAAACAGTGATTTAATGCTATGCTGAAGCAAAAGAGAAGAAGAAAGTGAGAGGGGAAGTAAAAAAAAAAAGAGCAAAAGAGTAAAAAAAAAAGGCTGAGTTAAGATTGAGAAAATGCTATGAATTAACAAAGTATTGATCCAAAGCATTAGTTACTGCCAGGCTTGAGGAAGCTAGTACTTGTAGGCTATAAAACAATGTTTCAGGAAGCTTCATGTCAGATAAGCTTTTCTGAATGTCAAGGAGTTCCCATTGGGTCTATCTGCTCACTGTGGGTGCTGTCTGTGGAGAAAAACTGAGCCAAAGCCAAAGCCTGATGGTGAAACTGCTGCTATTCCTGTCTGATTCATGGTTTGTGAGTGGCTCAGTGTCCCACCAAGCCCGTTGCAGGCCAACTCAAAATAGCACAGGCAAGTCTACTAATAGTTTTGATAACAGCAATTTTCAAAGCCTCAGCCACAATACAGTGTGAGGTCCTGATCCAGAGATAATTGAAGTGTTTTCCTGCACTGAATCTGAGCCTAAAAGAGTGAGAGAGAAAAGCAGGTTCCACAGCACAGTGTGCACAAACATGCTGGGAAATGGTTCCTGGGGCACCTCAGTCTACACACCCATAGCATTTCTGTCTTACTGACAGCACGGGCATGGCCCTGTTGTTATGGGGGGAGATGCAGTCTCACAGCTGTGTTCTTTTCTTGTCAGACATCAGGGGTGGCTTTGTGTTCCTGTTGCAGTGATGGGATTGAGCAGAAACCCCATATAAATAGGGTAAAATGGCTGCATCCTTCACTTGCCTGTGTGCTTACTGGGTTTCTCCCTACCATCAAGGGAGATACAACAGGGAACAAAAGTTGGGGTTTGTTTTTCCTGTCAGGCTTGGAAAGTTGATTAATTTTGGATGGACCAAAGTTGGCAGAAATCTGTAAAAAATCACTAAAATTAATATAAAGTTCCATGTACAACAATGGCAAAATGCCCTTTGATATCTGTAGGCGGGCCCACATCCCACTTTGAGTACATGGACTAATAAGGAAACAAGTTCATTACAAATAGAAAATACATCAGGGAGGGTAAAAACTCACTGTAGAGATTTTGTAACAATAGAAGGCAGGTGTCTTTTTTCTTTTCTTCTGTGTTTAATTTCTGCTCCTTACACAGGATATCATCTTGCTTACTTGGCATAAGAAACAATCCCAGTGCATTTTACAACCTGGAGTCTTAAGTTTGCATCTCATCAGCCTGGAAGTACCGAATTCAGCATGCCACAGACAGTGTACAGAGCAGCTGTTGTATCTTTGCAGCTGTAATGTGAGGTCAAAACGATCTCTGCCCTGATATGAAATGACTTTTGCAGTACTGAGGATGCACGGCTTGTGAGCAGAATGGTGTGTGTGAGTACTGGAGGAGACCTTTCTCCCATTTGCACTTTATGCAGCAGGTGATGAGTCACATTACATAATTACATAGATATAAAGTTATTTGATGTTTAATTTTACCTAGACAAATGCTAGTTGCTTCCTAAGCAGTATTTTCTGCCTATCGGTATCTTCCTAATAGCTGTGCATTTTTAATTACTGATAATTAGTATTTACATAGAGCCTTTAGCAAACAATTCCTGAAGTACTTGTAGCAATTACTGATGTAAATTGTTATGAAAGAAAAATGTTTGCAGCTTAACAAAAGCGAAGCTGTTGAAGTAGACATGAAGCAGAGGTCAAGTTTTAACATTTATAAATGAGGCAGAGGTAGGGCAAAGTCCCATGTTTTTCTACACTGAAACAGAAACTGAACAATTAACAGTTTCTGTGCAGCATATTTTTACAACAAGGGCAGAAGTTTTGTCAGTTCTGATTTATTGATAGTGGCAGAAATAGTTGAAAAATATTTATGAGATGCCTTTTCTCAGTTGGACTCAGTGGTCAAACCAAAGGGCTGAAGGAAATGTCTTGTGGAGACACTGGACTCTGTGTGATGCTGTCACAGCACAGAGGGATTTATAAAACAATATGCAGATGAAACAACTGAAGATTTTCTGCAGATCCTCTTGGTTAAGAGTCCCTGCACAGTACTGGGCTCCCAGAGTCCTTTCTCAGATTTAGGACATAATTGGTCATCAGAAATATGCATCGTAAACAATTCAGATGAATAAAGAGAGATAACATCCTTACAGCGTGTGTGGAAAGAAGTAATCACTCTCTGTGTACAGACTGGATAATTTCTGCCTCTTACATCCAACTCTTGTATCAGCCGTGTGTGTAGGAATCAAACCTAGAAGAGTATGTGTTGACCCCAAGCCCCTGCACACTTCTTGAGGCTGAGATTGCGGCTGATGCTGATCTCCTATGTGCTTACACAAGAAAGTGATTTATTTATTTATTTATTTATGTTAGAAGGGGAAATTAGAATTCTCAACTTCCTACAGAGATTAGAGCTTTAGTTTTTTTCCTCGTGCATGTTTTAGGTGCTTACTGAGCTGATCAGCTCTGCCATCTGATGAGTGCTCTGCAGAAATGGGAGGAGCAGATGAATTAGAGGCTTTGTCTGCTGCTTGTTTGATTGTTCCTACTCTTTTCAACATCAACTCCACAAGGGACAAGCAAATGTGAGTCCAGCTCAGGTATCCCCAGCCACTTCTGCCTTGTCAACAATTGCCCAGAAGCAACCCATATGAGCCACTCTAGACCATATATTCCATTAGTATGAATTATTAAAATGAAATATTTTACAAGTGGCTACAGACCTATTCTAAATTAATCCTTTTATTCCATCATGAGGCAATAAACCTTTACTTTTCTGAAAGCTCTTGTCAGCCTTGCTGTTTCCCTTGGGAATAAATATATTCAGGGTTGGAAGACTCTTCTTCTGTCCCCCTGCCTTCATGCTAATCGGGATCATCAGCCTGTGAAGAGGTAGACACCAATTGTCAGATTCATCTTCCTGGAGAAATTCAGTTTATAACCACAAAGACAACACAGATTGAATTAGGCTCAGGCCCTGATCTTCTCCGAGAAGGCTGGTCCTGTAGCTGAACTGCTGTGTAACTTCACAAAAAATAATCTGCTGTTGCCTGATCGTGACTGTTAGGTCCATACTGGGAACTGGATAATCCAAAAGCCATCCCAAGCTGTGATCAGAGGCAAGCTAATCTCTCTCTGGCAAAAGCACAGCAGAGAGAGATGGAGGGCTGAGATAATTCCATCCTTCACGATTCCTGATGTCACAGGATTATTTTCTTCCTTTGTAACACGCTGATGACTGGTATTGCTTGCTGCTGGAAAGGTCCAGGAAAGTTACGAACCAGCAATATTGAATTTTTTACCTATAGGTGAAAGGCTCTTTTCAAACATTGCATGCAAATATTCTTACTTGCTCTTGACATGCAAAGAAATAGCATTTATGCAAGCAAGATCTGAGAGTTGAAAACTGGAAGAAATGATTATAAAAAAAAAAAAAAAAAACAACTGAGTCAAGGGATTCTAGATTGAGGCTTTTAAAATACAGATTTTCAATGAAATCTGCTGTGAGAGTGTGTGTGTTAGTCCATTTCAAGTTCTCTGGACCGTTTCTGTCAGCCTGGGTATCAAGGGAGGACACAGAGAGTCTGACTGAAGTGGGCTTCTCATTTTGACATGCATCTGGACAAGGCACATGAACCTGTCCATCCCACTTTTGTCAAAACAGCACTTACCTCCTTGCAGTTAATTAGCCCCCAGAATGCAAATAAGAAGCAGCCTATGCTGGAGGCAAAGGATCAAATCTTCACTGGCGATACATGGCAGGGAATGGATAAAGAAACCATAGGAACCATCACAAGAATCAAATATGCCTATTTTAAGAAAACAAGTTTTTTAGCTGCAAGATCAAAGGCTAGCAAAAGTGAAGATATACCTACCATCCAGTTGTCCATGCAGCTTTAACCTTATGATCATTGTTGGCCTTTTTTTTTTAGAGCATACACACTTTCAATAGCACTTTTTTGTTCAGAAGAAAGAAATGTAGGTGAGTGAAAGTCTGACATTTTCTAATGTTTGAGTACCATCTAAACTACATTACTTTTGTTCTGGATATAAACCACTTCTGAGTGCATTACAGCTTCTTTAAGCAATCAGATAATATCATTGGTAGCAGTGTGAATATAGTGAGATGGATTACATGCCGGATAAATCTCTTTTTCTCTATCAAGAATATGTGAATACTGCTGGGCTTAGCTGGGGGTACTCACACCCTTATTCCTACTAGCAGAACTGTCAATATCTCTTTTTCTTGGACTTTGGCTCCTGTAAAGAGAATTAAAGTTATGTATTATTTCTTTTTTCTTAGCCCATGAAGGGCTGGAATTCCTGAGCTCAGTGCTCATCTCTGCTCTGGGGAAGCTCATCACATTCAGTCCAAAGCATTGGCTCATCTTCTCCAACTGTTTTGTTGTTGGTGTTGATGATGTTTTTTACCATTACAATGTAGTTTTCTCATGCTGTGTAAGGGAGCAGTGCCTTGTGCCAAGATTTCCAAAGCTAACTTAGGATAATGAGTGCCTTAACTTAAGTGCAGAAGCTGTAAAGAGGAACTTGTCTCAGATAATGCTTGAGTAGAAGGGTTACCCTTAGGATAAGTGAGGAGCACTATGAATACCTCATCAGTGTGCATCATGGCCATTCTGATGTATAATAAATGATTTTATTGATTGAATGGAAAGGATCTACTGGTCTTTTTCACCTTTGTCCCAGCAGTTATCTACTGTAGTTCACCAGCTGCTAGCAAAATAAAAACATATGAAAATACATAATACTGAATGGCTTTCTGCCAGCTTGCCATTCTAGAGTGGCTGCTCATATCACCACACTTTACCTTGCTGAGGTTTAGAAGGAAATATTCTTGGACTCAACTTAATCAAAGAGTACATTCAAAGCTGTGGAACAAGTTCACCATTCCTACAAGGCATGACTTGGGCTCCCACTGGCCTAATATTTAGGTTTGTAATCAAATAATCATCCAGAATGGAAAAGACCTTCAAGTTCATCAAGTCCAAACAATGTAATGTAGCACGTGATATCAAAAGAGAGTATGTAAAAAGTTGCTTCATTAACCAACACTTAATGCTCTTCCCTTTCAGCAGATCCCTGCCCTTGGTGCTCTCTTCATCATAAATTTTTCTCCATGCAGTCTACTTAGCTTCCAAGCAGCAACTCAATTTCTTTTCTCCCGATTAAAGTATTGATAATCAAATCAGCATTTAGATAATAAGCCCTTAATGTTCTGAGCAATTTTAGACAGCTGAGGCAAAATCTGCAGTCATGAGCTATGATTCTTTCTGTAGCAAAAAAAAATTCATCTGGATTTGAATTAAAATCAATCTTTGGTGTGAGGAGGGAATGTTTATGGATGTAAGCTGCTAGCTAATTGAAATCTCTTCCTATGGAAAGAGGGCAAGGTATTCTTTCTGAGAGAGGATGTCATAAAAAAGCAAGAGTAAAAAACACTTTACGGGAGGATGTAGGTGGTACATTCAGTCATGTTTCATGAATAGCTAGTATCTTGTCATATTTACAGACAAGTGAAACTGAAATGCATGTCAGCTGTTGAAAAGTAATCAATTGAGTAGTGCAGCTCCTTTATACTAAGTGCTATAAATCTTAGTCTGTTCCATTATTGGTGTAAATGGAACAGATGTATTGATTATTTGCACCTTTGTTCTGACTGGGATATTTACAGCAGTCAGCTGGCTGCTAGTAAAAGAATGTATGTGCTAAATTAAAGTTATGGGATCATTCTATCCAGCAGTGACTGTTTCTGTGGAAAACAGAAATAACCATCATAGCTGTAAACAGATTATTATGGATGAGTCAAAATTGCATTTAATTCGTTTTAGTATTCTGACAATAAAAGACTTCTTGGAGAAGAATTATTCCCAAGCCAGACCGTTTAATTCCTGATAAGGCAGACTTTACCAATTAGTTTACTAAGATACTTTTTTCCTCCTTAAAAAAAGCAAACAAAAAAGTTCTGAAGTGGTTAGAAAAAGAGTTAAGGTGTGGGGCATAAGAAGAGCTTAAATAAAACAAAGTTAATGCACAGTGGTTAGTTTTACTAGCTGAAATATCATGTGGCTATCTGTGTATGTGTGTGTTTGAATTTGAATGAGAAATGAATGTTTTCTTTCTTTTCACCTATATATAAGCATATCAATTTTCAGGGGGCTTCTTATTTGATAAACTGTGTTTAAGTGATAAGTTAGAAGAAGGCTGACTGTATTCATGGCTTCCCAGCAGTGTAGGAAAAAGTGAATTTGCAACTTTAGGTTGCAGCTGGAGACCTCACCTCTTCCAATGAGGGGGAAAATGGGGAAGATAAGGAGTTGGAATGATGGAGGGTCATGGAAAACCTCTAATGTTGTTAATCTAAGGATATTGCTGTTCTTGTGGGTGCTGAAGGAGCAGGGAGAAGAACTGGTGGCTATTACTTCCTGGCTCTTGTAGTCATGGCTGTCATGTGCAGTTAGAAGCTACTTCTCTCCATGGCTCCTTTGCCACATCTGACACCAAGCTATCTCCCCCAGCTCACCTGGCCTGTTCCTACAGACAGTCCAGGTGCAGGAAACCAGTTGGTTTCTCATTTCTCGAGATTTCTTTTGCCATTTCTAACTGCATGCACTATTTCATGCAGACTGAACATTTAAAACAAATCTACAGTTGCATACATTCTCCTTGTTGCAATTCCTTATAAATCTCTAATTTATCTGAAATATTCCGAGTGATACCATCAGACCTTCCAGGATCAGAAAGGAGACAGTAAGGTGAGCAGGTTCCTACTAGAATAACATAAACTGCTTGTACTTGTGGCCTTGAAAGGATGCAGATATAAAGTGGTTACAGTGAGAGCATCTGGTGTTGTGTACAAAGAAAGTCTGGCTGTACAGCTGAAAAATAGGAAAAGTGACAGATAAACCTCACTAAACAAATACAGTGGGATAAAAATTACGTTCCTGAATGAAGCCATACACTTAGAGTTCTTGGGAAGGAAAAGGAAGAGGGGACAGATACTCTCTGTTCCACACAAGAGTACTGGAGGAGTTCAGACAGGACTAAGCAACTGCTTTCTCTGGTTGGATAATGATACTGTAGAAGTGCTAGTGGAACTAGGGAAGGTATCAGTTGCACATTTATGTGGGAGCTTTGAATAAAATAAACGTGATGAGAAATCACCAAGAAAAGGACCTGGCTCTAGAGAGATGGCAACAGATAGGTTTACAATGGAAATATTAGGGTAAAGAGAGGTCATTGACAGTGTTCCTCAAGGATAAGTTCTGGCATTGATTTTTCCTATTTTCATTAATGAGCTTGGCAGAACTATTAGTAAATTAACTAATATCAAGTGCAATTTACTGATGACAGGCTGCTGGCAGGTGCTGTTGATGGAGAGGTCTGGACTTGCACACAAAGTCCTGGCTGACCTGAGAAGATAAATCAAGGTTATGCATACGTGAATAATAGTTCTGTTATGCATTTGAGTTTGTCATTTAGAAATGATTAGGGGAAAAAAAAAAAAAAGATTTACCTGATCTTGGAATCATCGCAGAATATTGCCATAATGAAACTGTAGAATGATCAGATCTACTCCCGAGATGTAAGAGCAGAAGTGTTTCCAGCAGAGAAGTGGAAATGGAAGCAGAGCTGTACAAAGTTCTTGTTCCTCATCCAAATATGTTGTACAGTTCTGGTCACCTGCAGGATAGATGATTTCTAACTGCACTGGGCACAGAAAACATTTTCCAGCAGCCCTGGGAAAGCATGGCCCATTTTAGAAAAGGAGACTAAAACACTTTGATTGTTTAGCTTAGTGACAGAGGAGTGGAAATGTGCTATGTATATGCTCTGCATTAGTAGGGAAAATAGCTTTTTAAACAGAATGACCTTCTTGGTATAAATCAGATGAGAACACACCTTAGGATCAGAATGCAGCATCTCATCAGCTCAGCAAACAGATTCTGAAAGGACCTTCTGACTGGGGATGAGAGAGAAAAAACCCAAGGTTTTTAAAGCTTGGTGTGGTTTTGAAATAAACTGCATGATGCAGCATGGGATGGGTCACAGTTTGGTGATCCTGTGTTTCTGTGCTCTGCTCTATGTATAAAAATAAAGTTTTGATTTTCAGGAGTTGGTCTTCAGGAATACCATAAATCAGGAAAACACTTGCCTTGAAAATTATTTTATGCCAAGTGCTGAATCTGCTTTGAAGTTAAAGCTCGTACACAAGAAGTCAAATCTCGAAAGACCTAAGCAAACCTATGTCTGCTGAATGGTTCTTCTTCTCTAAGCTCATCTTCAGATTGTTAGAAGAAGCAATGAAGCTAAATCTGTTCCTTCTTCTCTGTTACTGGAGAAGACCATAAGCTAAAGCAGCCTTGAAACTCTTCTAACTTCCCTGACTATTGAGTTAGAGGAAATCTCTTGCAATACTTAATCTTTTGCTGCAGAAAGCTACTGAAATGGGTTCCATGAAGTGCAAGAACTGTTAGAGTTTGGGGATGCTTGTTTGCAGTTGCAAGCCCATCAGCAGTCAAATTAAAAGGATTCTATCTACCTCCTCCGTAACTGTAAGCTCTCCTAATTTTGGCACTTATTTTGTTTCTTTCACAGCAACAGCTGTAACTCTTACAAGTGTCTCTACTTAGACATATACCTGACGGGTTAACTTGGCTCAAGAAAAGGTAAAGGGCATATGCCAGATTGTATTTCCTTGGTGCACTGTCCTGGAATAAAACAGTGCCAGACAAGTAAAGAATGCCAGGATGCTGCTAATACTACTTGTCCAAAGGAAACCAACAGCTAAGAACTGAGATAAAACCAAGGAAAAGGAACACAAATGTTATCTATTCCCAACCAGCCAGAAATCCCAATGTGAGTGAGCTAACGATGTGAAAAATGTAAACCATGTTATCAGTCACATTTAGAAATTATTATGATCCTCTTTCTGTTAGCTGTGTGGGGAGCCAAGTTCTGACAGCTCTGGCTACTTAGATAGAATCACTTACCATAATTATACATTACTTACTCAGTAAACACAGTGATATGTTATAGGCGAGGCTGGTAGCACTGCCAATTAAGGGTGCTTGGCACTTCCTCTTTTTAGATCCTGTTTTCAGATACTCCCAGCTTTGCCAATGTTTAATCTTTTCAGTTTAAGTTTCCCAGGCCAGAAGTTTAGCATGCAAGCAGATGAGCAGTAACTGGATGGCAACCTGGAGAAGTGCTCACAGGAGTGTGGCCTGATGGGGCTGTATGTTTTCCTGTTCGTTTCAGGGTAGTTGGACTTGATGGCCTTTAGGGGTCTCTTCCAACTCAAACTATTCCGTTCCATTCCACTCTATTCTATTCTATTTCTACATTATTCCCCATTTACACTGGAACTCTGAAGGAGGCAGTAGGAGTGACTAGGTGTTCAGGAATGGCTCTGAGATGCTGAAGTGCAGGACAATTCAATGAAGGAAGGGAAAACCTGGTACACTGGGGAAGGCGTGCGCATCCTTAGCAGTCTTGGCCGATAGATGGAAGAGCTGGGCAACTGAATGAAAACTCACTGAGACTTGCAGGCAGCTTAAAGTATCCACTGCAGTCAGTGCTTACTTCCCCCTTTTATTTATTTTTATATTGAGCATTGCCATTCTACAATAATAAATGTTTGAATGATACTATAAATATTGATCTGGAAGGAAGCTGATAAAAATGAAGCATTGTTATGAGGAAGTCACAGGGGTTTCAGAGTGAATGTATTGACTGATGTGCTTCATAGATTCAAATTACTGATATTCGCTGGTTAGTTTTCAGGGATTTGTAATCATGTCTTTGAAGCATAACAAATCAATTTGATACATAAGAGATTTCTAAGGGAAAAATCACAAGGATGCATTGGAACAAAATACACAAACCCATGTAACATTTTTCAGATTCTGAGTTACATTTAGTGTAAACAGCAATACAATTTGTCTGTTCTTGAGACTACCAGTGCCTGTGTGATGGAAAATAGCTGTGTTGTAACTTTTTCTGACTAGCTGGTCACAGAGATAACCCCTGGCCAGAGTAAAAAGTGTCATGAGACAGAAAGCAAATTAAAAAAGAGGTGCAAGAGCATGAAAGAAAATATGAAAGGAAATAGCAAGTGATATTGTAGTGTTGGGAAAGAAGGAAGTGAGTAAGAGTTGGTCTGATCCAAACTCCTAGCACTCTTCCTAGCACTCTTTGAGAAGAGTTTCTTGGAATGCACACAAAATAAAGATAAGAATTTTATGGGGTTGTTGCCCACTTGCCTTAATCAATTATTTGTGCCTAGAAGCAAGCAGGCATTAATTTGCTCTTTGTATTGCCACCAGATTTCATGCAAAGAATCTGAAGATGAAAAATCATGGCTGCAAAAAGCAAGACTGCCCAGCTGAAAAAATCAAGCTTTTATGACTGCAAATATGAATTCCTTTTAATAGGCTTTGTTGCATTTCTTGGTTTAGAAAAATAAGTATGGTGCCCAGTTTTAATATACATAGCCCTTATTAAGCAAGTTCACTTCTCAGACTTCTTGCAGAATGATCTCTGTGTCTTTGGGAAGATGTGAGTCACTGCCAGTCCTTTGGGGTGGTGTGAATAGGAGTAGTGTGAATGGATTACTCAGTCCCCTTTAATCTTGAGGTCTATGCAGTTATCTTTATTGGGAGAGACTTTGTGACTTCCTTGAAGCTGAGCTTAGAGCAGCTTCACTGCTGAATAAAAATACTGTTTTCTAACCAGGAGAGGCCTGATGGGCTTCCTGCTTTCACCACAACTGATAAAGCATGAGTACAGTGAAGGTGCTGGATTTTTATTTGGGATAGATGATGGCTGCAGTATGTTCTTGTTTTTGTCATTATCCTTTAGTTGTCCAGGGACTCCTGGCTGGGTCAGTACACAGCTATATTAGATCCAAGCTGTATGCGAAGAATGGAATAAAAGTTTGACAAATAAAATAAATGGGGATAATGTCAAAATTGCCTAATGAGGATAATGGTAGGTTTTACTGCATTATTTTGTTTTAATTCCCATTGCTACAATATCTGGGTATCTCTCTTATTGTATTTCTGCTCAACAAAGCTGGCTAGCCGTCCATTCAGTCCAGCAAACCTTGATTTATGGCAGCTAACTGTTCCACTAGTTTAAAAGTAAAATTTCTGTTGCTAACACAAGTGGTTGTGGAACCCTCCAGCAGCTGCAGGCACTATGCATCTTTCTCCTCCCTGTGCCTTTCTGTTCCCTGCTGTATTTATTGTCAAAACAGCATCGTTTGCCCAGCTTTTGCACTTGATGCTAGGATTAACGAGTCCTTTGTAGGCGACCTCTGTCCCAGTTTAGAAGCTGATACTTTGCTAGGAATCTTGCCCTATCCTTTGTTCTGCTGTCCTGCCAGTAGGGCACAAATCCAGCTTCTAAAGATGCTGCTTCTATTTTAAAAATATATATATTTTTGCATGCTTATTATTATTTTTTAATTAATTTTTCCCTAAGAGATATAAGATTTTCCTCAGAATTATGGGGAGAAGATTGAGGAAGATCTATTTCTATTATTGGAAAGACTCAGTTTCTCCTTGCAGAATCCTTTCCTTTACATTATTATCTGAAAAGACTATGCCATTTTACTAACCTGGGGGTGCATATAACTTAGGCAATGTGTTGTCAGCGTGGGCATAGCTTTATTTTATTCAGGCTTCTCCATAGCAGGTCAGTACAGATTAGCTTGATGCAGAAGCCTAGAGAAAGTCAAGTTAATTAGGTCATTCATGCAATTTGTTCTTCTCTCGTGACAAAGCCGTCTGTGAATATGTTAATGGCATTCATTGAGGGAAAGCTAAAGAATCTATGAGGTGTGACATATGTTGAGAGATATCTCAGAAATCTCCTATGCAAGCATATGAAAGCATGTTTTCATCCAGCACAGTGTTTGTATTTCACGCAGCTTGAAATTATTTATCTTGCATATTTATAATGATAATTGCTTATACTATTTCCAACAGCAGCAAAAATAAAAAATGGTGAAAAGAAGAAGAGTTTGTGGATAATTTTTGTAAAAGGAGAAGTCAGAATAAATTTACAACATTATGAAAGCCTCATTATTTAGTATTCTTAAAGCTACATTAATTAAAAACATAGGAACTATTCCTAGAGGAAACAATTCTGCCCTTGTGGAGAGATGAACTAGTTGACCAGAGGCTGTTTTGAGCTCTGCCTTCCATAGTTTTAGAAAAATAGCATGTCAACTAATTGATATGTTTTATATGGTTTTTTTTAAAACATGTTTTATGCTCATAATGAATGTATCTTCCATCACAGGAAGCCTAAATCATCTGGTTTTCCAAACTGTGTAAGTAACTATTGTGGAATTTGGAGGCAAACCAACACTAGCAGATATGAAAGCTAGAAACTGTGGTAGAGAAAAGAGGAAGATTAGCTATTTTAATGACAATGGAGAACGACAAAGAGGGATGCTGACAGGACTAAGACTTGATTAAGATGGAGCTTTTCATTAATTTTCATAGAGCAACTCTAATTGTTACAAAAACTATATTCAGCAGTTTTCCATCATTTTAATTCCATTTCAAGTGAGTTTAATTTAATTTACCCAATGACTAATTTTTGGCCTTGAACAAATTAATGACGAGTCCATTTTTTCCAAAGTGAAATGTGTCTTTAGTCCCTGAGACGTCGACTGACATACACTGGTATATTTGAAAGCCTCTGTGTGTATGTTCCATGTTTAACTTCATGTTTTTCTGTACATTTACTTGTGGAATTCTGGCTGCCCGTTTCTCTCAAGGCTATTGGAAAACAATATACTGACAATTTTGTGTCACAGCTTCCCTTTGGTGTTCATCATCTCCCTAACTGAGCCTTACAGAAATAACAAGAACTACCCAATTTTCTGCTATGTTTGAGTCACGTTCCTAAATTCCTTCATGAAGAGCCAATAGGAATCTGGTTATTAAAACCAGAACAGCTAAGTTAAATCTGTACATATTCTCTATTTTAAGTGTTCAGAGTTAATCTGAAAGTAATAAAACTTAGTGGGAAAGCCTGTCAGAGGACTGATGGACATTTGTTTCAGTGCTGAAGTCTCCTGAGACTAGTCTCTAATCCAAACCTTATTCCAACAGACAGATGATAGAGGACAACCTCCACAGATTGCACTAAGCATCTGAACTGCCACAGAGGAGGAAGCAGTCTTTCTTACTGTGCTGTCCTCCCCAAAGGCATAAATTTATAGGAAAAAAAAGAAAAAGAAAAAGAAAAAGAAAAAGGTGATTTACACTTTGCAGAAAGCTTACGCTGCTTGGATGACAAAATGGCCTTCTGATTTCTGACTTATTTTGCTAACCTGCCCCATCTGCTTATGCACAGCTGAATGTGAGTAGCTGCAGGAAGAGAAGGAGAACCCTTTTCCTCACCACAGCAGTGGAAAACTTCTGAATTTACTCCATGTTCTGCAGAATACTGTGGTAAAGTTATTCTAGAAATTGAGCCATATTTCTTCAGTGCTTCTCATGAGCAAGATGATAGTAGGAACTCAACATACAGTGTATTTTTACCATTGTAGTATCAGTGCATGTGGATTGTCTAATTTCTACTTACAGTGGAGAAAGTTTCTGCAGTTTTATATCATAAGGTAATGTGAATGTCATGTAATATATATATATATATGTAATATATATAAATATCATGAGATAATCACTGTGTTCAGTGGGCTGCACCTGACACAGATTACTTGCCTCTGTGCTGGCTTCACTGTAGGGGAGTCCACTCAGCCCCAGTCTGGCTCATTTCCTCACTCCATTCAGGACAGGAGTAATGTTACAGAATAGTAATAGATTTAAAAAAGCAATGTTTTTCAAGAACCAGTCCCACAATGCAATAGGAAATCAGGGTGAATTTGAGCCAGTTCTGATTCCTTGGAGGGACAGTATGGAATTAAGCATGGTGGGCTGAAAGAAATGGGCACCTTCATATATATTTTGGGGTTCAAATCATCTATGGAAACTCAGAAGTCATTAACAGTGGGCTGGGGTCTCCCACTTTTAATCCTTCCCAAACTCTTTTTGCTTATGAAAGGGATGGGTGGTATTGCTTATGATAAAGAGCAGCTTACCTAGAGAAGTTGTGGATGCCCCATACTTGGAGGCATGCAAGGCGAGGTTGGATGGGACCCTGGGCATCCTGGGCTGGTGTGTGGCAACCAGTCCATAGCAATCAGGTTGAGGCTGTATGGTCCAGATCCCTTCCATTCTGTGACTCTATGATTCTAGGATTCTGTGATTTTATGATAAGGACAGTTGAACCACTTGCAAATCTCTCAGGGTTTGCAGCATTCGAATATGACATCAGAAGCAGCCTGGCATCTGCTGGGTAATATTTCTCATTTGCCACACTGACTCTTTGTGAGGTTGCCTGCAGGAACAGGGCTTTTGCAATGGCATGTCTACAGAAAGCAACTGAGACAAAGAAAATGTCTATTAAAAGACAAGCAAATCCACCATCAGACAGTATGGGCTTGTTTCTAGGGCAATTTCCAGGTGGTTCTTTTCTTTCCTTGGAAATTTTAAAACAGTCCTTTTGGTCAGGAAAAGAGTGGAGAAAATAAACAGGTAACACATTGTGCAGTTCTCATCTGGGAAGAGAATAAGCTTTTCATTTTTGGCTGCTCTTTTCTTCACCCTCTTAAAGCTGCAAATTACACCTCATTTTACAGTCTCTGCTGTGATGTGAAAGAGATATTAGACACTGTGCTCAGAAGAGGCTGGGGTTAAAGTGGCCTCTACATGCATCTCTCTGCCTACAGCATTTTAAAGAGTCTCAGGGCAAAGCACGGTAGGCATTATCTAGTCTCATTTTCTCAAGGCTGCTTAAACACTATTTTGAAGGGGGATGGGGGAAGAAAAACCCTATTTTAAGATGTCAATTAGCATCCTGGCTTGTGTGGAGCTAGCAGTGCCTCTATTCCCTGAAAGCTCAGGCATGCTGGCTGTCCCAGGCACCATGCAGTTCTCAGCTTGCCTGCTTGGGTGCACCCCCAAAATCCACTGAGCTCCGAAATTTCAGCAGCACATTGCAGTGCAGCAGAAGGGACAGGATACTTTTTAGTAATAGTAAATGGAGGTTCTCAGGTACCACCAATTTACATGGCATGAATGGGGAGTGGAGGGAGCACCTAGGTGAGTGTGATGCTGATGCATGGCCAGCTGCTTGTTCTTCATATTTTCTGCCATGCTGAAATCACCTTTTTCTAGAAGGGTACTTGCATGAATTGATTTACTTGTATGAAACAGAGCATAATTATGTACTGTGCATAATGTGCACTCAGATAGAGAAAACAAGTGATACAACCCAATGAATGCCTTAATGTGATGTCCAAGTCATGCATTTGGACATTCAGATTGGCACTTAGGTGAATAAAATTGACATTTACATGTCTAAGTGGCAATTTGGAGCATCCAGATTGGGGATTGAGGTTCCTGTGTTTGAAAACTGAAACCTTGTCTTGTAGCACTGTTCATTGTTATCTGCTGGCTACAGAGCTCTGGTAAACACAGCAGATTATTTGGGGATTAAATGAATGAGCACATACAAAGTTGTTCATAATTACGCCAGTTGATGCAATTCTTGTTTGTGGTCTTGACTGGCTGGATGAGGAGAATACACACATGCTTGTTTTAATGCAATTATTTTAAGCACCTCAAATGCAACCTAAATATAGCTAACTGGGGAATGTTGCTACTGAATTAGAAGCAGGAAAAAAATTGTATTTGTGTGGGTGTGTCGTCCTATGCTGCCTATATTTAAGAAGCTAAGAAGCTTCTTAACTAAGCTTCTTAACTGCTTTACTAAGAAGTAAAGCAATGGGGGTACATCCCCATTTGTCAGCATGTGGTGCAACAGTAGTGATAGAGCTCCATTCACAGCACCAAAGAATGTGTTTCTTCTGAGGAAGCAAAGGACACTTTCTTTCCATTATGGGGCTGATAGATGTGTTCAGCATTGTTAAACCTTCCTTATTGTACCCAAACAGTAATTTCTCACTTTTCTGGCTGTCGTATGAAGATCAGTCTCCACATCACCATATGACTCCCCACCACCAGTGTCATCAGCATCAGACCAGGGGGTTATTTACACTGTTTGCATGTAAGCACAAGAAAGCATGATTAAGATTAGGAATACATTTGAGAAGCAGGAGAAAGCAAGTGAGAGAGTGGCAGGCAGAGGCTCACCCATGGATTAACGCCCTTAAATTAAATGATAAAATATGCCTGGAATAAATAGAATTCTCACTGGGAACCTCTCCAAGCTCAAGCCCATATGTTGCTGGCTAATCATTTCACACCTTCATCTGCCAGAGTAATTAGACAAAAGTGAAGCAGAACTCTGCTTATTTTTCTTGCTACTGTTTCATAATACTAGCAAAGAAATGATGTGTTATTTTAAGATCACCTCAAACATAGGGGTCCACTGGGAATAGCTCTTAGGTACTCCAGCAGTTGGTTTTACTTACCAGGTGCAAAACACAGATCACTTTTTGTTAGGGGTGGTTTGTTTGTTTTTTAACCAGAGAGAAAATATATACAAATATGTACCTGTGATTGAATTTAGGTCCTTCTGGAAATGAAAGGATTGATTTTTGCCTTGCCACACAGATTCCATGTCAGTGGAAATCCAGTGATTGTAAATCGGTGTAAAATTGGAGCAGAAGTGTTTATTGGCAATTGAATAGGAAATGTCATTTATACTCTTGTCGTGAGCACTGCTTTTAACCAGTGTGTTTTTTCTTATGTTGGATATCGGCATAGATCTAACCATGCAGCTATACTGCTATTGCTGCCTCAGGTTTCTCAGCAAATCAGATAAAAAGCAAGCCTGTCATGGACTGGCCTCTTTCAGAGGCTGGATGGAACTTAAATTTTCACTCCCAATCAAACAACCCCTTTTTCCTTTTTAAAAAATTTTGAAATGAAGCTCATATTAGAGATAAAAATAAAATTCTTGAGAAGTTTGGAAAGAGTGTGAAGGATTTACTCTCATCAACCCTTAATGGAATTAGAACTTAATGGAATGGGAAAGGAGAAAACTTTGGGCAAGTTGCATGATAAATAACTAGAAGGCCAGGAACTTCCCTCCTCAGTATGGGAAGGATGTCAATAGATGTCAATGGCATGCATGGCTTTATCACTGAAGAAGTTAACACTTCGGGCTGAATGCAAAAAGCAGTTAGCTCAGCTGCACCCTCATGGGAGCATGAGGGTAGAAAATAAGGAAATAAGATGAACTGTGAATGAGACATAATGGAAAAGCTCTGGATTGGGAGATTTCGCAGCCAAAAGCTGACATAGTTCTGCTGTGAGGTCACGTGAGGAAGGGTTATCATGTCTGCACATATGAGCCCATCAAACCATTTGTATTTTAATTACATAAGGGATGAAAAAAAAAAAAGTGTAAAATTTGCCATGTGCTGCATGCTTAATTTGTATTATCTGGAAATCTTAAAAGGAAAAACGGACGACCCCCCTAGAAAATATTGACCATCTGATATTGAAAGCTAGGAAGCTCCAATTAACAAAAGCCCACAGCTTCATGTTTACATTTAAGTGCTTTTCTAGTTTTAGCAAAGTTGGTGCTGTAGTCTTATGTTTGGAAGCAAGAGGAATCTGAGCAAGTTGAATATGTGTCAGTTCTGAATCCTTGAAAGTGTCTTCTAGAATATTGAAACAGTGTCTGTTAACATAGAATTATTTACAGGAACAATAGCAATAACGAAAAACTTACTGGGGAAAAAAAAAAAAGTGAAACAAAACGTTTTCTGATTATCTCATTTGCAAACAGTAAAGGCCAGCAGCATCCTAGACCCTTGTCAAAGGTTCCTTAGAGAATGCAAATGTAGCCTTTATCTTCCGCTGCCCTTTATTAAAACAACTGTATAGACTTTGCTGATAAACAAGACAATTAAATGTAAATGATGTCATCTCTTGGCATTCATTCACTTTAATGAGTCTAGCCAATCACCCAGTGTACATGGTAATAGCAAGGAAACAGTGATATTAAAAATCATATTAGCAGACAACAAAGAGGACAGTGACCTTTGTTTTTAACTAATGGCACAACACACTGTATAGTAATCCAGTCAACTGTCCTTGTCATTTAAAAATAAATAAAAATCTGATTAAATGTAAGCATTCAGTCTTTATTGTACAAGCCTTAATGAGCTGACTGTGACGGTAGGAGATGTGTCTAGAGGTGAACTAGTATCTGGCTCGGAACGAAGCAACCCAGGAAGTTCTTTGCACTCAGTTCCCCTCATCTCTGCTCCTTTTCACTCTGATGGATTTGCTCTCTCACATCTTCCATAAAAGGATGCATTCAATCTTGGACTATTTTCTGCTGAGTAGTTAGTAACTACTTCTGCTGAGCAGTTGGCACCCCTCCTTTTATCCCCAAAACCTCTCTCTTCATCAAGGCATTGTTATCTCCTTAACACATTCTCCTGCCCACTTTTTATTTTTAATATGGAAACAAGAAACTGACTTCTCACTCTGCTTTTCCTGCAAAGAACTTTACTCCACTGAGCAACCTGTTCAAATTATTTTCAGTATTTCATTTTCATTCTTCGTACTTATCTCAGGAAAGAACCTTTAGTGTCTAGTAGGAATCAGACTTCCATTCTGCCCTACACTGACAAACTGGAAGTAAAAACAAATGAGAGGGATTAAGTGTTACCTTTTAAAATATATAGATATTTTTTCTCCAAATGTTTAGTCTGTGTTACTTAGTTTGTGCCACCTCTGGGATGTGCAGAGCACCTTTCAAAGAGCAAATATCTGCTAGCTTTATATGATGTACCATTCAAAATCATTTACAGCTTTTAAGAAGCCAGTTCCTCTAATAAGAACACAGAAAATAAATGTCCCTTTGAAGCAATTGCTTTACAGGATAATGCAACAGGAAACAAGGGAACAAGAAGGGAAGCATCTTTAATAAATGCTTAACTAAAATGGATGTTCAGCATCCCCATCACAGATAAAAAGCACGAATCTGGTAAACACAACAAGGTTAAATGGGTTTGAAAGACCTTTTGTCATTTTGGCCATGGAAAATTTTGATATACATCTGTGTGGTACTGCCAAACTTCATTCACATAATCCCGGCACTGAAGATTATATGGGAATTTAAGGGCAATTTATTCTCACACTCACAGGCAGACCAATCCTTGTCACATGTTACCTGGCAGCCCAGGACATTAAAGTGCCTTTACTTAAGATTAGAAGTAGGGATAGAATGGGCCAGTTATTTTAAGGTGATGTATATTCTGCTTTATGCTGTGTTCCAGATTTTCAGTGTGGCCGTAGACACACTAATTCATCCTTTTTTCTTATTTCACCCTTTTGTTTTTGTGTGATGATAGTAGCATTCATGGTCAGTATGTAGGTAATGGACTGGTACCATAGGTGCACAGTTACCAGATAGCTTTTATATTTGTCACTTTCCTCTGTGGGAAAAGAGAACCCACCCATAAGAGGAGCAGTGATGGAAAGGAATCTATGTGGCTGTGACTCCTTCAGTACTTAAGAGAAATTTAGGCTTCTTGAATCAGGCATATGAGTGTCAGAGTGAAGGTGGGGTCATTAGATTATAGCATACAGACTAACAATTAGGAAACACTTTCTCACAGTTAGACTTCTTATTTGATTTCTTTTTTTGTGTTCAGCCCATCTAAGGTGGGTTACTTCACTTAGTTATCCATGCTCAGGGGGAGAAAGGGAAGTGACTCCTATCACCACCGTCTGCAGCTGCTGGAGTTGTTTCCTTCACAGTTCTTTCAGTCACTTGGTTTAAATATATCACTTACGTATATTATATATGCATTACACACACACATATATATATGCATATACTCATGTAAATATAGATGCATGCACGTAAATGAAATACATATAATATGTATGCATGATTGTAGATTTGTATCTAAAAAATTCTGAACCCATCTCACATCTTCTCTGCTGTTGCTGCAGACACTTGCCACTGTCAAACACATCCTGGTCTTGTCCCAGTTGTGTCCCAGTGCTGAACCCTGATTCATGTCTCACAAGCAGATCCATATCCCTGAGGGGAGCAATGGATGTTGATGTGTGCAAGACTCCATCAGCCTTACTGAGAGCACAGGTTTAAGTCTTTTTGAAGGTAAATAGTGAATAAATGTGAAGCCTGGAGCTGTCATTTAAGCCTTTTCATCTCCAGAACCAGGACTCTGGGCTGAGTTTGTAATTATTCCCTTGTAGCTGCCGATCAGTTTTGCTATTCTACAGCAAGTAAATTTTCTTCTCAGTGGGTGAACTGCATGACAAACCATAGGCAAACTTCTGAAAAACTGCAAACACTTACACTTTACTGCAAATGTAACCATAACAATTCAAAGTACTAATTTTCTACCTCATATAATATGTGTAAGTATGCCTTAGCAACACTCACGGGAAACATAATTTACCAGTGCCTCTATCTTCCATACCTCAAGATGGGAAATTTCTGTCACATACTTAACAGAAGGCCGGCTGTCTGAGCTTTCCATGTGCTTATCTGCACTGGGTATTAAGGAACATCTTGAGGCGGTGTTTGCTTTTCTTTAACCCTTCACTAGCTGTGTGGCAGCATTGGTCTACTGATGAAAATATGATATCTTGGCTCCCAATCTCTCCCTGGGCAAAAAGAAAGCAAAGTGTGAGAAAATACAAGCAGGAAACTGCACAGGAGAAAAGCTGAAATTGAAGTCTTCATTGCTCGGAAAGAATAGTTAACTGCTGGGCAGCTTATCCCATGTCAGAAACCCCTCAGCACACCATGAGGAATCAGCAGCTGGGTATGTCATTCTTATTTGCATTGTGCCTAGTGCCAGGTTCCCACAAATAGAAGCCCATTCTGAGGAATGCTCTGCTCTACTCTCATCTTTCTTACCTGCCACAATGTTTTAGGTGTCTTTATTAGCCAGTAGGAAATGAAGAAGAAAGATATGTGTCTGAAATCCAAAGTTTCTATGGGATTTGTTTGCCTGCCTCTAGGTGTGAGTTCAATACCTATGAAATGCTGGGATATCTAATTCAGCTTCACACTCGTTTAGGTGCCAAGCTGGTTGTTTTGGGTAACTGGCTGTCTCTTCTGTTGAAGGGCAGACAGAGAAAGAGGACATGATATTTACCACTTTATGTTATATCCTGCTGCTATGGGAATTGCCAGAAAGCCCTACTGCAGCCAGCCTCTCTGGGTGACTCAGAGGCAGCAGGATACAGACCTGGGTGGCCAGCTTTTGTGGTAGTGAGTGGCTGCCAGCTTTCCACAGCTGTGCAGATGTCATATCTGTGATCAAAATGGGAGGTCAAGACATAAAACTTCCAAGCTCTAATCCTTTAGCATGGGGGCTACTGGAATAATATTGCAAACATCACAAGGAAAGACTTCACAATTCATAAACTAAAACATGAAGTTCTGACCCTCATTAGCTATACTTGTAATTCTACCTGACATTGCTTAGTGCATGGCTGCCTGGAAGGTGGTTTGACTTCCACACCTCTGCTGCCACTGATGAAATGCACCACCCATCACCTCACTGTGCTCACATCCACTCTTCGGTCTCCATAAACATTCAGCAAGTGTCAATGAATGTCAATGGGTACCATTTTTTCTGCCTTGAAGAATTCAGTTCCACATCTTTGCCTCATATGCACTTTCATGTGAGATGCCATTTTGTCAGACTGCCCCTCTGCTGGCATCTCTCAACAAAATGGAATGGAGTATTGGTGGGAAGGTTCAACCTCTACTGCCAAAACACCAGTATCCACCTCTGACACTGTGGGCCAACATAATAAAACAAGAGGCATTACTTTTGGAGCGGCCCTTGTATTTAACTTGAAATTGTGCCCCGTTTCGTGTGAATGGCCTAGATATGATACATCAAAACATTTCATGTGAAGGGCTTTGAGATGCTGAATCTGAATTTCTAAGTGATCCTTTTGACAGTGAGAATTTTAAAGAAAAGAGAAGCCTTTGTCTTCCAAATTCCTAATGGACAATTTCTCTCCCTCTCTCCTCATCCCCCATGATTTTCTCTACTCCAGTAATTAGAAACAGAAATTTCATCACAATGTTCCCAATTTAGAATATTATCTGTCCTGAGTGGTCAAGTTGGATGATGTTTTTTGCTGTGTCTAGTGCTGCCCTTGAGGAAATGTACTTGCTCAGACATTCAGTTGGAGCCAAGAACATTTCTGACACCCACAAGGAGCCTGCCAAGTGACTGCGAGCATTGTGCATTAGTGTCACTCCATCCATAGGAAAACCTAAACCACATGAGTGACTTAAAGCACAATTTTCTCCTAAGGAAAATAATAATAATAATTGTGTATATCATGGCATTTCAGTTTTAGCTGAGCTGCCTGCAAGATGCCAAAATTCAGTAAGATGGGGAAAAGAACTTATTCGTTTCTGAGAAATGTTAAGTGAATATTCACCAGAACATCTGATGCATGATAAGTCTTTAAACCTCTTGTGCCTTAGTGAACCTGAGGAACCATTCATTTGAATGAGACACAACTCAGGCATTAGTCAGACAGGAGATGAGATGCAGTCCTATAAAATAACCACATTAGTATGAAAAATGAGACATAAACCAAACTGTCCCCATATGTTGCTATCCATATCTCAGAAAGATTTTTCTTGAAGTTTTACTGTATAATGATCATCAGGGGAATTTATATGCCCCAGTCTGGAATTGATATTAAACTAAAGGGGAGGAAAGGGAGACAAACACAGACAAAGAGATATCCAGGAAACATGGACAGATGGGAGATAGTTGAAACAAAAAGTCTAGGCAAGGGAGCCAGGGATTGCTCTACACTGAATTGCATTTGGGTACTGAGTGCAGTGTTCTCGTAAATACAGGGACAACTGCTTAGGGTTCTGCCACCAAACCCTGCCTACATGCTATGCAGTCATCTGTCCCACTGCATTACTTATTACTTACAACTGTTTTTTAATGTAGTTTGGGGGATACAGTATATGCATCATTTCTTTATTACAGCCTTTCAATCATCATCGTGATACAAAGGAAAAAGGTTTTTTGGAGCAGATGCACTCTTTTATTTGCTAATATGTTCTTGGTTGACACTAATTTGCCACAGCAAAATGTAGCATCCGTCTTCAAAATGCTGCTCACTAATGCCATTCCAAAAACCAATGGGTATGCAATAAACTGCATCAAACAACCCATAATAAAGCAGTTTTACTACAGATGTTCATTATGCACATGAGTCTCTGTAGCAGCCTGTGCATTTTGGAGAAATGTTCAAAATTAGTTTGGAAAGGCAGTAATTAAAATTAAAGTAATTTTTTCTTATAAAATTCAGTCAGATCAGAACCACAGACATGTCACAGTGCTCACTTACCATGAGTGACTTCTCCCTTATCCCCTGCCCTTCAAAGCACATTTGTTAATATTACTGTAGACTTGGGTATCACATCCAAAGCTTCTCTGGATTCCAGCAGACATTACATTCATAAGGAGCAACTATTTTGGACTTTGGAAATTTGATGCTTTTCTTATTACTATTTCTAAACTCATTCCTGATTGATGTTTTCCCTAAGAACTTGTTGGGTACAGGTAGTGAATGCACTGCATGCTGGATTAATTGTCCTGAAAACTCAAGGATTGCCTTTTGTACCCCAGTTTCCTTACAGTGTTATGGAAAGCATTTGTCAAACATTCTGGTTCTTCCCATTGTATTAAGGGAAAATCAAAATTATCAGTCAGAAATTGTTCTTCAAGCCTTTTCTTTTACTTATAGGTTGAACCTTATGTTAGATAGACTAGTTGTTTGCTTGCTTGTTTTTTCTCCCTCTTGCTCATGTGAAAGTGGAGAGTTTTGTAGTGAGCTCCTCTCCATCAGTATGCCTGGTGGTTTAACACACGTGTCCTTTTGTTCTTTGGTGGCCATTACTGAGTGCTCTGCAAACAAAGTAAGCAGAGCATTAATCATCTCCTGTGGTATGTGGATCCCAACAGGCTCTTAGGCACCCTGAGCAAAGAGAGATGTGTCTGAGCAAAAATTTCTTAGCAAACACTGCTGAATTTGGTAAAGATTTAGATCTTAAATGTCTACTTATTTATTTATTATTTATTTCCTTACTGTCTTGGACCCAACTCTCAGAAAGAATTCAGAAGAAAAAGGGGGACTCTTAGCAAGAACAGCATGCCAGGGATCAGTTCCTTCCCAGGGCACAGGGGTCTACAGAAGGAAGCAGAAAGAATATGTTATCAATCAGACTTGAAGGTAACCACCAAATAGCCGTGGAACGAGTTCCTGACACTGCCTATGAGCTTTACATGCAGATGTGGCATTTGTCAATTCCTGGTGACGCCAGTCTGTGTGTTGCAATATCAGGACATGAGGCATGACTGATTAATTTGCAGCTTTGACTCGACTTCCTGACCTACTAATTCCCTGCTCTGCACTACTAAGTAAGAAGGCTCAAACAAAAGAAAAGAAAAATGGAAAAAATGAGATCCTCTTACTTCATTTTTTGAATAGAAGATAAATGAGCTCCCTATCGAATAACTCAGAGATTTGCTGAAGAGTGCTAACTAGATTTGAGAGTACAGTGTGAATTTATTTCTGTGAGAAAAAACCTCTATGAGTCATTAATGTGTAGCAAGAGGCACATTAAGTACAATTAAATAACATGTTAAAAAGCGGTTTTGGAGCTTCTCTGTCCTCTCACGGAGCAGTCTGGCTTCTGAAGTGACTGTTTCTGAAACCTACATCTGTACCCTCAACCCATAAATGCAACTTAATAAACCTTCCAGACCTGAAATGAACATTTTGATGACACTGTGAATACAGTATATGCTAAAGATCTTCTATTCCATTTTCTATAACCATAAACAGATATGCTTTAATGGTCTGTTGCCTTTACCTTAAAAATTCCAATTTAGCTCCCTAGAGCTATAATAATAAAAACTGCTGACATTCTGTTTTTATTTTTCAGAATAAGAAGAACCTGTCTTATAAAGCCTTTTCTGTATTTGTGGATGGCTGAAATCAAGCTCCGTCTTAGAATCAGGAGTCTTTCTTAAAAAGAAAGGGATGTGACACAGACTTTTAAGTTTGACACAGGTGACAGCAAGTCTTTCAACACATGAAGCCCATTCATTTTTGTCTTGAAAACAGCTTTGTAAATGTCAGAGTTTAAAACTCATTTGACTCATCTTTGCCTTTTATTTTTTTTCCAGCAGCATTTATCTCACCCCAAGTTTGAAGGGATATCTACCCATTTCTGTCAGAAAAATAACTCAGTCAACAGATGTGGGCTTCTGTTTTACTAGGCCTGCTGTGCCTGCTTCTGGCCACGCTGGGTTACAGGAGCTCAGGTTCTTGTGTTTGAAAACCTCTACACGGCAAGCAGAGAGAATGAGGCTTTAAAATTTTCTGTTTTCTTTGGCTTTTGGGCAACTGGCTGCATTCTATCTAAGGGGAAAAATACTTCATGCTGCAAAACTATGTCCCTCTCCTGTGGCATGTCATAAGATGTCTTACATATTTTAACTCCAATATGAAATGGCAGTACAAATCTGTGCGTGGATGCAGCATTTTGCGGCCTATTACTTTAAGTGTTGACATTCTATTGAAAGCACAGCTGCACCGTAGAAAAAGCATTTCTTATATTGACCTGACAGAATTCAATCTTTAGATATCTCAGGGAAACCAGCATGGGGTTATTCAGTATCTGCACAAACCATATTCTAATAGTTTTCACCACGAATGATCACGACGCTCTTTCATAGTCCTGCATCTTTCTATTTTTGCTGATTCTTCTTTTATTTTTTTAAAGTATTTCCTCAAGAATCTTTGTTCAAACTAAACTCAAACAGCCTCTGCAGATTTTAATCTCTTCACAAAAGATGAAATCCCATTCTATTTTTTGCTTCTTCTTCCTCTTTAGCCCACCACAAGCATTTCTACCCTACTGATATTGCAAGTACCTTTTTCCCCATGTATGGAGGAACATAGGAACAGGTTTTGTGGACAGCTCAGCTCCATAATCTGTCTTTCACAATAGCCAAAAGCAGCACTGCTCAGTGACTTATGGCTTGTCCTGAATATTAGTGACAGCAGTTATGAGGTCAAAGCACTGGAAATAATTGCATTGTGCTGATGATCTCTGGGGCCAGAGGTTTGTGCAGCCAAGGCAAAGGGAAAGAGAGCAGAAAAAAAAGCAGCAACCAACTGAAGTACAGGAGCTGTAATGAAGATGGTCATGGGAGCACAGGTACAACCTTTGAGGTCGCTGCATCTTGCTGCCTAGCACTGGAGGCAGCCACATCTTGCAGCCCATGTACACAGTGATGCGAATGTCAACTAGCCAGGGCTTGGTTCATAAGGACAGGTATTATCTTGCTGGGAAAAAAAAGAACACAGACAGTCTTTCAGGCATCATGAGCCTTATTTTGAGTCTGAAGAGAATGAAGCGGAGGCTGAGAATTATATATTCTTGGACCATCGTGGTTGCAACACTACAACCATTGCAGTTCTGTCAGTTAATTAATTTTTACCACTAAGAGCCCCTGAGGAATATATCAGTTTGAATTATAAAGCACCAAGAGGAGCTTCATAAAAATGAATGTCTGTGTATAAACCTTAATTTCATGCGAAGTCCTAGGAAAAATTCTTAACCCAAACCAGTTATTTTTGCATCCTAAATCAAAGTAAGCTTCAGTGTAGTATTAGAGTGGAAGTTAGGGTTAGGAAGCCTGAACGAAAAGCTCGCACTTTTGATCTCACAGTTCAAGACATTCCTGGTCAACAACTTTCTAAGACCTGGTGAACATCAGAACTATGCTGGCATCCTAACGTTAGACAGCTCTCAAGATTCCTGTTCTCAGCCTGCAGAAACTCCAGCTGATGGACTGAAGCCCTGATCTGATAAAACCTCTGCAGGCTGAGTGCCTGTTCTGTAGTTCCTTGTTAATGCTGTCCTCTAAAGAAATTAATCTTCGCCTCCAGAACTAGAGTGGGCTCTCAGCTCTAGGCAAAGGAACTGTTTTTCCCTGGTTGAGCTCTTTTTCTCATACTCCTGCCCTTCTCAGAAGTTCTGAATATTTATTTTTTTTCAGAAAAAGGTGTATCAGAGGAGAAAGCACTTCCCCTAGGATTAAACATTGCTGCTCTGGCACACAACCCTGTGGCTGCTGTACTGAAGGGTCAAGCACTTCACCTCACACATTTGGCTAGGGAATAAAACCCATTATGGAATGTGGAAATAGGAAAGGCGTCTGTTCTACAGATAGGGAAGGGAGACTGAGCTGGAAGTCAGAAACAAATTAAAGGGAATGAGCATGGACTGAAGGTTAAATCTCCAACCCTCAGTTTGGCCTTGTCCAAGATGGAATTCACAGGGCCATTTTTATGTGAATATCACACTTTGCTCATTTAATAAACTTACCTGCTGGGAAGGACTGCTAGATGTGGATTCCTCTGTTAACATTATAAAAGAATGTATTTATGTGATGAAGAGAGTTTACAATGCTGATTAAGTAAATATTTGCTTTTAAATATTTGTATGCCAATACTTAGATGAATGTGAATTCCCAAGATCACTGTTTTTATGATCCCATTTCAACAAGGGCAATTACTTCCTTTCTGCTAATCAGGAAAAGACACAACCAATATTAAGAGACCATGGGAATTGAGTAGTATCAAAGGTGCAGATTACCAACTGAAACGTTTTTCTTTCTCATGTTCATAACTCAATGTTATTTGCATAAATAAGCTGTTTTTTTTAATTTGAGAAAATTTTCTTGCTGCTGATTCTCTCTTGGGGTCATAAACTTCTTCTTATGATATCACAGCTGATTGCTAGAGAAAATGTTATCACATGATCAGAGGTTCAGGTGAGGGAATGAGTAGCTCATAGGGGGAAATTCCTGTGTTCATATTCATATCCAATGTATTAAATTTAATATCCAATATCCAATGTATTAAAATTAATGCTGAAAGGAAACAATCCTTCCCATGCAGTACTTTTCCATCACATGACAGCAGTTTCCTAAGTGTTTGGCATTATAGAGACAGTCACTACTATGTGTCCCTCATGATGCTCTTAGGGCAGCACTATGAGGGTCACAAGAAGAAATTTGATAACTAAACCAAAAATAAAGTCCACTAATACAAGACTTCATCTGTATTTCTCAGTGTATGTTGTCTCCTTTATGATTTTCTATAAACATTTAGGGTCAGGGAACAATTTGATACTAATGTTCCACATTTTTTTTTTCACCAAAGAATTACCTGTGCACAACAGTGGCTTTTTTAAAAAATGGCTGTTTACAAGTGAAGTATCCTCAGGAACAGATTTCACTGTCCTGTATGACTGTTATCCACCTGTATCAGCATCTTGTCAGCCACCTGACAATAGAAAACTGCTTTGATGCAGCTAATGAATTCTGCTCCGTGGCTTAACAGGTAAATGCAAGTGTGGTCTGTATGCAAAATATATCCCTGGTGAATATATAGGAAATATAAAAACCTTTGTTTTTTCAGATCTAATAAAATATTAGTCTGACTTGAATTGAAGGAAGATTTTGAAGCTGCTTGATCCAGATTAGGATTTGTGTCTGAGTGTGAAAACTAAAGTCACCTTCTAAAACGCTGCCCACAACTCTATGTGAACTTTGTATCTGGTATGTTCTATTCATAGCACAAGAGGATAAAACAATCTAGAGAGGGATGTTGAGTTGCTTACATGATGTATTTGATTTCCCTTTTTATAACTGAAATAATACTGTTCTTCTTGCAACAAGGAATAAGGACAATGGAAGTGACCTCTGCAATGATTGCTCTCAGCCAATCTTTCGATTTTACCCTGGACCTGACAGTTCTTTCCCCCACTCTTCACTTTGGAGAGGGATGAACACTTATGAGAGCTAGAACTGGCAATGAGTCCTCACACCTTCATGTCAGAAATGAAGTTCAATGAATTAGTTATTCATTTTCTTTTTGTCCCTTGGGAATTCCTCATAACAGAGTGATTCTTTGCTGCCATATGCTGCAGCTCCATAAAACAAATAATTTATGCACAGATTACAAAGATCACAAAGAAGCAGGAGAACAGAAGAATTGTAACATCCGCTTCATGCACAATCAGCACAAAGGAGGAAACAAATCCTCTGTGGAAACACCTTTATTCAAAGTCCCTGCAGGATTCATGTTTCTGCCGGCACAGGTAGCATTGCATTTGGGGAAAGGGGATTCCTCTGTACTCTGGAAGTGCTGCAGGATGTGAGGCTGATGGGTCACTGACTCTGGCCCGATGATGGCTCCAATTCAGCAAAGCACTTATGTCTCATTGACTCTGCAGGGAAACATGTCTGTGTTATGCACAGTCCCTGTTGCTGAATTGCACCTGGAACTGAATACAATTATAGTTTTGATCTTTCAGGGGATGTTGTAAGTTTTAAAAATATATTAAAAAAAAAAAAAAAGAAACAAGGCCCATAACATTGGGTTTATTTGCCAATGATATAGATAATGAGCTATTCAATTACAACTTGAAAGTAATTTCCATTTCCATTACTTTCCATTCTCTCTTCCAGATCACCACCATTTTGGAAATGAAAGTAGTCTATCTCACTTCTGTTTACACCCTGATGCTAAAAAAATACATAGAATCATAGAATAGCCTGGGTTGGATGGGACCTCAAAGGTCATCTAGTTCCACCCCTACTGCCATGGGTAAGGTTGCCAGCCAGTAAATCAGGCACCGCATCAGGCTGCACAGGGATCCACCCAGCCTGTCCTTGAATACCTCCAAGGATGGAGGTTTCACTTCACATTTCACTATATCCCACAGCAAAGAAACAATGACAGGGATTATTGTCATTGGGAGTTAAATAAATTCATAGATTGGTTATTTTAATCCTGAATTTTTGTTGTTAGGAAAGAAAATAAATAAATAAAAGCAAAACTACTTGGTCAAGCCCGACATTCCACTGTTTTAAAAAAATCCTGTACTAATGTTTAGTAAGATTCATAATTCTGTGCTCTGAATCTGTTTACTTTAAACTTGCCTTCAATCCACTCCTTGCTTATAGAACCTCCAGCTATTGCACTGGGCAGATACCCGGGCCTGGATTGCATAGGAGTGAGCAAACACATGAGAGGGCCCAATCTGATCTGGCATCATGCCCAGAACAGAAGTGGAAGATGCTCTGTGAGTAGTTATAGTTCATTTTCCCATCTATGAAGAAAGCACACCTTTTCTACTTACTCTATCAGGAAGTATAAGCTGGTCTCCTTTCAGACCTGTATTACTGCATTTCAGTGGTGTATTAGTTCATTCTTCTACTGCTGGCAAAAATCTGCAATATAGGTTGCATTGATAGCTATAGCATGTAATCCCTTTTATCCACTGCACATGCCAGATTCTGTTTTGAAGTAGGCAACAGCCTCATTGTATCACTGATATAATCATTTCAATGAAGCCTTTTCACAGAATAGTTCGTACTCACCTGCGCAGAAATTGGATATTTCTTAATTTGCCACCTAAGGAACTATAGCATCACTCGTCTTCATCTTCTTTAACTCTTCTCTGACAGAAATTAGGCTCACATTTCCCTATTTGCCACCAAAAGAAAAAGAGAAAAAGGTATTCTTGCAACACTAAATAAGCATAGCCCCAAATAATTTAGCTGCTTTGAAATTTTAGCTGTCTTCTAGCATGAGAGTTATCAGTTATTTGGTGATGTATTTGCATCTCTGAGCTATTTCTCACCCATAATGCAATGTTTTTCTTCCTTCAGAGAATAATCTTGGATACATCATAAGCTGTGTTGTCCAAAAGGAAAGCAGGACAATGGAGGAAATCATCCATAGGAAATAGGCACCTCAGGCTGGTGTTCCCATTCAGATCACATCTGTTTCTGTACAACTTCACTGCCTCCTTTCTCCTAGGCTGTACTGTGCTATATGAAATATAAGGATAGTCACACTTAAACAAGAGGGCTGGAGTAAAAGGCAAGGGGACCAGGTTTCCAGAAAGAAAAATGTTCAGTGCTTGCATTAAAGTCTGAGGCTGGGGGATAAGCTATGGGAGAAGGATTTTGGAATATCTTCAGACCCCATTTTTCAACCAGCTTTAAACCATGTTTACAAAGACATGGAGGTACTGGAGCAGGTCAGAGAAGGGCAACGTGGCTTGTGAAGGGCTTGGAGAATCAGCCCTACGAGGAGAGGCTAAGGAAGCTGGGGCTGTTTAGCCTGGGGAAAAGGAGGCTGAGGGGAGACCTTATCACCCTCTTCCAGTACCTGAAAGGTTCTTACAGTGAGAGTGGGGCAGGTCTCTTCTCACTAGTGACATGTGACAGGACGAGGGGAAATGGCCTCAGGTTGCGCCAGGGTAAGTTTAGGTTGGATATTAGGAAGAACTTCTTTACAGAAAGGGTGGTTAGGTACTGGAATGGGCTCCCCAGGAGGTGGTTGAATCGCCATCCCTGGATGTGTTTAAGAGCCATTTGGATGTGGTACTCAGGGATATGATTTAGCAGAGGGTTTTTAGAGTTAGGGTACTGGTTAGGCTCTGGTTGGACTTGATGATCTTCAAGGTCTTTTCCAACCTGAGTAATTCTATGATTAATTCTGGTTATTGACATACTTCTCCAACAGGACATTGATCTATCAGATATAGAGCTAGAGGCTTGCAGAAGTCATAGATTACAACTAAATTGCTTAGCACAGTTAGAACAGATGGGCTGTCTCAAAAACACGGCAGGAACACAAGCCAGACTCTTCAGTTGCCACCTGATGCTCTGCACACTCCTTAGTCAAAAACTAAGGAGCATCATTTCCTGTATGCCTAAGGCACAAGTGTCAAAATGTTGCTGGTAAATCATCTCAGGTGGGCTTTAATCTACAGATAGACACCACAGGTGGAACAGGGCAGCTCCTTCCTGTAGAGCAGGAGGCCCTTCTGTTGTTCATGCAATGCAGCTGTGAACACTAATTAGCTCAGGGTTAAAACCTGCCCCCTCATGTTCAGGGATTCAGGTTTGTCAGTGGTGGAAGTGATTTTCTAGCTGTTTCTCATCTCCTTGCAGTTCTGTGTGGTAGAGTAGAACTGGAGCTGCCTAAGCCATTATGGAATCCAGAGGCATCGAGGCAAGGTGGAACCCTTGTGGTTCAGGCACACTATTTTTTATAATTAAGTCACAGTAGACATTTGGAGAGCTCTGCTGAATGACTGAGAGCCTGTGCACAGCTGGGCCTGCTAACAAACTCTGTTCCAAGGTAAGGATTGAATTCAGTATTCTAACTTTGTTGTGAAGTTTAACTCTTCTGTTTCTATGCTCCCATGCTACTTTCCCCTGTGTTAAAACTACATCCAGGACTTGCCTAACAGTAAGGCAACAGCATAGAGTCCATCCAGTGTATCCTCATTTCTCTGCCAGTGTGGTGTCCTTGTGGTCAAAATGATGCTGTTCCAGCCAGTGCCCCTGAGTTGCTGTAGGATAAGCATATCCAGAGACCTATCAGCTGACATCATACTTAATTCCCTGCCCAGTAGACTCTGGGGCTTCTGTATTGTTTATGTCCTTGAATTCTCACAGCTTTGCCTTTTTTCCACTTCTCCATCACCCTGTTACCCACCCGTGTCTTTCCCTGCCCACTCCCTTACCAAGTGCTGTGCTTATTTGGATGGTACAAAGCATTTCAGCAAAATCTCTTTAACGGAAGGGTTGTATGAGGTCTGTGGGAGGAGAGGCCTGTGGATAAGAGGCTGAGAAGGAAATCTGCTGTTTGGCTTTTGGACTGACCTGCTGCCTGTTTTGAGCCCTGTTTAAACTGCTGGCTCCCAGTGACAACTGTGAGTGCTTGGTGCCTGCCTGTGGAGCAGTGCTGAGCAGAGGCAGTAAAGACAGCACCTGGCTGCCAGCAGCATCCAGGCTGAGCTGGTGCTGCACTGCTGGAGGCTGATTTTCCCCTTTCTCTTCCTGGGTTTATTCATCCCAGGGCTGCCCTCGGTCTCATGGTGGTCTACAGCCCCTCATAGGGAGTAGAGGGGCAGCGCTGAGCTCTGCGTTACATGGCAGTAGCAATGGGTGTGGATAGAAAGAAATGCAGAACAAGCCCTGGATCATCTCTGAGTTTGCCAAATCTCTGTGAGGATGTAGAGCAATTAAAAATAAAATGCTCGCCTGTGTTACTGATGAGTAATGCTTGCAGTTAGTAAAACTGAAAGGACTTTAAGTGGCTGATTTGTTTTCCATTAGCTGGGTTGCTCTGTATTCTTTGCAGTTCTGCCAGCCTGGGCTGTGGAAATAAAGCAGTCAGGTTCAGTTTTCCTCAGAGCTGGTTTCTAGTCAGGTTTCTTTGGGCTCAAATAAGGAACTGGGGCTGTTTAGTCAAGGGAAAATGGAGCTGAGTGGAGACCTTATTGCTCTCTTCTAATAACTGAAAGGTGCTTACAGTGAGAATGGTGTTGGTTGCTTTGGTCTCTTCTTACTGGTGACAGAACAAGGGGAAATGGCATCAAGTTGCACCAGGGTAAGTTTAAGTTGGATGTCAGGAAAAACTTCTTTATAGAAAGGGTTGTTAAGCACTGGAATAGGCTTCCCAGGGAGGTGGCTGAGTGACCATATCTGGATGTGTTTAAAAACCCTTTGGATGTGGTGCTCAGGGACATGATTTAGCAGAAGGTTTGTAGAGTTAGGATAGTATAGTTCAGTTGAGGTTGGACTGGATGATCTTTAGGGTCTTTTCCAACCTGAACGATTCTATGAAGAGCAGGGATTGCAGAAGTTTCCTAATTACTTCTGTTTCTCTTGTGTTTCCTGAAGTCTTGTGTATTGGTTTTAAATGTACAGATGGAAACAAAATGTACAGAAGGTATATAAGTGAATAAGTAAAGGAAAAACTCACCAATGGTGGTGCCTTGACTGAAGCAGCTGAGGCAGTCCTCCCTGGTGAGCGATCTCCAAGAGATACTGCTCCAGTGGGAGTCAGCCCTTAAATGAGGTCTCAGAGGGGATGGAGTCAAGCTCCACCCCTCCCGGGAGCACAGCTACATCACTCTCACCTGTGCTCCCACAGCTGACCCCATACTTGCCTCAGCTGATTAATCAGAGGTTCAGGCTGTGATTACCAATCTCCCATACATCTTGTTAGTAGCCAGATTTTGGAAAAAATTGGTTTATAGAGGCACAGTTTGACTTCCTTTTCTCCATGAGGCTGAAAAATCACAGGTGCTAAACTCAGCACTAGTAAACTGTTTATGGTGACAGAGCTATTTCTCCTCATGCAATCAACTATAATAAGAGCATGGCAGATGTACTTTTTCATTGTACAAAACAACAAAAAAAAGTAATGATCTCCTCCAGCATTTCCCTCTTTGTCTAACATGAGAAAATCTTTGGTTCCAGAGTTTTGGCCTTAAAGATTCTCTGACTAATGTAAGATTAGTAACTGTGCAGTTAGAAGTGGCATTTACCTGATCAGGTATACTAAGACTACTTCTACTATTTAAGGAAATATTTTGTAAGTTTTGCTTCAGGTTGGCAGTTCCTGTTCTCCCTTCTGGGTTTTGAGCTTGTTTTCTTCTGAGACAAAAACAAGGAGGAATGCACTGCAACCTTTTGTCATGCAGTTATATGCATTCCTGGAGAATGTCACTGTCTGGTGTGTGAGTCATTCATGGCCTCTGCAAAGCTTTGTGTGTCCTTTACAGCCTCTGCTCTGCTTTATTCCTCAAAATTAGAACCTCAGTTTTTAGAGGAAGACATATGTTATAAACAGGAGGATGGCATATTGTGGGGCAGATGTGGCCGCGTCTCCTGATCAGTATGTCATTTCTAAAGGAAAATCTAAGCCTACTACCAAACTTAAATGGAGAAGAAGTTCTTAGTTAGAAACTGTGATATTTTCTGTGTTCTACGGCTAGTGAGATGCTCTGAAAGCCTGTGAGTACATGTGCTCACATCATGCAATAATTCAGAAGAGGTAAAGTACAAATGTTGTCTTTCCTTGTCTGCTAAGATTTCTCTGATTAGAAAGTTAAAGTAATGTTATGCATATAAAACAGTTAAACTGGTGAGAATTCTGGCTGGGGATTTTTATCAACACTTTAGTAATATCTAAAGGGCAGGTGCCAACAGGACAGGGCCAGGCTGTCTTTGGTAGTGCCCAGCAACAGGATAAGGGGCAAAAACCGGAACACAGGAAGTTCTGTGTGAACATGAGGAGGAACTTCTTTGCTGTGAAGGTGACAGAGCTCTGGAATAGGCTGGTCAGAGAGGCTGTGAAGTCTCCTCTGGAGTATTTAGAACCTCCCTGAACACTTTCATCTGCAACCTCCTGTAGAAAACCTATTTTAGCAAAGGATTGGACTGGATGTTCTCCGGAGGTCCTTCCAACCCTTATGACTCTGTGATTCTGTATTCTAAAGAAAATAAATATTCATTAGGCATATTCCTATGCTATTCCTTCCTTATGCATCAACTTGTGAGATAAGGGCTGCAATATCTGAGTATGCACAAGGTAGATAGGAAATGGGTTGTCTGTGTAAGAGAATTGAAGGGTAAAAACAAAACTGCATAAGTGTACAGGCTAAGGAAGTGTCTAGGTCTGTACGTAGAGCAAAGAATGAGGATATTTTTTGATAAGTATGTGTATTTTAATAGTGGCTTTGCTTGTCTTTTGTGTGAGCTTTCACTGTTTTGTGATTTCAGAATGGTTTTGAAAATGATTTGGAAGCTCTGATGCACATAGGTGGGTGAGCCTCAGAAGAAATCTTAGTTTTAATTCACCTCTATAAACGATTGCCTGGTCCCTACCAATATGGCTGGTCTATTAATCTTAAGAAACTTTTCCCATGACTTGCTTGTACTGTCACTGAAGCTAAGCTTTTACCTGTTTTCCCCCAGTCTGGCATATTTTCTTTGCTTTTTATGCCACAATGAGCAGCTTTCTATCTTGGGATGCTATAACTCAAAACAATTTATATGAAACTCAGAAAGTCCTTGCACCTGATGGATGCAAAGATAAAAGTCTGTTGTGACTGCAGTGCTTCGATGAAGCAAGGCTCATTCAGAAAATCAACACTTTTCACACAGCAAGCAAAGCTAAACTGGAAAGTTTTACAACTAGCACACATTGATTCCTTTCTGTTAATCTAATGCATTGGCCTTTAAACTAATAGATTGATCTCTACTGGTAAGCCAGCCTATATAAGTATCTGCTAGAGATGCCACAAGATCACACGAGAGTATTAATTTTCTCTTTCTTTAGGTACTACCTAATCAACTGACAGCACAGAGAAGTCCAGTGCAGTTTGAGATACAAAAGAAATGTCCATTTCATGCTTGCTTTGCGCATCAGTTGATTGCAATTGGGCACTAAACACAGTAATGGTGGAACTTAATTTTCCTGACCACTGGATTAAAGGTAACACCAGTTTTGTGAGATAATGAGCAATGGAGGAAGTTAAACAAAATTAAGGGAGAACACTAGTGTTCAGTAACAGCCATAAATGGGCCAGAAGAAAATGTGACACATCTGGTATATACTTCAAAGGAGGTATTTGTGAAGAAGGGCACAGGGTCAGGAAAAGGTAATTCATGGTAAAGATAGCAGAATCTCAGACAGTTTTTCATTGTAGGGACACTGTGGATATAAAGGAAATGCTCAAACTGCATAGGAGCAAAGACTGATAAGACTTGAACTGCAAAGATTAAGGTGTCTGTTTCCAGGCAAAGGGATCTGGGGATTGGATCATTATTGTGCTATTAGCTGTTAGTTGGAGATAAACAAAACAAATGTTTATTCCCAGGAGAAAGAGCTCTTAGAGGTTAACTGACATTGCTAATTTGAAATTCTCTTGAGGGAGATGGCAGCCTCTCGTTGGAGCCAGGATCTTCACAAGCTAATTTGAAAAAAGAATGGAAGTATTTCTTTTACACTACACAATATGTGGTGATTGTTCCCTTATCTTCTGCAGAGTTATTTTCTGTATTAATTTCCTTGAATTGCTGAGTCTAAAATATATATATATAATATATATATAAAATAATATATACAGGATGTTCCTTAGTATTTAAGGGAAACTTATGTGGGTATATGAACTTGCAGCCCTGGCTGATGTCTGTGTTCTTATTGTCTCTAATGCAAACTGAAATGAAGGGATCCCAAACAAAAAAGACTAAGCCTTTCTTTACTAGGAGAGTGGTGAGGTCCTGGAACAGGCTGCCCAGGAATGTTGTGAATGCCATGTCCCTGGAGGTGTTCAAGGCCAGGTTGGATGGACCCCTGGGCAACCTGATCTAGTAAACATGGAAGTCTGGTGGCCCTGCCAGGCAGGGAGATTGGAGCTTCATGTTCCTTGAGGTCCCTTCCAACCCGGGTCATTCTGTGATTCTATGGTCTGTGTTAGGAGAGAATGTGAACTTCAGATCTTTGCACTAGTCTCTGTTAGATGGCAGGGCAATACTAAAGGATACTCTGGTAATGAGAAACTGTTTATTTTTTTGCATCAGGGAGATCTTTGAATGTAAGATGCTGATAGGTGGTCTGTGACATTATAGGTATTTCCTCAGGACTGTTCTACCACTCCTTTCCCATGAGGAGGAGTCAGATTGCACAGTGAGACACTGGTAGGACTGAGCAAACTAGGAGAGGGACCAGGATTGGGCAATCACTCCTAGGGAATTAAACATGAATAACAGTGAAAATGTTTTGTGTTTTGTTTTGTTTTTTAACATATCGGATTGCATGTCGACTCTGAGCACAAGACATCAAAGGCTTTCCGCATAGGTTTTCTCCTGCTCTGCCTTATTAGTGTGTATGGTGCCCTGAGGATATAACAGGCGGAACTGTAGAATGTCTCATGAGCAGTTCAGATGTGAAGCTATAGGTTTGCTCTAGACCAATGGCAAATGAGAGAGGCCATTGTTTCAAACAGGAGCAGTTCTCAAGAGAACTGCAGCCCCTAGGACATCCTTAAATAATGCAACCCAACCAAAAGTACAGCAGTGAAATAATCAAAGAGGCATCAATGATTTCTTTGTTTGTTTGTTTCCAAAATCATATTCTCTAAAATTCTTTCTGGAGTGCATGATGTTTTAGGACTCCAAATGCACTCTGAGAATGGATTAAGTGTTGTTTGTGGGTGAGGTTCTCCCACTAGCAAGCTCAGAGCTTTCCAGCTGGAAATATCAAAGTGCTTTGGCAGTATTATTGGTCTAGCAGCTCTCCTATGCATTTGAGCCCTCAGACAGGGTTGAGCCTGTGCATGTATTTTCTCTCTATTTAAAGTTACTTTGGTCATTTCCAGTGTTCTGGTTTTGCTCTTTTTGTTTATTCATACCACCTTTACAGGCCACTAAAGGAAATTCAGCCTTGCTGCATTTTTGGCAGTAGCATTTTGCCTTCTACCTTTTATTGTACCTATTTGTCTCTAGCAGCAGCCAGCATGTGGGTGGTTTGGAGAGAGATTTACATGCTGATATTGTAGTAAGGTTCCTTTTTATTCTGTAATTTAACTGGGAAGATTGAAACATTTTACATTATTTTGCCTGTGGTAAAATAGACTTATTTCAGCTTCTGTTTTTCCTTTCTTCTACTTGTTCATTAATATTCAGAGTTTATCTTATCTTTTCCCCTCTTCATTTGGTTTGTAAATGATTCCTTTGCTTGCTCCTTTATTTTTTAAGCCTGTTTTCAACTTTTGTTTAATCTTCTTGTTCTCCTTTTTTCTTGTTTGTTATTAAATTTTGAGTTAGCTATTTAAGTTTATCCCTTTTCATATTCATTCCTTAAAATGCCAGCTGCTCTTTTTCTGTCTTCTATTTAGCCTGTGTATGTAGAGATGGAGTTATTCCTCCAGCGCACCATAGATTGGCAATTTTCATCTAGTTTCCTCAGGAGCCAGAGGCTGGGGGAACTTTAACATGCCATCCTCCCCACCACAGCAATTCTGAAGTACGCATTTAAGTACATGGGTGCATCTGAGCTCCGTACTTGTTGTCTGTACCATGCAATGCCACGTGTAGCAAAGGAGCTCCAAAAATACTATGTAATAATCATGTGATTGATGAGTGGGACACAGTGGAATTGACATTTAAAGGAAAATAGGAAAAACATGACACAGGAATATTGTGTTATTTAGCAGTGGAAGACATGAAAGCCAGGACAGATAGATACAATTCTTCTGAAATGTCATACAATTTGTTGGGAGCAATGACAATATTGGAATTTTTCAGGGGCATTTGTCATTGTCAGCGGCAGGTCAGTAGATTACGTTGGGCCAATTGTGAATATTATGACAATTAACTAAGTCCTCAAGAGTGAAAAGAGTCTTCAATTTGCTCTGTATATGATTAGACCAATAATGGTCTAAGTTTTACATAGAAGATCTGAAAAAATGAAGGGTATTGTTTTTTTTGTGCTGTTAATTTGCTTTAACTCTTTGTTATGACTACTTTGTCTTCCTGATTTTAAATTGTTTGAAAGGTTGTGTACTGGTAGATGCAGGACATCAATTGATGTCCAAAAAGAATGCAGCTTTAATTCTTTATTTTCTCTTATTTGCATCACTTTTTTAGGGGGCAAGGGTGATGGGAAGCAGTTTGGTTCATGCATTTAGGATTTAAGACTGGAAAATTGGCTTCTCCTGATAGAGGTGCTCAGGACCCTTCTTAAATATCATCTTTAAGAGTACCTTAATCCATCAGATTATGGTGATACAGTCTTCATTATTTAAGGAAACGCTATGTGAGTTAGCCTAAAGGCAAGAAAATGGAGCTTACGTGAGTAGGGATGTGAAACTGATGCTTCCATTTTGATATCGCTTCTGGAAAGCTTGGTTGTGTTTCTCAAACCTGAGTTTAGATGCTATTTCCAGTATACAACCTTATCTAATGGTGAAAGGGATAGGTAAAGAGTTGCTTTCACTTATTGCCCTGGTTTCTGAGTGATCACAGTTGCTATAGGCAGCTGTAATTGAAGTGTTTAGTGTTTGCTAAATACGGTTATTACCTGAGGGTTCTTGAAATACTGTTTGCATTTTTTATGGTCATTGGATCCTCCTGATTACCAGATGTAATAGACTTTTTATGCTACAATGCAACTGTTGAACATTTTAATTGGAATGCCATGTCAAATTTTTAAATTAAAAATCAAATACTCAAAGCACCAGTGCTTTTTTGATTACTAAAATTAAAACCTAATTGAATTCTCCCACCAAAAAAATATCCTGTGGAAATTTAATTAGAAAAGTGTAAGAGCTGATTTTTAAAACATATTAATTTTTAATTAGGAGAAATCGGAAAGGCAAATTAATAAGTTTTAAATTTTCCAAAATACAAATATGAAGATGCCATGTAGTACAGTAAAGTGAAGACCCAAGTCCAGTTCCCCAGATGACTATATACACAGGGCTCAAGTCTTACCTGAATAAAACAAGAAGTAATGGATACCTGTTTCTTTGAATTCTCATTAAAACCACCCATCTCTGGCATATCAATGCATGGAAGAACTACAGTGAAAAGTTAAAGTAGCTTTGAATGAATATTTGGAGCAGGTTGAGAGCAGAGGGAAGCTAGCTGGTTATTTTGCACTGGGGTGTGAAGTACATCCTTGTCTTCGTCATTCACCTGTTGACTGGGGAAGCTGTCAGCACATGTATGTGCTATTTCTAAGCCCTTAGCTCCTCTGATGTGTTGCAAGGTATGTAAATCCAGGGCTCTGCTCCCGAGGCTAGGCAGTTTGAGTGGGATCTTGCATAGCTCTGCCTTTGTTTAATTTACCACTGCATATCCAGGAAGAGTCGCACAGCATTAATGTGTGGAAAAAAATCATTGACAACCTAGGTTGGCTCAATTTGGCCTTGTCAGGACATTTCCATTTCCTATAGATTTTACTGGTCTGTAGTTGCACACACAAGTGTCAGTCAGTGAATTAGAATAGTGACAATGGCCCTTAGGAAAGGAGGATGCCATCATTAGACAGCCAGACTGGAAGGGGTCACAACTGTATTAATCACTAGTTTTTCTTTCACAAAGTAGTTCTGTGTTTTGTGGTGCTGAGTAACTTCATGATACTGCAGTTAGGAGACAATGGAAAGGAAGAAAAATAAAAAGATTAACTCCAGCTCTCTGGAGACTCACTGCTTAATGATATACACTTAAATGCAGACGGAATAACAAAACGAAGAATGATGCCTGTAGGGCACATTCAGATCTGTGGTATCTCGATCTCTCACTGCTGAAGCCAGGACAGCGTGGGGCGTTTGCTCACAAACTGCACTTGGAGAGCCAGGGGAGACCTACCATAGAGTTCAGGCTCTGAATAATTGTTTTCCTGGTGCTTGACTTAAAGTGTGGCACCAATCCCTTCAGCTGTTCAGCTTTATCACTATCTTATAAAGCCTTCCCTTGCTTAGAGAACAATGAAAAAGGAATCTGATCATGGAAAGGGAAATTGAAATGTGAACCACAAACCTTTTCTTATTCTTTTCTTCAGCTCTAAAGTATATTAAAGTGCTGCTGGACACTTCCCTGATTGATCAGCTTGACTTGGAAAGATTGCACCTTTGCCAATGACAATTCTGGTCCCAGTGACATTTTTGGGGGGGGAAGAAGTTAAGATGGAAGGGTTGAAACCTCACATCTACTACTTCTTGCACCATAGTGCAGTATAAAAAGACTGTGTACTTGCTCTCTTCCTGCATATGTGAAAGGAACTAGGGCAGGTAAACCTAAGGGCTTCTCTGAGCAGGTTGTTTCTGCCTGGTGTACCTCACTCCTTTGTGAGACAGGATGCTGATAAGACAGGCAATTCATCTGACCCCACATTGCAAATCTTGTGTTACCGGCCCTGAATGCATGTAAATGTTTATACTGAAAATAGAAAGAAAAAAAAAAAAACCAACAAAAATGTACATAAAAAAGCAGTTTGGAAAATGAAAAGTATCGGTAATCTATGCAATGGTAAAATTCTGCTTTGAGGAAGAAGATTAAATAATAACATGAGAAGCATGAAGGAAAGTATGTGAATGTGAAAGCAGTTGGAATATAACAGGCTTTTGGCAGTCTTGATCCCAGGCATTCAGAGTCCCATCCTCTTACTCTGCCCTAATGTGTACTATCCCAGTTTTTTCTTCACTACAGCACTATCATCAGGCATCTGCCAGTGCCAGATTAACTTTTATGCCACCCTGGTCCCTCCCTACATGAGTAGATCAGCTGGGTTTGGTAGAGTCTTATGTCTGTGTACAGTAGAGCAGTTTGTGAACTTTGCAAAGGTTTGGAGCTTGAACCAGAGATAGCTAAGCAGACTGGTTTCTTTCACATTAGTTTAATTAGTTGTTCTTGTAATGAAGCCTTATTTGTAGCAGAGTAATAAAAAGACAGCATTGTGACATAAAAATTTCCAGCTGAAATAGAGCAAGGTAATTACAGGTTGTCCACTGCGTTGATGCAATAATCTTTCATTTCAGAACAGCTGAGTTCTTTAACCCAAATGTAACCATCTAGCAGATGCTTCTGTGAGCAATGAGAGGCATGTTTCAATCTATCTAGATTCTATCATTCTATCTATATTCATTCTATCTTGGACATTCTATCTATGTTTTATGTGGAAAAGAAATAATCTTTTCACAGAAAATAGATTTCCCAAAATAGAGGAAGCAAGGAATTGTCTCCTTCTTTCTGTTTGCAGCATCTAAACAAAATTCGCTGGGCTACTTTTTCCACTGTTGGGAACAAAATGTTGAAATTTATTGAGGGAAAAAAGAAACCATTAGAAACAATTGAAGAGTCTGCATACGTGTTTAAATACTATCAAATCTAAATGGCATTTTGGGATGCTGTCAACCTTTGTGAAAGGTAACCATGTGAGTTCTGAGGATACAGAAGTCTTAGATGTTGCTAAAGTTTTCAGAGTGTTAAGAGAAAAAAAAACAGAACGTTTTTGTCAAGGAGTGTCTGTTCATCAAAAAGATTCCCCAAAATTTGTGTCCAAGTTTACATTAAGATTTCCAAGAACCAGAAATTTCATGAAGAATAAATTCCTGTGTTATCAGTTACTTGTAGTACAGAGATTACTGTATCTACCTAGGATATGCAAGACCTGAGTTCACATCACTTCTCTACTGTACTTGAAATTCTGTGTGTATGTTTCTGGGAAATACCAGCTACTTAAGACACAGATCTGATTTCTCTGGCAAAGGCTATTTGCTTCCTTTGTGATGTAGTCTAAACTGTACATCTCCCACTGAAGTAAAAGACAATCTGCATTTGGCCTACTTGGAAGACCTTGATGTCAGAGTGACAGTATTCAGTCAAAGGAAAGGACAGGCATAGTCTTAACACGAACCTTTGTGGGTTTAGCAATGGGAACGTACCAATTGTGCTTTTATGTGGAATGGTCTCAAAGATACAAAACATCTCTCATTCTACAGTTCTTTTTGTCTCAAATCTACTTTTCAAAAACAAAAATCCAGAGGTTTCTAGAACAGAAAAATAATAATTTACCCTTTTAAAACTTCTACACATTTCTTTTTAAAATAAAAATGTTATTCCCTAGATGGAAAAAGCTCCTAACAACTCTAAGATTTCCCAGAATTGGGGTATGTGCTCAACTGTATGCTGGAGAGTTTCTGAATTCTGTTAATATTGGCTGGCTGTTTTTGTCTATACAGAGTTAAATCTATGATGGCTTTGGATAAATCTCAACTTGGAGCACATGGGTATGCAACTTTTTTAAAAGCTTAGAATATATGGGAGTGCCTGGCTACACTGGAAAATGGAAGAGGAAAAAGATGAGCAATCCCTGATCTAAACCTGAAATCTCAATATATATATATATATATACACACATATATATACCTCAAAATGTGAATGCTGAACAGAGTATGCAACTTAAGTACCTTACAATAAATAAACTGACTCAGGCACTGAGTAAACTTTGAGGAGTTATAACACTGTGGTTTGCAACTTGATACTCCTATTAAGTGCATTATTTGTTCTGTAAATTAAACTGCTCTTTTTCAAGTCTCAGCTCTTTCTGAGGGTGCATTATGGTTGCTTAGCGTTGGTCCATTGGGTACTTTCATCACTTTAACGTTAGAAATACAAAGCATTTTATTTTAAATAGATTCTAATAAATTTTGTAATTAAAAGATTTTTACTTTATTTTTGTCAGGAATTAGTTCATGCTTGATAGCAGAGGCCATGACATACAATGTTTATTTATCTAAGTGACAAATCACTGACAATTTATGCTGGATCTAGCTCTACACAATGGGGTTACTGTGGCTGTGACAAACTTTAATTACACAGGGCTAAGTTAGAGACCCAGATTATGTTGAGGTATCATGGAATGGCTTATTCATTGTACTCCTGTCAGTTTCCATGTTGTGTAGTTGCATATACTGAATGCAGAAGGGTGAGTGGATCTGTTGGGCTAATCAATGACAGATGTTAGGTCTGGTGCCAGCAGGGTCATGTTACAACTTTCCACACTGATTCTACAACAGAGATTTAAATGTTTTTCCTTAAGAAATTGTGGACATTAAATCTTCTGTGCTCTGCTCTGGTGTGCAGTCTATATTGTCATGCTTGGTAGCCACTTGTGTCACACTGAAGGACTGGAGCAAACCTGGTGAAAGATGTCCCCTCCCCATAGTAGGAAGACTGGAACTAGATGATCTTTAAATGCTTCTTCCAACCCAAACCATCTTATGAATTTATGATAACACTTGGTAAGGCAACTACATGACAAACTGGGATTGTGGATACTTGACCAGATTATGTGGCATTAAGTGGGTAAAATGGGATGATGATGGAAGATGGGAGCAGGGCGGTAATGGGAGGACAGTTGGACTAGATAATCTTGTAGTTCTTTCCAACCTTGTGATTCTATGATGATGAATCACTGATACAACTCTGTGTGGGTAGGAAGGCCAGATTCTAGCTCACAATGAATGAAATAATAGTGAAGTGCCTTTACAGGAGGAAAAAGCATAAAATGGGGTGGGGGGAGGGAGGGGGTATAGCAATTTTGAAGCTTGTATTGTGGATTCAGTGAGTTTATTTTCTAAAGAGATTTGGGCTACTGCATGTGGACTATCATGAAACTCCTGAACATGCAACTACTGAAGTTGCATCTGCAAATGTGAGTAAGGCTCATATGGAGTTTTGCATAGATGAGTACTGAGAAAGATGAGCCCAGTCTACTGATCTCCGGTTGGAAACTGTTGATGCATCAAATTGGTTCTCAGTTCTAGTATAGCCTGCCTGTGCCAAGCTTGTATCTAATATGATCTTGATCTATGTCCTCAAATGTCAGCTGACACAAAACTGCTCAAGTTCTTATGAAAATGTGGCACAAAACAGTCAGAATTGAAATTAAAAAAAAAAAAACCAAACAAACAAACAAAAAAAAACCCCTAAGTATATTACCTGGATGAATGGCTACTTTTAATAATGCTGATATATAGCACTGGAAATGGAGGAAGACAGGTAAGTGCCTCAAGCTGTGCTCATCACAATGTGACCGTGTTTAACAGCATAGCTCCCAGACACATGCCAGCTCCACAGACCTCGAAAACTGACTTCACACATAGCTCAGTCTTGTTTCTGGTTCCATAAGAAGCCCCATCAAGTTACTATTCATGCAAATATATGCATGAAGTGTTTTGTCGCATTTGCTACCCAGTGGGCTTTCAGATTTGGTCTTGACCTCAAGCCTTATAATGATGGTAAGGGATCTTGCTGTTGCCTCCTGTGGACTGGATCAGGTGTTTGACATGTTGGCCTCGGAGAGAGTTTGTGGTGGAAACTGAAAGGGCAAAAGTCAGCCCTTAACCTCTGGCTGTGTTCGGTTACTAAACACAATTCCACCCAGCTGCTGAGTGTGGTTATAAGCTGAAGGCTCAGCTCTATGTAGCCCTGCTCTCTCATTACTCTGCCAGGCTGTACGTTTGCAGCAGCTTTCATGAGGTGTTCAGCTTCAGCTTTCTTCCTCCCTCTCCCTCCCATGTGCCAAAAATGTGCCAGTTACAGAACAAAGGAAATATCACAGAGTCAGTTTGGTGGGAGAGCTACAGAGACCAGCAATTACCTGCTGTTATCACTGTGGCTGTGCTTTCTGTCATGTTATATTTCACATTTGCATAGCTGTGTGTATTTGCTCTTTCATCGCTGTTGTATGCAAGCTGTAATCAGTTCATTTTATGGCTGTCTTCAGCTAAATTCTTTGTTGATTTTAACATGACAGAAGTTGAAAAGATTACATATTATAAATAGATAATTAATATATCAGCACAGCTTGTTGCTCTCTGTCTCTCCATCTCTTTATGAGAATCAGTTTTAATGTTTCCTTTCCCTTTCTCTCCTCAATGTAGACAGGCTGAGAATTAAAATGAAGCCTGACAGCTTGATTAAAATTTCACCTGATATATTTCTGTTTCAAGGGGAGGATTCCTCTGTCTTGAATAAACGGGTCATGTGTAAGGAATGAAATCACAGGTCTGTTCCAGATAGGGTGGTTTTCTTAAATTTTGACCACAGCTTAGGATATGTTTATATACTAGGATTTTCATTAAACTAGTAGATGTCATAACATTGGTGGAATTGGCTTCAGAGCATCGTTTTGTGGAAGAGTTGTACAGTTTTTGTTTCTGAATGGCAAGATGAAGCACTGAGTTTCACCAGTTGCAGATAAGGTTAGAATTAAACTCATGCATCTTAAAACTTCTGTTGTCACCCAAGCATCTTTTTACTCTCAAATCACAAGTAATATCCATAATTCATGAACTAGAAAGCATCAATTTTACTTCAGTTTGTAGAAATACAATAATTTTTCAGTTGCTACAAGAATTTCTGCAGGTTTAAGCCCCTTAAGTCTGCTTTTCTTAGCTAACTTTCATAAATCCTTTAAGAGTATTTCATAGATCCAGAGGTCTTGTGGCTCTGCTATGGAAAACCAATGCAGCACAAGCTCATTTCTGAGGCTTATGAAAACCTTCCTTCAGCTTTAAGTAGAAAGCTTAATGCCTACATCTAAGAAGGATAGTGGAGAATAGGACAGATATCTCTTTGATCTCTTTAAAATTCACAAGTCTGGTCCCTTTGCAAATAGTGTGCTTGTTGAAATGAAATTTTCTTTCTTTTTGAATCTCTCATGATGCCATCCTCAGCCTTTCCCCTCTGGGCAACACTGTAAAGGACCAGCACACCCCTTGTTGCACAGGGTTCGGGAAAGCCTGACAAACTCAAATGCTGTGCCGATTTTGATCCCTGGCTAGCTTTTCCTCCTGATATAAACCTTGCCAAAGCCAGCTGAGGTACATGTGAACTATGACTGTTTCCATCAGTGTATATGTATATCTGCTTACAAATGCAACGTGACAATAGTCAAAAGTAGAAAAAATATTTAATAAAGACCTCAAGAGAAGGACATAATGCAGAATAACACTTCAGAGATTTAAACATGGGGAAGGTTTAATATATGAAGTGCAGCGGAGGAACTGAAACTAAGAGGAATCCCAAGCCAAAGCTCACTCCACCTTAAGCAGAACTTTTGTAGATTCACATCATTTAAATGGTCAGAATTTAGTTTCTATTGATTAGTCTTTTCCTTCTGGGAGACATTCTGTCCATAATTACAACCTGTCTTAATCTTTTTCGTTTCAGTTATGTAGCAGGACTGGTGAAGATGCACTGACATAACACACAGACATACTGCATACTTTGAATATAATGCAATTAATGTTAGTGCTCAACCTCAATGAATTCAGCATTTCTAAAGATCCAAACTGGGAGTTCACAACAGTTGAAATAAGTGCAAATACAGTTTACCTCTGCTGATATATATTGTTGAATAAAACAAACTCTCTAGTGTTAAATTATGATCAGACATAAGTTTAAATGATAATTTATTGCAGCAGTTTTTCAAGGATTCCTCTGTAATGAGAGACCTTTGAGAACCCAAATGCAACAGTTTGGAGGATAAAAAAGCATTGTATGAATTTTTGGTTTTGAAAAATCCTGAAATGCTGCTGCATGAAGTCACTCAAAAAATACTTTGGAGACTTTCCTTTTTCTTTAATGAATAAAGCATTTCAAAAGAATCTCCTGAAAGGAGCTTGCATTTATTACTAAGCTTTTTGACCTCTGTTAACTATTCTGCAAGTCTCTGATGCGCTGTAGTTCAGTAACTGGGCAGCCTTCTCAGTGTTGTGTTTTGATTCTTCTGCCTTTAATGTAAGATAAAACAGTGTGCTTGGAAGGAAATGATTTCCTGGAGATTCCTAGAAAAATAGAGAAAATTAGTATGCACAGCAGTGATATTAAAATGTTGGCATGAAGGCCCTTTGGTGGTACCCAAATACTTGTAAAATATGCTCTGAAAAAAGGAACAAATTATCTGGATGGACTTCAAAAGTTCAGAGCTGTCCTCGTTACACCTTGAATAACAATGATGCAAGCAAAACAATACAGAGTTTTGCTTTGAAGTCCCATTTAGAATCTCAATGCTGTTTGCCCCTTGTGTATTTGAAATGAAGCTGAGGTTAGTCTAATTAATAGAGCTGGTCAAAATTTGGAATAATTTCTGCAAGTGAAACTGCAATATTTTGACAGTTTGCCCTGGATTATATGGCAGAGTCTAGAGTATTAAAATGAAGCTGTCTTTATGTCCTCCATTACATAGTTGAATCTGAAAAAAGTAGTTAGATATTGCTGTGGTAAGACTGGTAGCTGGTAAATAAAGTGGTAACTGAACATTAGTACCCATGCAGTGATGAGTAACAGCAGCCATTGCCATGAGGTTACATACAGAGAACTCCAAACATAGCAGGAGAAGAGCTCTGTACTCACTGATGCATTCTTGGTAGTAGGCAACCACCAAGCTGATAGTGTGTTATGTAAGAGATAATCTAGCCTTGTAATTAAGGTAATATTAAGTGCATAATTGCATTTATTCATTTAATTAAGTTTGGCAAGTTTGTCCTATGACGTTAGATATCAATTGCTAAAGATACCCATTTACATTTAATAAGCATAATTTGTGACTTGCCTTATTTTGTTATTTGCCAAGTGAACACCTAGAGAGCCCTTTTAAATGGATTAAGCAGGGATACAAGCTTAATGCATTGCAAGAGCATAATTGTACTTTTATTGCTCATTAAATTTTGAGTTAATTATGTAGCAACCAGGTTTATGTTTTATTATATCAAACCTCAATCTGAGGGCTGTTAGAACTAATCTGAGGGAAGGAAAACAACTTTCAAATCTACACTACGAATCCTATTTCAAGAATGTTTAAGAAAATCTGCAGTTTCGTTTTTTGAAGAGAAGGCAGTAATCCACTGCTGTGGTTATCCATCCAGATGTGAGCAGCAGCACTCAAGTGAAGGCACCTGTTCATGACAGATTGAATTCACCGTTTAAGAACCTCCTTGAGTGATGCATTGGTATCTTACTGTTACAGATTCTCCTTTCTTAAAGAGGTGGCCATGTTTTCTTCCATTTCTATCCAGGTTTCCTCATGTTTTGAATCTGTATTTTGCTCTCTTCTTTACCGTCAGGTAAAATAGTCTATATTCTTTCCTTTGGTGAATAGTCTGTCATGGGTAAATTTCTGTTGTGTAAATGGATGTTTGACTTTTTAGTGTAGAGTGCAATGAAGTTACCAAAACTTCCTGAAAAAAAAAAAAAAAAAAAAAAAAAAAAAAAAAAAAAAGATTAAAATACATCCAGAAAGGTTTTTTTTTTAATTTCCTGGATGTTCTCTGGCATTTCTCTTAGTATAGTATCTCCTTCTCTATTTTTATAAAGACAGCATACTTGGTGGACAAATTGAGGTATTCTGTCTATGTGAAGAGGTTCAGAGTCAGTGGAGAACAATTTCATTTGCTGTGTTGTCAATGAGATATGAGGGTGGAAGAGAGATGGAGGGAGAAATTCTCACCAAAGTGGTCTTTAGAAAAACAGAATCAGATCCTAAAATCTACTCAGGAGCTCCTTAATTGGTGATTTTTATCCATTGATTTCATACTGTTTTAGGTCAGACCATTGCAAACCTTTTTCACTTGCTCTAGCTTGTCTCAAACTGTGCGTCCTGGCTACAGAATATGGACTATGCAACAGTGTTGCTCTGTCCTGCATTCTTAATAACCACGAGCTTTGAATTGCTGTAAGGTGGGTGAGAGAACTGAGTAGCTCTAGAAGTATGCAGTACTAACAGCGGAATATAATCAGAAAAGCCAGGTTTCTGATTTCCACAGATAAACATTGGTGGCTTTCTTTGTACAGCTGGAAAAGAAAGCAACCACTTATAGAAATTTCTTTCCATGCGAGTAATGAAAGTAATTATTCAGATGTGCGCAATTCATTTCAAATCACTTTTCATAGGGATTTACTTATGGGACAAGTACCTTTTCTGGTTTAGAAGGCTAAACATGAATGATTTGCATAAATTAGTTTTGTGGTGCTTCACGAATCTAGATGTGACTTACTGTCTTTATGAAACCTCTTCTGCTCATTTTAGGCAGGCATCTTTTTGGTGGAACTCTTTGATTTTGGTGATAACCTCAGTGACCTGAACTTCAGCGTTTCATAAAGCACTTTGCCAGATGCTCTATGTATCTGTCATTCCTGAGGGAGACTTTTAAAAGGAAAATTGAAATTGTGGACCCCCTTCCCCCACCATACATAAGCTTTTTGTTGGATCAACCTCCAATCCAGAATTTAATGTTATCTGAGTAGGTGTGAACAGAGTTATCAATGAAGCAGAAAACAGGACACAGATGATAAAACAGTGAGGTTAAATAAAGATAAGGCAACTTAGTTGCAAAGCCAGAATATTCCACTTGACTGATTCCAGTGTAATAATTCTAATCCTGCTAAAATTAACCTTTTGGAAGTGGAACCAGGATATATTTGTCTGCTTCCAGCTAACATGGGTTTTGTTTTGTAAAACAGATAGGATTTTATTTTGTTCTATGGAAAGAATCTGTTTAAAGTGATTTAAACCACAAACTTACTACAGTGCCTGGATTTCAAAGAGTTTGGTATTCAATATGTTGGTTTCAAATCAGCATAGTAAAGATAGTTGCTTAGATCTCAATTCTGTCAAGAACTTTCATCAAAGCTAGCGCTGAGCTTTGCCTCAGATTCCAGGATCACACCTAAGTACTACTCCACAAATGCAACTTAAATAACCTTTTCTTATGGTTGAATTTGATGGAGTCACATATTCATTTGCAAACCACACTGTAAAAGATTTACGCGATCAAATACATGGAAACCCTGGAGCAAGGTCATGGCTGATGTAAATTTCCTCAGCAGCATTTATTATGTCAATTTTTATCAACTGAGAACATGACTAGCTTTTTCCTTAGAAAGGCAAGTAAATGCTTTCCAGTGTAGAAAAGAGATTGCTTAAGTAGCTTATTTATTTGTTTGTTTGTTTTGAGTTAGCTCCATCCTGCACCTCAGATTATATAATATTGAAAACTACATGAAACCACAATGACAATTGAACTTCTACATAAGCAAGTTCCCAGAATCTCCAACAGGAATTCAGTAGGCAAATCTTTGGCTGCTGCAGGTCTTGCAAGCAAAGCATAAGGGCTGCAGGCAGATGACCAGGGAGTGACTGAACTGAAATTCAGCAAACTAAATAGGGTGTGGAAAACTACTGGACACAACATGAGAAATTTCTGGATGCGATAGATGGCAACATCAGAAGCTGACAATAGATACAGCCATCCCTGTGGGGTGACTGTATTGCACAGATGTGTGAGGAGAAGCTATGGGAGAAAGGTGAACCTCACAAGAAACTGAAGAGGAATGCCAGAGATTTCAGGGAGAGTCAAATCTTGTCAGTCCATGGGTGCCAGAACATATTAGTAACAGCGTATAAGAGGTAGCAAATTTGGGTATGATTATAGCAAAACCAGGTCCAATGCACAGTAAACATTCACACATGGATTGTTTATTTGATAAGCAATTGGTGTGGACGAAAGAAGGAATGTTTCTGGTGTTCCAAACCTTGTCACTAGCTGGAAGAAAATGCAAAAAGACCCAAAGGCTTAATTTGAGGTTTAACAGTAATGCTAGGACGGTATCGCAGCTCTTAATCAGACTTTACTCTGTGAAAGCAGTTTAAACATTTCTGGCATGCTTTGGGAACTGAATTACAGGTTGGGTGAGCACACTGCAACTTGATTTGAAATAGGACTCCTGGAAGGAAAAGGAATGGTGAAGAACAGAACAAAAGGAAGTATGAACATGCAAGATTGTAGCAATAAACTGCATGAGAGGAAATGAGGCTAAGCTAGAGATTTTAATTTAAATACATTGTTTAATTGTACAGGATAAAGTCCAGGAAAATATTCAAGCAATTTCAGTAACACAAAGCTATACGTTCATTTATCTCCTAGCATTCTGGCTTTCAGTTTCTTCCAGCTTCTGTAAGAAAAAGGTTCAACCCAAATGTCAGATCTCCCCTTCTGAGTGTTTCATTTTGTTTGGACAGGTTTTGAAGTTGCAGATTGAGTGTGGCCAAACACACCTTCCTGAAATGCAGATTGCCAGAGTAAAAGTTTGTTTAAAGGACAGGAAGTTAAGTGTTGGTAAGATGACATATAGCTTGCGATGAATTTTCTTTCTAGGAAAATATTAAAGCTTAGGAGCAGAGTTAAAATGTCATGGCTTTGGGTGAAAATGAGAAATGCCTGGTTTTTGTGTGTTCAGGCAGCTCATGAGCATACCTAGATAGAATATGTAAAATCTGTGTTTTTATTGAAAGAAGCAGTAAGTACAGCTTCATATATTTCATTAATGGTCAGATTCTATCTTATTATAAGGAGCAGCTCCTTAACATTAAGCTACCATCACGTCATGTCTTTTAACTTAAAACTCAAGGCCCATAAGACTTCTAAATTGCTAGGAGAAATAATATAGCTAATTCAGTAGGCATTACTCTTTTTTCCCTTAAAAGTAAAATTAGCCATCCTCTCTATCATGGTGTTAACTTGTTTTTTTGGGATAGCCATCAGCGAAGATGTAAAATTCAAGTCACAGCAACTGGTGTTCACAAAGCATTAAACTGTACTTTTCATAAGTGTAATGATAGAAATTCTCTGTGCATTGCACATTGAATGATTACTGCCTCTTTGACTGCCCTATGCTTTCCATTAGGTGGGCCAGTCCTCTTCTGATCCAAAGCTTTCAGGCGGAGTTGCAGTGTGCTGTTAAGCAATCATGTTCCTCTAAGTGGTGCATGAAATGATCCCTGTTCTTGCTTTATTAAGTGTTGCACACAGCTGAGGTAGCACTGCGATTAGTGTCTTTGGTTCTGTGTTCATCTTTGTCATGGTTCAAAGCTGGTAGCTGTACTGTGCAGGCAGCAGAGCCAATTGGTGCTGCTGCTGTTTCACTGCTGCTCAGGAGGGGAAGCACATGAAGCAGAGCACATCATGAGCATGACACAATGTGTTGCATGTCTTACTACTGAAGTGCTAACGCATCAAAAATTATCTGCTTGTGTCATATCTCTGCATAGGCTCTGAGAGTAGAATATTTGATCTAACCAGTAATTGTATGAATTGACAGGTGAAACACATACGCTCACCTGGGAAACTGCTATGCTTTGCTTTGAACTCCTCCAAGCCACATTTTATTCAGATACTATGTTTTAAACCACTGCCTTTTCATATTGTCTCCAATCACCTATTTGTAACTCTTTGTTAAAAAACATCTACTTGAGTTAATTGTTCCCTCTTCTATTTTACTCTTTCACTCTATTTTTCTCTTTGTGTACCTGAATGTGACAATGCATTTGTGCTACAAAAAGCAAACCAGACATTGGTGACTTATCAATCCACGTTTCATTAAATAAGTGGCACACAAATATGAGGCAACTCCATTTCATATCCTTACGCTGAGACCTTTTGCCAACAGTACTTCATCAACAGGATCTAATTATGGTGAGAATTTGTCTTGGCCACTCATGTGGTATAAGAGCTGAGTACTGAAAAGCCACTTTGCTTATTAAGTGTAAGGAAACCGGATTTCAGGCTTTTTTTCATTATTATTATTACTAACATAGTCTTCTCCAAAGATACCACGTTGTAGACAGCTGTTTGAAAGCCTGCATATGATACTGCTGATAAAATAATGATACTAGGGGATAAGTGGGGAAAAATAATGTTGCTCAGACATGATCCATGACAGGTAACAGCACTATCTCATTTAGGATTCAGTTATTTCCCATTGTTGTATGGCTCTGAAAAGCTAGTAATTAAAGAATGGGTCTTGCCATCCATTTTGCCTTATCCCAGTGATTATTGCCTTCTTTATTTTGTCAGAGATAGCCAATTTCTCCCTCAAGTTCTCTTTCATTGAATGCTGATTGTCTTCTGGAACATATTCTTTGCAAATAGTTGTGTAGGTTCAACCCTATCTATGCAAGGTTGGGGTGATGTAGTGTAAGCTGCAATAGTTATGTTTGTGGTCTTATTCATTTTGCGCTTCAATATATTCACCATGCTTTTGTATGTTAAACTGAAGGGCACCTTGTCTTAGAAACAACCTTCCTACTTTCAGACGAAATCTATGCAAGCAAACATAAAGCTGAAGAGAGAGCATCAAAATTTGCAGCTTCAAGAGCTTTTAAATAAAGGACCGAAACAATCATATGGCTATAAACACGATATCACCTGCTAATTGGAAGCTACTCATTCTTTGGACTTCCACAAAGACCACCAAGGGGTCTTTCTCCTCCAAGTCTTGTCATGTTTGCTCACTCAATAGTTCTTTTCATCTTGCTGAAGGACCATTTACAGAAACAATAGATTTAACTGACTCTTTCAGCAGAGTTCAGTAAAACAACAGGCAGTAATCAAAGTGCTCCCATGACTCTTGAAGGATTCTGCACTAGTAGCAGTGCAGCTGGTGTCAGAATTTACTTTGTCACTAGAAATATTACCAGTTTTTCCCTTAAGATGTTGAAAAATAATGCTTCATAGAATAGACTGATATAACAAGTAAACTTATCTCGATTTATTTATGGACTTTTACAGACACTGCATTTCCAAGTGATTTGCATGAAAACAAGGAAAAGAATTTCATTTGTACAGCGATCGTTTCTTCTATGGTAGTAGATGACTTGAACGCCTCTCCTTTAAAGTGAATCTGTAAACGCAGTGGACATCCAGGAAATCCATTCTGTGCACAGCTCATTTTCCCTCTTGAAGCTGATGGGGGTACATGCTGCCATTCACATTCCTCCCCAGCAGATGATGTGGCAGTGTACAACAAACATCATATTGCAAAAGTTCCATTTTCACACAGTGATGTGAAGTCTCTTTTCTATGGACGATCTATATATGTAACAGTCCTGGCTAGGCTGAAGGGGGCTCTGAGCTCCCTGATATAGCTGTAGGTGTCTGCATTCATTGCAGGGGAGTTGGACCAGGTGACCTTTTAAGGCCTCTTCCAACTCAAATGTTTCTATGAATTAGAGGTGAGATTTGGCCCTGATTTTTCAAAGGTCACATTCCTATCTTGCTTCGTACAGAACAATTCCACATTGTTCCTCACTACCTGAAATCTTCAACAAGAAATTCTACAATACTTATTTTAAAATTAATCTCCTGGCTATCCTTCTGATTGACATCTTTATATTTGTGCTGCAGGATGGTTTGAAGCAGGGTTATTTCCTTTTGCACTCTGGAATCAATTAAAGAAAAAAAAAAAACCAAAACAAAGCCACAAAACTGATTCATATTCCAGGCCATCCATTCTATAGTTTCAAAAATCCTCTGCACACAAATTCATGCTTGCTGTGTCCCAGGAAGCATTTGGTTCAGCTTGCTGAAGGCCTTACGTGTAGATCATGTTTCTCTCCCAAAGCAAAATATGATTATATTTTTCTTAGGTATTGTTAAGGAGTATTTATTGTTCCCCTGGAGAAAAGGGGGAATTTAAAGAGAGGATCCTGGAAAAGCACTGCTATCGTTAAACTAAAGCTGTTGTGCGTTACAATGAAATGCTGTACCTGTGAAAGTATGTGACATTCAATATCCAGCAAATTCATTGTTATTACTGTACATTGAATGTCAAATGAATTCATAATGGTGGTATATTGAAGGAAAGATATTATCCCAGATTTGAACAATGTGATTCTACTGAAAACTCACACCAGCCTTCAGGGCAGCGGATGGCACTTCCAGAGCTCTTTTAACAGGGTTTTTTAGTGCTCCTGTTACCTCACTTATAAAAACAAATGGCTTAGGAATGGAAGGGTGATCCAAAGCCGCATGAGGTCAGTGTGGGTTTTTCCTTTGACATCAATGGCCTGAGGATCGAGTAGGCAGGGTGGGGAGAGGAGGAAGGAAGGAAACAATGTTAGAAGAGAAATCAGTGAAGAAAAACTCTCCATTACACTTCCCTTGGGTATTTTTTGTAACAGCTTTCTGGCTGGATTTAGCACTCTGCAGAGCGGAGAGAAAAACATAACAGCAGCTTGCTACTGCAGGAAAAGGGCAGAATGAAGTTTTAAAACAATTCCTTAGCACTGTTAGATGGGTTTAATGCAATCTCTGCTTCCTTTTATTTGCTTATGCCCATGATGATGGAAATGGTCTTGGGAAAGGAGATAACGGGTGGCGGTGTATATGGGCAGAGCTCCTCTAGAGCAGCTACACCCATGGGAAGGACCATATCTGCAGCACCTCCACAGTGACATGGGAAGAATGTAGTATGTACAGAGTACATAGCAGGGGCTCTACCAGGCATTATCTGTGAGAGTGAAACAGTTTAGAATAAAATCTATTTCTTTTTTTCACTGAAAAGTGAGACTGGTAGGTTATTCTGGATGATTTAGAGCTTTTTGCTCTTAGTGCATTATATCATCAACTGGAGTGGGAAATTATCTAGATTGCAGTGGAATGATTTTCTTTTTTTGCTTAAGAATATAGATTGCCTCATATACTTGCTATTGAAAAAAAGTGTTCAGTGAGCTAAATAGACCTAAATAGAGTTTTTCTTTCTTTTGATTTTCTTTCATCACTCTCTGTATTTGCTTTTGAGGGCTTTTTTTCACTCTTTTCTCTCTACTTTTCCAGTGCTGTTTCCCTTTTGTACACTTTTCCTAAAGCAAGCATGGATGCAGACTTCTTGTTTACTCCCTCCTTTCCACCCATAGTTTTAAACTACTCTTTGTGTCCTCTGTTGGTGTCTTTTATGGTCTTTTATTGTGGTTGGTGTCTACCAGCACTTCTTAGTACCGGTAAGAAATCAAGTTACAAATAGGGGAGGTCTCAGCTACTCTGTTCAGCTTGAAGCCTCTTGATTTAGGAGGGAGCTACTAAGCACCACATTGCTGATTCACTTTATATAATTCTCATATAGTTTCCCTCTATTTGCTGCATCAGTAGGAGGCCAAGCATTTAAAAACCAATAGGTCCAGTTTTCTTTTCAGTAATGAACATACTCTTAGCAGCCTCAGTTGTCTCAACTGTAGGATCAGAATGTACTCTCTGGGACATGCCAGTCTACTACCAGGAGGTAACTTTCTCTTTGATTTAGTCAATGCATGCTAGGGATTAAGGATATTTTACCTTTAGGGTATAAGACTAACCCAAATCTAGCAATCTGAGGCTTTCTCACTGAAAGCCCCCTCAGTACTTTAAGAGACTTGTGAACTACTTATAAATATTTCTGTAATACCTGTGTTGAGGAAATTCTTTGTATGTTTGCTCCAGGTGGAAAAATGTATCTGTTACTATATTATTGATACTTTTATTTCCACATAGGCATATTATCTATGTCCCGTGCAAGAAGAGCCATAACACACACTATGCTGAAATAACAAAGAGAGATCCAGAAAGATCAGGTGACAAAATGTTGGTATCAGAATGGAAAAATCATTTCATTATTCATGAAAAATACAAAAGCTTTCAGGTTTCTGGCTGTTTCAGGATAAAGGCAAGTAGTACTCTTCCAATGAGAGAGAACTCTTCCAATTACTGTAAACTCCAAACCAAGATGTTAGCAATCCACACAGCCTGAAATGTTGAGTTCATAACAGCATTTCTCACATATGTGATAGAAACAAAGCACCACAAGCCGTATTTTTGTCAAGCAGTGAGTAAGGTCAGAATGCACTTGGATTCTAAACCCTCAAGGGAAATCCAGTTTCTGTAGGAAAGGCTTGACTCTTTCACTCTAGTGGAAGAACATGCACTATAAATGACTGTTCTGTCAAAATGAGCAAATACAAGCTTTGGGGTCGATTTCTAAATAACACTGTAAGCTGCTGCTGAACAGTAACAGTGTGTTGCTGGAAACTGTACTACAGGAAGATCAGAAACTACTACTGACTTCTTGTCTAAGTGTCTTACTGTTTGTTGTGTACTGTTACAAAGTGGTTAGAAAACATTGCTCAAATGACCCCCTTGGCCTCACCCCCTTGATCATTTGCATCTGGACAACCTAAAACAACAAGAAGCAGAAGTTTTCTATATTTCAAAAGAGAAACTCAATTCAAAAACCAAGAATGTGATATACTGGCTCCTTGATTTTAAGGATACTTCATAAACAGTGTGTATGATACTCCAAATTGAAAATTCTGATATGGAGCCAATTTTCAATGAGTGTACTTATGTTTTGGATTCCCCCCACATAGTGAGTTTAAATTAGATTGTAGGAGACTCTGTCCTTGGCAGGCTTTCCAGAGTTGGACTGATGTAATGTTAGCTCACTGGCAAGTAAATTCATGTGAGAATGATCAGCTATTTACTTTTTGTATTCTTTGCCAGCCTTCTAAAACATCACTTACACAATCTCAAATTCCCTGTCAGCATTGTAGAATACTGGTTGAGATCTCCAAGGCAATCACAGGGGGCCCAAGGTGGTCTATGTTGCAGCAAGTGGAAGTCTCACTTAAGTCTGTGAGATACTTTTCACTATTGAGTTGGGCTTGCTCTGGGTATGATTTGTAACCTAACATTTCTGGCATTCTGGGTGCCTTCATCATGTTATAAATGCATGTTGTGGTTGCTGGTTATGTTTACTGTATTTGCTGCCAAACAGCGGTATGGTAGATGGCACACATGGGAATGGTGTAGAAACTTAGAATTTTGTGGCACCGAACCATACCTTGTTCTTTTTACAGTCTTCGGTTTTATAAAATTATCTTTTATTTCAATAATAAGAACCATTATTCTGAATTGTGTGCCCCCGCTGGTGCAGTGGTATAAAGTGCTGCTTGCGGCACCGAAGGGCCCGGGTTCGAATTCCCTCTGTGGCACTAGGGGGTAGAAGTGCCACTTTGCTACACAGAGGGCTCGAAACCCGGGAGTTGGACTCGATGATCTCTAAGGTCCCTTCCAACTCGCACGATACTATGATACTATGATATGAATGCTGCAGAGGAGAGAGGGAGAACAAGGTCTGAGTGCTGAGGACCAGTTGCTGTAGACAAATTTCCCTAAAGATCTGAAGTGAGTCTAAGACTCACTTTCAATTATTAATGATACTAGTTGGAAATCAGCCATTCCTAACATACCAGGTTCTCTCATTTGTATATCACTTCACTTATCAACAAGAATACAAGAAAGGCTACAGAAAGTCAACCAAAGTTCCTCTGAGCCCAGTGTCTGGACAGTGTCCACTAGCTCCCTGTATATGTTCAAGGATGGAGGGAGATATTAAGGTCACTCTGATATGTGTCTCCATCTGGTTTCCTCCCTTTCAGATTTGTGACCATAAATCTTTTCTCACTTTTTTCTCCCCTCTCCTGACATCATTTGGCTTCTTTCTGTTTCCCCATGCTAACTTTTGCTTTTCTAGAGAGGTCTGATATATTTTCTTAGGGCCTGATAGTATAGGCACTAGTGGTAGGAGATGTTATTTAGGGAGAACATCTGCTGTTTCTAGTCTGCTGTTTGTAGCACTCACATCTGGGGAATAACAGAGGGGAAGGATTGGGTCAGATCCTTATTTTCATTTAATAACCCCATATGGATTTTTCCCACCAACAACTGACTGTTATGTAGAGCATCTTATCCAGCCTCTAAGAGCTAAATGTGGTCAGGCAGATTGTTCAAGAAACTCACAGTCCATCTGAAATAACACAAAGTTGAGTTACAGAGATATCTGAATGCTTCAAATCTTTGTTGGCTTTCAGCTGTTGAAAACCTGCTGAACTGCAGTAGGTCCAGGATGTCTTAAAACAGCTTTTCCACAAACACTGTGTCTTATTTGCAGTCATCCTTCACCTTCCTGGAATTTGATGCAGTACTGAAGCTGGGAGTAACTTTGTCTGATGAAAAAACTCCAAACAGTCCAGTGTGGGTCTGCCAGTCTCCATACAGATCTAGCTAGAGCATAGTCTTCACCTCACCCTCCACAACCCAATTCCCAGTTTCCAGCTACTAATGCAGAAACATTCCTTGACTGTAGTCTAAACCTTGTGGCTGACTTTTTTTCCCTATTATACTCAGCTGGGAGAACTGAAGACACTGAGACACTGAAAAACATTTTCTCCCAGCATCAGCATTAGACTAGGTTCCAAGTTAATCGTTGTCATTTATGTCATTATATATACTGCTACAAAAACAAACAAACAAAAAAACCAACGGCAAAAGGAATGACAAACTGGAGTATGCAGGATGTCAGGGGAATGTTTCCTCACCTTTGGTGCTAGGGATAATACAGGATGAAGGAGACTATAAATCTATACACTTTTGTGTATACTTGTCAACAAAGTGTTGTTCCTGCTAAAAGGAGTTCCTAATCCATGCTGCATTTCATATTTTAGCTGTGATTCAAATGTGACGTTTACCAGATAGTCCTTCCTTATCAGTGCAGACCTGTTTAGAAAGCCCTGTGGCTTGCCATTATAAATGACATCACTGCAGTAGTCCAGGCTGTATTACGAGGTGGCAACACTGATACAGCTATTCCTGATTAGGAACAGTGCAGCATATTTGCAAGGATAGAAATGTCATCCCTGCTCTGTGATGTAGTATGCTAAAGGGCACTTAGGAATGAAGTGCTAACTTGAAAATAAGGCTCTATTGTATGCTTTAGTATTAACCCATGCTGGTGGAGGTGTGTTCCTGCCTGTTCTTTCTGAAATGCGAACTGCATGAGGTTCTGTAGTGTTAATGCATTCTCCCTTTTCTGATAGATCCTTCTAGGAAGGGCTTGAGAATGTTTAATGTAGCTTTTGAGACACCAATACTCAGTGGAATACAAGCATGTTTTCTATGGTAACAGAGACCGTGGAGAAACTTTGCCTTTGCTTTTGTTCTTGTGAAATAGGGGTCATAGTGCTTATCTTTACCACAGGAGGGACTGCAGAGTTAATAATATGTAATCAGCAGCAGTAAGCTCAATTTTTTGAAATTCTATCTGAAATTCTTAGCGAGCACAGAATTCCCACCGCCTCTGGTGGATTATCAGCTGAGTAAGGGTGCAGTCAGACCTCTGGTATTTATACCTCATGTGCCACAGACAGTGAGAAAACGAACAAAAGCCTACCAGTACAAAACTTTGCCATTTGTCTCTGACTGTGAACTAATTGCTGCCATGGGTTCTTTGTGTGTCATTACATACAAGTGTGCATCACCTCTGTAACCTTCCTAAATATCAAACACCTTCACATCTGAAGAGAAATCTAGCTTCTGGGTACAAATGCTGACAGTTTTCTTGCAAATGACAAATACATAGAAGTCAGCTGCTTTGTCCTTTATGCATCCTGTTTGCAGCTTGGCACTGCAACTATTACAATGATCTTTCAGAGACAGTTACATTAGGAATGAATTTTCAGCTGCAAAAAGATACTAAGAAATGTATAATGAGTTTAAACCAGATGGAATGTGTGTAGGAATAGGACTGCTCTGTTCACACCTGAGTTAGTGTGATCAGTGACTCTGCACTGACTCTTGCTGGACCCTGAAAACAATTGCACAAAGATAATCTTCCGCAGCTGCATTTGTCCAATTTGCAATGTACAAACAGAATTGCTCAGAGTTAATCATCATGCTGGCTGAGATGAGGATGATGACTGTTAAATGGGGCTTTGACATGGAGTTCACCTTAAGTAGATGTCTACTTGCTCCAGTTGGTAGTGCCAGGGCTAAGGTTTTTTGTGGTGAGGGAAAAACTGAGTTCTCCTGCTCTAAAAGGTGCCTGACCATGTGGATGAGATGGAGCTGCACTGGAGGTGAGAGGAGTTTCTTGCTCTTGTCAGCCAGAGTGGTGAGCAGCATGTTACACAGGCAGATAGTGACAGAACAAAAGGGAATGGTTTTAAACTCAAAGCGTGGAGATTTGTGTTAGGAATTCATCCCTTAGAGGTAGGTGAGGTTCTGGAATGGGTTTCCTGGAGAAGTTATGGATGCCCTATCCATATAGGTGCTCAAGGCCAAGTTGGATGGGGCTTTGGGCAACCAGGTCTGGTGGGACGTTACCTGCCCATGACAGGAGCGCTGGTCCCCTCCAACATGAGCCATTCTGTGATCCTACAGTTCTATGGAGTGGCTGGGCACCCTTGACCACATCAGGTCCCCCCTCTTGGCAAACAGGAGCAACCAGCCTTGTTAGCAAGGCGCCGGCTGCCCTGGATTTGTCTGTCTCCCTGAGCTATGCTCCTCAGCAATGGGTTAGGCTTTGCATCAGTCTAGAAGCCCATGGGTGGCCTAGAGAGGGGAATGTGAGAGTTCAGTAAGATTTGAAATACAGGAATATAGAGGAAAAGGTATGAAAAATTGAAGTAACAAGGTTTTTGAGTCAATGCTAGCTTGACTGCCACCCATAGGACTTGCTCCGTGCCTGATTGGTGCTGTTGAAAATCCTTGGTACTGAAAATACCCTATAATAAGGTCAACATTGGCTCTGGCCTCCAGAATGTGAGCCCAGCTTTGGTATGAAGACAGGTGTGTCAGGGGGGCAATTCTTTTTAGCTGTCAGAAGGAGGACACAAAGCTGTGGTTTGAGATGTGTACTGTGTGTGGATGTCTGGTGTATGATGATTACCCTGAAGCCCGAAAGGCTTGTCACAGAGAAAATCAAGTATAACCAATGGGTGTGCAATTGCTGAGGTGTACCCTTCAGCATACTGAATACATGGCAGAACATTTTTCAATGTACAGTGCTGCAAGACACTCTGCCAGTTGTAAATGGACTCTGTGGAAAGCAGACTTCCTCAATTGGCTGCTTCCAGCAGAGAGGCAGCAAGGAGAAAATTCACTAGAGGCTTTTTCACCGGGTCAGGCAGGAAGAGAAAATCATCTTTCTGTGGCTCTGCAATAATTCACAGGTTCAGAATCTCTTCTGGTTCCTTTGACAAAGGTGACGATCATGAGGAGTAAATGTAAAGCACCTTTACGTGCTCCCAGCAGGATCGTCCTGATGTGCAAGAGCTGCACAAGCTGATTTTTGTAAAGTTTCTTTTCCCATTTATTTATTTTTTTTTCATGACACTTTTATTTATAAAGGACAGATTATAAGTACAGGACCAGGGGACTGGGGATTTCAAAACTTCATTGCTCTGGTCGTAGCCTCTGCAGCTTATTGAAGTTATACTACAATTTAATCTGAAAAATGCTCTAACACCTTGAGCATGTGTTGCTCTTTTTTTTTTGTTCTTTTCTTTTTTTGTTCCCTGAAAAAATCTTAAACAAATAACAAAACCTCTTTTCATGTGGCATTGAAATACCAAATTAAATGGATGTGGCCAAGTGAAGAGGGTTCCACTGAAGGACATTTCCAATTAAAATTTTAAAGAGATGTGAGGAGAATGAAAGGGATATTAAGCAAGCAAAAGGAAGAAGAGGTTTGAGTAATCAAGGTGAAAGAAAAGCTCCTGCCTGGGGGTGTTTTATGGGACAGTCGTAAAGGAAAAGCTAAGTGTTTTGTGAGATGAAATCTTAAGTGAGTGACTCCCGCAGAGTCAGTGAGAGTTCATATGCCCCAGTTGTCACAGTTTTTATAACTTGCTGTTATCAGGCTGTAAAATCAAATAGAAGTTAGCTCTTACTTTCAGCCAGGTAACAAGTTAGTGTGTTTGTTGAAAGCAACATCCCTCACAGAGTACTTAGTGTCACACCAGAACTGAGCCCATCTGTTCACTTGTCCTGGGGTATAGGACTACCAAAAGGACTCTTTGCCTGTCCTCCTGTGACAGAGACATCCCATTCCTCCCATCCATCAAAAATAAGTGAACAGCAATATCCTGAGTCCCAGCTAAAGCACAGTTCTATGGACTCTCACATTAATCAAACTGCAGGCTGTATTTGGAAGTTTTAGCTGAGTTTATTGAATGAACGGATATTTCTGATGGTAAATCGTTTTTGTTCCTGCAAGCTTTTCACATAGAGTTTTATTTTAAAGCTGGTTGGCCAGCTCAAGCTGATGCTGAATAAACAAGCTGTCTGCCTCTGTAAACAATATCTATGATTTCCCTCGTCTGCAATAATAACAATAATAGAACACACATACTGCAGGTGGAATTTTCCATGTCCTATGAAAATGATTATTTAATGTAATTTTCCACCAGAAAATGGAAAACGTAATGCAAAACAAAAATTTGCCTACTATTTCTGAACATCTGGGAACTTTTTAGATGTCAGTACTGGAATCATACTGTTTACTGGAACTGGATGATCTCTAAAATCCCTTACAACCTAAGCCATTCTGTTATTCTATGATTCTATTGCCCCTCATTCTGGACAGCGCATTTTCTTAGGCTGAATAATATTGGCAAGTAAAAGTACAGCAGATCACAGATATGTGGAGGTGAGAACCTCAGGGCTCCTGTAGCTCAGACTTTACAGTGGGGCAGAAAAATAAATGTGAATGATGATCTATGTAAAATTCTGGTAAGCGTGTACCCCATGCTGTGTATCAATCAGAATACTGCGCTGAGATCCCTGATCTCTCTTTAGGGGATTGCAGTTACAGTGTAGTCTTTCCCCTCCTCTCTTGCCAAAGGGCAACAATATTCAGGCAGGTACATACAGAAGAACTATCATCTGGCTTCTTGTTTCCTTTCAGGGAACAGACCCATGTCCTGTACTGTGCAGTAGCTGTCCTGTTCTTTGCAGAGGCTTTGACTTCCCAGTTAGTTCCATCACTTCTCACCCCTTTGCTGCAAAGGTGACCCCGGTTGCACCACTATCGTTGCTCTGGGACTCCTTAGGTAGATACATTGGGAGTATGAATCATGCCAACACTGCATCATCTGAAGGAAAGGAAGGAAGAATTGTGATGTCTCTTTGTTTTTGTTGTTATAATTCAGATTTGCTGTTTCAATATCTTTTTAGTTGGGTTTGGGGGAGAGGAGATGGAGTTGTTACAATAGGAGATCTGCAGATTGATCTACAACATATTTACATAAGTCATTCAAGCTATACCAGACAATACCAGCTATAAACTTGATCTTTAGTCTGAGTGGTCACATGTCTTAACCTGCAGCTAAAAAATAGTGGCAAGCATTAACTTTTATCTGACATTGAGTGGCTGTAAGCTCTTTTACAGACAGGCTTGGTATCATCTGTGCGTCATCTGGAACTACTGAATATACCATGTTAAACCCCTGCAGCATGAAACACTGGTTACCTCTCTTCTGCCAAAACCATTAGTGGAGCCACTGATGTAGCCACTAGGTTATGTTTCAGTGCTTCCTAATAAAAGAGAGAAAACTAAGCTCTCAGGACAACTTGCTGCTGGGCTAACTTGCTGTAGACACATGATTTTCACATTTTCTGCAGAATGAATTAAATGATCCACATCGAACATCAACAACAGGAGTAACTCAATCTACACTATAAAGAGCTGGTTGAAGCTCTCACTTCCTCTAGCTTCAGGCACTGATGACTGATAGCAGAACTTGTAAACAAAACAGTAGAGATAGCACAGTCCTGTTCCTTTTCAGTCCCCTGCTGTCACAACAGCTACTCCTTCCTGAACAGCATGATCTTTATTCTAACCTAGGAACCTCACCTTGTTTATAGCCAGAGAAAAACATTATTCTGTATTTCAGATGAAATGAATTGCTTTAGGATGGACTGATTACTTTTATGGACTGATGGACTTTATGGACTGATTACACATGAGTTGGAGTCTAAGCACTGAGTTTGGCTCTAGATGTGAATTGCAAATGCCAATAGAATTGTGGATTTTTTAAAAAATTAATTTCTAGGTTCTTTCATAAGAATGGCTTTCTTCTAGAAGAATCACAATGTTTTCTCATGCATTTTGATTTGGAAAGGTTGAGTAAACAGGGGCTCAAGTGTTGCCATTATGGGAACATTTTGTTGCGATCAGCAACCAGTGCCCATTTCCTCTACTTCTTCAACCAGTTTTCATGAGGTCAGGGAGAAAGCAATGCTTCCTCCTTGCATTTGGTGTTTCATGGTACCAAAGCAAGGTTAGTAACAGCAATTTCACATTTCAGCGATATGATTCAGAGAGATCATCCACATCCCTGGTGCTGACTGTGATCCATCAGTGGATGGCACAGAATAGGTGACCAGAAGAATTAGATTATTGGTTCTGCAACAGAACCAAAAAAGCCAGGCTACCAGAACACTTGTGCTAGAAGTTAATCAAACCCAGCAACTTTTGCTAATCCATGTTGTCTCAGGAGACACATGTTTTCCAGCAGAACTTGGATTTTGTCTAGAAGCTTGTGAATCTATTTATGGCTTTCTGTGCTAGGCTCCCGGCTCAAAAGGAGCTTCTGCAATGATTGATTTACTTCCTTACTCAGAAACACATCTCTGAAGAAAGTTTAGAACAACATGCAATTTTCAGCTCCCCTCTTGTGTTACAGACACTGACTTTCCAAGGCTGTGACCTTCTATTACTTCACTGCAGTGAGAGGCCACATCGCAGTTATCCCACAGGCACTGTTGTAATATGCGTGGTTACATTATCCTCCTAACTAGTAACAGATATACAAGGCTTTGAAGTTTTGCTTTCTTTGCTGGCTTGGGAGAACAATAGTGAGCAATTATATGGGCCTGGGGGTTTCTTCGACTCCTTTTTAGACAGAGAACTGAAACAAAAGCCAACATAGCGGAGAGATTGTCAGCTGTGAGAGAAGCCAGTCCACGGTTGCTTGAATCCAGTGATCCTTATCCAGACCTGTCTTGGTTTTTAACAAAAACTTAAGCCTGCTGACCTTTCCACAGCCTAAACTTAATTTTTATTCTTGAAATCTGAGGGAAAAAAAAAAAAAGAATCCCTGTAGAATAGCATCTTACATTCACATTTGGCTGGAGGTTAATACTAAGAATATGTAAGATGTGGTTTGTTCGTAGTGAATGATTTCCTACAAAGCAAGTAGAGGAACCCCTGAATTTGTTCTGTTGTACTTGTCCCCTTGAAACCATAACAAAACAGTACTTTAGATTTTGAAAGCACCTATAAATCCAATGTATGTATAGTTGTTCCACAAGTTTTTTTTTTAAGAAACAACAGAGGATTTTTATTTATTTTTTTTTACTTTGAGTGGAAGAAGGTTGCTCTGTATTTATTTGAGTCTATTAAGAGCCTTTTGATGAATATACAAAGTGACTGGAGCCTCCTTTCACAGGCACATTTGAGGTTTTATGAAATTTTCCTTTTGAAAGCTTTTCAGGAGCACATAGACTTGCTGGTCAAAAGAAGTGAGATGATGAACTCAATCTCTGTTTAAAAGCAAGTTGTGAATAAGAAAGAACAAAGCAGCATGCCAGGGTCTATTTTTGCTCTTTTGTTTCCCACGGAAAATTTCCAAATATCTCGGTTAACTAAGGGGAAAAATAATAAGAATCTCAAGCAGTTCTGAGACTTGTAATGGTGAACAAGCCAAGCTGCACAGCACGTAGGAGCTGGAAGCAGAGAATGCCACAGGGAGAAATTTACCCTGGCACGAACATGGAGTTGCTAGCATTTGTGAAGTACATGGAGTTAACTATTGCCTCTCCTGGGAATATCCTGGGATTTGATGCAAATGTAAATGTCTGTACAAGTTGTCAAGTCTCCTCAGTGATAAATACGTACTCCCAAAATATAACATTAACAGCAAAATGCTCGTGCTGCTGTGCTTAGCTGGCATTCTGAGTCAGTGGCAAATGCTGCAGGAGGAATAGTGCACGTTGTGACTTTTTCTATGTGGTGATAGGCAACCTCTGAGCTCTGGATGGCTGCTGTCTTGTGGCTGTGTATGAAGGAATATGTGCTTGAGCGCATACCTGCCTGAAAATGTTAATCTTAGAAGACTGAGTGGCAACTTTTAATTGTTATTTTTGGAATTGGGTGAATCTTGCAAAGTAATGTGTGTCAGTGTCACAAGAGGTGGGACAGCTTGAAGTAGGTGGCTGTTTTTTGTTTTACTTTTTGTTTTTTATCAGAGAGTGTAACACAGATGGTGCTCTGTGGCTCACTTTTCCATTTATAAAACCTTATCTGGAGCTTTAGTCATGGAAAAATCATTTGCAATACTTCGTTTCCTCTCAAATTGAGGTCAAAATGTGCTACTGTCTGGTGGGAAGGGCTACGGAGTCCACAGTATAATGGACTGGAAGAGACATTAAAATGCAGGTAAGGTAGGAATAGCCCTACCCTAGTGTATAGGGTTAGATTCCTGCGCTGAATGGCAATGAATTCCTAAGGTGATCTCATAGGATTTAAACAAAGGTAAGTCACTGCAGTAAGCAAAGATGGTACTACACATAACTACGTAAACAAGAAAGACAGGTGATTGGCATCTGGACTATTTCTTAACAGGACTTGTATCAACTGCTACAGGCCATGGAGTTGAAAGGAAAACCAGATCAAAGAGGTGTGCGAAAGAGATAGATCACGAGGACAAAAGGGATCTACATGGGCCTTCCCCAACTCATTACTTTTTGTGTGTGTTCACAGTTATTTACCAATTTGTTCAGCCCTCCTACTCTGTAAATCATCCTGGCTGAGTCTGAATTACTGAAGCACTGGGTGTTACTCCACAAAAAGTATTTTATAAAGCAGTGAGCAATCTGAGAGAAAAAAAATAATTTGAGACTTCAGATATCCATGTTGCAGCTGTTTTCAGCTTTCTCTCTGATTGCCACCCAGGATATGCAGTTTGGAAGAGCAGAGCGCAGGCACATTCAGAGCAGCTACAGGGAGAAGGGTTTCCACCATTCAGCCCACTTTTATGCTGGCGTAAGATGACTCCTTATTTGTACATTGAACACACTATTGTCTAATTTTAAACATCCCACCAACAGGGTTCTTACCATCATCCCCTGGAGACAGTGCCTCAGACAAGACAGGAGCTTCCCCAGCCATCAGCAGAAAATTTTACTTGTAAAAGTGTCAGACCACTATCATGACCAGGCTAAGGTGTTCAAAGACTGGAATTATTGTAAGTGCCAAGAGAAGGAAGGAAGCAATAATATCAGCAGCATCACCGGTGGGAACTCCTTTCAGGAACCTCACAAAGTGCTCTAGTGGTTGTAGGACTGGTGTCTCTGGGGTTTCAGTCCGTTGTTTGGGGGGTTGTGTGGTATCTGAGCAACTACAGCAGTCAGAAGGATAAACCAGAGCTCTTACAGTGGCAATGGAAGGGGAGAATGGGGGCAGTGTGGCAGGAGGTCAGGTAGTCACTGCTGATGGTTTTGGGACACATTAATGATGAAAACCACACCTCTTGTGTCTGAGCTGGGTTTGTTAGATGTATTAAGGAATCTTGAGAAGCAGTCTCTTAATTTATACTGGCAGTTTTCAATGATTACTACGATCAGGACTTTATGGGAAATTACAGTTACAGATAGAGCTGGCATCGCAAGATCTGAGGGAAAACACTGGCTGGAACTGTTCATTTTCCCAGAGAATCAGGTTCACAAAGGGGACTGCAGGGCATCTGCATGAGCTAGATGCCTGTCTAGAGCACATTTCTTGGCCCTCTCAGTTCTGCTCTCTGAGTGACAGGCTTTCTACTTTTAAGGGCTCTGTTTTGACTAGATGATGCTGCTCTTGGGGGTCAGCAGGTGTAACACATTTTTTGACTGAAAATAATACTTTGCAATGGCATATCCTAAACAAATTGAATCTACCAAGATCATTCCTGAGGAGCTATGGAAATGTGCATAATTTCTAAGGAAGCTAATTAGGGAAGAAGATAGTTGTACTGCACCTCCTTATAGTCTGATTACTACAAGTGCAATTGAAATCGCATTTGAACCACTTCCTCTGATTGGAAATATTCCTCCTTCCTCTCTCTTTTTGTTTTTATTTTTCTTTTTTCAAAGCTCGAAAGTAAACAACAACAGCAGCAGCAGCAAAAACACCTTCAGGGGAACACAGTGTATTTCATGAAATCAGTTCAATATGCATAACAACTTGGCAACACGTAGGAGAGGCTTTGGCAGTGCTGTGCTAAACATCACCAAAATGGGTTCAAAGAATCAGCTGCAAATCATTTTAAGCTAATCTAGCAATGAGCAGGAATCATCAGGAGGAGAAATTTTATTTACTTTGTGAAGAAGAGTAAGGCAGATAAGATTTTTTGCTTGGATTGCCATTAATATGAAAGGTAGTGATAGTAAAGTAAAGTATGTATGAAGGAAAGAGTGTGAATTGAAGACACTTTAGGTCAGATATTAATAGGGTTTGGGAATACAGGAGTAAGGAGACTGGCAGAATTTGTAAGCAGAATCTGAAGACTGCAAACAAGGCTGAAAATATAAAAAACACAGATTTCAGAAGAGAGGTAGAGTGAAACTCTAGAGGGAATATATACTCAATAGAAGGTTCGGCAGTTTGCAAACAAATTCTCTATGTGGGAAATTACTAACCAACCACAAATTCTCAGAGCGCATCCACACATCATCTATCTACTCATTGCATTTTTTTCTCCCACACTGTACCTCTGCTCTGGTATTGGAAATGAGAATGGGCAGACTAGGGACATTGCAGAGTTGATATAAATCTGTCATCATACAGACTTTCCAAGAGGAAAGATGTTGAACTATGAGATATGCCCTTTGTCTACTTTGGCTCTGTTTGGGTTTCTACACCCCATTTATGTCTCAACATACAAAAAAACACCAACCAACCAACCAAGAAACCAATAACCTCAAACACTTCCTCAAACTCTGCAATTTAAGATGCAGTCCACCACGAGCAATGATGAGACTGAGGTTGAAAAACAGACCTTTCCATGTCTTGCAACATTTTTCTGGAAAACAAACAACAGTCTTCCCTTATTAAATCCTTTTCACGCATTGCAAAAAATTCTTTTAAAATGTTGTACCAGAGATGTCTAAGGAGAGTTAAAAGGAAGTCTTGGGAGAATATACACCTGATAAAGTTTAGCAGTTTTCAAACACAACTTTTATGTAGGGAATTACTGTCCAATATGTATTACAAAACTAATGCATACATTGCCTTCTCTTCTGCTTAGCTCTAGCTCCATGTCTGCATGTGAGGCATTCTGTCAAGGAGATGAGACGTGCCCCCAAGTCCTGTTCTCTCAACAACAGAAATCCAGCTATTGACCTAATTATGGGACTCTCCTTGCTGAAGGCAAGGGAATGACCTTTTCTAAGTAGGAGTAGATTGCATATCTCTGCATACGCCTTCTAGCAGGTTATCTGAGGGTTATCTGTCAGCCTCCCTAACTCCTCGTTTGGAGGTAATCTTCTCTGACCTGTACAGTGCTGGGTAACTCATGTACAATGTTGCCCAGTGGTTCTTGATGGGAAGAAATAAGCATTTAAGAGCAGAACTCTGCTTTCATTTAGAGCCCTGAAACTCTAAAAAAAGGTGAATAAGAATATGAATCTTCCATTTTAGAGTGTGCGTGACTCTGTCCCAGCCCTGAAGCTGGCAGCTTCCTCTCCACCCAATACCCTTATACTCACATGAGACTCATATGTCACTGTCCACTCTCTAGCTGATGGTTCTTTCTCATCTCATTGTTTATACTTTCATGACCTTTTGTTGTTCGGATGTCAAGAGCCTTCATTATCATTTTAGACATGAGGTCATGCTTCTAATCAACCCTCCCCCCTTATACAATTAACATTTCCAATGCTTTTAAATTAAGTGCATTGGTCCACAGGCCAGGGAATTTCCTTCCAATTAGTACCAGTAGTGAAAGGCATATATCAAAGTTTATTTGCTCATATCAGTGGTCTCTTTTGATCTGCTGAGAGGATCTGGTGAACATACAATTAAGAAGTTCCTCCTAGGTATCTTTCCCCAAAAGACCAACAACACCTGCCGGGGTTTATTAGCATTTCAATATGTTTCCCACCTCAGGAAATGTCTCTGCTTCCTTGCCTGACTGGTTAATGTAGCTGCATATTTTGCATGCATACCACTTAAAATCACTGCCTGCCAATGAGTTGCTGAGGCTCATTAACGTACACATTGCACAACTAGGGATTAGACTTGTGTTCAACCTTCTTCATCTCTCATGGGAGGGTCAAATGTGTTCAACCATTTGAAAAGGTTCAAACATTCAAAGCTGTCAGAGTGGAACCAGCAGCATCCATGCCAGACAACAAGACTGTGATGGGGCTTTGTAGGAAATGCTTATTTTAGGCTGGTGATGGGAACATTTTCTGATGTCTTCACATGTTTATCTGTAGATCATGTGTGATTACCAGGCCACGTCTTTGCAGCCGTTGGGCATGAGGACCAAACAGAAGGGTGCTCAGACAACATGAACATCCTGATCTAAGTCTCAGATTTCATCACTTGGAAGGAGAGCAGTATACTTTGTGGGGAGGATATTCCACCATGTTATTACTTTTAAAGTACAGAACATTTAGTGCAAACCAGAACATGTCAGAAATAAACCTTTTTAATGAGACTTAGGAATAGATCAGCTCTGCCAGAATTTAGATGGGAGTGTAATTGCCTCAGCATTTGCCTGTAGCAACACACAGTATGTCTACATCTTGACCTGGTTTAAGCATGTCGAAAGGATTCTTCATCCAACTGTTGACTCTCACAATTACAAGTCAGTTGCACCAAGCTCCCTTTTGAACTTAAGATTCCAATCTGCATTTTGCCAAAGCCAACCTGTGCAAACAGAGCCTGTAATTGGGAGTGTGCACTGAAATTTAAGGCCCAGTTCCAACTTCATAGACAGGTGGTGTGTGCAGTTTTTCTTTGCTTGAGAATTCACTGCAAATACATCATATGTGGGTGATGGTTGAGTTATAGGAACGTTTTCTTCTCTCTTCCACTTCTTACAAGTATCTCTGTGACTGACAGCAATCCATGGTTACCTTACTTCTGATGTGCACTAGCATGTAGAGGAGTTTGGGCTCGTGCTGTATATCCTCCTCTGTATCCAGTCCATTCAATACTGTCCCCTGAAGTGAAGTGTCTCGTAAATACAACTTGTATTTCATCAAAGAGGATTATGATGATCTTCCCTCTTGTGATGTTTATTAAAATTTAGGCAGCATTTACTATGTAGGGGTAAAAAGTTCACAAATGGTCCTGAGTTTGCTTCTTGAGTAGTGAAGAACCATCTTGTGGTTTGTGGTATGTGGGGAGGGGTTGTTCTGCACACCAATCTGGACTAAGCATCTATTATATGGTTTGCTGAGATTACAAGGGACAAGATTCAATGACCCAGATTGTTCTGTCTAATTCAATTCCCTGTGCATAGTTCAGAGACAGAAGTTCTTTTTCCAAAGTGCATTCAAGTTCAGTGCAGACTGAGATCAGTTTGGGAATTCTGTAAAGGAAAGGACTTTCAGTTATCTTGACGGCTTAAAAGGTGAGGAAAAAGCTCTTACAACAACAAAAGAAACACAGAAAGTATACCAGTGACAACATTAATGGGGCCAGAAGGAATCTAATCTGAGCCTTTTAGGTGGAGAGCGCTGAGTCCTTTCTTGCATTTATCAGTGGAAATCAGAAGTAACTCCCTGAAAGTCAGTAGATTTATGCCAGCACAGCCTAAGGAAGCAGACTGCCTGGAACCATTGCTAATTTGAACACAGACCAATATAAGTCTGTGGGAATAAATCTTACAGAGTGGGTATTAAAGTGAAATGTTTGTGTCAGCCTAACCTGTTCCACATGTCAAAGTCTGAAGGATACTACAAACTGGGAAGATTGTGAGAGCGAACATTAAAAATATCTTTCTAAATGTATGTGCCTGAGAGTATTCTTACAGAAATTAGTAGCGGTTTTGGCATTGGTTTCAAGGCATGTAGGATTCAGTGCATAGAAGACTAAGATAACAGAAATTTTAGGCAGGAAAATTTAATAACTCATCAAAGATGGAATATACTGATCTGAATCCCAACATGCTTACCCCAAGATCATAAGCATGATTGGACAAATATTGAATGAGAGAATTCAGATAGCTGGAAAAGGTTGTTCACAGTTTACTTTGAAGGCAGATATCCCATTTCTGGGATTGCTGATGTTTCTTCTGGGCTTGCAGCACAGAGGTGAAAGCTGGGGCTGGATATTGTGTGGGTACAGACATCAGGAATGACGTAATCTCTATAAAGCAGCTTTGTGAACTTGGGATTCAATCCATCAGCCAGTAAAAACAGAGAGAAACATTCTGTGACAGCAATGGCAAATAAATGAGGTTTGTGGGTTGACATTCTTGTGAACATGAGCTGTACCTGAGCTAAGCCCCTTGGTGTTGTGCACCTCTGATTAAATTCAGTATCATCCCTCTTTTCACTGCAGAAACCTAAATTCCTTTGTGCACTCAGCAGGCTTGGTAAGTTTGCAACCCCAATAGGCCTGGGAAAAACTAAGAAGATTTGATTCATTTATCACTGTAGCCTTGGATTTAAATGCTACAGTCGCCAGCTTTCTCCCAAGAGGAGCTAAAAATCTTTAGATACTGGTATCAACATATTGTCTGCATGACTCTTGTTTATAAAGAAATCTTGTTGTCACACACCGATCAATGAAAGGCAGGTATGCCTTGAGTTTCTAATCATTATGAATTCATTTAGAATTCAATGCAATGGCAGTAACCACGTTGAATTCATTAGGGAATTTGCAAGGATGGCTTATGTAGTTCCACAGCAATTCTATTGTAATTCAGCACTAATTAAGCATTATTTCATGCAGGAAATAATGAGCTGTGGAAACACTGTTAGTGCCAAATAATGGAATGAAGGTGTGTTTACATATTGTAAAGACTCTATGAATGTTCAAAGAGGTTAGAGCAGGTCTTGACTTTTTTACCCCAGGGAAAAGAGGAGGATCCCAAGAGTTATCTTGCTTAACTCAGTTGAGCAGAGGCTAAAATAATATTGAATTAGAGAGGCACACTTTGGAAACTGGACTCTTACTCTGTCTTTGCACATCTGAAATGTCAGTGGTTTAATTGTCAGATTGCTTCCAAGTCAATGTCATTCCTAAGAAGAGTTTACAAGTTAGCCAAGGCTCAGAATAATTGGATTGGTGCAGCAGACCTTGGTGTTATTTATAGCAGGGAATAAGATTTGAAAAATTTCATTTGAAGAGTTTTTGACACCAGAAACTAGTTTTCAATATTATTTAAAGCCAGACTTCTAAGTTCTGAACAACTGTACATTCCTAGGAGCCCAACACAGTGAGGTTTCTCATATTCCAGCTGAGGCTTGCATCTAAGATGATGCTCCATCTAAGAAGCAGCTCCCTGTTTCGTAAGAACATTGCCATGATCGCTGCAACTCTAATGGTATTAACTGTTTCTGAGAAAGGATGAGACCACGTTCAAAGCCAAATGGGTCTGCTTTCTTCAGAGCAGATGGCAGGAGAGCCTCGACCATGGCTCTGTAGCCCATCACTGTGATTATCCAGAAGTGAATGGGCACTAGAACAAGGACATACCCTCATAGATTTTACCCCATTAGCACAGTGGGGTAGGATTTCAAGGGGAGCTGCAGTGTCTGCATCCCAGGACTTCTGTCTTTGTATCACAAAACAGTCTTTTAGAAAACAGCTGTATGTGAACAATTTAGCTGGAAATAAGTTCATCAGATGCGTGAATCTTTTGGCTAGCACTGTGACCTGCAAGTACTTGTTAAATACGTTTGTCTCCTTAGCCACAAAAAGCTAACATTAAGTTGTTGAGAATGGTGGGGTTGTTTGTTTGTTTGTTTTTGCTTTGAAAGCTCAGCAGAATGCCTAAAATAGCAACTATTTTGAAAAACATTTCGCAATGAGGGGGAAGAAAATCAGATGCACAAAAATGTGAAGAATCCCACAATATGATTTCTGAAAGAGGTGTTTAGCTATTCTGCATAAGTACCTCAGACATAGCTATTATAATTCCTAAAAATAGTATTTTTGTTGCTTTTATTATAAAGAAGGAGGTAATACCTAAAGGGAAAAACTAAGATTCTAAGTGGCTTCAGTATGACTCAATGCCTGGATATATTCTGAGGCTCACCTCCGAGGAAAGATGTGCTGGGAGAGACACCAGTATTACCTAGTTGTATGAAAGTGCCCTTTATGGCATTCCATTGAAAAGTATCTGGAAAAGGACCTTGTGAATTTTGCCCATGAAGTATAGAATAAATAGCATTATAAGGGCTTGTAGCTCCTCTCCTTGTGATCACCATGACTGTGCAAGAGGGTCAGAGGGAGAGATACGTTGAACACATGGCCAAAAGCTACTCTATATTGAGCTGGATTTTAGTGCCCAGTAACAAAGGAGAAATAACTACATGCCTATTCACTCTGAAGTGCTGCTCACTAGAGGTGGCACTGAGGGGCAGCAGCTACCCAAAAAGGGAAGCCACAAAACCTGCTTGATCCTAAGTTGCTCATGATAACAGCACTTGGAGGAACAGCTCTTTGGATGCTTTTTTTCTTCCCACTGCTCTTGTTAGCAACGTCATTCAAAGGCAACATTGGCATCATTTTCCAGCAGCCACTGGATGATGAATGCTGAGAAACATTTTTTCTGCACTGGATCTTTCTCCGCTGCATGGATTTCTGAGGCAGTTATTAAATATTATATCACTAAAAGAGGTAAAGCTGATGGCATGGTCAGGGAGAAGTGATTGTACCTTATGTTGTTTTTTTTATATCACTATTTTTGCAAGTCCCATCTTTACTATTGTGTAGGCAGGCACTGTGTCAGTCCTTCAATCAGGTTGGCATTTGCCCTAACCTGTATTGACTTGGGAGACCTCTTCATTTCCTCCTGTGACTCTCCTCAGTCTTTCAGCTCTGAAATTCAATATACCAGAGACAGGAATGCAAGAAAGCTTGGAAACCTAAACTAATCAGTTGTTGTCAAGTGGGAGCTTTGTGACACAGCACGGGCAATCATTTTATTTCTCTGTTTCCTGGAAATGCTGTTTTGTTTCAGTTCAAATGCAAGTCAAACAGGTAGAATGTACTACTGGAACCTGTCTGTTAGAAATATCCCCTTTGCTTGCAAGGGAAGCCATTTTCTCCCCAAATGTTTCAAAGACCAAACTGAAACTCCTGCTGGTCTAAGCCACTGATAGCTCTGCATAAGGCTTATTTCTTGTGTATGGTGTTCCATTTCTGTTGTAGCTATGGCTGCTTCATGTAGATTTTTTAACCCTTTTCTCTTCAAAACAGTAACTTTCCTCAATAGATCTGCCTTCAAACAAAAGGAGATGCTGCAGCTTTAATGAAAATTTAAAAGTCAATGAGGCACACACAAAAAAGAGACATGACCCAGGATGAGCTCAGTCCAATGAATAAATTCAAACCATTTAGTGGATGCTTGGAAAGATCAGAAGGGCACCTTTGCTTGCAGCATTTTAACAAGCCTCCATGAATTAGCGAGAAGCCTGAAAAATGAGTGGCAGTGGTGGGAAGTAATTCAGTTGTGATCACTTGAGGGTGATGAATGAGGAAGTGACATAGTCTGTGCAGAGACGAGTCATCTTTTCTGAAACAATTGTACTTAGCTCTCATAGCTGGAGATTTATGTTGCAATGGTGGTGATGCTGGTAATTAATGAAACAATCCTGGATTTTGGGGGGAATGTGAGAGGTGAGGTTCATGAAGGAGCAGAGTGAAGACCCAAGGAGATTTTCTCAAAAGTCTGAAATATTCCAAGGTGCTGAATGTTGCTGTATGAATTTGATAAATTTGTCTTCAGCCTGGGAGATTGAGCGTGGTTTAAAAGGGCTGGGGGAAAAAAAAAATGACTTCAAGGCATGTTTTAAGGTAGATGGAGGATGAATTAAGATTAATGAGAGTCTTACAAGTGGGCTGAAACTAGCAGTCCTGATATGAGAACAGTGATAAAAGCCTGCAAGACCAGCCTTAGAATGTGAATTACTTGCTTTATTCAATACCCCTTGTGGTTATGTCTAAGCCATTTGTATGTGCATGTGTGTGAACGCACGTATGTATGACTGACATCCATTTTAAATTAACCATGCACAAAATCTCAGTGACCATTAAGACAAAAGGGAGAACACATCCCTAAAGCCCAAGATGCAAGTTAACATTTTTTTTTCTCTAATTTCCCAAAAGTAAAGCAAAATGCTGGTTGTGTCCTTTTAATAGTTAAATATGCTGCAAGTTAAATAGACCTAACAAGGCAGTTTTCAAATAGGAAACCTGGTAGGAGTTTAATGACACCTTACAGTACACTCATCCTGGCAATATAATCATTAGATTTTGTCAAGTGTAAAAATGAATGACAAAACATTACCCCAGAGCAACTTACTGTTTAACTGCAATGGTGAAGCTGCTAAATGTATTCCCTGAATATTTACTTCCAGTTCTGATCATATCGATTTGGCTTCATCTCCTGAAAGTCTTGGCTTCATAGTTTTGTGGAAAATGCAAGTTAGAAAGATTCGCCTTATTAGAGAGTTTTCCAAGTTTGCACTGAAAATTGATGTAGAAATGTTAAAATAGAGCAGCCAGACATAATTGAAACTGTCTTGGAAACACGGAGGGTTGTGGGTTTCTTTCTTTGTTTGTTTTGTTTTAATGTTTTTTAAAAATACTTGTTTGTTTGTTCTTCAAAACATACTTTTCATAATAGGAAGTGAATTCTGCATGCATACACCCATTCACCACTCCCAAAATCATATGGATCCGAGCAGAACTTATGCTCCATAGAGGAACTTCATGGGAGGAGAAATCTCACTGCTGAAAGATCTGTAATGCAAAAGCCATTCATCATGAAGATGAAAGTGAAAAAAAGCCCATACAATTATATGTAAATATATTCATATATTTGTGAACACTAAATCATAAACTCCAAGGGGATGTCAGTATATGACATTGCCATTGTGGTTTGTCTGAGGTTGGAAACTGGATAACCCCATGGATTGTAACACTCAGCGGGGACAGATTACACCAGTAGAGAAAATGAAATGCCACTTGCTGAAGGGCTTGGTAACGCAGCATCTATATGTTCCTCCTCTACAATCTTTTTAAAGTGTATAGAGATTTTCTAGGGAACCTGTGTGATGTAAACACTTGTACTGTCACTAAGAAGAATGCTTATATGTATATTCTTAGCAAAAATATATATAATCATTATACCACCCTCACCATATCCAGTAGTAGGGGCTGACTGAAATGCATAGCTCCTGGAAAAGGAGACGCCTGCCTTTTGCATCACTGAATGACAACTACTCTACATAATTTCTGGGTAAGTGAATAGTCTTTGAAGGCAAGAGATCTTACTTTGGTAAGACCCAGTTAATTGCAGATGGCAGGACTGGAACCAGACATGATTTAAAGTATGAAGGACTTCTTCATATTATACCACACTCCCTTTTATGCCTTCTTTATACTGTAAAAACCCATAACCTTAATACAGATATGTACTGATATTATCTTAGACCAACAGCATAATGTAAAGAGGCTTTAATGAAACCCAGACAAAATTTGTTAAGCAGGAATTAGACTCACAGAGACTTTCTCATTAATGAAAAAATTGTTCAATATTGGTCATCCTGAGGCTCACTATGATTTTTTTTTTTTTTTTTTTTTTTTTTTTTTTTTTTTTTGCTCAGTGTTTGAATGTGAAGTCCTCAGGAAACAGCTGTGTGATTTTGGATTTCACATTTCTGGACAAAAAATGTCTTTGAAGAAAAAGCAGTCTTCATAAAATTCTTCCTTGTCTCCTTAAAGCACTGGGTAATCAATACCTAGAGGAGGAGAGAATGGCTTTCACACATAAGGATACTGAATTAAGAAATGGATAACATCCTTGCTTTGTTTTTGTTTGTTTACATCCTTCGTAAGTGCAGTCTTCCCTGTATACGGGAGCCTGGTAGATTTTTTGTTTCTATTGCTGTATAGTGTTTCGGTAGTTTTGAAGTGCTGCAATGCAAGATTTCTTCATTGATTAGATTTTGCATATCACAGTGTGATTTCTATACAGTTTAGAAGATAAACCCAAATCTCTTCATCACACCGTATTTATTCTGCCAAATATGTTATTGGGTGAGAAAAGTGTGAGAAAAAGATTAACAGCTGTCCCTTAGAGAACCCTAAATCCAGGCAACAAGAGTTATGCTAAATCATCTTGTTGCCAAAGGTTGGGGAGTAACTACTGTACAGCCAGCCCTGAGCCAGTACCAGATAATGGCTTTTTCCACCCAGGATCAAGCCAGAGAATGCATTTTTGCAAGCACATATTGGCTTTTTTTTTTTTTTTTTTTTTTTTTCCAAGTTGTGAGTTTTATCATGCAGCTATTTAATAGGGAGGGTAAATTGCTGATGGTATAGGGCCCTAGGAAGCAAGGTTGTGACAGGGTAATCAGTAGGCTTCAGAATTTCCTTTTGTTTTGTGTCTGATTCTTTCATTCTCTTATGAAACGTGGACCAGCTCCCTGCCTGCCTTCCTGTTTTACCTGATTAGTGTGGTATTTAGGAGATGCAGAGACTGAATCCTTTAAGAAAATATTTGAAATGAAAGCATCTATATGAGGGTAACTTTGGCTTGGTCTGAAGTGGAGGCATTTATGCTTAGTATGTCTCCCAGCTAAAGGCTGGGAGAAGCTGAGAAGTGCCATACAATCATGGAATGACTTAGGTTGGAAGGGACCTTAAGCATCATGGAGCTCCAAACCCCTGACATCAGCAGGGTTGCCAAACACTAGACCAGACTGCCCAGGTCCCCATCCAACCTGACCTTATTGGTTGTAAATTGGGTGTTGTTGACCTTTTGGGGATCACCAGCTTGAGTTTCATCTGCATCATGAATTTCTCTGTATCATGTAGTAGTCGCATATTTCCCCTGGAGCAGAAGGACTGCTGCTTGCTGCCTACCCTTTTGTCCTTAGTCTCTGGGTCTTGGTCCTTCTGTAACTCACCTAACATAGCTGCTGGTGGTGGCTGCCTTCTGCTCCACACAAAATACCACCAACATTGTTAAGCCAAACAGGAGAATAAGAAGGGAGGGATTAACTTCATTAAGTAAAGCCTCTGATAATTTAACTCCTGTAATTAAATACTAATTATGTGATATTCATCTATGACATCTATGAGTTCTGTAAGCAGTCTAGAGAGCTACGTGTGTTCTCTTGGCATTCTTCTTTCTCATGATGCTGCTGAAATGAAGGCACACTGTTCTTGAAGGAGTGCACAGCGACGCCCTGTTCTGTGGCTGTGAAGCATGTACAAAAGTGCTGCTCCGCTGTTGTGGTCCAGTTCTCTGCAAATAGAAGGCTATGCAGAAAGCTGCTTAGAATGCATCTTTTATCCAACACCATCTCACAAATCAGAGTAGTAAAGCCCATTCTTTGTTTCTCAGTAAAATTGAACACATGAGCAAGATCCTACCTAGAAGGAAAGAAATGCTGCTGTGCTGGAACCTTACTCTCTGCTCATATCCTCTTCTTACAAATAGGTGTTAAAGTTCAGTAACAGGCAGAGAAATAAAGATAAACTCTCCAGCTGTGCAAGACAGCATTTTAGTCACCAGATAATTTGGAAAGAGCCTCACATATTAATCATTTAGAGTAATTCTGCTAATATAAATTTTTAAGCCATCTTGTTTTTAAAAATGAGAACGGTGTCTGAGACATGCTTTTGTTCATTTTGATATAGATTCTTCTCTAATTTATGAAATTATGCTGTTGTATGCAGAGTCCAACTCAATTAGCTCCCTCAAATGGCTATTTTCCACTTGATCTAAGCTACACTCTGAGGCTGTAGCCACAGAGCTCTCTAGCACTGTAATAATAGGCTTTTTTTGGCATCATTCCTTTTACAGTTGATTATTTTTTCCTTCAGCCATTAGCAAATGTTTTTTTCCTAGCTAAGTCCTATTTCATGTTCTCCATTTTTTAAAAATTCTTTTTCTTTTCTTTGGTGTTTCTGACACCCCCTAGTGAAGCGTCAATTGCAAGTTTAATTAACGTATCCTCTGCTGTCTTATTTCATGTGAGTAATAATAATGCTGGGCAAACAGAAATCCAACATCAGTCCCTTTTGTGTACCCTAAGCTCCTTCCACTGACCAGGTTTGACTTCATGGATTATTGTGACTGTGGTGCTTTGTTTAAATCCCTCAGACACTCCTTTGACCTTGTAACAGAATATGCAACTAGATTCAGGTTTTTTTTTCCAGGTGAAATCACTGTAGTCTCTGGCATTGGTTTCTAGCCCAAATCTACCACTTGAATACAAGGACTGGAATGAACTCCATTCACAAACACAGTAGAGAATCCTTTGGGTACAAGGAAATTCCCAGATAACAAAAACCTGAAAGGACAAGACATTGCCTCAGCCAGATGCACTTATGTGCATCTGAGGAGGGAAAGAGCAAAGAAAAACTAAGGATACTTAGCAGATCTCTCTTTTACTTCCTCAGCTAGCACAGAGTAGGGATAAATGCATTAACCACATATTGTACTTTATTTGGCCATAGCAGTGAGTCTTTTCATCTCTCCTTTGAGCTTCTCTTGAAAATGTCTTTTTTTTTCCTGTTACCTCTCATCAAATTTTTCAAGCCTTTTTCACTGAGAACACTGTAGAAGTTTTATAATGTATAATAATTACCTGTTCACTAAGTTGAACATACAACTATCATGAATTTAATGTGCCTGACCTAATAGCCAATGGCTTCATAATTCTTCAGGCAAATTCTGTTCCCTGGAACTCATTCAGTTACTCTATAAACTAAATTGGCACCTGGAAGTTAATAGCAGAGGTATCTAAAGTAGCACTGAGTATTTTTTACACTGTTAACAATACATGCACATAAATTAGAATCACAGAAACATCAAGGTTGGACAACACCTACAAGGTCATCCAGTCCAACTATCCATCTATCACTAGTATTTATCACTAAACAATGTCCCTTAGTACAACACCTAAACTTTTCTTGAACACAGGGATGTATGACTCCACCACCTTCCTGGGTAGCCCGTTCCAGCACCCAACCACGCTCTTTGAGAATAAGTATTTCCTAATGTCCAACCTGAATCTCCCCTGGTGCAACTAGAAGTCATTCCCTCTAGTTTTATTGCTAGTTACACAGGAAAGGAAGTCCACTCCCACCTCACCACCACCTCTCTTCAGGTAGTTGAAGAAAGTGACAAGGTCACCCTGAGCCTTCACTTCTCCAGACCACAGGGTCTCAGCTCCCTCAGTCGCTCCTCATAAGGCTTGTTATCCAGACCCCTCACCAGGTTGGAATTGCATGTATTCAAAGACTGCCATTCTGGACAGAGCTTGCTTCACTGAGGTTGAGTTTCTTCAAGAAGTTGGTATCTTCCTGAGCAACCTGCACTCAAATGGGAGGAAATACCACCTTGAGGTGCCATTGCCCTGAAGTCTCATTGAGAGCAAGCTGATATGGTGGAGGTGGGAAGTAATATCCCAGTTGTGATGGCTGTGGTAGTTGTCTCTGGATGAACAGTTTTACAATGACTTCCAGATGACTCACTTCCTAGGTTGTAAATGCCCGATTATGGCTCTTTCCTAAGGCTGCTTGTTTCCTGTGTTTACCACTGAATGCTTAAGACAACTCTTACAAAAGGCTGGAGGTTGAAATTCAAATCCTGGTTTAGAGATTTGCCTTACAAATGTTTAAACCTTCAAACCAAGCAACAGAAAGGTAAGATAGAGCCTTAAAGAAGCCCTGTGAAAAAACTGTAATTTATTTTGCCACTTCTCTTGCAAACCCACATATGCATAACAGCGATTCAAACACAAATCCCAGGTAATTATATGAATTTCAACATCTGCATGAAAAAGGGGTATTATAATCCTTCTTTCTGCTGTTTTTTCCTTCCCAGGACCTCAGCACACAAAGCTTTCTGCCTCAGAAGCTGGGATGAAGAGATGAAGCCCCGAATCCCCTGTGGTCCTCGTTTTGCACACTACCGTTCAGCTCCTACATTTCTGTGATTTGCATTCTCCCGTGAAGCAGCCAAATGAATAAACATTAAAGATGGAGACCGACAGCAATGTTCTTGCTAAAGAAGCTCTCTCTTTCAAAAATCAATGAGATAATATCCTTTTAAAGCTATTTCCAACTGTCGTCTCTCCTGATTTGGCTCTCTGGGAGCTGAAAGTATTGAGGAGATTACTGACAGATTTAACAACGGAGAGGTTCACCTTATTTCGATCTGGTACTTTTAATGTCCTCTAATGCTTTGTCTATGCTGTGAAGCCAGACAAGAGGCCATCTCAATGCTTTTATTTGATCAGGTGAAGCACTGGGTAACTGTGACTTTCTGGATTATTTTAGGGAGGACAGCCATGCAGCTGACAGAAAGTCAATGGTATCATGGAAAAGCATCTAATCTCCTGCAGGTTTGCCACCACTTTCTGCTATCCAGCAGGGAGCAGCCTGAGCTCACCTCACCAGAGCCCTGCTTCTGCTTAGTTATTTTGGAAGAGCTGAGACATGCTCATATCCTTCCAGCTGCACAGAGGCACATCACTGGCTACTTAGAGCTCCAGCTTCACAAACAACTATAGAAATAATAGTGCTTACAGGATCATTTCTAATGGACTTGTGAAAATAGATTAGGTACGTTGAGTTCAGGCAAAAAAAGCGTTTATTGATATTTATTTATTTTTTGGTTTGGTTTGGTTTTGGGCAAACAGTCTGTTCCTTTGATACATCTTACTACTGAGTTTCAAAGAAATCAAATTGATGACGCTGTGAAGAAAGCGATTTGTTAAAAATTAAGCCTTTTTCTTCGGAGATTCAAGTTGAAAGAACATCTCTGTAGACTGTGCCTAATCAGAACCTTTGAACACTATCAGGCATGCCCCATTAGGGTTGCCAGCTTTCCAAAACAAATTACTTACAGTAATCCCTTGCCTGATGTATGCTGTAAAAGACAATAGTTCAGCTTGACAACACTGTCACTGCATGAGATTTATACTGTGCAGCTGAGCAAACCTCAATTTATACTTATATCACAAAGTGGCCATGAACCCCACTTCAAGACAAAGGGTATTAAAACTATCAAACTTACTTAACATAACTGACCGGGTTCTCAGTGCTTCTGGTCCAGCTCTGTTAGTTTGAGCAGAGTTGTACTTATTTTCACCTGATGACAATTTGGCCATAATATTCCCTTCCTCCCCAGGGTCTAGAACTTTAAAAACAGTTGTTATCAGTAGGAACTGTCAATGGACGAGGCAGAAGTGAAAAGAGTAAATTCATTCACATGCACTGCAATTGATTACATTTATTAAGTTGTAGTTGTAAGAGTCTCTAACAGGGGTAAAAAGTAATGCAGCATTTCCATCCATTCATTCTAGTTTTTGGCTTGCATCACTGTGTACTTAAGCTCATTTCTTACACAATTATTTTCTTTACGTAATGAGCTTGGTCTTGTTTAATTCATTCTGTGACCAGTCGCTTGGATCATCACAAAGGCTTCTTAATGTCATTAAAACATTCAATTGGATCATAAAATAATTCAGAATTAAATGAAGCACGGTAACTTAAATTATTCTGTAACTTTCAACTGTGGAAATGTAGTGAAGGGACTGTGCATTTGATAGTAATTGGAATGGATTTAAGTCATCTTCTAACAAAAAAAATGCAATTTGTATAATTGTATTTTGTATTAGATAGAAAGTGTTAGTGATGCCATACATTTTACCGAGTGCGAAAGGATTAATTCCTATGATATAAATTTGGTGAGCACAGATCAATGTATGTAACCATGTCCTGCACTAAGCTGAGGTGAAGGAGCCAAATATCCAAATAAACCAAGGATTCAGCTGTACCAAAATAACACCTCGATAAAGTGGCCTGGCAGCTCTGGGTGAATAGTGCTGGGGTGAGATTCCTCCCATGCTTCAAGCACTTTTCCTGTTCATGGATCAGATTCTTTTCTAGAGCTTGGACCATGAATTTGAACTGAATGCATCCCACCTCTGAAACAGTGCTTTGTTTGGGCAGAACAAAAACTTTTTTTCTCTCTTTGAATGGGCATTTAAGTGGACTTGGACTACAGTTCTCTATGACACTCTCAGAAGAGAACTCTTGGAAAGCTCTATTTGCTGGTTGCTATACATATGTTTTGCACTATATGTTTTTTAATTAAATATTCTTATGTGTCTTTAAGGAAGAAAATCTTTTTCCTCTCTTTCCTTGGAAGGAATAACATTGTACTTACAATAAAGTTTGCTGTCATGATAACTTAACTGAGGCAATAAGTCTTTTCAATCTTTGTTCTGGTCTCTAAAGCAGTGACATTTTCCTTTCCTTTAAAAATTAAAATATGTAGCTAGTCTGGATATTGAAATGACAGTTCTGTTCTTTGCATGTGCACATATGTATTTTCCACCTATGATGCTTGCACTTTGGATGGAAAAGAAACAGATAGATTGTAATTATGACAAATTGTGCTAGTACACTTTTCCTATTGTCTTCTCTTTACAATAAAGGGACTGTCCTTTCCATGGAAAGGCTTTTGAAATTCAGACACATCACTGTTGAGAGTCAGCAGATGCTGATGTGGATAATAAGATAACTCAGGTCAAAGCCCAAATGAAGGGTTAGTGTCCTGTGATCATGCTGAGCTAAGATGGAAGCCAAGTATACATAGTGTGATGGAGGTAGAACTCAAGAATTTCCAGGTGTGAGTATATATGTTGAAAGAAGTTCTGTCTCTTTCATGTCCTTTTGACCCTTCTTCACCTCTTTCCATCAGATGTTAGTGCTTCATTCTTTTTGGTACTACTGTAGACATTAAAATTGACTCTGTTGTCACAGTTCCCATTGTTGAGGACCAGAAGTTCAAAGGGCTGAATGGAAAATGTTAATGGTAAGATGCAAACCTTGAGAAAGTAAGGCCAGGGTACTGAATGAATCATCTCAATTTAAGCTACATTTTCTCACGAGTCTCTTTGACTTTCAGGTGACAGTAGGTGTGAGTTTTAGGATTTGACTTTTGATTGTAACTGAGCAAAAATGAGTAGTGATCTTTTCAACACAAGTGACAAGAGGCAAAAATCTGATGCTCTAAACAGAAAAAAACTGACAAATTGTATTCACTTTAATTCATGAGGTAAAAAATCTCAATAATAAATTATTCAACAAAGCAAAACAAAACAAAAATGGAACACTGGGATGGCTATCAATGTTTATCCATGCTCCATAAACACACAGAACTCACATATTGGAAAAGCCAATGGTACCTAAATTGATGGCTGCCTATTCAAGACATCTCATTTATTATAGTAGATGTGATACAGACAAATAAAAGAATGACCCTAAGGAGGCTGCTATGTGAAGAAGAATAGGAGGATAATGAGGTCAGATAAAATGTCTGGATCTCATTAATCCCAAATTGCTAAGAGAGCTTTCAGTGGCAGTACAGCAAAGATGGTGAAGCATGATGAAGGAGCCCATGTCAGCACTGCTGTTACCTGGTAACCCAAACCTACAGAAATCTCCATCTCTTCTTTGTAAATGGCCAAGAAAAGCACAAGGACACTTAGTAGTACATCTGCAGGCAGATGCTCTATTTACTGCATAAATATGGGCTTGAGTCAGTGAGGTGTTAGTCTCTTGCTGGTCATATACTCTAAACTGTACCAGTGTGAAGCAATACCAAAACTAGAAATACATGAAAATGCCACATTAAAACCAGCAGAGCAAAACCGCCAGTGAAATCCTAACAACAACAGTTATATTAAGCCGGAATAGTAACATTCAAAAATAGTTACAGACATCACCCCTTCCTCTGACAAACAAGAAATTTTTCCTTCATTTGGCAAGTATCATTTTGTGGGATTCCTTCTTTTGACTGTCTTATATTTCACTTATGCAAGCATCTTTCACTTTTGTAAGCAAATTCCTTGCCTAATATCTCACCTACGTATTCATTCTTACAAACATAGCTCCTTTCATTATGGAATACAGCTGATTTCTGTCTTTTAGGATAACCTTTTATGTTATGATAGCTTGTTACCTGTTGGCCCCATGTATCACTTTTTCTTGATTGAACTATAGGCTCATGCTTTTTTATCAGGATCTCCATTTTGCTGCTCGTTTTGCATGTGGCGACTAAAACCTTTAGATTCTTTACAGCTACACCATTCTTTACAGCCGGCCATTCTCCATTTTTTAATTTTCCATCCTAAATACAGCATCCGTATTGTATTTAATCTTATTGATTTCAGGTCATTTATCCAATTTATTGTGATCATTTTGAAGTCTAATCCCGTCTTCAAAAATTCTCATGAGCTTTCCAGTAAGATGTCATCCACAAATTTTATATGTGTAATCTCCATTTCATGATCCAAGTCATTTATAAAAATATTGAATAACAATGGGCAGAGGACAGGCTCCTGTGGGGCCCACATGATGTGACCTTCCAGCTTGACAGCAGGCTATTGATAACTACTCTTTGCATAAGGTTTTTCAGGCATTTGTGTATCAGCTTTGTAGTGATTTTGTCTAGATGATAATCCTTCATATGTCTGACTCCAGCCCTCCACAGAAGCTCATTGTATTTTATCTACTTCACTGCAACAATTCTCTCTCTAATTACCTGATCTATTGAGACTGCCCTTTCTTGTCAGCGCTTCTTTCTAAGCAGGAAAATATGGCTTTCCTTTATTTACACTTTCTCATACTCTGTTGTTTTCAGACTTGGACAGTGCTCATTATCATTTTTCTTCTCCTTTAGCATCAGCAACAGAGGGAAATCTGGCTTTCTTCTTTGCCTCTGGAGATCTACATGTTCTACATATCTACAGATCTACAATACATCTGTATTTTTTCAACAATCATGTCCCCTTAAGTATCTTCCTCCTGTTTCCAATGTCAGATATACACCTTTCAAGAAATAATGTAATTCCCAGGATTAATCAATAAATTGGCAGAACATTAAAGCTTTTTTCATTGGTCACTGTATGATGGAACAAAACAAAAACTAAAATCATACCCAACATACATTCAGGTATGTTTAAGTATAAAATAGTGCCACTGATTTGCTTAATCTCCATGTTATTAGTAACCTATATATTCAAGCAGCCTTTGGCCTCAGTAGAGTTGGTTTGAAGTATGAGATACAGTTTTCCACAACGGAATTTTTCTTGGAGTCAAATGCTGAAGGCTGTGCATATCTGCTTTCACCTAACCCCTCTCCAAGAAAGCCTGAACTATTCTTCTCTGTGAAACAGTCTGAGATGTCCTCCATGAAACACTCAGAAGTGCCCATTCTCATTTCTTTCATCTTATTGGACTGTCTTTTCAAAAGCATGTTGCATGGATTTTGTAAAATCCAGGATGCCATCTGCCAGGAATGGTTGTTGAGTGCCCCATAGATCAGAGTGGAGAGATATAAGCAACAGAAGAACTGCACTGATTCACAGCAGCTGGGGATCCATCCTTGAATCCTAAACGAACCCTTTAGCAGTAACCTGAGGTCTGGCTCACATTCAGTTGCAGCAATGGGCAACATACGTGCATGACACAAAGATTTGTACTGCTGTGCAGCTACAGCTCCATCCCCAGCTGCAGGTCACAGTGAGAAGCCTTCTAGTTGCCAAATGTCCCCAGTCATTGTCTCTTGTTACTAGCATCCGTGATTTGCAGTGTTGGACAGGGGTGCTTTATACTAAAAGAGATTCCTTGGCACATTCGTGCTCACAAAATGCAAACACTTGTAAAATGCAAGCACAATTAATGTGTGTGTGTCTGTGTGCTTTGAGAGAGGCTGGAAACACTCATTGGTTCTGGTCTGAATTGGCTTCCTGGTTCAGGGCACATTTATGAAAGGGATTTTAGCTACCCATTCAGTGCCAAATGTAGCAGATGGTGGTAGGATAGTAAATTACGTTAAGGAATACTTGAACAGTTTCTTTCCCACTTCTGTAGTTGAAAAACAAACAATTGAGTCACTTAGGGTAATGGCAGATGCATTTTCGTGCATGTCTACCACCCTGATAGTTTTACAGAATTATCTCAGAGAATAAAAAAGCAGGTTTAATAACCATGGAAATGATCTGAATAATCCTGGAGCGATCATCATTTCTAATTTAGAAGTTTATGTTCCTCCGTTGCTAAGATTTAAATTCGTGTTTCCAGGTCCAAGTATTTATTTACTCATATTCTGCTTTTTTTTTTTTTTCCTCACAATTTTCCTCTTATTTACAAAAACATTTCTATAAAACTTTCTAGTCAACTGGAAGCGATAAGTCACACCCCTGGGTGTGCCTTGTTGTTATGATGTGTTGAATTGTATCTTGTTTAAAGCAGTATTTAAACTATCTTCTATATAGTTTGTTTTCCATCTCTGCCTCCTTTGTGAGTTTCTACACTTTTGAAAGATCTTTCCACTACCTGGCACTTTAGGACCACAGAACAGTTTGGGTTGGAAGGGACTCCACTCCCACCTCCTGCTTGCAGCAGTCACATTGCTCAGGGCTTTGTGCAACTGGGTCTTGAAAGTCCCCAGGGACTCAGGTAGCCCAACCCGATGCTGACTATAGCATCAAGTAGAAATATCTGGTTTGAATTCAACTCCATCTTTAACATAAATCTATATTGTCTGACCAGTCTGGTGGCCTACTGTTCTTTTTTTTTCCTGTAATTTTTATTGTGTATGAAAAATAGATGTGCGTATACACGGATATCCCTGAAGTGGTTCTTTGCTCTGAAGAATGCCTACAGATTTGGAATTTATTTTATGTTCTGCCAAGGCATGATACAAACCAGTCTCCATTTCAGAGGGTCTGGACATCACATTAACTAAAATATTGATGGCTCTGCTGGCAACTTGGGGAAAGTAACTTGCTGAAGAAGAGGAGCCCTAAATGTGAAAATGACAGAAAGCAAGAACAGTTTTGTACAATGAAGTGCACAAGAAAACATGTAAATGAAAAAGGTAAATCTGTAAAAGCATACATTATTCATATCATTATCTAGCTAAATAAGAATAATTAATCCCCTTTGTTTGTTCATTTTCTTTGATCTTATTCACAGAAAGGTACACAAACTGTCTGAAGTTTTGAATTCCAACTTCTTCTACCGTTATTCTCTCATTCATGTTACATTTGGGACCATAAAAAATAAGATGGTATATAGCCGAAGCACCACCTCTTTTTTTTGTATGCCCTAGGATCTAAGTCTAAGGGTTAGGTATCTGTCATTTGACCTGTGAGTATGTTACTCTGTTATAAGAGAGGGGCTGGTTCCTTCTGCAATCATAAATCACTGAAGTGTGGCGGAATGATCATCCATATCATCTAGGTGTGCGCTGTTGGTGTCCTTGATATAAATGGATTGGCTTGCAGCAGATAATAATTCAAACCAGGCACTTTTCAGGATTTCAGTAAATGCCTATAAAAAGTTCTATGTTCAGGAGTGGATCATCCCTATTGGGAAATCTTGTCTTCATTTGGCACACTGTCTTCAGAAAAATGGAAGTAAACAGATTTTTACAGGGTAGATTTTAATGTATTAGGAAAGATGATGAATTTCTCAGAGATTTCAAATGGATGCTTTAGCTTTAAGAAAGAACAGGGTCATCAGATGTGGCTTAAGAGAAAGATCAGTGCACTGCTATTTGCGGTTGCAGAGATTGGTGGCCCTGCCTGGCAGGGGGTTGGAGATATCATGATCCTTGAGGTCCGTTCCAATCTGGGCCATTCTGTGACTCTGAGATTGTTGTTGCTGCACTACTGCTTTGTGATCCCATCCTGAAGGTCTCTCTGCTCACCCTTCTTCCAATGCTACCATGAAAAACAATACATTTGAGTGGAAAGCCAAAATGTTTTCCTTTTGTTTTCTGTTATGGAAAATGTTTTTTCCCTTTGAGAGAACATGCCTTTCCCAATGACTGTTTTACTGGCATACCACTGAAAGGGGTAAAACAAAGGTGAAAAGATGTTGAGGGAGTTGGCCACAGGTATTAGAAAGCCTCAGGTGTGTTATAATTAATGCCAGACTCAGCTGGTTGCCAGAGATTATAATTGCCAGCCCAAAGTTTGATGAATTGGCACCTCATGATTCTCTCTTCCCAGAGGGGGACAGGTGTGAGAAGAATGAGTCTGATTTCATCTTTTTGCTACCTGATGAGTCTCTGATGCAACAAGAATTTCCAGGTGACCTGTGCTTGGTTTCATGAAGCAAACGGCATTGGACAATGGCAGTGAATGCCCTACCGAGTCAAATTATTTCCAGAAATAATCTTTTTCTTATAGGTAGGAGTTATCTTATAACTTACTTCTCATTTTCATCTATGATAATCTACTTTGAGCTCAGAAGTATGTTTTCTTAATATATACTTGTTTCCTTTAAGTTATTTTCATTTAGATGAATGTTAACATCTCTGCTAGGAAGATTGCAACTTATTGCCATGAATAATGAGCACCCCCTAGTTATATTTAATTCTATGCATTTCTTCTCCTTTTTAAGATCCTCATCTGCACCAAGAGCAGAGCTCCACACTTTCAAGGGCTTTCTGTATTATTCGGAATAGCATATTAATGCTCTCAGGAGAAAATAAACCTAAAAGTACCTAAGCTAACCTAATATGTGTTTTATATTTTTTAAATTTTCTGGAATGACCAGTATATGTAATAAATAAAGCTGACAGCCAGTGCTTTTTCTGGAAGGGAGTATTGACAATTTTGACCTTACAGTAAGTCTAGGAATATTAAAATACTGTTTTCTGGTAAACCAGTCATTTAGCTGCTCAGGAAAAGGTAGGGCATTGCTTTCTGAGCAGCTGTTCCTGCTCTTAAGGCATCTAGTGGAAAACCATGAAAATGCATCAAGATTTCACCGTATGTGAGAAACTATTACAGCTTTCAGTTACTAAATTTACAGAAGAAGAAGAGCATATGAAGATCTCATAGGCTGTGGTGGAACTGAATCATTGTTTAATCTCTATTGAGTTTCCTTCAAAAGGAATGTCCCAAAACCAACAAAAACCCTTACAGTAGCACGCTTTCCTTCACTCAGTTGAAAAGGTAACTATAGTGACATTGGAGAAGAATTAGATGTTAACATTTTTATAGCATAGTATCTAATGTGTCCTCCAAGACTATTTGTATGGGGGTGAGGGGATGTCAAGAGGCCTTCCTTGTGGGGTCCTTCCAATTTGGGATATTCTGTGCTTCCAGGCCTCCATAGCGGTTCACCACATGCATTGCAGACCACTAGTGGTCATTACCTCTGTTAGAGGAAAGCCCTGATCCATCCTTCTCAGCTACAGCTCCAATTCACCCTATAATTTGGTGCTCAGTGCAATGACAGTGAAGCTTTCAGATTCAAGACAACCTGCAGGGTTTGTGCTTGCTTGTATTTGCTCAACTGTGAGGGTTGCTCCTTCTCCATATAACGAGTTAACACTTTGTCTGTTTCTTCTAATACATATTTTATGACCTGGCTACTATCTTTTAATTGTCTGAGCAACTCAAGCAGGTGGCCTGGTGGCTTTATAAATGCCATTATGGTGACTAAAAGCTACACTGCGCTTGGCACCATTCTTCACAGTGTCTTCAGGGGTCTGGTGTTGACTTGTTCTGGTGACAGAACCAGCATTTGCAATCTCCCTGTCCACTTTCTGCTAGATTGGCAGCCAGAATTCACCTCTCATTCTCTGCAAATCTGGTTTTCCTACATGGGGACAAACTTGATATGAGATTTTATATTAAAAACAGTAAAATCTATCCAAACTAAGCCCAAAATGTGTTCCAGATTGGACTGACAAGGGCTGCATAATAAAAGCAGGGATGCAAACTGGAAACAAACTGAAAACTAAGCTCAGGATGGATGATTTTATGCTAAATGTGATTTTTGGACTATTCGGTGTGTGTTAAACTGAGATTCACTCAAGCTATTTCTGTCACTGGAATGGAAAAATAAATCATACCGTGTCTGGAACTGTTGCTTCAGAATAATACACAGGTTTCAATGATGCTGTACTCCTCTTTCAGTATCTTGTTATTGCTACATTATTCAGAGCCTGCAGATATCCATCGCAATACTCCATTTGCCGATTCAGCAGTCTACGGAGAGGGTACATAAAATTAAGCATGTTTACATCCCACTAAGGTAACATAATTAGTTTCGTGATTATTTCAGTTTTGTGTTCTCTACCTAGCTTTGTTTCTTTTTCATATCAAGATACACAGATGAGGTCTTTGGTGTGTGCTTAGTGAGAACTCTATAAGGGACCAAATGCAATCCCGGTATTTGCTTCATTTCCAAGTGCTTAAGTTTCTTCTCTTTTCAGAGGAAACAAAAAATAATTCTGTAGACAAACCAAGGTATGTTTTGAAACTGAAGTTAATTTTATTGCAGAAAATCAAAATATTCCAAAATAAATTATTCCTAATTCCAAATTTATCTAATGAAACTACACTTTCTATTAAATATGTGCATCCAGACCTAGACACTGTAAGAGGATGTATGGGAAACTGTTTTGTCCATAAGCATAGAGGACAAGATTCAGCTTTTGTGAAATTTGGCATTCTGTTGAATTCAAGGAAGCTATGGCATTTTAAGCAGACAAAGAAACAAAATCTTTTTTCAATTACTTTGGAGAAATATGGTGGTAACTGAATGCTCCCACACAAAACCTATGACAGTCATAACTTTTTACCTCACTGTAAATTGAAGTAAGTACTACTTTTCCCACCTTTAGCCAGATTCTCCACATGGTGTAAGTCCTAAAAGACAAAGATTTAAAACAAATGAGTGTAGGAAGAAACAGAAGCAGGGGCTAGGGGAATCCACAAAGTGAAAAAAAAAGTTCAGACCTGAGGAATAAGGTCATATCAGGATGGAAGAGGCACAAATCATTGATGTCTGTGAGATATGTGTGTCGTGCAACAGACATGAAGCATCACAATGGAATTTGGACAATGTATTTACATCACAATGCAAACTAAATTTTTCTCTCCTGGACTGCTACATACTGCTGCACAGACATGAATTGTTACTGGTCATATGCAGATCTGGCGGAGTCCAACAGAAGTGGGCAATGTAAGAGCTTCCAGGCATGAAGTATGCAGAAAAAGCACACATAGCTTGATGTTGTTTCTATAGCCAAAGCTGCCTTTCTGTACTACCCCTTCCCAACTGTGTTGATAACTGGTGACTCAAGCTCCGATGAAATAAGCAACCTTCTTATAATAAGTCAGTCCAAGGGCAACACTAACTGTAAGCAAAATGGTTCAACAATGCCTGTAGTTTCACCACCACAGAGAGGAAAGCTTGCAATACAGCAATAACTGCTCCACAGATAAGTGGTGATAATACAATGATGCTACACCAAAACCTTCTTCAGCAGATTCTTTCACCTCTGGCTTTCATGTAGGGATTTGTTTAATCTTTTCTTGATAACATGACAACAAACAAAGCTATTACTATAATAACATGATTACACACCTAATCAGTCTTTAGACTTATTGTCTAACTAACCTTTTGTACTAGCAAGTGAGAATTTGCGGACGTTAACTTACACTAAGCTTGCTTGCTTTGCACTAATATTTCATTGCTAATTAGCAGCATTTCCCCCCTGCAGATACCCATTTAATAAAACATTGAATTTTTAATGCTTTTGACTGGGGGAGGTGTAAGCCTTGTGCAAGCCTAAGGATTAATACTTGTCTTTATTTTGCCCTTGCTGAAGCACATTACTGGTGTTATGGTCACCCTTGTCCTCTCAGACCATTCAGAATCTAATAAAAGCACTTTCATCGCTCTCTGAGACCTTGTTTTTACACTTGGCACTGCTATTTTAAAGCCAAGATGTATAAATTTAATAAAGAGATTTTATTCTCAGTGATTCATTTACAATAGCAGAGGTGCCAACTTCTGTAAATCTGTCTAAGATAATGTCTGGAATGATTACTGAATTGTAGAGGTTTCATACACAGACATAAGTGAACTTACGAAGTTCCTTATTTGTACTCTGCAAAAATTTGAAGCCTTAATGAGTGTGATTTGTGGGCTGAGCTCATAGTTTGGAAGGTCTTTTTGTGGGTCAGCTGGTGATGTGCTGGTACAAATTATACAACTTTGACAGGATAAGGCAGGACTAATTTTAATATAGGACAGAGGATGCTTCACGACTCATAACTTTTGTTGCTCATTCCTGAGTTCAAGTCTTGGCCAGACTGGTAGAAAAAGAGGATGAAAATAGTACAGTTGTACCCCAAAGGCTTCTGCATTCCTTTGGTCTGTAAGGCCTTGTACTTGCAAGTGTAGACAAAGATGCATTCAGATGCCAGTAGGCACGTATGCATGCAGTGACCTATTCTGTGCCTCTCTTGTGGGTTTTTATACATTAGCCAATCTTCCCTTCTAAGAAATACCAAGCTAAGTGGCCAGTGGTCAGCAGAATGTACAAGGTGAAGACCTCAAATTAGATGCAGAAGAGAACTGGCGCAAGAACCTTGATAGAATGGAAAACTTATTTTTCCACATGTGGAGATATAAAAAATAAAAAAAAAAAAGAAATATCAAAGTATGTCAAAGTATAGTCAAGAAACTGCTGTGTCCTGAGGAAGAAGTACTGTGTCCAGGTGTGGAGCCCTCAGTACAAGAAGGACATAGAGATTTTGGAAAGGGTCCAGAGGAGGGCCACGAAGATGATCAAGGGCCTGGAGCACCTCCCCTATGAGGACAGGCTGAAGGAGTTAGGCTTGTTCAGCCTGGAGAAGAGAAGGCTGCGGGGTGACCTCATTGCAGCCTTTCAATACCTGAAGGAAACCTACACCCAGGAGGGAGTAAACTCTTTGAAAGAGCAGACAATAGCAGGACTAGGGGAAATGGATCCAAGTTGAAGGAGGGAAGATTTAGGTTGGATGTTAGGGGGAAGTTCTTTACTAGGAGAGAGGTTAGGCCCTGGAACAGGCTGCCCAGGGAGGTTGTAGATGCCCCGTCCTTGGACGTGTTCAAGGCCAGGTTGGATGGGGCCCTGGGCAACCTGATCTAGTAAAGGTGTATGTTTGGTGGCCCTTCTAGGCAGGGGGGTTGGAACTACATGATCCTTGAGGTTCCTTCCAACCTGTGTCATTCTATGATTCTATGAAGAGTGAATATCTTCCATAGTATTATCAAATGTAGTAAAACGTCCTTGTGGTGTCTGAAGAGGTAATTTTCTGTTATCTGCTAGAAGCCTTTTAAGTAGGAGAAAAAGAGTGCTTCACAGTTATGCTATTGGCTGAGGTTCATCCTGTAAACACAGAGAAGTACCACCTAGGGCTCTGACAAACACACATCTTTGAAGCACTCTGGTATTGAAGCAGCCCCTATGGTATCTCTGTACAACTTCTTATTGTGTTTGTTTTACATCATGCTTCAGAAGGAGATTCAATAAGTTTCTCTCCCTTTTCTTTTCTTTTCTTTTTGTTGTTGTTGTTGTTGTTGTTGGGAATAAGGATGAACTCAGATTATTTGGATGTATTCTGTAATGAAGCACTCAAAATGTTATCTGCATTCAGTCCTGCCTGCCTCCTTCCATTTTTATTTTTTTTTTCTGTAAAGGAATTAAGCAATTATTTTACAGTGGGTGCCTCCAAATGTTACCACTAATGCTTCCAGATGTAAATCAGCAGGGTGCATAAGTATAAAAGACAGCAGTAAGAAAGGAACAGAGGCCATGTTTCAAATAAGTATGTGGAAATATACCCTATCCACAAATCTAACGTTTTTCAGAGCAACAGATTGAGGACTGTGCTGTTGCTGGAAGTGACGTTAATGTCAGGGGTGCTGAGATTTCCTCTGTTCTATCTTGATGTCATGTCTTTATCCATGGTCATTTCAGTTTTGTCCCATGCAGACCCTGGAACTGTGCAGGTTGTACTTTGAAAGCCTCCTTATAGTATCTGTTTCTCTAACAGAGATTTTTAACCCTTGTTTGCTCAACAGCCCCTGAACTAGGGGGAGATAGTATCCAAAATGCATGCAACTCTGTCACCAGTAGAAATAGCCACCCATGAACCACAGGCTAAAATCAACAGAATATGGCAATAAACAGCCATGGTTTCTGGTCCTTCCTGTATTCTATCTGCAATGTCCTGGGGATGCCAAATGGTGGTCTCTGGTGCTCCTCGCTGTAGAAGACAACTCCTAGCACTAATGCTTGTTTCGACTCTCAGTGCTCTTGACCTCCACAACTGCAGCATGATGACTGGAATCAGCTTCTTGCTTTCATGTTATCCTGGAGCAGCTCTTGGTGAATGGACAAAGGCAGCAGGAGGTTTCACCTCACACTCCCTCTACTTGCAAAACTCATATGATTTCCCCTCTTTCTTGAGAGGAGTGGCAAAACTGAATTCATGGCCAATGTTTCCTCATTAAGGCTCTTTCTGCACATTTCTTCATCCCTTTCTCTTTCCCCTTCTGCCATCCTCATGTTTGGGAAGCATGTCTAGGTTTCACTGGTGGATTTTTTCAACATTAATGTAATAAATTCCTGCACAGCTAACTATACCAAAAGCAATATTATGGAGGTCATTTATTAATTTTTTATGCATGTTAACTGTATAAATAATGATTTGCAAAATTAGGCAGAAGTTATATTAAATTGAGCGGTGGTTAATCTTGACACTGTTTATATATATCTTCTAAAATAATTAGACCTCCCTTTCATTTAGAAGACCCTGTCCAGACAGTTGTAATATGTTTAATAATGTTTATTGGAAGTAATTTAACTTGGAGTTTAAACTTTATTTAAGATTCTCCAAGTGAGCATACAGTTATGTTAGTAAAGAATTAATACTGTATGTCTTTGGAAGGGCATTTCCTTGAAATTGTCAGCTAATTTCTCATAGTATTCAATGGTGAACCATTATTTAAATGTTAGGTCATCCTCCAACACACTTGTCCACATGCCAGGAGCTGAAAGAGACTGTAAATTGCTTTCATGTCAAATAGCCTGTGATGGATTAGTGTCTTTGGCTTCCAGAGCCAGCAAAGCTTGGGGATGAGCATGAAAGGGACAAAAAAAGGAGGAAAGGCATGGAACTGAGTACCAGAAAGGAAGATTTTCAGACTCGTGTAGTGCTGGCCCTGAAATCCATCCTGAAGCAGGACTTAAGATAAAAGAAAAAGTTGATGCGTTTCTAGTGAAACACTGAAGACACAATTATCTGAGAAACCAAGGAGGCTGGAGGAAGATTCAGAGTCGCAGGTGGAGTTTTGTTTCCTCATTTTGGAAAATTGGCATCTCTCTGTGTTGAGATGAAACAGATGTGAGACCCATGCAGAGCCCATTCTGGGCAGCTGCACCAATCCTTTATCTCAACCCTTGCAATGTGGCTTCTGGAACATGAAAAACACAACCTCAGGTTTCCTGAAATTACCTTTGAGTTTTTGAGTCTGATGGGGACAGAGAAATAGGGAGATAAGTAACACAAGTAGTATCCAGAATTCATATGTGTTCACTGTTAGACCTCCTGGGCAGTGCTTTCAGAAATATGGCTGGGCAACATTACATGCTTAGCATAGCAGTGCTCTAACAAGTGAAACAGCTTTTTTTTTTCCTGGTAACCTGAGCCATCAGATCAGCTGTTCTTGGTGTTGCATTTTAGATGCCAAATCAAATATCTGTGTTCAGAAGTATACAGAGCAATCTAAACTCTGATAATGACTCCAGCTTATATTCTGTCTTAAAATGACTCAGACAGGGAAGTTCTTGAGTTTCCCTTTCATTCTGTCATAGTGCTATTCAACTGTGACAAATGTGAGAAATCATTTTTGTCCCAGAAGTGGCTGCAGCAGACGGTGGCTTGAAATTCTCTTTGCTTATGAGTTTCAGCACCTCAAAGAAGTGCTCTCTGAAAGCAGATGTTTTTCAGTAGGAGACCTTTGTGCCTGTGGAGTTTACTTTTCACCCTTTCCTCAGCCTCTTATTTACAGATAAGAGCCTCTGCTGCTTTTCCATGGAAGTCTGGACATGATAAAACAGGGGAGGGCCTTTCTGCTCGTATGTCTTTAAAGGTAAAAAGAAATAAATAAAAATGTCAAGTTATTGAATATATAAGTCCATTTATCAATGTATTTCCTGCAACAAAGGAATGGGCATTGTGAATGACTTGGGGTAGAGGCATAAGAACTCAGTGGATCAGAGTGGATCCACTGATTACTGATCCATAATTAAAATTTAATAAGAACACACACACATACTTTGAAGACCAATAATGCTTGTGATCTCATTTAAAATTTACGCCAACTTCAAACATTTTTAAATTTGATGGAAAAACCAGGCATTATTTAAAAGGCAAAGGACTACTTAGTGTCCTTTTTTTGTGAAGAAATATAAATTGAGCTGTAAAGTCATTTGACCACACTTGGACTTTTATTATTATTATTCACCTTAAATTCAGTGATAAAATGTCTGTAGCTGTTGAATAGAGTACTCAATAGAAAAAATGTACTGAAATTCCTTCTTCCCAATATTCAGTTGCTGCAATTGGGTGATGACAAACTGCAAATGGGAAGTGAACATCGCCTTCCTCATGTTCTGGCATTGCACACAACAATGGAAACTCCTTCTCTTCCCTCTGGTTAGCATGGGGGGAACAACATCACAATTCAAAACAGGTGCAAACAGTGGCTTAGCAAATTCCTTCCATTTTCAACTCTCAACAATTGGCCCAGTTTAATATGTGCATAAACTCTCAAATTGTAGGCTTATCAGATACTGATGTCGATTATATTTATGTACCTGAATACTCAAGAACATCTGCTGTATTGAAATTCATCATTCAAAAGACTTAATTAAAATAACATTGAATTGGAGACTCAGCATGCATTACCAAAGTGCGTATTTGTTTTGCTACAATCAATTAAAGCTGTATTCATGAAAACAACTCCTGGAACAAAATCTGTATGTTTAGTCCTTATGTTAATCTCCTCAGAATTTGTTTTACTGTTTCAGAAGAAGTCAATTGAAGACTTTATTTTCTTTAATAAAACTGCAGAAGATGTTTTCATTAACTCAACAAGAGGTAAATCAGGATTGATGTCTGGTATAAACAGTAAGAGAGAAAACTAGATTGGGGTATCTTAGTAAAAAATAGTAACCTATACTTCAAGTTGGCTGAGTGTCTTTCCAGTTAAGATATTACTGAGCATTAAAAAATGCTCATTGCAAGCTAAGCATCAAAAGATGCTTTATCCTCTAAGCACACATTCTCTCCATTATCTACTCCTCTTTCATTGATTTAAGAGATTAAGAAATCTAAGCACAATCAATAGCCTACCCACACATAATCTGATTTGTCTTCATCACCAATGGGGTGTCATTTATAATGTTATAGCCTACCACAGCTGCTTGTATTACATGCTGTTCTTGAATTAGAATAGCAACTGTGCGCTGCATCTGTGAGTTATTATTACCTTTTTCTTTCTTTGATGAGAAAAGCTATATACACATGCACTTCCTTGAAACCAGAACTGCAGGGTTTGGAAGGAAGCTCAAAAGAACATCAAGACCAATCCCACTGCTAAAGCAGGTTCCTATAACAGGCTGCACATGGGTCTCAAATATCTACATAGAGGGAAACTCCACATTCTCTCTGGGTAACCTGCTGCAGTGCTCCATCACCCTTACCGTCCGCATGATTGTATGGAACTTCATATGTTCAACTTTTAGGCCACTGCTCTTTGTCCTCTCACTACACACCACTGAGAAGAGCCTGACCTCATCCCTTCGCCTCCCACCTCCCTTTAGATATTTACAAACATTAGCCAGACCCCCCCTCAATCTTCCCTAGGTTGAACAGACCCAGGCTACTCAGTCTTTCGTCATAAAAGACACTCCACACCCTTTATCATCTTTGTGGCCCTCACTTGGACTCTTTCTAGATCTCCATCTTTTTTGAACTGTAGAGTCCAGAACTGGACACAGTACCCTAAATGTGGCCTCACCAGGACAGAGTAGAGGGGGAGGATCATTTCCCTCAATCTGCTGGCTATGCTGTTTTTAATGCACCTAGATGAATAATCAAACATTTGGAAACCAACATTCATGTCTTCTATTTGGGAATTAAAATGTTCTTACTTGCAAAAGAAATGCTGAGAGATAGGCTGTGGAGTTTAGTGAAGGGTGAGAATGATGAATGGAGTTGATGGATACAGCAACTAGAAAGCAGTAGGATTTCATAGAATAATTAAGATTGGACAAAAAAACACTGTAGAGAAACTGCTAGGTCACTTGAACTGGTGATTGAGCACCTGGTGAACTGTGGTGGATGGCCTAGGGAGCACAGGCAAATTGCTTGCACCTGAGATCCCAACGTGACCAAAAGGGGTGGACCCAGGATATAACTAACTTGGACCCATATAAGGGCCAGCCACTGAAGGTAGAGTGTCTCTTGGACTTTGGCTGCTTCTTGAGGAGGAGTGCTGCATAACCAGAGAGCCTCTTCATTAGCTGGGTAGGTTCTATTCTTCTTTTTGTATATGATTATTTATTTACCTATGATGATGTTGCTTGGTATTATCAAAGACCTGTCAGAAACAATTTCACTTCTTCATAAGCCAAACAACCACTAAGATCATCTAGTCCAACCATCGTCCTATCAGTTTGTTATAAGGATGGTGAGAGTTAAGTAAATGAGGGGTGGCTGATTCTATCAGCTGTTCCCTGGAGATATACAGCCTTGCATGTGTCTTACCCCAAATGTATTATCACCTTTCTTCCTTTTTTCTGAAGTGCTGATGAAAATAACTGCTGAAATGTATACTTGCAGTTAGTCCTCTAGGAATGACTCTCATAGCAAAAAACTTCTGTAGTGAGCAGGCTTGCTTGTTTTGGTTAGCTTGGATGATTTACTTATCTTGCACTCAGTGATACAGACTGTGAGTACAAGTACCTTGGTATGAAGATAAGGAGGGAGAGATGAGAAATCCCTAACTGAACCAAGATCTCAGAGAGGAAGGAAGTGCAGCAAGGAGAGGTGTAGCACCTCTCATTTTAATGGTGTTTGGTTTTGTTTGTTTTTTGCCAAAATCCACTTGTATGCAGGTCATGGCTGAGGTTTATAGCCAGAGCAGTGGAGATCTGCGTCGTTACCCACAAGGAAGTATTTCTCTCAATAGGAAGTGGCAGAGAACTGGGAAGATGGGAATAGGAATGATAAAATTTAATTGCTGGCATTGTAAGGGAGAGAAGTAATGGCTGTCTCTCAGCAGTGGAAATGAATGTAATGAGCAACTCATAAAAGGCTATACTTGCCAACAGTTGTCCAGGGAACTATTGGCCACACAGTTTCCATGGGATGCTTATCTCTGTCAGTGAAGTCTTCATATTAAGAACTAAGCAGAGGGCTATTTACTGGCCTTCACCTTTGAGACCCCAGGGGCTAACAGGATTTGATTCCAGGACTGTATTGTTTCCTGCTTGTCTTCCATAAATCATCAGTTCAGCACCAGTGACTTGCAGGAAAAAAAAAACTGCCCTTTAGTAACTAAAACTGGATTTATTTTCATCCTTTTCCACAGTTTTGCACCCAAACTTTTTTGCCTGCTGTGACTATTAAAAGCGCAGGTATACTGTAGTTGGTTCTGTAAGGATTTACTGTGTGCATGAATGTGTGTCTTGCATCCCTGTGAGTGGATGTGGTGTCCTGGGAAGGAGGAAAGAGCCTGAATGGGTAGACTTATGATGATGCATGGTCAGCGCTTTAAGTCTCTGGATGCAGTGTGCATTTTGGAGAATGTCAGGAGCCTAAGCTGCAATCACAAAAATATTTCCTTTTAAATGATGGGTTCTAATAATGAAGAACATGCTTAATTGGTTTGAGTAGTTCTCATTTTTAACAGACTCATCTCTAGTGGCTCACAGGATGCTTTTGTTTGGAACTCAGCCTCTTAGGTTCTGAGAGCATAGGACTATCAGGCTATGTCAGAACTTGACTCCACCTTAATATGTGAGAAACTAGTATGCAGTGGGAATAACATTTAAGATTTTTGCACCTTTGACTGATATTAAACTTCCATGATGACAAAAGGTTATTTATAACTCCTTGGTAGTTAGGGATACCAGTTTCAGTCTGAAGATATGCATTCACTTATAGGTATTATCATGGCAACTAGTAGTTATTACATTCTAGTTATTCAATGCTTCACTCAAAGCTCCCTCAGCAATTAATTCCATAGGCAAAGCTGTCCAGATGAAATGATACTTTTTTATGTTACAGATTTATGTACTTCTCACTTCCTGGCTCTTATAATAACCAGAAAGTGCAAAGACTAAGAAAAAAAATAATGCAGGGAATAAGATTAATGGAAGCCAATGTCATTTCAAACTGGCCATTTTATAATTGCTGTGGCAAGAAAATGGCTGGATAAATGAGACCATCTTGCAGGCCACTAAAGTGACAAGACATATTCCCAGGGACGAGTGTTTACTCTGACAGATCTGTTACTTGCGACTTCAGTGTTTGATTGGAGTCCCTGATAATTCGTGTTCTGCTAAAATAAGTAGCCTGAAGTTAATAATTTTTCTTTCTCCTAATCTTCTTACTTAAAAGAATACCAGACACCTGGCACTTCCCATCACAACTTACAATATCAGATTGCGAAAGGATTATGTCTGTATGGTGATACTATGAAAACACAGTAAAGACAACCTTGAACAGAAAGGAAATAAAAATGTCTTGGGAAATATAAAAATAGGTTTCAGCAAGATAAACAATAACAGTATTTTAGAGGATGAGTGGTTTCCTGAGTATAACATTAACCTTTCACCTTCAGAATATCAATATACAGTGGGATCCTATGACAAAGATTGATTTAAACAACTTTGCTCCCTTCTCTTCCAGTCCAAATGATTCTACACTGCTGATCCCTGAAATGGGAGAGGTCCTCAGATGTAGTGCCCTGGAGATGCAACATCTCCTTCTGGCAAAATAAATACCGGGTACTTCAGAGCAGGGTTGAAGGTGACTCATGTTATTATTGGCTTTAATTAGCACTTCCACAAGCTGCAGAGTTCTTTACCTGCAGCTGAATTGCATTTGGAAAGGTGTGAAAAACCTATTGCCTTTGTAAACATCAAAGACATTCATTTCTAATCTGTTCTTTTTAACCAAGCCCCCCTGTTGATCAGAAGAAGTGAGGGCAAACACCTAGGGGGGGGGAGGGGAGGAGGGGAAATGAGGCAGCTTTGGAGTATGAGATTTATAATTTATTATTCTAGAATGATATGCATTTATTATTTAGTTTGTTAGTTCTGTGGGACTTATGCCTATCCTCTTGCACCTAGCTAGCAGTCAGTGCTCTATAAATAAATCATCGCTGTTAATATTTGATAAGGGTAGTAGTAAGATCACTGAGCTATGATCAATGAGACTTTTTGATTCCTGATTTTTTTTTTTTTAATTTATTTTATTTTTGCTTTGGCTTCCCCCACTTTTACACCACTGGAATCCCATGTGCTTTTTGGGGTCACTCCTCCCTCAAACACAGAAAGCAAGGTGAAGATCAGGATATTTCTCCCTTAATGGTCTGGAGAATAAATGCGGATTGCGTAAACTCACGTGCATGTGCTTTGATGGGAAAATATCACTCATTCAGTCTTTTGGATCCACTACACATGAAAATGGAACTTGTTAGTTTGGTGTCATAATGGAAAATACTGCTTACACAGCTTAAGATTTCTAAGAATTATTGGTGGATTCAGCTCTATAAGAATTAACTTTGGGGACCATCCTTTCCTAAGCAGCTTTGTGCCTAATGTGCAGTAAGGACAGGTTTGAACAGGCCAGCTGGCCAGTGTAAGGAGTGCCAGTAGCTTTCTTGCCCAAGCTATGGATAGGATGAACAGTTGCAGAAACAGGACCACCAGGAGCTTCCTTGTCCTTTGCAGAAACCTGGAGCACAAGAGCCTGAGTTCTGCCCAGTGTGGCCTGTCTGAGAAAGCAAAAGGGGAATTCCAGAGTGGGTTTTTCAGCTCAGGCACAGCTTTCTGGCTGACGGTGTTTTCCCAGAGCTACTGAAAGACGAAGGTTAGCTGGACCCAGCACTGTTTTGCCAGGTTTTCCCTCCATGTCCTACCACACATCTTTACCTGATTAGCATTCCATCTGTGTACTAGATTCATTCTTCTGGAATGAAGCTGAACCTAGACCAATTTGTCCCTTCTCTTTTGACAGTTAGCTAACAATCATAGAATCCCAAGATTGGAAAGGACCTACAAGATCATCTAGTCCAACCAGCCTCCCATTTCTATTGCTACTGCAAGCCTCTAAACCATATCTTGTAGCTCCTCATACAGATGTCTCTTGAATGCTGCCAGGGACGGTGACTCCGCCACCTCCCTGGGCAGCCCATTCCACTTCCTGACCACTTGCTGAGAGAAGAAGTTTTTCCTTATGTCTAATCTAAATCTCCTTTGGCACATCTTGTGGCTATTTCCTCAGGTCCTGTTTATTTCTTGGGAGAAGAAGCCAAAACCCTCCTCCATCACAACCTCCCTTCATGAAGTTGTAGAGTGCAGTGAGGTCTCCCCTGAGCCTCCTCTTTTCCAGACTCCCTCAGCTGCTCCTTGTGAGACTTGTGCTCCAAATACTTCACCAACTTCATTGCCCTTCTCTGGGCATGTTTCAGGGCATCAATGTCTTTCTTGTAGTGGGGGGCCCAAAACTGAATGTAGTACTTGAGGTGTGGCCTCTTCAGCCCTGAGTACAGGGGAAGATTACCTCCTTGCTCCTACCACACTATTTCTAATGCATGCCAGGATGGTGTTGGCCCTCTTGGCCACCTGGGCATACTATCAGACTATGTTCAGCCAAGCATCAAAAAACACCCCCAGGTCCCTTTCACAGTCATCCAGCCACTCAGACTCAAGCTTATAGTGCTGCATGGTGCTATTGTGGTCGAAGAGTAGAACCTGGCACTTGGCCTTGTTGAATCTCATCCTATTCACCTCAGCCCAGCAATTTTCTGGGATAAGAAGTCATATGTCTCCATACATGCCTCTCTGTCTCATACTTTTATGTATGAATTGGAGGGAGGCTCTGAAATTTCCCCTAAGTTAAGGAGTAGGAGGTATCTAAGGGTTTGCTCAGATCAAAGCTTAGGAGACTGTGACAATGAAAGACTGTGCTGTGTCCTAATCCTTCTCCGTGTTAGTGCTTTGAGCCTCATCTGCTTTCTATTCTGAACAAAGCCCATATTTTTCATTTTTCTTCTCTATTTCAGTAGACAAGCTCAAGGCCTTTTCAGTTTACAGCATATCCAGAGAGACTGGAGAGTCCCTAGAGAAGAACCTCTGCATTCTTATACTGCCCTCAGTATGGCTTGTATTTAATTAGAGTTGAGGAAATTGTAAAAGTATCTAACAAAACATGGGCAAACACTGCTTTTCTGACAAGTTCCTTTCAAATTGTATTCTGAAAAGCAACTATACCTGACCTTTGAGATTTATCAGGACCATTCCTGGTCATTTTTTGGAGGCTTTTTTACAAGATTATTTTGAACAGTAAGTGTGAGGTGCATAGCAAAGCAGAAGCAAACAGAAGGAAAGAAGCTCTGTTTCCTACCATGTCTGTTCCATCTGACTGTTTTATGGCTGATGACATTTTGATCAGGCTTTCATTCACTTCTGTTGCTCAGATTAGGAAGTTGTCCATCCAACACCAGCCCATATTTACTTACATTAACTGTTGTGAGCACCAGACAGGTGAGGGGAGACCAGGGTCATTGGTGGATCCTTTGTATTTAGAGGAAAAAAAGATGCTCTGGGGAACTTAATTCTCTGAGCTGTTCACCTGGTTTGCCTGAAGCAATTCCCCAGAACTAGCAAAAAGATAGGATTTTTTTTTCCCTTTTCTTCCTCACCTCCCCCCTTTTGTAGATACACTGAGCTTGGGAATGCTCTGGGGTTTGTTCTCCTATGCAGACATAAAATACATCAGTAATGAAATATGGCTCTCTAATACCTTAATGATGATTTAAAATGAGAAGTGTCTTTGTGACTGTAGAAAATATTATTCCTTCTTTCTTCTTCTTTTCTTTCCTTGCTTTTGTTTATTTTTTTATTTTTTTTTAATTTCCTCTTTTCTTTCTCCCTTTTTCTTTTTTAATGCTTCCTATTATTTTTCTTCTATAGTTTTGAATTCGTTTTGCATTTGATTGAATTCCCAGGACAGAAACCCTGACCTTGTAGAATTTGCTAGGAGAAATTTTCACCTTCTTCTGTGACATCAAAGATTTCATAGATACCGCTAATTACTCAAAGAAAGAAGACCACATATATGTTTTAGTGCCTAGCTCTACTAAGGACAGACCCTATCATCATTTCATTGAATGTAATTTCAGGGAAGGCAATAGGAATTTTGCATGGACGCATGTCCGTGTTGAACGGATAAATACCAGCTATTTGTTTGTAAGCTGCTGAATGGAAGAGAGGAAAAGCTCGTTTTAGGAGGAAACAATGACATGACACATCCTGCTTTTACTAAGTGGGCCATTGTATGCATTTTACACGATAAGGAGAGACCCTGTAAACCAGCAGGTCAAGGAAAGATGCCCTCTGTATAATAACACCATTCAAAGTGAAAGATCAGTGATGGGTGCTTTTGCATTTAAAACTCACTTTCAGAGAGATCCATTATGCTGTGTATGAATTGTGCTATGTTAAACAGCACATGCAAGTGTAAAGCAGGGATTTGTAGAACGCCCCAGCAAGAAATGTATATGGTGAGCCCTTGCTTTCTTTGTCGTGGCTGACAGCTGTGGCTCAAGGAGTGGTGCCCAGAGCTGTACACCTGCAAGTGACAGAACCAGACAGCACTAGGATGTGAACCTGAGCTGCAGAAGCAGTAGGATGTGATGACTGATAACTCCGAAGAGGGCCCATATGGCAGCATGACTGTACTTATAAATATTTCAAATGTCAATTCACAAGGCTACAATCATCCCAAGCTGTTTGCGTTACTCTGAATAATTGCTAGCAAACTATAACAAAATATTTGTCATACTAGAAAAACACATAAATTTAACTGCTGTATATCCTGAGCTTTTCTCTAGATAATATATTTTATTAGGTTAATAAAAAAAAAAAAAAATCTAGAGGCAGCATGGTGGCAGGGAATTTGTTAATAATTACCTATGAATAAACCCTTTGTATCTTTGCTGCTTAAGAGATTGTAGAACTTGGTGTCTTTTCCCTAGTGAGGACAGACTGATGTGACAGTAAAACAACATCAAAGCAGTCAAGGCCTGCTAAAACATTTAGTTTTATTTTCATTCATTAACATTTGTATGTGTGCTTACTTGATTTTTATTGGTTGTCACGAGTAATTAATAATGCACAGCCATGTTGATGCATTTGACAGAATGGAGGGAATATAGTACTACATCAATGTCCTTACAAAACACCCAGTGTGCTTCACAGCTCAAAACCCTGGGATGAAATTAGCTGCACTAAGAGAAGAAGAGTTTGCAAACAGTAATTTTCACTGTGCTAGTGGAAGGGGTAAGCAGGATCAATTAGAACTTCCCAGATGGGTTTGCTGTTCTGTTGATGATAATGGGCTTATTTCATCCTCACAGTTATGGTGGACTCAGGGAAAGGCTAAGCAACTTGTGGCTGACACGTGTAACTTAAAATTTCTTCCCCCCAGTTTGAAAATTAAAATAGAAGAGGATTTTTGGGGTCATATGAGATCCATGACATTTTGAAATAGGCTGTAATCAATTCTTTACCTTTCTATTGCTTATTATAATGTAGGTCTTATAGGTCATTTCCAACCTTGTGATTCTATGATTCTATAATCTCTAAACTGCTGATGCTTGTATTTAAAAATAAAAAAAACCACTGATTCAAGGATCAGAAATGACAGAACTGCACATACAGTGAGCAAAATTAAGACCCATTCATGCAATAATCCTTCTGTACAAACCTGCATGTAATCCTGGTAATTCTGAGCAAAAAGGAATGTATTACTAGCTTGTCAAATTTCCAAGGCTATTTCCCTGTCGTCTGACAACAGTAGGGTCAAACGGTCATTGTCTCACAAATGCAGAACATCTTATATCAAGAAGAACTGGTGTTCTTCATTGTGCCTCATGGGAGAGCACAGAAGAATCTGCTATAGGTTGCTTAGTGAAGGGTAGTGTGGGAGTAATTGCAGTTTGCTAGGCTTTTAGTTGCTCAAGGCTTGTTTATACAGTGTTTGGTGTAGTCTGGAGTCTCTGCTGATAGTCCTCTGTTGCTCTTCCTTTATGCATGCTGGAGCTCACAGATTCAACAGTATGTGTTCTGCTTCACTGAGGGGCAGTGGAATGTCACTTAGAGAACCCAGAGTATTTGGGAATTAAGTTTTCAGTGTGAATCTTTCAATGTCAGCCCACATCCTACACTAAAGACTGGAAGAAACCATCCCCTGTGAAATGCCTGGCAGATATCATACTTTCAGTGGCAAGGAGTGTGAAACACAGCAATGGGTTGTCTGGAAAGGTTGTGCGGTCTCCAGCACAGGGTGTCTTTAAGGATAGACAAAAAACTATCAGGAATTACTTGGGTTGGTTTTCCCTACCTTGAAGCAGGGAGATGCCCTGGATGAGTTTTTCAATCCCTATTCTTCTCTGCATCTGTAAGAAGAATTTGCAGAGCCAGAGTCCAAGCCCAGAGCTGTTATTTCCAGCAGCCTACAGGAACGTCATCCAGGATTTCAAATGTCATACAAAGTATTTCCAGACTGCTCTCATTACGCCAGTGCTATGGCTAAACATGAAAATGCTCATCATCATTGTCCCTTTATGCTGGTATGACCACAGAGGCAAAAGAGAATGAAATAGAAAATGTGCATGAGTTACAAATGCACCAAGCAAACATCACAAATAGAGTGCAGATCATAATTGTGTGACAAGATTATGCTGTTGTAACATCCTGCAAGAAGTATCTGCACAAGATCACATAAGCTCTAGCAATGCAAGTTGAGTGATTGCCCACACCAGCACTAAGTTATGAAACTTCCACTCTACTTCTTTCCTCTGGGATTACATTTTACATCTCATGTATCCATCTGGGATGCAATACCACCAAACTGTTCAGGATAGTGATGGTGAACTTATTGGGTGGTCCTGTGTGGAGCCAGGAGTTGGACTCAGTGATCCTTATAGGTTCTTTCCAACTCAGGACACTCCATGATCATTTCTCAGTGTGAGATGCATCTTTTAGACATATTAAGAAAACTCAGAATATTTTGACCCTATTTGAAAACAAAATTAAAAAAAAAAAAAGGGGGGGGGGGAAGGGGATATAATAAAGCAACCTAAGGGCAGGAACAAGCTTCTTGTAATGGTAGGTCTGTGATTGACACTGTGTGCAAATGCCAGATAATAAGTGAAACACCAGTTTCCCTTTAAATAGGTTCAATTGAAAGTAGCTCCTCTAACATATAATTCAAAGGGATTGGATGGATTTTCCCAGCAACAATAAACAGTGGTGTGCTTCACTGTAGCAAACCATATATTCTTTCTACCAAGAATTGATTATTCTTGCTCTCAAATAGAGGAAGTTAAAATCCACAACCAATTAACTACTAAAGTGTGGTAAATATTAATTCTTAGAGGTGAATGAATTAATACCATAGGATATAAGTCTTAGCATATTTATGGAGATATTCTGTACATTTGTGCTAGAACATACAGGAAAGAAATATTAGGTGAAACCATACGAACACTTCCAGATTCTTAATCAATACTGATGATTGCTGCAGCCCTGTACAACAGACCAAACCTTAATACCAATGAATTCCAGCTTTTAATCTGGACTGCTGAAGTATTCATAAATCTGTTTCACTTCTTAAGTCCAGTAAAAAAATGAAGTCACAACCTGCAAGACATCTGAGATTTATTCTTTCTGTCTTCCAAGGATGAGATCACAGCCATTACAATCTAAAGCAAGGTGGGTGGCTAATAAATCTGTTTCTGATTTTTATATAGATCGTGGTGTTGCAGTGTTAATTTGCCAACAAAGCAGCCGCAATTCAATGCAAAATTGCGTGCTGTGGATAGCAAATGTACTGTTAAGGCTAAAAGGCTACGCTGCTTGGCCAGAAGCCAGGCAAATGCAGAAGAGCCAGTTAGTTTGCTCCCCTTCTTTGTAGGAACCGAACTTGTGAGGAGCAATACACAAGAGAGGGACTTATCCATAGGTCACAGGCCCCAGCTCATCTAGCAGAACTGAGTATACCAATGGAGATGAAGAATTTATTGTCTGTGGGAAGAGCAGAAAATCAGCACCTAGTATAAAGAGAGGGAGGTGGAATAGATAAGAGCCTCTACATGAGATAAAGAAGGAATGTGCAGGTAACCTCAACAAGTAAAAATTATATTAAAGACAGAGAATTACTGGTTTTCAGCAGTAGCTGATGTTGTTGCACTCTTGAGGGAGTAATGGGGTAAATAAAGTTAAATCCGCTCATTACCGCGCTCTGTTTTGGGTTAACCAAGATGGAGTCTTAGGACTCCTCCAGACTGGACAGGCTCTAGGTAGGTGATCTGCACCAGTAGTTATAAAGCTATATTTATATCTAGCTTGCACATGGAGACTTTCTACCCAAAATGCTTGTATGGAATGTACCTGAGATGGTCATTCATTCCCTTAAAAACGCCTGCCAAACTCACTTGGCTTCCATGTATCTTATTTGATTCCTTCTAAGAGAGGAACAGTTATGACAGTAACAATTTTATGAAAACAGATTTCCAAGGGTCAAAAAACCCAAATCAGAGAACCTCTCAGTTTTCAGGCCCATCAGGGTCTGGTCTTTAGGATGAGATGCACAACTGAGAAAAGAGACATTCCCTGTTATCTCTGTTGGCAGAATAATCTGTAACTGTGTGGGTTCCAGTTTGTAGGGCCTGTCAGCAACATTGTCATTCATGTCTGCATGCAATGCATTGCCTCATATAAACCAGCTATGTGCCAGCAGCCTCTTAGGAGAGAGTAGTCTGCCTGTACATGCCAGTGTGTAGGAACACAACAGTGTGTTGTGTCATCAAGAGTCACGAGTGATTATCTTTGGGTCCTCCCAGCTCTCTGTCCTTAACTGATTATGAAATAGCCCCTTACCAAACATGCACACACACTTGAGCTTTTTGTGTTAGGTATACTCTCATGGCACATGTTGATTTGGTTTATAGACCCACTCTGCAACCCCAGATTCCCCAAAGCCTCATTGGAAGCAGTTATATCTTTGTATTTCTATAGGATTGCATGTGTAAGGTTTGCTTTCCAGCATCGTTAAGAATACACTCTCACCTTGAATATGCATAAAAAAATAGTCTGAGGCTGGAGGGTTTCTTTCAGGGGAGATTATGCCTTCTCCTGGGACACTAATCTTGTAGATACAGCCTCCTGGCATTGCACATGGGGCTTCTCAGGGATGGCAGGATGTTCCTCAGGCAGCTGCACTTTACCTCCTGCACTGCGGAAGTTCTCCTCCTCAGGCAAGGTCAGATAGTCTGCAGAGCTAGTGCGTACTCAGGGGCTTGTAAACTGTGTGCACCACTGAGAGAAAGGAATGGAGAGAGACTGACCTTGGAAATATTCTTTTAAATAAACAAAATGTGTCATCAGCTTTAAGAGTTCTCTCAACATTAGTCATCTTGCTGCCTGCTTTCAAACTACAAAATTGACTCAAGTATGACATGGAAGTATAGTCACTCATGGATTCTCTTTCTTTTACTCATTTCTTCATTTTATTTGAGTCGTTACTGAGCTTTTATGGTATGTGTGCTGAAGTCTTGCTTTATCTGGACCTCCCTTACTGGCTACACGGGAATAAAACTGTAATGGCTTTGTGCTATGCTTAAGAGGTGGGAGAATTTCTAGGGCTGCAGGGGTGCAAGGAAGAAGTTTGCCGAACTTTACCAGGTTGTTTTCCCCCTTGTCCCCATCACTGTTAAGCTCTCAATTTACTGACAACTTGCTAGCATTGTTCCTCCCTCCATGTAGTGAAGGGTCCTTGCATTACAGAAAATACAAGGTATCTCCTACTGGAAGCTGTGGGAATCTGAGGAAGGATGGGTGGTTTATTGTTAGGCAAGTAATGGAGGCAGCAGTTTTCAATACAGAGAGTTGCTTGATGTCGTTAGAGAAATCAGTGCTAGAATTCAGACACAGTACCATTACATTGCAGACCCCACAATGCTCTGCTGCTATAACTAGAAGCAAAGACTTATTTTAACTTCAGCACAGACTTCGTAGATCTCAGTGATATGTGACTTCCTACAGTGTGCTTATCACAATGCACTTCAATGAATCCAGCAGACGTGAAATCATATTTTGCCCAGTATTTAAAGTTCATGAGGCAATTTTCTTGAACTGCTCCTGTATTACATAGTGAGAAGGAAGCATTCAATCAACAAGCAGTTTCTAATAATCTCTTCTGGAAGATAAAACAAACTTAGGCAAATAGACAAATCCTATCTCCGGTGAACAACCAGAGCAGCTGTTTTATATGCTGGAAGATTTCTTAGGGGCAGGGGATTTGCTGAAAAGTGTTCTCCTTCCTTTAAGCCAGAGGACTGCTAATATATTGGCATAAACACTCAAAACATCTGAAATGTCTGCAGCCCTCCCCAGCCCTGCACTCTTCACTATAATTTTTGAGAACAGGGTATACAGCTCTAAGCTGGGATATGTCTTACAGCATTCATTCCTATCCTGTCTTTAAGAGCTCTTTCACTGCCCCCAAGTGTGATCCCCTACACATCAAAAAAACACTGAAGATCTCCCCTTAGGGTACCCAAGGGGATTTTCTCCAAAGCAGAGCAGTACTGAAGCAGACTGGCACTTAGTGGAGGATGAGCACTGGTGTTGTACACTGCTTTATTCCTTTCAAAACTCGATGCATGAGTTGCACTAAGGATGTCTACTATGTAAAACCTTGCCAGCATGCCAAGAACACTTCCAAGAGTCTCAAAAGCAACTAGGATATGCTCTAGTTGTGTCTCACTGTTGATTAAAAATACAAATAATAAAATCACAACAAAAAGCACTTATGCAAATGTCTACTTAGATTCAGGGCAGCCCTGAGGCTCTTGGTAGATTGCCAAGGCAGCCCACAGCACTCTGGAGTTTGAGTCCCTTGGCTGAAAAGCAAAGCAAAACACTTCCCCTCCTCAGGCAGCCTTTGTATAGAGCAGGCTTACCTATCAGGGTGTTCAGCACCTGGAAGAAAGGGCCCCAGAAGTGCAGAGTATTACATCTCATTGGAAACTCACACTTTGATCTTGCCTGTAGGATCGATACAAAAAAAGAACACGTAATTAAATCTTGATCATATGTGATTTAACAGCCATTACTGTCATTTTGTTAGCAGCCTGCCTTGCTCTGAAAGTAGAGGGATTTTTCTATCACAGCCTTTATTTTTTTCTCTTTGCGGTAAATATTACTGTAAACAATTAATAATTCCAATTAGTGAGAGGTTTTCAGTAATTCCAGCAGCTGTCTTTTCACAGGTTTTCTAGGCTGCTGCAGGGGCCAATCAGATCATATAAATGTGCATATTAACAAAGGTTCATTAAGCACCTCTGTCTTTCTAAGCCTCTGGAAAAGAAGCAAAGCAGAGATGAGCCTTAGAAGTAAGCACGCTGTGTTCTTCACTAAATTTGACAACGTACTGAAATCAGCAGCTTTTTAATAATCTACATTTAAGATGCAAATGTATCTTTCTTTCTTTTTATAGGAAAATCTAATGCATGGATAAAGATTATAAATTGTTTTATTACTTCTTGATCGCTGTTGGCAAGGAAAGAATTACCATGCTAACAGCCTCATTGAGGAAAAGCCATGTGCCTGAAATGGAGACAAGGTTGAAGTTACAAAGTTTAGTGAGATTAAGTTACATGGAGGAAGGTTCATTTAAAGTAGACTAATTAATGACCTCAGAGGGAACTCTGCCAGCTACCACAATTGCAAAAGAGGTGAACCCTATTATCAGCCACTTTAGTGGAGTTTCCAATTACTGGTCCTTTCAGCATCTTTACAGTGTAAAGGAAGTGACTTCAGACCCCTGCTCCCATCTCAGGGTCATCTTGTTTCACTTTCTGTAGTCTGTGTTACAAAATGATAGTCTCAGGGACAGCCTATGACAGCCAAGAGGCAATTTCAATATTGCCAAAGTGCAGCAAGATATTTTTGTTTGAAATGCAAAAAATGTAGAGTAATAGTTCAGCTCTCCTCCTCCAATCATATAGGTCACTAAAACTGTAGAATAATTACTCTTTCCCCGTGGGTTAAAAAGAGAATGAATGGCCTCAGACTGTTCTGAATCTGATATAAAGGAAGCAAGTTTGCAGAGAGAGAACAATTGTTTAATTCAGGTGGCACACAGAGCTGGGAAAAAGGAAAAGATGTTAGGTGCACAAATCTTGTGGAAAGATTAAAGAGATGGAAAGACTGATCAGTTCTTGCAGCTATGTGACCTGGCTAATAAAAGTTACTATGTGTCTCTATGAAATTTGCCTCTTTAGACTGTTGTGGCTTCTCTTGTTCAGCTATTTGAATCTGCTATGAAGAAATGAGATGCTATGGGATGGATAGGCAGGCAGAAATGGGCTGCAGCCATGTGGCTGCTTGGTAATCTGAGACTGTGCCATGTCTCACTAATTAGTGTGTAATAGCTGTGTACACTGGCTCACTTTGGGATGTCTTATCAAAGGGGGAGAAAGAACTGGGTTTAATTTAGCCATACTGAGGGACTGCATCTGTTTTCTCAGCCACAGAAGGATTATAATTGTTTCTAGATGACAGCAGTTCACATGCGTAGAGGCTTTTTAATTATAACTGAAATTTCTTTTCAACCTAGGGAAATAATTTAATTTTAACACTATTATTACTGTTTTTTTGGCTTCTTTTTTCTGTCTTGTTCACAACTTAAATCTTTCCCCTTTCCATATAACTGGCAGATTTTCTTTGTTCATTTCTGTTACTGATTTTTCTTTTGATTCATGCAACAATTACATAGTTCAGGTTTAAAGGTTATGAAAACCATGTTTTGGCATTCAACCAGTCTCATCTCTGGAAACATTAGTCAACTACTCATTTAAAATTCCTTCTGTAGAAGGAAACATTACTACCTAGGCCCTCACTATACTTTAAAATTTCTATCTCTGTGCTTATCTGATCTGAGCTTGCTTTGCCCATTTCAAAATGTTCAAACCCCATGATAATGTAGAGTTTACTGTGTTATGAGAGGAGGATATGAGATTCTCTTCCCTATTCTGGACATCAGCCATAACTTACCTGTTTTGTATAACACTATTTGCATGTCTTAGTACAGTAAATGGTGACAAAAGAAAAGTCACCCGTAAGAAAGGAAGTGTTATTGAGGATTTCATGGTAGAAATGCAGAAGAACACAAAGCAGAAGGATCAGGAAAATGAATGTTCTTTACACTTGGGCACCAGGACAGGTAGTTATAAAGCTGGTGATTCAGTCCCATTCCACACCTTTCAACTCTACTTGATCATCTGGTGGTAAGTCTCTTCTACCAGCCACAATAAGTAGTCCAACCAGCACAAAGAGAAACCCTGACTGCCAAGAGAATATTCCTATGAATACAATAGCTTTTGTATCAAACAGATGAAAACCAATAATTCTTAATTTAAAAAATTAAAAAAAGTACATATAATTTCACATCAAGAATTTTCTAACACATTTTATAACTGTGGAGGCTGAAACCTAGGCACAGGAGGCTAAACATGCCATAGATGAACCAGAAAATTAGTTAGGCATGGTGATGAATCAGTAGATGAGAGTTTGAAACTAGGCATAACTTCTAAGCCAAGCTCTTGGCTAGAGAGGATTAGGTAAACTGTTAAACATGCAAATAAGGAATGCATTCCCTCTGCCAAAGGTCCCCATATGTTCTGGACCACCCTCATCTTCTTGGATGACAGCAACTGAAATGAAGCCAAAGGACAGAACTATCACCCTGTGTGTGCAACAGCCTTTTGTACTCAAGCAGAGGAATTACAGGCCTGGGAGTGACCGTACTTGCCAACTTTTTCCCCTCTCTGTGGTACTTCCTCATCTTGGAGATAAAATGATCCATCAGAAACTTTGTTCCCGTTTCCAGATTAGAGCATGACAATCTATGACCGAAACCAGAGACAAGGAGAGGGAAGGTACTGCCATTAGAACAATCCCATCTCAACCTCCATACTGTGTCAGCCTGAAGGAATTGAGAAAGATGCTCTCAAAGAGCAGAAATGTCATGTTCTCAAAAGAATCTAATCTGTGCTAAAGAAGCTAAACTCCACCAATGGGTTAGAGCTTAACAGGTAGAAACTAATGAGTGTCTCAGTTCCACACTCAGTTTATGAAAGCTAATCTATTGTATGGAAGGGTGACTGTCAAGGCTTTGTCTAAATTTCTATGAGAAAACAATAAATCAAGGGACTGATCCTTTTTTGTTTTTGGTCAACATCATTAGTATTATCTGGGCTTGAAAATGCATAGGAACTGTCTGAAGCATGAGGGATGGTGGTACATATAAGCTAGCTTTTCAGATACATCTTTTAATGTTAAAATGGATGAATATGGTGTTGTTTATGAATAGCACAAAGAAGCAAGGATGTTGAGATAGAGATGTACAGCGAATATGAAGTCACGGCAATATCTACATCTGATTGGTTACATAAGGCAGGATTCAGGGAAACTGGATGAGGAGTTTGAAATTTGAAGCAGTGTTCCATCTAGCTTGGAGCAGCTGGTTTAAACATGACCACGTAACATGGGACATTATCTACTTTTGCAAGATAACTTATTAGATATTTGAGAGGGCTGTGTACATATGTCTACTGTGAATGGTCCAAATTGGTCTTTGAAAGAATTGCATGAATTTTAAAACACTGGAAAAAGGAAAAGAGAATTAAATCTTGCCATTCCACTAGGTGTTGCATTCTATGGGAAGTGCTCATGTAGCTTTTGTGTATGCAGGTGGGACATACTAGGACATGATCTTATAGTCTGACCACTGAAAAGGCATGGCATAAACTGTGGTTTTAAACACATATAATAACAAGAAACAACTGAAAGATAGATCATAAAATGTTTCCTCCAGGGTCATACACAGTGTTGCCAGCAGTAAAGAATAAAGGTGTTTTGGAAATCTAGACAGGTAACATGAATGAAATAATGTAAACAGAGTGTAATGTCTTGGGTAGAGTATTACTTCCAAACAGCAGACATATACTTTCTATCATCAACATGCTTTACTCCTGCGTGCAAATGAGCTGCCTCTGATCATGTGAAATCATCTTTACAATGTATTTTGTACTGATTGTGCAGTGAAAAGTTTATTTCTGGATGTAGAACTGAAAAGCAAAATGACAACATCCATAATGAGTTTTACTACACCATCTCCAGAGTAGGTTATAAAGAATAGTAAAAAGAAGTTTAAATCATCCTTCAGCAAGACAAAAATGGGTGCTTTCACTGAGCATGCATTTCAAGGGAGGATAGCATCTTGAAAAGGAGAAAACACAGTAGTGAATTTTTTCTTTATGAGAAAAAAATCTGCACTGTTTTGGTGTCCTGTACCTCAGACAAAGTAATACTTCAAATGTTAAAGCACAATTAATGCAGTAATTAAGGCACAGAGTTAGATTTGGGTTCAATCCTTCTTATAAAAGTAACTTTCCTTCTCACCTTTGTGAACTTGGGGATGTCACTTCATGCAGAGTTTAGTGTTCCCATAGGGATCTGCAGAAAATCCTACACTTCCTCCTGTTCAGAGTATAAATTCTCTGGAAAATGAATTGCCATGTGTAGGTTACTTTATAATACAAAGAACAGCAGAATTACCAGCCATTAAAGGAATGTTAATAAACAAAACTACCTTACCTGTGTTCAGAAATCAATAATTCACCAACTTTATGAACAGTAACGTTTATCCAGCTCAGCTCTTCAACTTAAATTGTAAATAGGTTTTGACTATTACCTTCATACATCATTATCACCCTGTTACAACAGAACGCAAAAATGAGGTATATTACATCACTATTTCTTTTTGATCGGGAAGTAGTCATGCATTTACTAACTGCAGTGGCACCGTTATTAGTGTAAATAGGATAAATGTATACAGCAGTGACACCATATACCCATAAAAATGGAAATATCCTGTGCAACTATGCATGGCTTTAATGAGCCATGATTAACTGTAATGCTGCTTTCTGTTTTGCAGATAACAGGATGCAAGTGAAAGCAATGCTAATATCTCCACCATATTGGTCAGGTCATCTCAGTCAAACAGCAGGGGCTTAAGAAATGAAGGATTTCTATCTTTTCTGTGGGCTATTTCCAAAGTACCTTTCAGGCCAAAGTCAATATGTAAAGAACAGGCAGTAGCTGGAAGTTGATGATGGTCATCTCTTGGAACGAAAACATTACTGCTGTATTATTAGAGCCTTTGCATCTAGAATTATACAGAAGACTAATATATATAAGACTGAAAAGTGCTCTTTGAGTTAGGTGAAATCTTGAAACTGACCTCTAGGCAGAATGTTGCTTAATATGCACTTGAAGTATTTTAAAGAGTTCTTCTTTGGTATCTCTAAAGTTCAGATAGGAAAAAAAAACATCCTCAAAGGCAAACTGGAGTAATAAGAGGATGAGCATAGAATGAGAAAACTCTTATTTCCTCCTCATGCCTGTTATAAATCAAGGTTTTATTATCCAGTGGGAAATATTTGCTCATGCCTTCATTCAAAACAAAACCTAAACCAAAACACAAAATCAGAAGAGTTGAAATTCAGGATTCTTGCACTTAATTTCATCTAATTTATTTTCTTCCTCTTTTTATGTAATTGGCACGTGTGCTACACAATACAATTTGAACTGAAAGAAAAAGAGCTTTGTGCTGATAAATGGAATGTTGCAGTCTATTATCAAAATGCCTTTGCTACTTGATAGACAAATTTTGTTCAGCTCTTCCGCAAGAATCAACACTCTCAAAAACTGTCAGTGTTATGCTGATAAAGCAGACCATCAGAGTACTTTTTACTGACACTACCTTTTGTATGAAGATATTCAGGGATAATTAATCTGAAGGAAACTATGGCTTGTATGGACAATTAAAAATGCCTTTTAGCAAAACAAAATGAATAAGGTTTCCCCTCACATGAAGACTGAATGCTGTTGATTACTTCTCAACTGCTTTTGCCTGTTTTTCTTATATTCCTTTATTCCACTAAATTGTTTCCTTCACTATCAATTTTTAGCTAGAGAAGCCAGTCCTGCATAAAAACAACAGTGTTGATTTTTTTGGAAGGGAAAGTGAAATGAAGAGAGGCTGAGTTTGATTTATTTATTTATTTGGTCTAGAAAAGAGGAGAATTCATTGCAGTATTGGAGTATCTAAAGGCATATAGAAAAATAGGAAGGGGACTCTTTATAAGAAAAGGGGTAATGACTTCAAAGTAAAAAGAGGCATATTTAGATTAGACACTGGGAAGTGAGGTGCTGGCACAGGCTGCCCAGAGAAGTTGTAGGTGCCCCATTCTTAGAGGTGTTCAAGGCCAGATAGCATGGGGTTTTGCACAACCGATCTAGTGGGAATTGTCCCTGTCCATGGAGATGTTTTGGAGCTCAGTGATCTTTAAGAGGCCTTCCAAGCTAAACCATTTCAAAATTCTATGATTCTATGACATGTTCTGAACCCCGTGAGAGAAAATCTTTTATATTTAAGGCCTGTTGTAGATAATGAGTCTAGACAGAATGGAAAGCCACTAGTATCATTGTTCGTTAGGACTAAAGCCCTGTTTGTCTGCAGAGGAAGCATTGTGTCATCCCCAGAAGAAGCTTGTTATGGAGGCTGAAGGTGGCATGTTGGCATTCACCTCCTCAATGTACTACCACAACCTACATGCATGAATAAGAAAAGATTCTGCAGTAGTTTTATTTTTCTTCTAAATGGGTAGTAGATGTTTACATGCTGTAAAAGCCCAGCTGTCCTGTATCTCTTCCCTGTCTCACTTCTCCTATAAAACGGGGAAAGTGCTTCCTCACCTCCCAGTACTTGCTTACCTCCCAGGGATGTTGTAACGGTAACTACACTAAAGATTACATGGTAAAGTATGAAAGAAGTTGTATGAATACGTTAAGAGATAGACAGAAGGATGAATATCATCCCTGAGGAGTAAAAACACCTGTCATTCCTGTGACAACCACAGAAATTACTGCAATATATTTAGTAGCTTACATGATAGAAAGGAAAGCTATTAAAGTGAGGGAAGCTGGCCAACAGATAAGCCCAGAGTCTCTGTTAAAATGCAGGTTTTTATCTGGACTTGTTGTACTTTGGCATCTTTGCATTATTACTTTTTTTTTTTTTTTTTTTTTTTTTTTTTTTTTTAACTTTATAAAGCACAGTCATTCACTTTGTTATGTGTATTCTGGACTGTATGTCTGGTTTTTAAACATAGCATCCACCCAGGGAAATAGGGACTTAGATCAATGTGCTGCACAGCAGTAGCAAAAAGCCCATCTCAAATACATCAATAAGATGAACTGGGACTGGTGGTGACTATACAGGGACCACCAGAAGAGCCATGTCCACTATCAAGAACCTTCACAGATAAAATCTCAGGGCTTCTCTCCATTTGCAGTCATCAGACTGAATTCTGTAGTTAGGATTTGCAATGGGTTCAGTATTCTTTGTAAATCAGCTGGAAGTTGCCTGGTACAAAATAAGTGCACTGACCAGTGATGATATTTGTAGAGGGAAAGCATTTGGAGAATTCAGGGACACAAAGGCAAAATCTGACACGTGCTACACAAAGGATCACAGCCCACATAGTGAAATCCTGCTGACTGAGCAAGGATTATTTACAGATATTATTTTGTGTCTAGTGTAATGAAAGGATCCAAGAAAATCATGAACTGTTTGTGGTGAGTGTATTCATCCACTTCTAGAGATAAAATAAGAGCATTTTTTTTTTTCTTGGCTAAGTATCTCAATAGTAATAACTGAATTTTCCTGACATCCATCCTTATTCTCTTCCTCCCCATACCTGAGATGAGCAGATGTAATGTCAGGGTTATTTATATGTGTATACAGGCATATCACAGCATCCTGGAGTGAGACCGGAAGAAGTGCAGAGCTCAGTGATTCACTAATCCTGTCTCTAGAGCCTGTCACTTTTATTCTGAACAAACATTCCATATAACAGCTGCAGTATCTGATCATAAAAAGTATGTGCTTTGTATCATAGCTCTGATGCATTGCTTTTTGCTATTATAGTACTTCACTTAGTGGAGACTAGAGCGATATTCAATAAATTTCAACTAGGGGAGCATGATTCAAGGGCTAAACAATATTTAGAGATTATCATTTTAATGAAAAGCAGGTAATTTAAATGAATAACATTTTATGCTTGCAAATACCACATTGAGAAGAGTAGTGATGCTTAATTTATACCACACTTTGTCTTTCAGGACAGTAGATAGCCACATACTTGAACATTAAAAGCATAAGCAAAGCATCCCAAGTCACTACCCTTTCTCAGTCTGCAATAGCAGACACCTACCCAGCCAGCCATGTTATGGAATATCCCTTTGGTCGATATAGAATCATAGAATCATGGAATCCTTTGAGTTGGAACAGACCTTTAAATGTCATCTAGTCCAAATCTCCTGCAATGAACAGGGACATGCACAGCTCTATCAAGTCGCTCAGGGCCTGATCCAGCCTCACCTCGAAAATCTCCAGGAATTGGACATCCACCACCTCTCTAGGCAACCTTTGCCAGTGCATCACCATCCTCACCATAAAAGACTTTTTCCTCGTATCTCACCTGTCTCCCCTCTTTGAGTTTGAAACCATTTCTGCTTGTCCTGTCACCAGAGACCCTGTTAACAAGTCTGTTCTCTTATTTCCTGTAGCTCCCCTTTAGATATTGAAAGCTGCAATCAGGTCACATTGCAGCCCTGTCTTCTCTAGGCTGAACATCCCCAGCCTAGTGACTTTGGGGTGTGGTTGGAGAGAGTCCTGATTCTATGCAGTCACTGCCCAGCACTACATAAAACCTCAATGCAAGATCAACGCTGTCCTAGCTACAAGTGCGGAGTGCTTATAGGCTGCTATGGGGAAAGATAAATCCATCCCAGCCAGACTGAGTACGCTCCCCAAAACAAGGAACCTACTCTCTGAAGCCAAGATACAAGTCTTAATATAAAAAAGAAGTGGGAAAAAGCAAATAGATATAAATAATAAATGGAGGCTCTACTGTACCAGCATGCTGCATGAAATACAGCTGCTGCAGTCGTTTCAAATTCTCCAAGACACCAGTACAAGCAATTACTGGAAGCACAATGCATCACCCAAAATAATTAATACGGCTGTTGTGCCTTCCTCATGCACTAACTTACCACAGGGAAAGGGTTTTTGGAGGACAGATTTGCTGATTCTGCTGTTGTTTGTTTAATGACATTGGCATCTATCCCTTGTTTACTAAGTGGGCTCAGGTTGTTATTTTGCAGTTCAGAAGTAGATTCAGCCAGAGGAGAGGAAAATTTCTGTTTTGTTTTGTGGCTCTGTGCACTGATCCATCACTCTGTGATGAATCCTTTGCTGTGTTCATGTAACACTCATGTCCCCAAAGTGGTTGTCATTCATAGAATCATAGAATCATAGAATCATAGAATTATCCAGGTTGGAAAAGACCTTGAAGATCATCAAGTCCAACCGCAGCCTAACCACTACCCCATCTCTAAAAAAAATATATATATATATATATATATATATATAAACCTTTTTTCACTGTACCACACCTCACATGAAGTCACATCCACCCTAGCTGGACCAGGAGGGTTCAGTCACAGTATGGACATCTGTAACACTCATCACTGAACACAATGGACACTTCAATTTGTGTCCTCCTTTGTACCAAACTCACAGCATGACCCTACACCCACAAAAAAGAAGTCTGGCTGCCTTTTACTATGAGCCACTTAAAAGCCACCAATCCTGACCAGTCTTGAAGGTTAGTTTTCCCTTCTGTACCTGTAGATCTCTCTAAGAGGTGCTGAGTTGACCAGCAGTGTCCTTTTAAAGATGAAAGACTGTCAGCTGTTACACTGAACACTTTTTTTATCATACGCTGTATGAAATAGCAAAAACAAATGAACTTTCTCACACACTGTATATATGGGGAGACAGCTGTGAGAATCTAAGCATTTGTAGTTCTTGGAAATTACTCTTAATTAAAATACACCAGCAAACCTTGGTAGTTCATAAGTTGATCTGTTGCAAGACAGTCAAAACAAGATTTTTGTTTCCCTCTCTTTAAGTCTGACTTCAAATTGTGATTGCAGTGCTCTTTATCTCACATCTTAATTCAGCTTTACACCAGCTGATTTGAAATCCTTAATTAACCTTAATCTTTTCTCCTATTATTACAATATGCTGGATTTTTAGTTATTAAAAATTATTAATAAATGAATTCAAGCCATTAATTAATTATTAATTCAAGCTAGTAATAAAAATGTAATAATGATTGTATATGCCAGTATATGCTATGTGACAGTTGCATAACGGTTCTATCAGCTCATTGAAACAGAATATTCAAGAAACAAGGATATCCAGCATCTTATGTAGTCCTGGGAACATGCCATAGACTAAAGTAACTGAAACGTCTGTTTATCCTACCTGGAAAGTCTTCTATATTTTATCCCTAATGAGTGAAGAATATCCATGAGGTTATTTCTTCTAAAAATTCTTTTCCTCTCCACAATCTATGTTATATCTAACATGCTTCCCATTTAAGACATCGGTTTCTATTCTATGAGTCTAGATCAGAAGGGAAAAACCTGCACCTTTTCAAGCACAGATTGCAGAGAGTTGCAACATACTGAATGTTCTGCGTGATGCATCGTATTAAGTCTGATTTTTGCTAGGCTGCTTTGCACTTATTTGATTTGACATCCAGTAACTGGGATATGGCAATCTGATGCAACACAACCATTCAAGCACAAACACAGAAACAACTGAGATAATGTGGTTATATTTGGATCAATTTTAAAAATGAATCTTCAAGTTTTCATTTCTTTTCCATCAGTACTTTGCCAGTGATTCCAGGATCATTATGTGACTGTGTCCTTCCTCAGTTCTTATCCAAACGGGTCTTGAATTTAACCATTCTAATGCTAGATTTCATATTCGACCTTAATTTTCTGCTTTAACCCTAGATAGATAAAAATTCGTGGCTTGTCCTTCCTAACTAAGGATAGGAGAAAAATAAATCTTGAACCTTCCATTAGTCAACTCAAAGAAAATGGACTGAACATAGCAGCAAATAATGTCAGTACAAGAGAGAAAGACTCTTGGAAAGAGTCCAATGGAGGGCTACCATACTGACCAAGAGATGGGAGAACATCTCCTATGACGAAGGACTGGGACAAATGAACTATTCAGCCAGGAAGAGAAGGGCTCAGGGGAAACTTATCAATGTGTCTAAATACATGAAAAGGAGGATGGAAAAAAGAAGGAGGCAGACCTCATTCACTGGTGTCCAGTGCTAGGACATGTTTCCTTAGATATCACTGAAGTAGATTCATTTTGTATTACATTTCCATATTTTCAAACTGGGGCAGATTAGAAGGACATACATCAAGATTTGCAGATTTTGACAATCTATTAACTTTTGCAACTAGATCATGCTGGTATGGATACTTGCAGCCCAGTTATGCTGGAATCCTGATTCATCTGAAAATCTTTGCACTGACTTCACTGGGATCTGGATGTGTCCAAAACTGTTGACCGTGAATTGAATGCCCCTCAGACAAGACCTTTAGTGCTCTAGGTTTTGTTTTGTTTGCAACAAATACATAGGTGCACACAGAAACTTGACAGAATCCTATCTTTCTTTTTGTTTTTATAGTTTCATTTCCCTGTAAATATATTATCAGTTGCCTTCTTCCTTCACTATTTTTTTCCCTATAACTGTGAAGTTAGCTCTGCTGTGAGAAAATGGGCAAAATTTAATCTCAGAAAACACCTCTGTTGAGTGCAGCAGAGAGTAACCCTGGAAAACAGTGGCACCTCAAGTGCTGTCATCAAACTTCTTCAGCGTGTTAAGTTGTGCAATTTTTTTAATCTCTAGTATACTTAAAGAGGGAAGTATCTGGACAAGGAATGGTAAATATAAGTCAGCAGATAATGATATTCCTTTCAGTCACATTTAATCGCAAGAGCTTTGGAGTCTTTCTGTTATTCATCTAGAATAATATTCACCTGAAAAAGCTATGGCTGGCAGTAATTACAGGATATGAACTGACAGATTTGGCGTAGAAGAATGTTCCCTATTTAAAAATGCTAAGAGCACAGAGGTGTAAGGTTGTTTTTCTCTTCGTTTATTTCTCTTTTTTTTTCTTTGATTGTTTGCATGTGTCCCTTCTCATTTTCACTAATGTGGAGAGGTGACAGAACTGTACTTCTGTTACTGTCTGGCCTAATTATGCCATTTGCATTTTTGTAGAGGTTACATAGCACTTTTTTTGCTTTTTCTCTTTGATCTGCGGAGTTCTTAAAAATGCAACAGAAGGGAATCAGACATGATACAGAGATGCAACAAATTTCCACTTGTAGTCTTCAGTAATGGCCTTGTCTGTCGAGGGCAAAAGTGTCTAAAAGATCATGTATGCTACTAAAGGAGTTAGTGTTCCTTATTATAAACACAGTAGGCTGTTTCTTTCTACAAATGTTCCCAGTCATTACTACTGTTTACATTTTTATTTTTTTTTTAATGTAAAATGCTCGTTTCTCCTGCCTACAGCATGAGATGTGAGCTAATGATGCTTTGCAAAGAATTTCAATCTTTCTGACACAAGAGCGGTCCTAACCTAACAATATGTCAGATTCAAAGTTATCTTTACTGACATTTCCAAGAGTAGCTACTGGCAGTTTAATTCTGGATGAGGATTCACTTACAGTTCTTCAAAATACTGGGTTAAAAAGGCAATCCAAAGAGAAGGTTCTTTCTACTTTTAAACACATCCTTAAATGATGCTAATGGAGTTACAACTCTCAGAAGCTGATCTGAATACAGTCCTAAGCATTTTTAATTGCTACATGCCACATCTTGATCCTATACGCTCTGTGCATCCTAGGCTCCCATACAGCTGCCTCTTTCATTAAAGCATAATAATATGAGCAGAGAAGCAACCCAATTATTTGCTGTTACAGTGGTGGGAAGCAGCAGCAAACCCTGAACTAATATTAAGTTTGGATAGTTTTTTAACCTATCATTTCTATAAATCAAATGAAAGGCTTTCCTCATTAAGTGGTGTCATGTTTCCATGCTGTACCAATGGCGTATGGTATAGGAGTTGGTATGAGACATAATTTATTTTTATTTGTGATCTAAACTGGCTTTGAATCTGAATATGGCAGTAACATACATACATTAACCACAAAATGCCCTCTAACCTTGTTGAATATATGCTCTCAAAGATTATGTCAGGATCATTCTTATTTACTGGAAACTGATGCATATAATGCAAAAGAGAAGGCTGGATATTTTTTTTATGTCACACAGCAGGTTACTACCAGTACTTAAAACTGGAATTGAGAGATAATACTAAAGGCTTCATTGAAATTCAGAATGAGCTAAATGAATAGAAATTACATTTTCCAGAAAATAACAAAGGCTTCAGGACTCATTGTGAGCTCAGTGTAGGTATATACTGCTGCAATGCCACTGACATTGGAAAAAATCTACTGGATATACACAGCTGTAACTGATATCCAAATTGGTTCTTTAATATTAATTAAATAGTATGTCAATGTGAAATGGCATCATTATGATAATTGGGTCCTTTTTATGGCTTTTTCTTAACGGAGGAGAAGGCGAGAGAGCTAATGGAGGAATGGAAATAGATTTCCTAATTCAGGTGCAGTACTGCTGCTTTTATTATTTTTCCATTCAAAAAGGAATCAAAGACAGAAGATGTCTTTACAGATCAACACAGGTAATATGAACATTTCAGGAAAATTCATTTTTAGATTCATATTTTTAAAACACCTTTTTATTTAAACCTTTTGTTCTTCCTCCCTTTCTTCCCCAGTGGGAGTGTTCATTCCATGTTGGTTTTGGTACTTCTTGTGTACCTTTTCCCATAGCATTAAGCCGCATATGTTAAAACAGCTGCTGAAACTTGTTTTACCATAGCACATTAAGCATTCTGTGCAATGCCAGGAACTGGCTTTTGCAGGACAGGAAGACAGATGGAGTACTGAACTGTGGTGGCTAAACTCACATGTTGGAACTTGACCCCAGACTTGAACTGGGCCCCACTGACTTTCTTTTTGTCATGTATGTGGATGGACTAAGGTGTACAAATCACCAGCACTCACTGGGGAGAGGAAGAATCCTGTCCAGCAGGAATAGCTACCTCCCACAGTCCACAAACTGTACATGTGTTGGCAAATCCCCTGGTGCTTCAGGTCTTCTCTTTCCTAGCAGTTTCTGTAGCTGGAACAATCCAACACTTCCTCTTTGGCTGCAACATGTTGAGAAGCTTTGGGCTAGCTCTAGTTCCCATCCAAACCAGTTCAGCTTTACAGCTCCTGAAGGAAAGAAGCATGACCTCTACTCCCCCATACCAACTAGTCTATTGCTATCACCAATGTCGGGTATTGCAGATGTAATTCATCTTGCTGAAAGCTATGTCACAGCAATAAAAGTGTCTAATTCAAGTTTGTCATCCTGAGCTCCCACTGCAGCCAAAAAAAGGCTTGCTCAATGTATTTAGGAGAGTGGAGGTGTGATACATATGAATAAATGAGAAGGAGGCACCTGCCTTCTTTAGGGTGAAATGAATCACTGATCATCCTTTCTGACAGAGTTGACTGGATGGGGCTAAGGCAGCCTGCTGTGATGTAAACAGCTGTATTATGGGCACCAACATACAGATGAGATGAATCTTGTCCTTGTTGTGACTGCAGACAGCAGAAATCATGGCAGAGTTGCACAGGAGTCCAGAGCACAGCAGTGCCCTCTGTCTTGTTTTCATTTGGAAATCACAGCTTTATGGATGAGGAGTTTTTGACTTAAAAGGTGGTAAGAAGCAAGTATATCTTGGTCAGAACCAATTACATTCTCTGATAGTAAAAAATCAACAGTGAAAATCACCTCTAAATAAAGGCTTTCCTTCTTCAGGACATAATACAGCACAAGTGATTTTCCCTTTCCTCGCTGCTAAAACACTCTATTAAACTACCCACAGGGAGAAGAGAGCATCTAGATGCCACCCCATTAGTTCTGCTATGTAGGACTCTTCTTATCACAGTGTAGAATCTCATACATTTTCCTACAATAAGGAATACTTTGCCCTTATGGAGAAACCATGGGATCTTTTATTTGCTTAGTGCTTTCCTTGCAGTCAACATGAACAACAGTGCAATAACATTTATTTTGCTATTTGAGTGCTAAGAAATTATGTTCATTCAAGTATAGTACTTTCCTCATCCTCTGCAAAATTCTGGAACTGACGGAAATACTTTCTACTGTTTTAAGAAATAAATTAGTTGCCTCTGAATGAAGCGTATCTCTGACTGATCTTCACTAAAGCAAGATTTACCTGGAGATTTATTGCAGCTTTGCCTTTTTGTTTCCCCATGGGAAAGTTCGCAAATGATGCAGCAATCTTGCTTCAGTAATACTGTGCTTAAACACACTTCATGGATTATTTGGTATTCAGGATGCTCTTTCTGTGTGAAGAGAAAATATAGCTGGTTGGTAAAACCAGGCTGAGATTTTCAAAGAATATGACAGTGAATGTTTAACAAAACAAATGCTGCTTGAATCACATTCAGACAATGACCACCCAGAAAGTACCTGCACTGAAATCAATGCCTTAATGTGAGGATTGCAAAGCAATAGAAAATGGTGAGTGGAATTACCTTTCTGTGAGGAACAGAGCAGCATTTCGTTGGGAAGTAATTTGAATCATATTAGTTTTGAGAGTAGTAAATAAGTTCAATAGTCGTAATTCCTAATTCTTTTTTAATAGGTTGCTTTTTCTGATTTTTGGTCCATCGGGGAAGGTGAAAGTGAGGACATAACCACATAACCTTTCAATTGGTAGAAACATGAAGAAGAGACCCAGCTCATGGTTTGATCATCTACTACTATGGCTCTTTGCCCGAGAAGCAGTTGAGCTGCCCTGGTGTGTGCTGTGAATCAGCAAGTGAGCTTGGCCTCTCAGAAAGGCTAATGGTCTTGAAACTGCCCTTGGGGCTCCCAGCTTGATGCTAATACTGTTTACCATTGCCCCTACTACTTCCAATAGTACTTCCAGTTCATACTGTGGGCTTCTGTACATTCCAGAAATGTTATTCAAGCTGGACGTGTCTGTGTTTCTGCATGTATGGCAGCATGGTCAGTGCCCAAACAGGGCCCACTTTCCAGTCTCTGATGATTAGATTCACTGTAATGTGATTAGACAAGGGTGTGATTTTAAAATCTGACTGCAGCTGGAGACAATGGAGATACTTTTGAAAGTTAAGCCTCCAATGTTTGGCATATATGTCTTGAAGGACCAAAACAATTTCAAACGCCATAATTCCTGCAGGGGGTGGCAGTTATTGAGCAAGAAACCCAGTGCCCCAGCATCAGAGCCAGTAAGTCCAAATAAATCAAGTCTGTTGGCTTTGGTTTCCTGAAGCCTTCCAGCTAAAACTAGCGGTTTGTGCATGGCTTTAATCCCGGTACTTTCCAGCTCCCAGTTTCTGTTTCATTTATTAGTCACATTTCTGTATTGTGAGTAGCTTTAAGCTGTAAAGCTTGTGGAGAGTGAAAAAAAAGGCTTAGTCCACAGAGAATAGTCCTCATGTATAGCTTTTGTTGTGACTACATGAGGGCATTAGGCTTTTTAACACTAAAATGCTGATGCCTTTGGAAAGAGTGGAGCCATTGCTCTCTGTGAAATACAAAGGGCTTGATCCCAATCTTCTTTATAATGAAGCAAATTAATAGTGACTGACAGAAACTCAGGAACTACTGCTCCATTTCAAGCCAGAAATCCAACTCTCTCAAGGCTGTCTATGACCCTAGCTAGTAGCAGTTACATTAAAGGACGTGATAAGAAAGGCTTTAGTAACAAATGTGGCATGACTTGCCTATCAAGAAGACTCCTTCTTCACCTCCAATTCAGAGATTGGTTTATATCCTGAAATATGAGCATCTGTGCCCATCTCCAAAGGCTCAGACAGGTTACTGATAGTCACTGTCATTTTAACTTCATTTTCTTATGTATGGATTCTTCATTTTCAATGAAGTCAAGGTATTACGTCACTGTAGCGGCCATAAAGTCCGGTATTAATCTCATGAGCTTGACAGAAACTGTTTGACCTGATACATGAGATCTAGATGGAAAAGTAAACAACAGACTTCCAGGAAAGCAAGTATGCCCTTGTTCACTCCCTAGGTTAGGCAGGCTTTGTTTTACATGTACACGGGGACACACCTGTTGTGTACATAGCAAGATTGATCATATATGAACATCTGGAATTCATGCAAATCCCTCCTCAATCAAACACTAAAAGCCTGGTTTTATAGCATTTCACCATCTGTGTTAAAACACATCTGACATCATATCTGCACTCCAGCTGCCCTTGTACCTACAGGTCTCTTCTTCTCCAGAGAGACTCATTGTCTTTCTCTACTGAGACATCTGGAGGAAGAAAAAAGAGAGAAACCTCCTCCTGCACAAAGATAAACCAGTTTGATCATAAAAATGTGTTCTCTTAAAAGCAGCTGTGAAAAGTCACATACAAACCAAGGTGCTTGCTTTTGAAAAGATCTGCGTGGACATTTCTTTCCATGATTTTCAAGCAACATGGATTTCAAATGAGGTTTGTTCTGTGACTGGATTTGAATGGTTCCTGATCTTAAGAGAACACACTGAGAGAACCTTTGCCATTTCATAGGATACCATAACCTGCATGCCAAATAAAAGGTGATTCTGTCTGAGGACAGCTTACACCCCTATCCAAATCCTACTTCCTCATCTCCTTCAGTATCATCACCCACTCTGTTTCCAGATATGTTGTGTGCAATATGCATCCTACTAAGAGAAATGATTGTGAGTGCTTAGGAATAGAGAGAAAACAGTGGGAAACCAAGCCGATCAGACTCAGGTAACTTGAATAAGAGACTGAAAATGACACTACTTTGTTGTGGCATCTGTGTTTTCCATTAGGTCTGTGCAACTCAAAAACAATAAATGATCTGTCAGGTGGGAAAAAATATGTATTATTTTCCATGTATTTTTACAATAGGTAGAACTGTTGAGAACTTACTAGAAACGAATGGAAATTAGAGATTGCAGAAAACTGGTAAAAGAAGGAAAAGAAAAAATGTACAGCCTGCAGAATTAAGGCTATTAAAAAGAAAAGAACTAAAGAAATATCAGTGATGGTACTGGTACCTTACTAGATAGAAATTAGAGAAAGGATACATCTTTACATTCTATGTGTGGGACATAACCATATCCTTCAATAGTGTTATCCAATGAAGAGCAAAATATTTTCTGTCAATTGATAAAAAAGACATTAAGCTAAATTGATATTCAGTGTATCTCTAGGCTACTTGAAAGCAAAAGTCATGAAAGAGTTGTCTGGGAAGCTTTGATATTGTTGATGGAGAAGATCCAGAAGGCTGAAGGTAAACTAATGTTGATCTAATACTTAGAACAGAGTAGTTGAGAGGACCCTGACACTCTTCTCAAGTTAAATAATGGCTGGCTGGTATTGGTTTCAATTAACTTAGAAAGAAAGGAGGCTAAAATAACAAGGTTGTGTCAGTGGGAAATGAGTCTTGTCAAACGGGGCGCAAGCTTGTGACTCTAAACTTGTTTGATAATGTAAATGTTCAGCTATTCAAAGGAACATAGTTTGTCTGTAGGTCCCACAGTAACATAAGCATCATGATACAGAGTAGTTAAAATCTGACTACCCCTTCCCTAACAAGGATGCATGGTTGCTTTGTTGTGTATTAGGTACTCAGGCTTTCTAAGGCTTTTGGCTTGGGATACATGCCATTTAAGAGGTGAAAAGAGTGATTAAAATGCTCTTGACACACCTAAAATGGATATAAATGGCTGTCTCACAATACGATTATAGATTAGATCACTAGAAAGTACATGAATTTCTGCTGAGAGGCTGCTGAGAGCTGTTCATCTTCCTGAACTCTTGAATGTTGTTGATGATCTGAAAGAAAACTTAAAATAATTTCTGATAGAATTTGCAGATGACATGTAGGATGGCATGACAAATAACAAAGAAGACAAATTACTGATAGGGAATTATCTGGATAGCATGAGAAGTGGATTGCTGCAAAAACAGTGTATTTTTATACAGATAAGATGCTAACCAGACATTCAGGAGTGAAGAATGTTGGTTTCACTTCAACACTAGGAAGTAGTGTTAAAAATCTTTAAGTATAACTCAATGATCCCAACAAATAACCATCCAACAGCAGGAGATGCTATGGCAAAAATGACATTCCTTGCATAGAGTAACTGAAGATTACTGGAATACTAGATATACTCTTGTGAATGAGGTGAATGACAAATTCACATTTGAAGTAAGGGGTATGATGCGATGGTGAATTATTCAGTGTAACAACTTGAAGAGTTTACTTTCGACTCTTTATCACTGCAAAAATATAATAATATTTCTATAAAGAACCAGATCAAATAAGAAGTCCCGTGGTCAGTATTTATCTCAAGACCAGACTGCAAGATATCTTTTGATTCATAATCAACGTCTGAAGTCTGCTTGGGGGGTGTTAGGTGCTTTATTTTTATTTTATTTTATTTTATTTTATTTTATTTTATTTTATTTTATTTTATTTTATTTTATTTTATTTTATTTTATTTTATTTTATTTTATTTTATTTTATTTTTCAAATACTAAATTGGACCAATTCCTCAAAAGAGAACACCATTTCTGAAATTCAATAAAATTGCTTCAACTAACATAAAATATTAAATGCAAAAAAAAATTAGAAAGAATTATTCCACATCCTTCACTGGCTTATGGGTAGGCCTTTTAAAGAGCAATTCTAGGAACACCAGACATTCTGGAAAATATCCACTTGGCATGTGGGCTCCTCCAAACACTACCCCATGTCCCTGAGATATAGCAACTGTATCTGAAATTTATGATGGCTTATGAAGTAAACAAAATCCTCAGCTGAATTACAGGCCAGTACTTGCTTCAGTACTTTCTGTGATCTTGCATTTATGATTTTGTATCATTTTCTTACACCACTGAAGTGTAAATTTCATGAATAAATTCTATTATCTCTGGAACTTTGCTGATTAAAAAGAGGAGCACGTATATGATTTCAAAATAGTTAAATTCATTCTTCTCACATATCACAGGAAGAGCTGCATGAACAATCCATACTGAATAATTTACTCTGTAAATTTATAGTTTTTAAGGTGACTTTTTTAAAAAAAAGGACCTAAGTTATTTGCTTCTGCTGGATGAATCTTTTTGAGACAAAACATGCAAGCATAGCTGATAAAAACTAATTTCCTCTGAGTTTCTCTGCAAGCATTCAATATTGGAACTGTAGGACCGATCACTTAATTGTTGATTGCCCCTATTCTCTCATTAGATTCCTATCCACAATCTCCACCTCATCCCTTGCATTAATAATTCTTGACATCTGTATGGTGGAAAAAATTGGGAACCTAACTGTATAAACTATTCAGACCATTGAGTCAATCATCTGTTTTGTTGGATCAGGTTGAATGCTGGGGGTGTGGGGTTGCTCCTACCCATCCCACTACAAGGCTGTTGTAGACTCTACTTTCTTTGATAGATGAGAAATTTTAAGTTTATAGTCTAGCTGTTTCATTTGGGCTTCTTGTTTCAGTTTCATGATCATATATCCTGTGCAAACACTCTTTCACCTTAAATCACTCCCTTGTTTTTCCCAGTACTTACTCCTCCAATATTTTTACAGTGAACAAGCCAACATAATTCTCAGCCATTGTTTTGGTAAATTAACAGGCTTATCTTGAAGATGGTCTTCTCCGTATCATGTTGGTAATTCCTCTAATCACCTAGTTAAGCTTAAATTTCTCTCTTGACTGCAACTCATGGATTTTATTCCAGATGAAATCTTAGCATTTCTTTGTAAAATAATAGTGCTCCCCATTCTTTAAGTGTCCTGTCTGAGACACAATGAATTGCATTTATTTTGTCACAGCTGCATTGCATGAAAGCCTATCTGGTTATTAATCACTGGCATGTCTAAAATAGATAATAGATCAGTGCAGTTCCTTGCTTTAATTGATCTGATGACTGAGCTGGTCTAGGAAATTCTTACCATCTTAGACATTTCTTTTTCTATTTATTTTATTAATTTTATTTTAGTTATTAATATTATTATTATTTAGTTTATAGTTTAGTTAGTAAGTTAGTTAGCTTATTTATTTATTATTTCTTTATATTTGTGGCTTCTTTTTTCAGGCCAGAAGTATTTCAACAACAGTTGTCATTTCTAACTGCTTTCTAATACTCTTTCTTCTTATGAATCCTTCCTACTATTACATCCTTGATTCATCCAAGCCTTTGTAGATAAGGAGTTCTCACTGTAGAAATTCTTCTAAATTTGTCCATCAGCACAGAGATTTTCACTTTGCATGTTTGCATTTTGCTATAGTCCCTGATGGATTTGAATATGTTCAGAAGGCCATACAAATGTCCCATTGGGATGCGTCACCACAAAAACAGCAAATAATATAGATTTGCTAATAAATCTATGACATCAGTTTAAAAGAAACCATCCATCGGTTCTGTTCCCACATTTTTCTTTAAGGAATTCTATTGATAATTCCCATCTCAGTAAAGATGGTTCAGCCTCTTTTTTTGGCCTCTTCCATAAATGCTCTCTAATTTCTCTATTAATAACTCATCTTTTCAATTTCAGTTCCACTTGACATCACAAAAATACTCTATGAAAATCAACCCACATGCAAATTTTCTCTGAAACTGAACAACCAAACGGAAAGAAAATCAGAACAAGATTTACTGGAATAACAATATTTTTAGATGGTTTGGGAAAATGCTCAATTTTCTTGAAAGTCTTAGTTCTTCATCACTTAGCATGACTGAACTAAATTCGATACAATAACCTCTTCCCACACACTCTGTGCTGTTTTCTGTTTTCAAGTGCTCTTTGGTGTTTGTGCCTGAAACTAGACCCAACGAATTTTCTTTGTATTTAGTGACTACCTAAAATTGCAAGACACCTAATGTGAACACAGCAGTGACTGCAGTGAAAATGAGCTTCTTCCCCCACTAGCAAATTACTAAATTATACTCATGAAATTTGGGGAAAATAGCAGCCTTCATAGAATAGTTTTAAGTGAAAACAACAGCAATGCCCTTTCCCTAGGGCTTTGAAAGCATTCTCAAGCATCCTGGTCTTGACTTCATTTCCCTTTAGGCATATAGTTAGCCACGGGGCCAAGAGTTTTACTCTAAACTCTTGAATTGACTTGCAGAGTTTACAGCTCTTTATTAACCTGTGGTTTAAACCTTCTATATTCAATTTATTTTGCAGATGATAGCATAATGCATTTGCACAGGAGTGTATCCTACTTAACAAACATGCCTGGAGATAGATTGAGCATAAAAATGCTAGCAAACTGGTATGTGGACAAGTGGGTAAACATTGTACTACATGACTGCCAAGCCGTGTTTTTATCAGGAAAGGATCTTTCTCAGTAGCTGTTAGAAATTGTAAAAAACATGCTGTATTTTGCATATGAGAGTTAAAAGATGATCACAGCGTAGCTGAAACTCTATCAGATTTCAGGCCAATCAGACATACAGTTCATAAGGGAAGAAAATCAGGAAAGATGGCTCACTGAAAGAAGCAAATTAGTGCCTTCTATTTTATTTATTTATTTATTTAGCAGATGGATAAGTGTGTTATTTGCTGTAATTGTGTGCAAATGACAAGAATGAAAAGGCCTTCTCCAAGTGCAGATTCCAGGAGAAGCTTATAGATGATTGCCCACAAAGGCTAACAGCAGAGAATACTAATTGTCTAGCTGTGACTATGAGGCTAAGTGTTGACCGTGGGGGGGGCAAGAGGGACTGAGTGATCTGCTTCCTCCCTAGATAAAGCTTCACAGCCAACCTGCCTGGTGCGGTGAGGAGTCAACTCGCTGTGCACATTCAGACCTGGGGAGCCCAGTGTGCCCTGATGATGGTACCTGACCAGGGATGAGCCTGTATTCACATTAGGCATGTAAATGACAGCCAAGGTTGATCATGAAAGCTGATCTTCAAGTTGAAAAGAGCCTTTTGAAGAGCTGAGCGCTTGAAAATACATGTTTCAGGTCTATACTGAAATTAAAATTGTCTGCTAGTCTAAGGCAGACATCAGGTGTATTTCTCCTTTATTGCCATGCCTCTTTTCAAAGATTGAGAACTTGAAATAGATGAATATAGTTAAATGTAGACAAATGGCCTTTTATAAACATTCACTCTTTTTCTTCCCCCAAGCAACATTTCACAGCTTATTTGAAGCACAACCACAGTACTTTGCCTTCATGGTAACTAGTTTTCCATATCTTGTGTGCTTATATTTCCTTTTTTTATAGATATATTTTTTTAATATATATTTTTTTAGAGTAGGCATTTTCTGTGCAATCATATCCATTGATCATACTGAAGTGCAAAAATATGTCTCAGTACTGTTGGTTGATTGCTTGACTTTTGACTAGCTGCTTGCCCTGCTTACCTGAATTATGGGCTGGAGGGTGCTAAAGTCTGACCCTTCTCCATGGGTATTTGGCTACCTTTTCAATAACCCTTTCTTTTCATGACATTTCAAATGAAAAACAAAAGATAAACTCATCTCAAGTGCTAATCCAGATTTGATTATATTTTTCCTGAGAAGGGCATAAGCATAAAGAACACTTAATCAGGCACAACAGACAAAAAGTTATTTATTTTTCTGAATGATTCATAGTGCCGTTCTTTTGTTTTTGCAGAAAAGAAGGACAAATTAAAGTAGAGATTCATTATTCAAAATGGCAACAGTCCCATTAGGGAGGGACAGCAGAAGGAAAACATAGCCATAATTTTACTTATTTTACGAGAGATGAGTTCTTCCATACTTCTCTGAACAGACAATGGTTAAGTTCAACATAAAGTAGAACACCAGTACAATAAATAAGAAAGAGAAGAATTACTGATATTGTCTCAGGAGCATCATGTGAAAATAAATTCACTTCCTGTTGTATTTTGGTGTACAATCCACATATGCTGAAGCAGCACACCAGAGAGACCATGAGGTGAAAAAACTATAGTTGAAAAGGATGTTTTGTCAGCTCTTGTTTTTGTAACAGGAATTTTTCTGGGTCTACCCAAACTGTAAGGGAAAGGACAAGCTCAAGCACACTCAGACAAAGCTTTCCAGCCATGCTTTGGCTTTGGCTTGACTTGAATATATGGTATCCATCCCATATTTTTGAGAACTGTACTCTCAGCTGCTCTCTGCCTTTCTATATTTTCACCCCATATGTGTTCTCACACAAAATAGCTTTTCTGGATGCCTTGTCCCAGTGCCTAACATAAAACTGCAGCTTTGCATGAGCATCCATTGTTAGTGGCTACTAACCAGCTGCAATGTAAGCTGCAGTAGACTGAGACTGGCAGCCCTTTAACAAATTTCTGTAATTTCATTAAGCACAACAATAATGATGTGAAGTGCTAAAAAATGCTTTGTTTGGCTTGTCTGAAGGCTGCTGTAATGGGGGGAAGAAAGGCATAAATAAGACGCTTTGTTTTCATTTTCAGTCTATTCGCTAATTGCAGAGAAGTAAAAGAATTTAAGCCCCCCTTATTTGATCGTGTTATTGTCTGACAGCAAGGAAAATGTCCTTGGAAGGAACAAACATTCAATCTGTGTGTAAAGATAAAATAGAAAAAAATTGCAACCCCGATACATTGCTGACAATAATTATGAAAATTGAAAAATGAGAAAAAAAATACAACATTCTAATGGTACAGCCAGAAAGTGAATGTTTTCAGGTTTTATCATCAACAGAGGGAGAGAATAGCAGTATGCAGTCAACTCTTTAACTGACAACTCTGCATGATTCCTTGATGTAATTTGGATGAAGCTGGATAACCTGTGATTTACTAAACTCTCTTCAGTTAGCAAATCTGTTCAGGGTTCCCCAGCATATCAACATGGTCATACCCATGTGTGTTGGCTGCAGATTATCCTTTCACTCTGAGCTGTGAGGATATGCACCTGCACAGCTGTGGATGTAAAATGATCTCTGGCTCGTCAGGTAATGCACAAATGAAGCCAGCCCCAAACTGCCTGAACTTAGCTTATAGTAATGGAAAGAAATTATTATTCTGTTTATCAGTACTTGTGCTTGACTTGAATCAGCAATATTAATTAGTGACACAGAGAGAAAGCAAAATTCTTAGTGATGCTGCAATACTGCTAGTGTTGATTAGCACAGATTTTGAGGGCGATTTAATTTATTTTTGACCATTTCAGTTGTTTATTAAGAAATATAAAAGGTCTGCAGATATGCTACATAGTTGGAATTGGGGAGAAAGAGCCACGAACTCAATTTGTCTCTCTTGAGATTTAAGCCCGCCTCTTCGATACCAGTTCATCTTTCCCAGAAAATAGTGGATTAAGAAATTATAGTGTATGAAAATGAAATAACTGCTTCTTACATTCATGTGGTTTTGAATCATTGTTCTTGACACAACTGATATTTCTTTAAGAAAGTAGAGGTTAAGGAAATGTCAGTAGCTCTTCAGACTGTAGTGAAGAATTAGTGAGGCCATATATTCATTTCCATGGTGACAAACTGATGTTGCTATTTCTGAATTATAATTTTATTATACAATCAAGTAACTAAGTAGGGTGCTAAAGCAGGAATGGAGGAAAAGTCTAGGGTTATGTGCTTTGTTTTATTGTCTGCAAAATCTTTTACTAGAAAGTAGAAAAAATTGCCTCTAAATTAACAAAGATCTGGTCACTTTTGATTGATGGTTGCCCTGGAACTTGTGAAACAAGTAACTGATATCTGGGAAGGATCTATGCATGAATTACTTTGCTAAGCAAATTCATTAAAAATCCATCATGTTAGTTGAAGGAGGCTTAATTGTTTGATGATATATTATAAGTAATGGTAAACAATCACTCCTATCTTATAATACAGTAATAGGATGCTAGGGAGGCAAGGAAGTGTTCCTTGTGTTTGTTCTTAATAGATTAAATGTTTTGTGTGGTCCAAGGAATAACAAAATCTAGTTACTCTTCAGGTATCTGTGCCTGTTGTCTGTCCCAAATCAATTGCTATAGGGTAGTTATGTTAACTATGGGATGTCTCCTGCTTCTCCCTTGCTTCCTCCTGTTTGTTAAAATTCAAAGGTCTTAATACTTCCCAGCAGTTCCGTCTTTCCCCTCCTAGAAGTTGGGGACGTTACAGTGACAGTAAAACCAAGTCCTTTTCATTCAAATGAACAAAGAGATGGAAGATATACGATATGAAAAGGCAACAGGGGACTGAGATAGCCTTCCCCAGGCTTGTGGCCTCATTGTGCTCTTGCTTGTGCCTGAGGATATTGGCCACTGCCTTCTGGAGAAGCCCCAGGGGCACCCACAAATCATTGCAATGCTCTTCAGAAAGCTCCATGTGAATCCCTATACAATAAACTGAGTTTCATTTTGATGGCTTATTTTAAGTGCACTCTCAAATCCTGGCAAGCAAGTTTATCTTTAAAAGCAATATCTATGCACATTTCATTTATTTCCCAATGACTGGTTATTTTCAGTGTCATCTTCAATATTTATCTGAGTTTAAAGCTCCTTCCCTGCAAATATTCTAAAAATGAGCTTAGATGACAGGGTGAATTTGTGACTGTTTATCTTCCACAATAGCAGTAGTTTATCTGTTCAGATGCTGGCCAAATACTATACAATAAAATGCACAGGGATAGAACTAAACCATCTTCACTGTGGCATGGGGCCACTTTGTTACCCAAGTTGTCTTTTGACTTCAGTGGAACACATTTTAGGGTAAAGTGTTATTACATAATATGAGCGAGGTTAACCAAATCTGCTCCATCATTATTAAACACTGTTATATCCTGTAGCCGCATAGATTTCAATCTTTCTGTACTGATTTTAATTGGGCAAAAGGTTCAGTTTTAAGGAGGATGAGATAGATATCTGAACCTAGTCCATGAAAACCATGTGATTACAGGAAACTGGAAGGTTCTGAGCTTGGACAGTGATATGTTTTGACATTTAGATTGGGATATAAAGTAAATTTTGGTACTTATTTTTCTTTTATGTTCCATCGGGTCGGTTTTGTCATGAGATTGACAGCATTAAACGTTTTTTTCTTTGGAACATGCTGATAACATTCAAACATTTCACAAGAACGCTCAAAAGTCTCCATAAATATTATTGGCAGATATTTTTCATTCTGTTTCCATTTTCATGTACGTGCTGTTAGACGACATCACATGCAATAGACAAAACATTGAGGTCTTCCTTTTTTTAAATAAAAAAAAAAGAGTTGAGATTTTAAAACTTTGACTTTAGTTTGGGATAGTGTTTAATTTTAAAGCCTTAATATTTCCTATAGGACATGCATAATATTTTTTTGACCACATCTAATCTGGGAAACATATATTTGTATTGGACTTACTACCTTCGGAAATGTCTTAATTTATTTTTTACTGAGGTGTTTCCATAAGGAAGAATTCCATTTTTGATACAGCAATTAGATCATTCAATAACTGTTCTAAGAAGAGAAGCATGGAATCAAATAAAAACAATCTAATGGCTTGTAAGCAACAGGTGATTTTTCTCAACAACCAAAGCACCAAGGCTCCTCTGCTATGTAAAGTAATTTCCAGTGCTGGGTGCACCATAATTCTAAATGTCCCTGACTAATGACCGTTGGTAGTTTATTATACCATTCATGAAACAGTTACTGCCACTCATTTTACACTGAGAAGATTATCATCTTTTGGATTTAGAATAGCAAAAACTAATTTTATGGAAACTGGGGAGGTGTAGAAATGTTATCCCCTTGTCTGTGTTTATTCAGTGGTAGCATTGTTTAAAGCCCATGATCCTGCCTGCATCTGCCACTGCAGCTGGCCCAGCCAGCTCACCAGTCTTTATTTAGCTGGATATTACAGCAGTAACATTTCATTATAGTTGTGCTTGGAAGAAGTCATAGTCCATTGGTTTTATTGAAGCTCACTTCTAGTTTACTTCCATTTCAGAGAAAAGGACAGCTGTTTTAATATGTACTTGGTGGAACACCTAAAGGGTTTTAGTGTTAATTAAGTTGGGAGGAACTGTTTTTAACAAGCACCTTTTTGTAAATGTCAAGCAGCTCCATCATGTTTCATTGTTATTATCCAAGTCTGAAATTAGCCAGTGCAAGCATCAGCAGGCTCAGAGTGCTGTGCAGTACATTGGTGTGTGACTTGTTTGAGTTGGTTAAAACAGCAGGGCTCTGCAAAGGGGGGAGCATGTTTGGTTGAGAGCACATCCCCTTCTCTGCTCTCCCTGCTATGGGAATTGAAAGGGATGTAATGTGGAAAATCATCATCATAATTTCCCCTTTCTGATATTAGGTAGAGCTCATTCAATCTTAAGTTGAATATATGTAAAGGGGTGCTACCAGTATCCGAAGGGGGTCTGTCAGGTAGAAGGGTACTCTTTAGCAGGGTCTGTTGTGATAGGAAAAGGGAAATGGTTTCAAACTAAAAGAGGTGAGATTTAGACTGGATATAAGGAAAAAGTTTTTCACAGTAAGAAAGATGTGGCACTGGAGCAGGTTGCCCAGACAGATGGTGGATGCTTCATTCCTGGAGACACCCAAAGTCAGGCTGGATGGGGCTCTGAGCACCTGACTGAGCTGTAGGTGACCCTGCTTACTGCAGGAACTGCTTACTGATGAGTTGAATTGAGTGGCCTTTAGGGGTCCCTTCCAACTCAAACTACTCTACAGTTCTATGAAGTTCAGCTTGATACAGAGTATAATGGACCAAAGCCTTGCTCATGCACAATGTGAAGCAAAATAAGCAGTCAGGCAAAAGAAATGATAGAAGCCCTTGCTTTTTGACACAGTCTTCAAAGGGTTCAAACTTTAGCCCTTTAACTTATTTACTGTGCAGCTGCTGTGCTCAGCTGTTTGTTGTTTTAAGCCAGAAATAAAAGGTAAACAGGCTCCAAATTTTCTTGAATGCCTTCAACCAGAGCAACCTTTTTTTGTCTTGTCAGGGATTCTGCTACAAGGCACCAGCTCAGGTGTCAGAAAGATAAAAAACAGTCCTCACAACTTTGGGGACTGCAGAAGCAGAAGTTTTGGGAGATTCAAATGATTGCTTTTTTTCTCCTTGGCTTAGCCACCCTATGGTGCTATTTAAGAACAAAGTGCATGAAAGAAGGCTCACTGCCCAAGTTCAATAAAAACTACAGACGTCAATGGGAGTTTTGCCTGAGCAATAACTGCATTTTTGACCCTATGATGTGATGTGTGACCATGCGTTTTTATTGCTTCTGCATAAATGTAGAAAAATGGCCACCTTGTCTACTTAATCACATAAAGCACTTAAATATGTCACCTCATCTTGCATGTTCAGGGAAAAAAATCACATTCACCCATGACTGCATGAAATTACTCCGCAAAGCAGCTGTATGGACTTGCTTTGGTACTGTGCACATTTGAATAATTTTATAACAAATTCCTGGTCTAGGACTTGAGACATTCAAATCTGTTCTTGTCTTCCTGAAAGAGACAAAGTGTAGTATGTGTCTTGCATCTAACTAACTGAAGAAAACTTTGCCTGTCAATGCAGATTCCTACTGTGCTTCCACAGCATCAAACTTTGCTGTTGTAAAATGATGTAGTTACAGAGCTTCACAATGCCCAAATGCTCAGAATCTGGTCCTATGATGTGGACCAATGGAGTGGCAATGATGAAAGAGACGATGAAATTCCTGTTGCCTCTGTGTATGATTCTGTATTTGATAATGCGGTTGTTTTGTAACTAAAATGCGTGTTATGTTTAGTGTAGTCTTATTTTAGCTTTACCAAATTGAGATAACTCAAGACCTTAAACATTATAAAGAAAAGAATGCCTGTTGGTGGAATTGGAGATAATTAGTTTCCCACTGTCATTTCATCGTTTCATCCTCCATGCATTTATAAGCAACATCTTTAAACCCAGCTAGCTACTTTGAGTGAATCACACATGTGCAAACATCTGTTTATGTTCATGGTCCAATGGTTTCTACTTACTGGTTCAGGAAACCTCTGTGCAGGTCTCAGCTGTGTAATATTCATTTGCCAAGATTGCAGGGCAGAATTAAGTAGATGGGTGACAATGCAAAAGTCTAAGTGACTCTTTGCTCGAGTGCTCCATGGGCAAGCAGGGACAGAGCACTGTTAAACATTTCTCTTTTGCTGCCTCAGAGACATCATAGGACACACTCCTCCTTCAGTTCATTCCAGACAAGTCTGTATTACTGACTTTCAAGTGCCAATAGGTACTAGCTAAAAATATTTTATTTAACACTTATTTCCTGCTCTGAACAAAATGATGAGTGATATATTCCTTTCCAGTTCCGAACAGGACAGCTTTTCAACGTGATTACACTTTCCCCATTGACAGGATTTCTGAACATAACAAACCATGTTATTCCCTTTTTCTTCCTGCAGAATCTACTTTATTTCTGGAGATTTCAAGGGATTTCAAGGGACTGTGAAAGATATAAATACGAATATAGATGATAATATATACAAGTTACCATATCATCCTTTAGTTGAACATAGGTCTTGAATAGGCCTCTACTGCTGAAAATCCCAAATTCATGTAGACGTGTGACAGGCTTTTCTTGAGTTAACTGGAACTAAATGTAACCATCTATTCCTAATATATTTTCTGTTTTCAGCTGGATAGCTGAACTGCAAGTGTGTTAGGAGAGCATAAGAAGCAGAGAAAGGTTACAGCATGAGTTATAAAGCTGAACAAGCATCCTTTGTCAATGTACCATGAGCACACAGTGCTATCGCTCATGTGTTATGATATGACCTTGGTCTTACACAGTAATTTTTATTATCATACAGAGTGATATAAAGCTTACCCAGCTTTTTGAACACAGTCCATCAAATAGGTGCCTCTGTTTCTCTTCTCATTAAAATCTACAGTGATTAATTTCACTTGTAATGAAGTTTTATAAGAAACTTACAAGCAGAACAGGTTTATCACCTGGGTAATCAAATCTTTGTAAGTGCCAAGAAGAGATTCAGAATATAAATCTCTGAGTTACAGATAATACAAACAAATCATAATAATCTAAGATCAAACAGGGATCCACAGCCTAGGACAAATAAATTCACCTTGCAGAAAAATACAGTAGAGTATTATAAATAACACTTAATTTGTTTGAAATGTTAATAATGGGAACTATTCCATTTTAGTGAAAAAAGTGATGATCAAAAACTTCAAGTACAGCAATAATAATCTTTGTCAATGGCATAATGAACAAACTGACAAGAAGTTAGCAGGCATCCTGTCCTGCCAGATTTTGAGACATATGTAAGATGCCGTGAAAGAATTAACCAGTGAGCGAGGAAGTCTTGGGGATTTGAGCAGGAAATAGCTTTTCTGTCATCTAGAATCCTTTAATTCCACTTCTTAATCTTATGACTTGTCTATGAGAACAGTTTCTATCTGTGTCAGTCTGTTGCCTTGAAACAAAAGGACTGCATGATTTTAGCTGAGATTCAGGCCTCAGAATAGTTTGGAGTTAAAATCTTTAAAAGCCAATTTGATTTCCTGCAGAATAATTTGTGTTTCACCTCTTGGAAGCATGAGCATTCTTTCATCCCGCTTTTCCCCATACTACATTGTGAAAAAATCGTTGCCCCCCGTGCTCTTCCTAAAGAGCTGGTATTGCCACCAGCAGTGACAAGTAAATGGGTGTTTTTATGACCCAGCAATGTCCTTTTTGAGATGCTGGTCTCCCTTCAGGTTGTTCTTTTGCACTTAGAAAAGTCAGCATGCTGACAGTGAATATGCTGGTTGATTCCTAGCAGCTCTTGCCCAGACCTACATGGTGAGCTTGCAACTGAATCCTAAACCTCAACAATCTGGAATAAGGTAAAAAGTAGGGAATTTTTGCAGTAGACATAAGGCCCAGGAGGTTTATAAACCCCCATCATCAAAGAAATCTCTCTGCTGCAATGCAGTAATTACACTGACTTCTCTAGATCAGGTGGGTTATGGGAGACAAAGTTTTGCTGCAATTTGCTGGATTTTGATAATGAGTTCTTAGGGAATCTTCTCCACATACCCCAGACAGCTCCCAGACAAGGAGTAACTCCATCTTGAAGAGGACATGTTAGCATCCAAAGGACCCTGGAGAATCCACCAAGAGTCTTCTAGTTCTCCCTTTAGCCCCAGTGGAAATATGGATTTATGAGTAAGTAGAAATAGACTAGAAGAAACTTCACTGAAGCAATTACTTGGCCTCACCAGTACTGAGTAAAGGGGGATGATCATCTCCCTGCTCCTGCTGGCAACACTATTTCTGATACAAGCCAGGATGCCATTGGCCTTCTTGGCTACCTGGGCACGCTGCTGACTCATATTTAGCCAAGCGTCCACCAGTAGTGGATGTCCACCAGTAGTAGAGTCCACTTCTTCCATACAGTCTTCCAGCCACTTTGCCCCAAGCCTGTAGCATTTCCTGAAGTAGTTGTGGCCAAAGTGTTGGACCCGGCACTTGCACTTGTTGAACTTCATCCCCACTAGCCTCAGCCCAGCAATCCAGCCTGTCCAGATCCCCCTGAAGAGCCTTCCTACATGCAGGCAGATCGACACTTCCTCCAAGCTTGGTGTCACCTGCAAATTTACTGAGGGTCCACTCAATCCCCCTCATCCAGATCATTAATAAATATATTAAACATCTGGAGTATCTGAATACCTCAGCCACCTCCAGCTGCCAGGGGAATTTGAAGTAAGCTGAATGCAATTTGCACACTGGAAGCTGGCCAACACACCAGGACTATTATCTCCACTTTTGCAAAAATGGACTATGGGAATGTTAATTAACACAAGTGCCCAAGACCTTGGTTTTATGTGTTTTCTGGAGGAAGGACACAGGGCTGGAGAGAGGCACTGAATGTCTAATGAACACAGAGGGTAGTTAAGTTGTTGGCTTTCAGCTGGTGTGGTCATGTTGCACTCAGCAGCATATGGAGTATTTCAACGAGGGGAATAGAAGGGAGAAATTACTCAGGATCATGACTACTTTGTTTTATAGCTGATAGTTAGATAATGACTTACCTGCAAGTCTGACAACAAGTAGTGTGTGAGTGATGTACACGAGAGTCTGACATAGGAACTGAAGCCACAGCTCAAGACTTTGGCAACTACATATGTGGTGCTTGCACCATAGAAGCTCTTTTGGCTGTAGATCTGTGAAGCTTTCCAGTGTGTGCCTAGGACCACAAACCTCCCCCCTCCCCAGTCCCTACACCCCCCCGAAATCATTTTGTTCTCTGAGATGCCTCCAGTCTCTTAAGTAAAAATACAAATATATAATAAAAAACTTCCTGACATACTTGAAACCTGGCTTCTGTCTCATTGTTTCTGTTAGTTTAATACAAAGCTAATTTTAGATGGGAAATCCAAAATTTCCTCCTCAAGTATATCATGTTTTACTTCTACAAAAGCCAGAGTTTTGTTGTGTTACAGTAGAGAATTCAAACACACTGTAAACGTTGTCAGGAGTTTAAGAACTGGAAGATAACTCAAAAGAAAGAAATACTCAGAAATGAGTAGTCTCCCACATGGGTGAGCTAAGTTCCAGTCTCTGACAAGAAAGTAGAGTTAGTACCAAAACGTACTTATTGCTGAAGAATGGACTTGTAGATTAAGCCACTAGAGGGAGATGCAATATGCATTTGGCTGGAGATGGAAGAGAGTGCTTTGTACTATGAATTCCTTTACAGCAGCTATAGATTATTGTCTCTAAGTGAAATGGGCAGGGTTTTTATTGTTGTTTTCTAACAGGCAAAAATACATACATACATATGTACATATATATATATATATATATGTATATACATATATCAAGTGGAAGTATCATGCAGCATATAAGGATATAATTGAATTTAACAATGTGTTATAGTCCACATTCTTGCGGATACGGTAACTCCTGGGTAGACCTATTCCTAAACTCTTGATGAACAGTTGACAGCCTTGAGCTTGGGCTGTACTGTCATTTCTCTCTATGTCCAAAACCTTCTGACTGTGCTGCTTAAGAGCCTGTCTAAAGTTGATCTATCTAAGCTTTCCAGGACATGTGACAGGTGTCTTCAAGTTCTTGGACACATACTTTGTTAAATGGCTTTTGTTTTACAAAGATTATGCCCAGTTTAGGGTGTGGTGGAATCTTCAGTGGACAAATACCCACAAAGAGGGATTGCAATCATTTTCAGGGGCGGGATTAGAATTGTAAATCTGCTTGACAAACGGGTGAAATGAGCTGAGAAAATCTGGATATAATTCAATGAAAACAGAGAAAAGTGAACACTACTAAGTGTAGATAATGAACTGTACAAACTCCGGATGCAAAATGTCTGCTGGGCATCAGTTCTATGAAACAGGATCTGCAGGTTACCAAGGTTCACAGACTGAACTTGAGTCAACATGGTCACGCGACTGCAAAAAATAAACATTATAGTGGACTGTATAAACAGGAGAGTTGTGCATAGAAGTCACATGAGGGAATCCTTTCATGCAGCCCTGCAAAGGCAGTGCTTCTCTTTTGATTTTGTTGGCACTGTATTTTAGAAAAGAGGTGAAACAACAAAAGGGTATCAAATGGAGAGCAACAAAAATGATCAATGGTCCAGAAAATGGGCCCCTTTTAGGAAGAACTGCATGGCTTCAATTAGAAAGAGATGATAAAATACCAAGAATGTGAATTGTTCTT